>NC_079213.1:57040261-57706261 GCF_029633865.1 Lampris incognitus
TACAGGAAAAAAGTTTTAATACATTGTAGTACAGGCCTGTTTCGTGCGTCTCGCACTCATCAGCTGATATATATATATATATATATATATATATATATATATATATATATATATATATATATATATATACACTCACTGGCCACTTTATTAGGTACACCTTGCTAGTACCGGGTTGGACCCCCTTTTGCCTTCAGAACTGCCTTAATCCTTCGTGGCATAGATTCAACAAGGTACTGGAAACATTCCTCAGAGAGTTTGGTCCATATTGACATGATAGCATCACGCAGTTGCTGCAGATTTGTCGGCTGCACATCCATGATGCGAATCTCCCGGTCCACCACATCCCAAAGGTGCTCTATTGGATTGAGATCTGGTGACTGTGGAGGCCATTTGAGTACAGTGAACTCATTGTCATGTTCAAGAAACCAGTCTGAGATGATTCGAGCTTTATGACATGGCGCGTTATCCTGCTGGAAGTAGCCATCAGAAGATGGGAACACTGTGGTCATAAAGGGATGGACATGGTCAGCAACAATACTCAGGTAGGCTGTGGTGTTGACATGATGCTCAATTGGTACTAAGGGGCCCAAAGTGTGCCAAGAAAATATCCCCCACACCATTACACCACCACCACCAGCCTGAACCGTTGATACAAGGCAGGATGGATCCATGCTTCCATGTTGTTGACGCCAAATTCTGACCCTACCATCCGAATGTCGCAGCAGAAATCGAGACTCATCAGACCAGGCAACATTTTTCAAATCTTCTATTGTCCAATTTTGGTGAGCCTGTGCGAATTGTAGCCTCAGTTTCCTGTTCTTAGTTGACAGGAGTGGCACCTGGTGTGGTCTTCTGCTGCTGTAGCCCATCTGCCTCAAGGTTCGACGTGTTGTGCGTTCAGAGATGCTCTTCTGCATACCTCGGTTGTAATGAGTGGTTATTTGAGTTACCGTTGCCTTTCTATCAGCTCGAACCAGTCTGGCCATTCTCCTCTGACCTCTGGCATCAACAAGGCATTTTCACCCACAGAACTGCCGCTCACTGGATATTTTCTCTTTTTCGGACCATTCTCTGTAAACCCTAGAGTTGGTTGTGCGTGAAAATCCCAGTAGATCAGCAGTTTCTGAAATACTCAGGCCAGCCCGTCTGGCACCAACAACCATGCCACGTTCAAAGTCACTTAAATCACCTTTCTTCCCCATTCTGATGCTCGGTTTGAACTGCAGCAGATCGTCTTGACCATGTCTACATGCCTAAATGCATTGAGTTGCTGCCATGTGATTAGCTGATTAGAAATTTGCGTTAACGAGCAGTTGGACAGGTGTGCCTAATAAAGTGGCCGGTGAGTGTATATATACACATACATACATACACACATACACACACACACACACACACACACATATATATATGCATTGTGTTATTCGTGATACAAAACATAGACAGCTGTAATAAGCCTATACATTTAATTCCATGTATTCAGTGATCGTTTTCATCTACATGATTGTTCATTGTTTTTTTACGCTGGGTGTAAGTTTATATAAAAGTAATGTTTGTACAGTTTGAAGCCCAGGTGTTTGACAAGAAAACCGGGCGGGAGACAGACCGGCCACTGGACGTCACGGTGCTGGTGAATGACATTAATGACAACGCTCCAACCTTCTCTGGATCTCTGCAGTATCGTGTACAGGAGCAATGTGGCGCTGGTGAGTTCCAGCAACCACAGAACAACACTGGTCACCTCCTGGCCGTGACAAGTCCACTAAGGCTCTTACATCGTTTAGCAGTCTGGCCAAAGGGACACACTTACCACGTTTACTGGGTTAAAGTGTAAAAAAGGCATTATTTAAAACTAGATTGTTGCTTCTTTTAAAATGTAGAAATCATGTGATAAACTGATATCCAAGTCTCCGAGGTGCTACGGCATGCACCAGACATGTATGTTTGCTTATTTACAACGTCAGCAGCCACTACAGTGTACTAGAACATCATACTCTACATTTACTCTGCCTCAGGTGTGCAGGTCGGGGTTGTGACTGCTGCTGACAGAGACCAGCACGGGTTGCCTCATTCTGCCATCAGATACAGCCTGCTGACACAGAGGCAGCTCTTCAACATACACCCCAGTTCTGGACTGATCACCACCAGGTCCTCCAGTCTGGACAGAGAGGTGGGTGACCTCCCAACCTTCCCCTCTGTGCAAACAAGCAAGGTTTCTGTGCAGACCAGCAAGGTTTCTGTGCAAACATCAAGGTTTCTGTGCAAACCAGTAAGGTTTCTGTGGAAACCAGTAAGGTTTCTGTGCAAACCAGCAAGGTTTCTGTGCAAACCAGCAAGATTTTTGTGCAAACATCAAGGTTTCTGTGCAAACCAGTAAGGTTTCTGTGCAAACTAGCATGGTTTCTGTGCAAACATCAAGGTTTCTGTGCAAACCAGCAAGGTTTCTGTGCAAACCAGCATGGTTTCTGTGCAAACATCAAGGTTTCTGTGCATCCAGCAAGGCTTGTGCGCAAACCAGTAAGGTTTCTATGCAAACCAGAAAGGTTTCTGTGCAAACCAGCATGGAATTTGTGCAAACCAGCAAGGTTTGCACAGAAATTGTAATTGTGTGATTCACAAAAGTCACAGTCTGACATTTCTTCAGGGGGACAACGCACAACTGTTCTCCCACTGAGTATTTAAAGAAGTTTCTTATTTCTATAAGTTGCATTTTCTTTTACCGAGGCAATTACTACATATTGTCCTCACTGATATCTCTTAGCAGCCAGTAGTTGTAGTGAAGTCAAACAAAATTGTTTTCGTTTGATGAGTACTGACTCCATCTTGTGAATTCCAGTGTTCCAGATCAAAACGTGACTTTGACCAGTTTTGATAAGACTGTTTGGCAGCAGGGTAGTGTGGGTCGTAGGAAGACTGTATTCTAACCAGAAAATCCAGGCTTGGTTTTCATGACGTGCCATATTTGCCCAGTTGACGTGTCCTTGAATGAGATACTAAAATGAAACTGGCTCATGTCAACGTCCTGCAGCTGACCTTGTACTGTGTCCTCCCTGCACAGCAGCTAGTGAAAGATTACTTTCCCTCCCAGGGGAACAGGTCGGAATCACGTACAGGCTGAAATCCAGGATTTCATGTAAATATCGGAGGCCTACTTCCTGTTAAGTACTTGTTGCTCACACCAGCAGAGGTTTGCAGGTGTTTACATGTTCATTACATACCAAGGTACAGTTCAGTAATTAACCTTAACAGTGCATTAGAAACAAAATTACCATAACAACAACAACAGCGACAACACCACCACCACCACCACCAACAACAACAACAACAACAAAATTAGGAATTTCTTGCAAGACCTGGGCTGTAAATTTGAATTGTTTGGTCTTAAAAGCAACAGTCACCTCATTTCAACCTTATCGCTGTTTGTCTGTGACAAGGACAGCACATGAAAAACACCTGCAGCTTATCGTATTATTTATTTATATATAATACAGCTTATTTTATGTGATGTGAGATCACCTGGAGTGTCATGAAAAGCGCCATTAAATAAAATGTATTATTATTATTATTATTATTCATCCATCCATTATCCGAACCGTTTATCCTGCTGTCAGGGTCACGGATTATTATATTATATTATATTATATTATATTATATTATATTAATATCAATATATTATACTAACTAATTATATAATATATAATTATATAATCGATAAAATAATATGATATAATAGATAATAATATAATATAGTATATATTATAATATATTGCATTAATTAATTAATATTGTTATATTAATAATAATAATTAATTATTATTATTATTATTGTTGTTGTTGTTATTATCTATTTTATTTATTATTTATTTTATAGTTGTTCCCAATCATTTCTGTATGTGCAGGGCCACAGCAAACAGAGTTTTGTTCCAAGTGATGTAGTGTGCCGTCAGTTGACGGCCAGAAAAACCCCAGCCTAGCTCGGTTTCTGTCACACTGGTCTTGTCTTGATACGCTATTTAAAAATCCCATCCTCGTTGTCTTGGCTAAGCTAGTATGTCTCTGGTGGTGTGAATGATGTCCTGCAATACTAACACAGAGGACTTTATGGACGGCGATACAGAAGCTAGAGAGCAGTGCATTGTGGTATGTGTAGGTGCTGTGGACTGTCAGGAGAACTCTGGTTTGTTTGTCTGTCAGTGTAGTACACAGTGAGGACTTTACTGCTTAATTGACTACATTACTCATCAGTACTGGTTGCACATGCCCAAAACCATCGGTGAAACTTCCTTTAACGATTTCTACCAATATTTTAAGAATTTCTTTGGGGTTTTTCAGGTACAAGCTGCAATTCCTGTCATTGTGGAGATCCGGGACATGGGGGGTGCACCTAATGGCCTGTTCAGCACCGCCACGGCCACTGTCAGCCTCACCGACATCAACGACAACCCCCCCACCTTCACACACAGCTCTGTAGGTGGCCTCCACACACCACACTCTTTGACCTGTGGCTTGAAATGTGAACAGCAGCCTGACACTTGGTGCTTCATTCAACAAGTTTCTAACGGAATGTGGTGAGGCGACTGTGGAATTTAGCAAAGGGAGTATCAACTCAGTGTGTAGTTTTTTTCTCTCTCATTGTTCAGGCATTTCTGTCAACAAGCTGTAAGACGTGCATAGATTGAAATGTGTCTCTCTCCTCAGAGATGTTTTTTTTTAAAGCTCAGGCAGGTCTATCCTGAAAGACATCCTGGAGTAATGTGACTGCTTGGAGGCAAAAAGTAATCAACGAAATTTCATTTTTTCATTCAACTGAAGACAGCTTGCTCACGACAGAACAGCAGCAGAGAACTAGGTCATATGCTAGGAATGTGATTATGAATAAAAGCTGACGCTGCTCCAGAACATGGGTCAGGGAGCTGCTGAGTCTGAGAACATTCTGGATGGTTTGAGTCTGAGAACATTCTGGATGGTTTGAGTCTGAGAACATCCTGGATGGTTTGAGTCTGAGAACATTCTGGAAGGTTTGAGTCTGAGAACATTCTGGATGGTTTGAGTCTGAGAACATCCTGGATGGTCTGCTGATCTACTCTGCAGAGCACAAACCCTGTTTGAACAGGAGCAGACCAGAGACTTTCTGATTTGGTGGTGTAATTACTGCTCAATTGGTCAAGTTGACAACAGATGATACTCTTGTGTTGCTAAGAGGATTTCCCTGATACTACAGAGAACCTTCTAGTACTTCCTTTTCAATCATTACTCACTTTAACACGTTTTTTAACACAGAAAGAGAAAGAAAGAGACGAGAAAACCTTTATAAATATAAACTCATCTTTAACTTTTCGGCAGTCTCCTGACATGGTCACTCCTCTAGCATGGTTCTGAACCTGTTAGCACAGGTTCCAAATAAAACGACGTGTTCCCCACTGATAAATTCTTCCCAAAACACGATCTATTTTTTAACTTTTCAACATAGCTAGATATTTTTTCTTACTTATAGTTGACCTTAGTGTTTGCAGAACAAAGACTTTGTTTGAATTTGCAGAGTGAATTTTGCCTGTCTTGTGGTCGCTAACGAGCTACGTTAAGTCCACGTTTTTCCCCGTGACGTTACTGAGAAGCGCAGCAGCTTTCTCTAAGTCAATACGTCATAAGAGTCAATACGTCATGCAGCGCGTCAACAAAAACGCCATGCATATCACGCACAGCATCCTGTCAAAGTATTGTAGTGGGAAATGCCTGAGGATGTACTTGGAATGTTGCACTGGGCTCGTGCAGCTAGAGGACCAATCACAGGTTAGCTCGCGCTGTCACAGACGCAACTATATTAGACACCGCGGGAGAGACAAAGGCCAGAACTGTTTAGTAACCATATCGTAGACTGTCACCTTAGCGTGGGATAGAGCAGGGAAACCTAGCGTATCCTGGGCTAGACAGTAGATACGGTGGCTAGCAGTGGTAGTGTTAGCAGCAGACTGCCTCGGTACCTGTAGCTAGCTGACTACCCCCGAGAGCTTCCCCAGAGAGACTGAGAGAGACATTCACCCGGTCACACCGGAGCCAGAGTACAGAGAGAGAGAGAGACACGCACCCCGGAGAGCAGCCATCCATCTCCCGCCCCGCCTAGAGCTCAGCCGCCCTGTTCCATCACCAGCCCTGGTCCCAAGGTGAGCTTGCTAACCCATTAGCACACGGCTAACTAGCTAACTAGCAGGCTAGCCCTAGCATTGGCGCAGCTATCTAGCTAACGGTGGTGAAGCCCGGTTTGTCGCACCTAAAAGTCCCCGCCTCCATCCATAGTTATCCGGGCTATAGAAAAACCGCGACAAGTGGTGTCAGAAGTGGGATAAAAGGTTGGGATTCGCCATAATCTCAACACCGGAGGATCCTGCCCCGGTCATAATTCAGCCTGCACACTGTGAGCTAACCCAGCTAGCAAGAAGCCATTTTGTACTTCTTCGTGAAGTAGAACCCCAACGAAAAAAGTGAATAAGAAACTTCTTTATGAAGTGGAACCCAAATGAAAAAGTGAATAAAAAGACTCATTAGTTTCTCAACGCCATTCACACTGTGAGGATATTGTTTTTCACCGAGTTTCACCCTGAAAGTGCACAAAAGGACGTCCAGTGGCGCTAGCTAATTAGCATTGACATTCTGCAGCATTTCAAAGCAGCATTTAGCAGCTTTTTGGCGGCATCGCTATAGCTAGCTAGCAACTGAGTGAGTCAGCCATTTTGTGAAGCACTGTAATTTCTTCAGTAGTCACGTAAATCAGTGGAAAAATAAAAATGTCACAGGACAAAGAAAATGTAAAAGAACAGTCTGAGTTGAGTCTGGATGGTGCTGGTGTGGGGACAGAAGACCCCGGAGAGCACGCCTGGATGAAGCTCCTCCTGGCGCAGATGGAAACCATGAACCAGACCCAGGTTCAGATGCAACGCCAGATGGAAAACATGGAACGCCAGACCCAGGTTAAGATGCAACGGCAGATAGAGATGCAGATGGAGGCCCTCACAGCGCGTATCGATGGACTAGCGGAAGCGGTGGCTAAGCGATCTCGTCTCCCCACACCTCCCATTCAGCGCACCGATTGGGCCCGTCATCGCGTTCAGATATCCAAGGTGAGCGTCCCGGTTTGTCGCCCATCGCTCAAGTAGTGAAGCAAGGGGTTTCTCTTAGTAGCCCTCAAAGCGATAGTGGTGTAGGGTCGGCAGGGGCTGTGCTCGGAGAACGAACTAGCAGAACGGTGCAAGACATGAGCCTACTCTCGCAGTTCACCCCGGCCCGGGAGAACCCAGGGGCCAGACAGCGAGACGGCGCTGATCACCTGTTGCCAGCAGCTATGGCCGCAGTGGCTAACTTGAGCGACCGGCGCAACGAGGAGACGCCAGCCAGGCCGAGCAGCAAAGCGGCCCCAGCAGCCCTGCGCTATACAGGAAATGGACCCAGTGAGCCCGCACCACTTACCAGCACTCCGATCGGTCATGGTGGAAAAAATGGAGCGACTGCAGTACCACCCCCCGACGGGATGCAGAGTGGCCAAATGTCCCTGGACAGCAACGGCGGCCGAAACCTGCTGGATGACAGCGTTGGAGGGCAGGCAGGTTCCTCTAGAGGTCAACAGAGCCAGACAGGAGACCTTCAAAGTCGGAGCGGCAACCGAAGCTCACAAGGTCCCGGCCGAGGACACGAAAATGACATCAAGCTCCTCGCCACTTTTGATGGTAAGGGCGACTGGGATAGTTTCGTTGGACCATTCGAACGGATGGCGAGAAAGAGGAGCTGGACCGACGAGACTCGTTTGGACGCCTTGTATCTCCGACTGAGGGACAACGCCATGTCTTTTGTCATCGCGCAGCCGGCTCCGATAAAAGATGACTACCACGCGCTCATCACCCAGTTACGCCGCCGCTACGGTAAAGAGCTGCCTGAGGGAACTGCGCGCCGTAAACTCAGCGAGGTTAAGCAGGCCAGAGAGATGACCCTCTATGAGTTTGGCGAGGAAGTGAGGAGACTTGTCACACTGGCATACCCGCAGGTTGGTGTTACACTGCAGGAGGCCTACGCTGCAGAAGCCTTTCTGCGCGGGCTGAAGAACCAAAACATCGCATATGAAGTCCTGGGGGCAGAACCCAAAACACTAGCTGAAGCAATCAGGAAGGTTGAGGCACGCGAGTATGACTTTAAAGCGACGTTGGGGCGAGAGGTTGAAGGAAAAGGGAGAATCCGGCGAGTAGCATGGGAAGACGAGCGGCGTCGCGATAGCTCTCCAAGTCCTCCGCCGGTAGGAGACAGCATGAGCACCCCCGAGCTCAAGACCCTGGCCAGTGGCATCGACAACATTAACAAGGTGCTCTTAAACATCGAGCGGTACATGGCCAAAGAACAAGTAGGAGTGGAACGGGGAAGGACGCTTGAGCGGGCTACCTACGCGCACACGGGGCAACGCGCGCAGCGGTCCCCGAGTCCAAGTTCCCGCAGCAAAGGGACCTGTTACCAGTGTGGAGAGGAGGGCCATTTCAAGCGAGAGTGTAACTCACGGTCACCAAGCCCGAGGGCTCCGAGGAAGGTCAGCGAGCAGCCATCAGTCAATCTCGGCCGAGCCTCGGGGAATGGACCCAGTCTCGTCATTCCCATCACCGTGAACAGCCTGCAGCTGAAGCGCATCGTTGACACAGGGGCCGAAGCCACGGTGATGTCCCGAGACACATTCCAACGATTAAATCTGGCCGACCAGCCGAGCGTCGGAATCGCCATTCTGCGTAACGCTGAAGAGGGTAAAGACATGGCTGAAACCCCGAAGTATAGGGTGACCATCCGCTTGGGCCCCAAGACCATCGAATGGGATGTGTTCGTCACGCCCATCCGCGACCCCTTCCTCCTGGGCCTAGATCTCATGTTGGCCGCTCATGTCACTGTATCCGGGGGAGGCCAGGTCTACGTCGAAGGGGAGCCAGTGGCCACAGTTATCGTGGGTACGTCCGTGGGGGAGTACGCCGTCTCTCGCGCACTGCTGCAGGACTCTTTGACACTATCAGCGGAGAGCGAGCAGGACGTCTGGGGTGTGGTGGAAAGCCCCAAGGCAGGTATCTCCGCCGTCCTGGAGCCTGCTGGCCTCACCGAGGGAGTTTCATCTGGCAGTGTGTTGGTCAACGTTGCCCCACACGTCCCTGTGCGACTGTGTAACCTGATGCCGAAAGAAGTTAGGCTGAAGAAAGGAGCCTGCCTCGGCGTGCTAGTGGAGGCGGAAGAGGAGCTTCAGGCCCCACAAGAGGACGACATGAGCCGAAAAAATGAACCAGCCACAGTCCGACGGATGGAGTCGTCACCAACTATGGGTCTGCCCGACCATCTGTCGTCCCTGTATGAGTCCGCCAGTGAAGGGTTGGATGAGGATCAGCGGAGGGCCCTGCAACAACTCCTGATTGAACACCAGGGCATGTTCGCGGCCAGTGACGCGGACCTGGGGCGCTTCGATGCGGTCCAGCACCGAATCAACACTAGCGAAGGCCAACCTGTCCGACAACCGGCTCGGCGCACGCCCCTGGGCTTTCAACAAGAAGAGGAGCGGCACCTGAAGAGCATGCTAGAGGCCGGAGTGATTACACCATCCACTTCGGAATGGGCCTCTCCAGTGGTGTTAGTTAGAAAGAAGGACGGAGGTGTGCGGTGGTGCATAGATTATAGAAGACTCAACGACCTGACTCTCAAAGATGCATATCCACTGCCGCGGATCGAAGAGTGTCTGGACACCCTCGAGGGGGCCACTGTATTCTCGACTTTAGATATGCAAAGTGGATATTGGCAGATTGGAGTGCACCCGGATGATCGTGGAAAGACAGCCTTTATAACACGCTATGGGCTGTTCGAGTACACCCGAATGCCCTTCGGGCTGTGCAATGCGCCCGGCACATTTCAACGTGCGATGGAGGTGGTGTTGAGAGGGTTACAGTGGAGACACCTGCTTGTATACCTCGACGACATCATTGTGCTGGGGTGCGGAGTCGAAGAGGGTCTGCAGAGCCTGGGGAAGGTCTTGGAGCGCATCCGGGCGTACGGTCTCAAACTCAAGCCATCTAAATGCCACCTGCTGCGGAGGGAGGTCCTGTTCTTGGGGCATGTCGTGAGCGGAGACGGAGTCAGCCCGAACCCGGAGCTTGTGAAGTCTGTGAACGACTGGAGGACCCCAAGAAACCTCACTGAGCTCCAGGCTTTTCTCGGCTTGTGTAACTACTACAGACGGTTTGTGCGAGGATTTGCCCATCTGTGCAGCCCCCTCTACGAACTTCAGAAAAAGGGGGAGGAGTTTAAGTGGGGCGACACACAACAAGTAGCCTTCGAGAAGTTAAAGGCAAGACTCACCACGGCACCTCTTCTGGCATACCCCACTCGAGATGGACTGTTTCTGCTCGACACTGACGCGTCCAACACATGCGTCGGAGCTGTCCTGTCACAGATGCAAGCAGGAGAAGAAAAGGTCATAGCCTACGCCAGTGCACATCTGCAAAGCACACAGCAGCGATACTGCGTCACACGCCGAGAGCTTCTGGCTGTAGTCCGCTTCACACGGCAGTTTCGCCACTACCTGTTGGGCCGGTCGTTCATCATCCGGACGGACCATAACAGTTTGATTTGGCTGTTTCGGTTCAAGAGCCCAGAAGGCCAGCTGGCGAGGTGGATCGAGGAGCTGAGCCAGTACGACTTCAAAATCGAACACCGGCCAGGAGTCAAGCACAGCAACGCGGACGCGCTGTCCAGGTCACCCAAACCCGCCTGTGACTGCTATCATGCTGGGGAGAGTCTGGACTCGCTGCCTTGTGGAGGTTGCTCCTACTGTCACCGTGAACACCACCATTGGGCAAGGTTCAGCGACGATGTGGATGATGTGGTCCCGCTAGCGATCCGTCGAACTGACTCGGAAGAGAACACCTCCGGAGCGGCAGAAGAGGGCGTTCCACCATCGGCTCCAGGAGGAGAGGCAGGAGGCCTAACGATGTCACAACCTGTCAATGAACATCAGAATGGTGCTGAAGAGAGTGAACCACCTGCTATCAACTGGTTAGCCCAGTATTCGACCAACGAGCTAGCGGAGCGCCAGAGGGGAGACGCCGTGCTAGCGAAGTTGCACCAGTGGAAGGATGAGGGGAAGCTACCGTCACAGGAGGAGATGGCGCTGGAAGGACCTGCTGCACGGAAGTACTGGTTGGTCTGGACGCAAGTAGAAAGGCGAAATGGAGTCCTGTACTACCGCTGGGACGAAGGAGCTGACACACCATCCATCCTCCGTCTCATTGTTCCAACAGCGCTCCAAGAAGAGGTCCTACGTTTGTGTCACTGCGCCCTGCTGTCCGGTCACTTGGGCCGTGAGAAGACCTACCATCGAGTTCGCAGAGAGTTCTACTGGGTTGGTCTGACTGACAGTGTGAACCAGTTCGTCCGACGCTGTCCTGAATGTCAGGCGTGTAAATCCTCTGGAAGAACAGGCAGAGCTGCCTTGCAGATGTACCAGGCCGGCGCTCCTATGGACAGGGTTCACATCGACGTGGTTGGACCGCTCCCAGTATCCAAGATGGGGAACCGATACATCCTTGTGATGGTGGACCAGTTCACGCGCTGGGTGGAGGTGGCCCCGATCCCCGAGCAAACTGCAGAGATCACCGCTCAGAAGCTGCTACAGGAGTTCCTCTCCAGGTTTGGAGTACCCCTGGAGATCCACACAGACCAGGGACGCAACTTCGAGAGTGCCCTGTTTCGTGAGCTCTGTGAACTTCTCCAGGTGGCCAAGACCAGAACGACCCCCTACCATCCTGCGTCGAATGGTCAAGTCGAGAGGTTCAACCGAACTCTCCTGCAAATGATCCGCTGTTACGTGGGGAAACACCAGAGCGAGTGGGACCAACACCTCCACCTCCTCGCCGGGGCTTACCGCAGCTCACCCCATGCCTGTACGGGTTACACACCAAACCGGATGATGCTTGGGCGAGAAGTCAACCAGCCGGAAGGACTCACCCTGAGGGTGCAGGAAGCCAACGTTCATCGCACTTCCCCAGCCGAGTACGTTGCTGACCTGGAGGCGAACATGCGGGACACCCACGAAGTGGCGCGCCAGCATCTCCGTGCTGCCCAGCTCAGGAACAAGAAGGACCACGACCTACGTGCTCGACAACGCACATTTCACCCTGGAGATCTAGTGTATGTCCGGGACGACACCAGGAAGAAGGGTCAATCTCCAAAGTTGAAGCCACGGTGGAGGGGTCCCGGCCTCATCACAGAGAAGATGGGAGACGTCTTGTACAGAGTCCAGGAAGGTCGTAAGGAGAGAGTCCTCCACCACGATCGACTGCTACCCTACCTCTCAGACGACGTGCCGGTCTGGATTCAGCGGAGGCGCCATGCTCTGTTGTCTGCTCCAGCACCAGCCATAGGGCCGCAGGAAACACCTGAAGGAGGTCCTCCCGCTGCTGACATGGAGGAGCCGGGGGCGCAGAGAACAGAGGAGTACGAAGGAGTGACAGAGCAGGAGGAGATCGATGAAGACCTTGATCTCCGGCTGGAGGACCTGTTCCACGCAAACGACGATGGAGGACCCAGCACACCAGGCTCCCCGGCTCGGTTCCAGCCGCTCCAACACACTGCTGCCAGCTACTCTTCAGGCGAGTCGACAATCACCCAACGTCGTGGGACAGCAGCCTGTGCTCCGGGCGGGCAGTCCAACGCCCCTGACCCAGAAGGAGACGAAGCCGACGCCGCTGAGTCCCATCTCCCGTACACCACCAGACGGGGCCGGCCAGTCCGGAGGCCCGCCTGGCTCCTAGACTAACTTTGACGGACGTGACTAGTTGACTTGGGGGTTACTAGGCTAGTCACAAGAGTCCAGTATGGATAGCGACCACCCACATTTGTTTGACGCCCTTTGTTCCGGGCCTAGTTCATTTCGCGGGTGTTCTGTCCCGTTTATCGTGTTAGATTAATCAGACTGATCTTTGTAGTCTGTTGTTCATTTATGTTGAAGGGACTCAACAGTGCTGGAGGGGGGCAGTGTAGTGGGAAATGCCTGAGGATGTACTTGGAATGTTGCACTGGGCTCGTGCAGCTAGAGGACCAATCACAGGTTAGCTCGCGCTGTCACAGACGCAACTATATTAGACACCGCGGGAGAGACAAAGGCCAGAACTGTTTAGTAACCATATCGTAGACTGTCACCTTAGCGTGGGATAGAGCAGGGAAACCTAGCGTATCCTGGGCTAGACAGTAGATACGGTGGCTAGCAGTGGTAGTGTTAGCAGCAGACTGCCTCGGTACCTGTAGCTAGCTGACTACCCCCGAGAGCTTCCCCAGAGAGACTGAGAGAGACATTCACCCGGTCACACCGGAGCCAGAGTACAGAGAGAGAGAGAGACACGCACCCCGGAGAGCAGCCATCCATCTCCCGCCCCGCCTAGAGCTCAGCCGCCCTGTTCCATCACCAGCCCTGGTCCCAAGGTGAGCTTGCTAACCCATTAGCACACGGCTAACTAGCTAACTAGCAGGCTAGCCCTAGCATTGGCGCAGCTATCTAGCTAACGGTGGTGAAGCCCGGTTTGTCGCACCTAAAAGTCCCCGCCTCCATCCATAGTTATCCGGGCTATAGAAAAACCGCGACAGTATCATCACGGCAACTATTTCCTTTGTGTGGCCAGAAAAAGTTGAATAATTGGGGGGAAAATCATCCAGAACAGCA
The DNA here is from genome assembly GCF_029633865.1 of Lampris incognitus. NCBI lineage: Eukaryota > Metazoa > Chordata > Actinopteri > Lampriformes > Lampridae > Lampris > Lampris incognitus. The sequence continues at coordinate 57,053,976 of NC_079213.1, forward strand.
CCGCTCTGTATGTTGAGGGAACTTTACCAGCGCAGACACGAGCTTCACTGGCTAACGTTAGCGTAGCAGACACGAGCTTCTCTAGCTAATGTTAGCATAGCAGACACAAGCTTCACTGGCTAACGTTAGCATAGCAGACACAAGCTTCACTGGCTAACGTTAGCATAGCAGACACGAGCTTCACTGGCTAACGTTAGCACAGCAGACACGAGCTTCTCTAGCTAATATTAGCATAGCAGACACAAGCTTCACTGGCTAACGTTAGCATAGCAGACGCAAGCTTCACTGGCTAACGTTAGCATAGCAGACACGAGCTTCACTGGCTAACGTTAGTACAGCAGACACGAGCTTCTCTAGCTAATGTTAGCATAGCAGACACGAGCTTCACTGGCTAACGTTAGCATAGCAGACATGAGCTTCACTTGCTAACGATAGCACAGCAGACACGAGCTTCACTGGCTAACGTTAGCATAGCAGACACGAGCTTCAATAGCTAACGTTAGCATAGCAGACACAAGCTTCACTGGCTAACGTTAGCATAGCAGACACGACCTTCACTAGCTAATGTTAGCATAGCAGACACGCGCTTCACTGGCTAACGTTAGCATAGCAGACACGAGCTTCACTAGCTAACGTTAGCAAAACAGACATGAGCGTTACTAGCTTATGTTAGCAAAGAACACATGAGCTTCACTAGCTAATGTTAGCAAAGCCGACATTAGCTTCACTAGCTAACATAACTCCGTGGATGACTGCGTCTTTTTTTTTCTTTAACAAATTTTATTCATAAATTGCTAGACTAAAGACCATCAGCCAATCAACACCAATCTACTATATCCAGTCAAGGGCTTGCAGAGTCAGGCACACGCTGACTCTGCAAGTCGTTAACTGGGTAATAATGGATCATGACACATTTTAATAGCAGCCATAAAGTAGTGCACCACTTAGTGTCTCCACTCCCAGGTGTTGCCGTCCCGTCCTCAGCATGGAGATGAAGATGTTTGTCCAGTCACAGCAGGAGATCAGCCAAGCGCCTTCCTCGCGTTTTCCGCCTCCCTGCCGTTGTTAGCAGTACAGGAGTTGTTAGATGCTGTGAAGCGTCGTGTCTGAAACACTAATCTAAAAAAAAGACTGGATCGAGCAACTCGCGATATGAAGTGAAGCCGGCATGGGCGACTTGGCGGCCATCTTAGGTAGACCAAGAAGCCATCAAGTTGCATTAGAATTGCCAGCTAAAATGTTGAGTTGCGGCGCATACCAGTGCTCTAACCGCACAGGGTCGAAAAAAAGTGGCAATTCAGATAATATAACATTTCACAAGTAAGTACCCTTTTTTATTTGACTCTTGCATTTAAGATGCCATTGCAACTGCTGTTTTAAGATGCCTTGATTTGTGAAAATGTTTTCCCCGAGCTGGCTCCTCAGACGAGTGCGTGACAGAAGGACACTGAGCGTGCCGCTCGCGAGGGAGAGAGCGGTGCGTCCTGGCTTCATCAGGCCGTTGCTCGCCATCGCTGCAACACGCTAGCTCGCTACCTAAGAAAATGACAGTATACTAGGCTACTTTACGATCACCTATATGTGCAAGCAAGACTATTACACTTCCCAATGAGTCTGTTGTTTGTAAACAACAGAGTCTCATATTCTCATGTTCTGCATCATGATCTTACATTTACATTTAGAAGTTTTGCCAGCTGTTTTCGCAGCTTCTTGCCAGCTAGCTTTGCAGTGCATTCCTTGCCAAGATGATGCAGTCGTATCTTGCAATAATTACAAGATTACTTTTATAAGATTAAAAACATGATTATCCGTGACAGCAGTGTCGAACATGTGAGGAGCCAGCTCGGGAATTTTTTTTTTAACAAATCAAGGCATCTTAAATCAGCAGTTGCTATGGCATCTTGAATGCAAGAATCAAATAAAAAAGGGTACTTACTTGTGAAATGTTATATTATCTGAATTGCCACTTTTTTCGACCCTGTGCGGTTAGAGCACTTGTATGCGCCGCAACTCGGCATTTTAGCTGGCAATTGCAATGCAATTTGATCGTTTTTTGCTCCACCTAAAATGGCGCCGATCAAGTTCAAATGGCCTTCATAAATTGGTGGCACGGAGTTATGGGATGCGCGATCCAGTCTTTTTTTTTTTTAGATCAGTGGTCTGAAAGTCGTTGTGAGCGCGTCAGACACCGCTGCCCATGAAGAAGAGAGGGAGCGTCACGTCACAGCCCCATGTCGTTTGACATAAGAAGTCACCCAGAATGGTGGTCAGGTGTGAAAACATCCAGACTTCTTGGATGTCTTCTCGTCAGGGGAAGATAGTTATCTAAAAACAACTTTCTGAAAAACTGACATTTAAAGTTAACTTAAGAATGGTCTCTATCAATATTTAACAATTAACAAAACGGACATTATAGTTTTGTTAGAGTGACTTGGTATCCCTGAAGAAGCCACGCTTGTTGACCCCTGCTGAAGTGCAAAACTCATTTGTGCAATAATGACGTTCTCTGAGTGCACAGTGTCTGTTTACCATTTATTATGCACGTATTATTCATGTATTATGCACGTATTATGCACGTATTATGCATGTATTATTCATGAGCAACTTTAGATTAGGTGTCTTCATTGCCTCAGCTGTTTTCTCGCTTGGTGTGTGTGTGTGTGTGTGTGTGTGTGTGTGTGTGTGTCTGTGTGTGTCTGTGTGTGTCTGTGTCTGTGTTCAAATGTAATGAAATGAACTTGATAATATCTGAATGCCAGAGAAGGTCATTGGGTTGCCAGGTTTGTGAGTGGTTTCTGCTTCACAGCAAGATGTTCTTGGTAACATGCTGAGGTGCTGAAAATAATCGCCTGTCTCTTCAGGTTGGGCCAAGTTTGGTGGGGTGATCTTTGGTGACAGAATTATTTCTTTTGACAGTATAAGGCCAGAATACAGGAGAACCAAAGCAACGTGCTGGTCTTAAGGATTCCCGTAGATGACAAGGATGAAGAAAAGACCAAACATTGGAAAGCAGTGTTTGTAATCACAGAGGGCAATGAGAACAACACTTTCAGGATGGATACTGACCCTAAAACCAATGAGGGGCTGCTTTATGTGGTTAAGGTAAGACAAAAACAGAAACACAATCAAATTATTTTCCTCTGCCTCAGAACGAGAAGATACGAGTTTGACATGGTGTGGCTGATATGGAGATACAACAGACAAGCCTGGTTAGTGCACCTATCATCCCAGACTGAACACGGCACCAGACGTAGTGCAGAACACTACGTAGACGTAGTGCATAATCCACACAAGACAAACGTGGACAGACAATACATGTCAATATAGTAGACAAAGTAGATGCAACAAACTTGTTGTTTTCTACTGTCACTGTTGGAGGCTGCTCCTCACTGCCCTGCTGCTGTTTCTCCTGCCTGAAATGAGAACATCGTTAAAATACGTGGACATAACCATGGACTGATGTAGAGGCACAGGAATACACATAAGCAGCACACAGAACAGGGTAAATGTGAGCCTAAATGGGAAAAGGGTCCAGACTCTGATGGGCAGTGCTGGATCAGGGTCCAGATCCCGATGGGCAGTACTGGATCAGGGTCCAGACTCTGATGGGCAGTGCTGGATCAGCGTCCAGATTCTGACGTGCAGTGCTGGATCAGGGTCCAGACCAGGGTTAGGGCGAGGGAAGGGGAGGTGGGTTTGGGAGATACCCCAGTTGGAAATGAACTCAAGCAGTGAAAAAGTGAATATCTTAATGTGGGTACTCTGTCAACATGGTCGATATCCTGCAGATTTTTGCTGTAACCACTCAAAGAACTTGTCTATTAATGGCCCTAGCTGGGCAGATGAAGAAGGCTTGGTGAAGAAGGCATGACGAGCTCTGCAGTCATCAGCAGGGACCCTCTACCAGATGAACCGGGGTCACTGTTGCTTGATGAGCTCTGCAGTCATCAGCATGGACCCTCTACCAGATGAACCCGGGTCACTGTTGCGTGACGAGCTCTGCAGTCATCAGCAGGGACCCTCTACCAGATGAACCGGGGTCACTGTTGCATGACGAGCTCTGCAGTCATCAGCAGGGACCCTCTACCAGATGAACCCGGGTCACTGTTGCGTGACGAGCTCTGCAGTCATCAGCATGGACCCGTTACCAGATGGAGCTAGTCTTAGAAACAGCTGGCTGCTGACTGGGCTTTGTATGTACAATGAGCTGGAAAACTGATATGCAGCTCCCCTGACAGCCGAGTGTGAACCTTGGCATGGCAAAACTTTGCAGGCTTGTGTGTTTGCCATTTAGTGTGTGTGCTGTGTTTACTTGTGTGCACCGGCATGTGTGGTTTGTAAAGGCCTGCCCAGTTACTGGAGTTTATCTGTAAGTGTGTACATGCGAATTTACTTTGGCCCGAATTTTGTGTGTGTGTGTGTGTGTGTGTGTGTGTGTGTGTGTGTGTGTGTGTGAGTGTGCGCGCGCGCGCGTGTGCAGGGATATATAATTCGCAGTGCTATTATTAGCAGAGCTGATGCATTGTGTTAGTTTTGTGCAGGATGTGTTAGAGCAGGCAGCAGATGCCTGACCCATATCGTCACACACACTTCAAGCTTCCATCGACTTTTACTTTAAGCTTCACTCAGAATGGTTGAGAACTTATCATAAAATCATAATTCAACATCTTTTGGTGTATATCAGAGTCAAATTCATCTCATTGAGGCAAGAGGATATACAATTATTTTTAATTTAGTAACCTAGTGATGTACAGTTTCTCCATAACTAATTAATAATTATAATTAATTAACTAACTAATTAATCATCTATTTATAATATAACTAATTGTTAATAATGTACAATAATTAATTATAATATAAATTTATAATAATGTAAATATAATATCAATTATAATTATGATAATGGGAATATGATAAACATAATGATATAATTATAATAAATTATAATTATAAACATAAATCATAATATAAATATAACATATAAACATAATACAAGAAATACATCTAAATATTAATTAATTAATTAGTGGTATGATTGATTAATTATTTAATTGGGATTAATCGGTTCTCTGTAATGTGTCATATAATATTTCTCATGATTTCAAAAAACAAACATTACCAAAATAAAAGCGCTTTAGTAGAGCCACACATAATGTAGACACCAGTCTGTTTATATTTCACAGTTGTTCTTCCTAACCTTCTGCCCTCATGTGTAGCCTTTGGATTATGAAGCGGGCAGGGTGGTGGTGCTGCGAGTGTCTGCCCAGAATGAGGCTCCTCTGGCAGGAACCACAGCCTCGTGGCTGTCCGTCCCCGTGGAGCTGACTGTGGGGGATGTGGATGAGGGTCCAGAGTTCAGACCCCCCAACATGGTGATCAGGGTGAAAGAGAACATCCCCAATGGAACTGTGATAGGTACCTACACTGCCCTGGACCCCGAGACCAAGAGCAGCAAGGGCCTCAAGTACGGTGCTTGTACACACACACACACACACACACACACACCATATTATCCATCCATCGTTTCCACAAGACCTGCTTAATCCAGTTCAAGGGAGCACATGTGTGGGAAAATAATTCAGACTGTGTGTGTGTGTGTGTGTGTGTGTGTGTGTGTGTGTGTGTGTGTGTGTGTGTGTGTGTGTGTGTGTGTAGGTATTACAGGATGTCGGACCCTGGCTCCTGGGTGAGTGTAGCTGAGAGCACAGGAGAGCTCAGGGTGACTAACACGATTGACTTTGAGTCCCCCCTGGTCACCAACGCCATGTACAACATCACCGTCAAGGCTGTGGATTTAAGTGAGTTTCACCACTTTTTTAAGTTTAAGCTAATTTGGGGTGTGAAGGGTGAGGTGGGAGAAGGGGATGTGTCTCCAAAATCTGGGCCGTGGAAAGGTGTGGTGTTCCAATGCCATCATAACGCTCCATAAACAAGTACATAGCTACAACTAAGAAGTTGTACTTATGATTTGCTGCACTTTGTATATTGGTATTTGTAAATGTGTTACAAATCTGAGAAAACATTTGCACTTGAACACAACCCTACATGTAACCTGCGATATGCATATATGATAATATATGCATATAGCAAACAGTTAAACATAATGTTTGTTTATGCACTGGACATGCATGAAGGAATACTCACTTGTTCAGCTGTTGTTGGACTTCATGTTGTTTAGCTTATCCAGTTATCATACTGGAAATGTTGTGTCTTCACTGTTCTTTCACAAGGGAGGGTAAGTTGCCCACAAGACAAACAAACAATGAACTGAAACTATATTTACACAGCAAAAATGCTATACCTGAGTCTGACAGTCTTAAACTCGCACTTAAATATCTTCTATTGGGTTTCAGGACTCATTTAATCACCAGGAGCTGTGTGAGGTGATTTATCACCACCTAGCAGTGTTCAGCTTCAGTTATCTGATTTAGTTACGTCATCTTAAACTCACACTTAAATATCTTCCCTTGTGTTTCAGGACTAATTTAATCACAAGGAGCTGTGTGAGGTGATTTATCATCACCTAGCAGTGTTCAGCTTCAGTTATCTGACTTAGTTATTTCATCTTAAAAACAACATCTTTAGGAGTAAAGGAAGAAAACTGTTTGTGGAGAACTGCTTTAAGTTTCATGATTAGATTTTACAAATCAAACTAGATAAAATATCTTACATAAACCATGTTTCAAGCTGCTGGTCTTTCAGGTGAACCAGTGATCTGATCTTGTCACGAGACATTTGAGCTAAGAGAGATATTTTACTGCCCTGCCAGATGAGTTTGCTTGTTGTGAGGCTTTTCTTACTTAATGTTAAGTTTGGTCTCAGTTCTGACACGACACTTCTGCAGGAACGTGTCGTCAAACTGCAGTAGGGTCTACTTTCAGTTGCAGCAATTATTAAAAATGCAACTGTTATTCTGATAATTTAGCTTGAACACCTTCACAATGTATTCTCTTCAAGGTAAGGCACATTTGCTTGCAGACTCCCGACTTAGAATGTGGGACAATCTGCGTTTTCCTGCATTTCAGTCTTAACATGGGTGTAGAAATTGTAGGAAATTTTGACCTCAATTGTTGAGCTGTATTTAGTCCAAGACAAGGTTTAAACTGTGAAAAGTCCATTGTCTTACTGCTTTTATGGTTTGCATAGTGGTACTCCTTGTTCTGTGTAAGCAAAAGGAGCCAGATATGGCTCACACCACATGGTCACAGGGAATGGCACCTGTGAAGGAGGGCATATTTTGGAATTGGGTCATCTGATCCTGAAAGGTTTTAAGATAATTTTAACAACTTTTTTCTTTTTTTAAATTAAAAAACAACAAAAGTTAAAGGCAGTGTACCAGGACTCATCTTGGACCCACTCCCTCCAGCACCTCAAATGCAAGTGAAGGCATATCAGCTGCGGAGACGTCTCGGGGCCAGCGGGCGTCTGTTTACCCATCATTCATAAATCACTTGGTTGCCCTGGCTTGTGGTTTATTTTTCCCATGTGACTGTTGCAAATTAATGAGCACAACTGCAAAAATGCTCTTGAGTAATAGGTAGTAGAGTACATTTTGAAAGCAACCCTTTAAACTTCTACATCTTAGGTTCAAAGTCCGGCCTTGGGACTGTAACACTGCAGATCGAGGATGTGAATGACAACGTGCCAGTGATCCCACCTGGAGTGCTTGTTCTGTGTGCGGAAGAGGGGAAACTGGGATATGTTACTGTTCCCGCTCAGGATCCTGACCTTTCACCGTACTCCGACCCCTTCAACTTCCAGGTCCTGGGGAGCGACTGGAGGATAAGAGAGGCCACAAGTGAGTAAAGTGATGTGCAGAGAAACAGTTGTGGGCAAGCAATTCAAGGTACGAAAGTAAACTCATCATTAAACATCAAGCATCCTTAAACCGGACACTAGCTTGTGTTTCCTTAATACGAAGCAGTGTGTACATGGACATGATGTAGTGGTACATGGCACAATGTCAGTCAGATAGAAACTCAGACATTGTCAGCTTTACATCCCTGTCACGATGTTTCTGCGGCTCCTATCTGACCTATTTTGTGATTGTTATTCCTGGAGAGAGTGGAGACAGAGGGCACTTAAGTCTCTGCGATGGGAGAGCGTCGCCAGTTTCTCTAAAAAAATCTCTGACAAAGCTGTCTTAAGAGAATTGATGAAAATGGCTGCACAAGGCTCAAGTAGTAAACTGAACTAGGCTAAAGCCAGTTTTGGAAGAGGTCACCCAAAATGTGGGCACCAGCCGAGGACATGTTGTCGCCTCTCTTTCATAAGATTTTATCTGTACAGTAGCCAGGTTCCACTGCTCTGCTTGTGCAGTGTGCATGTTCTTGGAGAAGTCCTTTCCTGTTTCAGCATGGCACTGCCCCTGTGCACAAGACGAGGTCTATAATTTGATTTTGAGACACATTATTGATCTCATAGGGAAATTCTTCTCTGCATGTAAGCCATCCTAGCTGTGTGGCTAGGAGCAGTGGGCAGCCGCCGTGCAGCGCCCAGGGACCAGCTCCAGTTGGTCTTGCCAGCTCCAGTTGGTCTTGCCATGCCTCGGTCAGGGGCACAGACAGAGGTATTAACCCTAACATGCATGTCTTGTTGATGGTGGGGGAAACCGGAGCACCCGGAGGAAACCCACCACCGACACGGGGAGAACATGCAAACTCCACACAGAGGACGACCTGGGACGACCCTAAGGTTGGACAACTCAGGGGTTTGAACCCAGGGCCTTCTTGCTGTGAGGCAACAGCGCTAACCACCATGCCGCCCTGACATGACATGATTTGTCGAGTTTGGAAGAGGAACTGCACAGAGCCCTAACCTCAACCCCATGGAACATCTTTGGGATGAATTGGAATGCCGAATGTGAGCCAGGCCTTCTCACCCAACATCAGTGCCCCTCCTCACTAATGCTCTTGTGGTTGAATGGGAGCGAATCGCTGCAGCCACATTCCAAAATCTAGTGGCAGTTTTCCCAGAAGAGTGGAGGCTGCAAAGCAATACCAACTCCATATTAACGCCTGTGGTTTTAGAATGAGATGTTCAACCAGCACATAAGGTGTGATGCTTGGGTTGCCACTTCTGGCTATGCATGCACACACCATTGTGTCAGCACTCACACCAACACACTCTCACAATCACATTCACACACCCTAAAAAGCACATTTAAAGAGACATGGGACAAACACTGACAGTATTCATACGACCCAGAAGTCATGTTATCATGGACAGATGCTCCAAAAATGTATGCACACAGTAAAATCCTGAGTGTTCATTTACCTTCCTGAGTGTTCATTTAACTCGCTGGGTGTTCATTTAACTCGCTGAGTGTTCATTTAACTGTGAGAGGGTACAAATGGACCCAAAAGGATCCGTTTGTACACTCAGAGTTAAATTAACACTCAGGTTTCTACTGTGTACTGTTTGAATGGTGAATCTCATGTAGTGGTATTCTCTGAATGGCTATCCCTCTCTTGTTCTCCCTGCTCTCTCTCTCTCTCTCTCTCTCTCTCTCTCTCTCTCTCTCTCTCTCTCTCTCTCTCTCTCTCTCTCTCTCTCTCTCTCTCTCTCTCTCTCTCTCTCTCTCTCTCTCTCTCTCTCTCTCTCTCTCTCTCTCTCTCTCTCTCTCACACACACACACACAAACACACACCAACAAATATACACATTTATAGCCATTCCCTCCTTCTCAACATCCCTGTCTCTTGCACTGTCCACCAATGCAAAGCTGTCATCTTTGCTTCCACTGATGGGATGTGGTCATGCATGTTCCTTTGGTCCTCATTTCATGTAATGGTGCCAAAATGCCATATGCCAGCAGCCATGCCAGCATGTACCCTGGTTCTGCTGACACAATGACGGACGCTAAGCAGGTGTGGGACTGGCTAGTACTTGGATGGGAGACCCCACCAGTTGTGGCCCCCAACTGGTGGGTCAGTAGGGGGCAGTCTTCCCTCCTAATAAAAACAAAAAATATCAAATCCCAGTGCCCCAGTGCAGTGACAGGGACACTGTGCTTTAGGAGATGCCGTCCTGCGGATGAGACGTTAAACCGAGGTCCTGACTCACTGTGGTCATTAAAGATCCCATGGCACTTATCACAAAGAGTAGGGGGTCCCCCGGTGTCCTTGCAACATTCCCAACCTGGCTCTCTCCACCTGGCCCCCTAATCATCCCCCACGTAACTGGCTCAATGACCCCCCCCCCACCTCAAGCTGATGTGTGGTGAGCATTCTGGCGCAAAATGGCTGCCGTGCATCACCCAGGTGGTGCTGCACTTTGGGGGTGGTTGAAGTGAGTTACCCCCTTCAGTGTGATGCACTTCGGGTGTCTAGAGAAGCGCTATATGAATGTAATCCATTATTAATATGTGTAATTAATGGAATTGTGTGAAACCTGCACAAACGGACACTGTGCTGTCTAGGACTGATTTCTCAGGGTTTTGAGCTCGAGACTCTTTCAGACCAAAGGCTCTCTCTTCTCTTCTTCTCCCCTTAGCGCTATATGCCTTTTTTAAAGCTGGACTTGGGCCTGAAAAATGTCCCTCTAACACTCAGACTGCCTTCCTCTCTTCAGACACATCGGTGGTGTTGGAGCAGACGGAGAACATGCCCCGGGGGATGTATGAAGTGCCCATACACATCACCGACCTGCAGAATAATGGCGGTGTCCAGGTGGTGAGCGTGAAGGTGTGTCGGTGCCTCGGGGGAGAGTGTGTCGCCGAGTCCAGCTCCATCAGCCTCGGGGTGTGGGGCGTTCTCGCCATGCTGCTGGCCGTGGCCCTACTGCTGCTGTTCTGTGAGTGTCACACGTGCACACCAACTCATACACACCGCAAAGGGTTTGAGAACGCCTTCTTAGTCAGCTACCACAAGGACCTGGTGGATACAGAACTGCCTCTGCTCAGGAGCCAAAGAGGGTTTTTAGACCAAAAACTACTCCCAACAAGGGAGTGTAGATATTTGTTCCTGTGAATTGTTTTATAGGCGCACAGAAACACAAAAACATCTTTTAGATGACTTTCGACAAGGCCAGCACTCAGTAATCCGCTGAGACACGGTCTTCAGACCCTGTTGTGCCCTGGGCTCTGTGAGTTAGCAGCGGCACTACCTCTTGACTTCTTAGCCTGCGGCTGGAGGTTGTTTGGAGATGAGCTAAAAAATTTTGTCAAACAAAAGCTGCACAAGTGTAATGTCCTTTCACAGGTTGTGCTTCTACGGCTGAAAGAAGTGAGCTGAGTTTTCACACCTTCTAACTGCAACATGTTTGTAAAGCTACCACCGGGCGTCCGGGTAGCGTGGCGGCCTATTCTGTTGCCTACCAGCACGGGGATCGCTGGTTCAAATCCCGGTGTTGCCTCCGGCTTGGTCAGGCGTCCCTACAGACACAATTGGCCGTGTCTGTAGGTGGGAAGCCGGATGCGGGTATGTGTCCTGGTCACTGCACTAGCGCCTCTTCTGGTTGGTCGGGGCACCTGTTCGGGGGGAATAGCGCGATCCTCCCACGTGCTACGTCCCCCTGGTGAAACTCCTCACTGTCAGGTGAAAAGCAGTGGCTGGTGACTCCACATGTATCGGAGGAGGCATGTGGTAGTCTGCAGCCCTCTCCGGATCAGTAGAGGGGGTGGAGCAGAGACTAGGATGGCTTAGAAGAGTGGGGTGATTGTCCAGGTACAGTTGGGGAGAAAAGGGGGGGAAAAGGCCAAAAAAAAAAACCTACCATCTTACCCTCTTGCTATGTTTGGTAGGCATCGTTTTTGTGATAGCCTGCACCACTAAAGAAGAGAAGATGTACAGCTTAGATGATGCCAGCGGAGGGGTACTGCTCAAGTCCAACACCGAGGCACCAGGGGAGGAAGTGGTGAGATCACTTTACATCATTTACATCATTTATGACTGGCTGTAAATGAGACAGTGAGGTTGTTAACACATCTGTTGGTATCCTGTCATTTGGCCCACTAAATTCCTGCTTCAAGTTGCTGTATGTAGACACCATGTGGTCTTCACCAGATGCTGTATGTAGACACTATGTGGTCTTCACCAGATGCTGTATGTAGACACCATGTGGTCTTCACCAGATGCTGTATGTAGACACCATATGGTCTTCACCAGATGCTGTATGTAGACACCATGTGGTCTTCACCAGATGCTGTCTCAACTGACATATGATAAATAAGTTGTGTGACATTTGTGCTGACAAGTTATGATTACAGCTTATACTGTGGTGTTTTGTGGGTCTACATGAGCTTAGCTGCCACACTAGTGTAGGACCTTCTGCTGACTGATGTTCACAAACATGTCTGTGAGCGTAAGACCAACACACTTACATACAGCATCTGAATGAGACAAAATACAATGGGCGACACGGTGGTGCAGTGGTTAGCATGGTCGCCTCACAGCAAAAAGGTCCTTGGTTTGAGCCCCAGGTTATCTAACCTTGGGGGTCATCCCGGGTCGTCCTCTGTGTGGAGTTTGCATGTTCTCCCCGTGTCTGCGTGGGTTTCCTCCGGGTGCTCCGGTTTCCTCCCACAGTCCAAAGACATGTAGGTCAGGTGAATCACCCGTACCACATTGTCCCTAGGTGTGAATGTGTATGTGTATGTGTGTGTGTGTGTGTGTATGTGTGTGTGTGTGTGTGTGTGTGTGTGTCGGCCTTGTGATGGCCTGACGGCCTGTCCAGGGTGTCTCCCCACCTGCCGCCCAATGACTGCTGGGATAGGCTCCAGCATTCCGTGACCCTCAGAGCAGGATAAGCGGTTTGGGGGATGGATGGATGGATGGATGGATGTAAAGACAATGATTGTTCTTTACCTTATAGAAATCGGCCGATCTGTTCATGATTCCCACCTCTGGTGGCATGGGCACCATAGATGGCTCTGTGAAGGTGGCTGGGTCGCTGGGTCAGAGGGAGAAACCATCACCAGGCCTGCCTCCAATCAGCCAGCAGACGATGGGCCAACAGACCATGTCTGAGACCAACAGACATGACTTCATGATGACCAGGGGCGAGAGCAGCTTCTACACCTCTGGGCTTCATGGTGGCACCAACTACTCTGACTCGGGCTTCTACAGGCAGAAGCACCTGGATGCTCTGCACATGTGGGACACCAACAGACTGTATCTGGACAAGGTAACAACAAGACCACGCGAAGCTTTGTTCTAAGTGTGTTCTTTGTTCTTACACTGTAGTGACAGTTGTGGAGTTGGAAAGTTGTGGAATATGTTTTTACTAGTGATGTCATTTAAGACGTCTACTTTTCAAAAGTAATCTTTAACAAACAGAAGAGGTGATAACCGTCTCCTCGGTCTCCTCCTCTCTGCATCTCTCCCTCCTTCCCTGCAGAAGATGGAGTATTTTGGTGGCGAATCAACGGAACATTATGCAAATGATATCCCCCACGTGTATGGGTATGAGGGTGAGGGCTCAGCTGCTGGTTCGGTGGGCTGCTGCAGTGACCTGGGTGACCTGGAGAGCCTGGACTTCCTAGATTCACTGGGGTCAAAGTTCAAAACACTGGCCAGCATCTGCATGGACAGAGAAGGGCAGGACTGAATGATCAGATTATCTGATTTGAGGTTGGATGAAGTGCTGAACAAGATGTGATCTGGAGCGAAGGACAGACTACGTCTTGTGAACAACGCTGAAAAAAAATCAAACAGGATTTCACACCCTGTGCCGTTAATTGGCCCAAGAATGATTCTTTCCATGCTGAACTTTTTTTTGTTGTTTGTGTACATGTTTAAATCTGTTCACTACTGATATCCCAGCCATTCAAACCATCCAGAATATCCATTAAAAGAAGGACAAACCTGATCAGTCCTAGCCCCTGAAATAGCTGTGCAGATCCCAGTGTGGACTCAAAGTGTGTTTCATACACTCCTGATGTAGGGCAGAGGCTGTGCAGGTGCCCCGTCTGCCCTCGCTCTTTCTCACAGGGCTGTTAAGGCCTTCAGATAGCACACACATACACACTACACACACACATAGACTGGCTGTAAGATGACTTCAGTCTGCAGCATGCAGTCTGCATTGTGCAGTCTGCAGCATGCAGTAGCAGCATGCAGTCTGCAGCATGCAGTAGCAGCATCAAGTACTAAAGCCGTTGTATTTAACACTGCTCTGCTAAACCAACCAACACATTTTTCATTGGCAAAGACATTTCTTCTAATAGAAAGTAATCTGACAAGTATTGTTTAACCTCTTTTCTTACTCATCAGTGTTATTTCTGGATATGTGGAAGTCGCTATGCTACAGCGCTGACAGATCATTGTGTTAGGCATTAACAGCGGAGCGCATGAATATTATTTCAACAGTTTTTGTGTCCAAAATGTTTTTCTTTCATTTTCATTACTGGAAACAAGAGGTCATACATTATCAGTCAAGTGTGGATTTCATTACTGGAAACAAGAGGTCATACATTACACTGGTCTACAAAAATATAGTTTTTTCTTCTTGCATGGACTTTGGAAACTGTTTTTGGCTAATTTTGGGCTGCTGAATCCAAATCTGAGCTCAGATTTGCTCTATCACATCAAGTTTTCATGCTATCTGTATGCTCCTTATTCAGGATTTTACAAAAGTTGACCATCTAGTCTGGCAATCTTGGTGGGGATAAAAATAACCCCTATTCATTTCCTAAGTAATTTCGTGCTAAGCTGAGTGTTTATTTATTCATTGTAATCATTTTTGCATCTATCGATCTTCTAATGCAGCAGTGGTTTTTATCTTCCGAGTGTAAAACTGCCCTTTTCTCAAAAATAATTTTTCATAGTTCGAAAACCTGATGTGATAGGCAAAAACTAATGCCAGATTTGGATTCAGCACCCAAAAGTTAGCTAGAATCCGTTGAAAAACCCCATGCAAGAAAAATTGTGTTGACCAGTGTTATCAATGAAGTGTGGATTTCATTACTGGAAACAAGTGGTCATACATTATCAGCAGCCAAGTGAAGTGTCTGTAAACCAGTTTAAATGTAAAACGATACAGTGAGATAATTTGACTTTAAATGTGATAAGATGCATTTGATATTTCAGAATACTAGGAAGATGTTTAAACTAGGGCTGCACAATAACAATATATCGAAAATTTACCTTCATCGCGATATCAAAATGCGCGGTATACGTATCGCAAAATACTGCTTGAACTGTGGTAAATGGTATATGCACGTGCCATGCATGCCCACTCTGCATACTACTAGGAGTTTGTGTTGACTTTAGTGCCCCCTTCTGGAAAATGCGGTAGTGTCACTTGGCCAATTCCGCCTCAGTAATAACAAAATATAATGTAAAAAATAAAATTCTAACATCAGTTACTCGCTCTGCAAAACTGGCAAGCCGTCAGTTTTAAATTGAGACTGTTACGTCATCAGGTATAGTATAAACTCCTACTAGCTGCTATATTTAAATAGGCCCAGATGTTGTGTTAAAGTGACGAAGAAACTGAGTTGCCATGCAACCAAGGTGGTGGTATTTGTTCATTGTCAGTATAGCGGCTGTAGCCAGGTGCATTTTTATTTTCAATAAAACCAGGTTGCTGGAATGGAAATAATGCATTTCATGTGTTTATTCGGTGTGCACAGGCTGTCCATGGTCTGGGGTCTGTGTTAGCTGCAAACCTTAAGCAGAAAGCTGTTAAAACTGTATTACGCACGTCATATAGCCATCGCAATATTCAACAACGTTATTGCATATCGCATGTTTTCCTGATAACGTGCAGCCCTAGTTTAAACTGTCTGCAGCAGCGGTGCATACATGGCATGTCAGAGTGATGTCTGCCCCGAGGCGTTCCTTACCATGTCAGGACCTTACCATGTCAGGACCTTACCATGTCAGGGACCTTACCATGTGAGGACCTTACCATGTGAGGCCCTTACCATGTCAGGGACCTTAACATGTGAGGACCTTACCATGTCAGGGACCTTACCATGTGAGAACCTTACCATGTCAGGGACCTTACCATGTCAGGGACCTTACCATGTGAGGACCTTACCATGTCAGGGACCTTACCATGTCATGGACCTTACCACGTGAGGACCTTACCATGTCAGGGACCTTACCATGCGAGGACCTTACCATGTCAGGGACCTTACCATGTGAGGACCTTACCATGTGAGGACCTCACCCTGTTAGGGACCTTACCATGTGAGGACCTTACCATGTCAGGGACCTTACCATGTCAGGGACCTTACCATGTCAGGGACCTTACCATGTGAGGACCTTACCATGTCAGGGACCTTACCATGTCATGGACCTTACCACGTGAGGACCTTACCATGTCAGGGACCTTACCATGCGAGGACCTTACCATGTCAGGGACCTTACCATGTGAGGACCTTACCATGTGAGGACCTCACCATGTTAGGGACCTTACCATGTGAGGACCTTACCATGTCAGGGACCTTACCATGTGAGAACCTTACCATGTCAGGGACCTTACCATGTGAGGACCTTACCATGTGAGGACCTTACCATGTCAGGGACCTTACCATGTCATGGACCTTACCACGTGAGGACCTTACCATGTCAGGGACCTTACCATGCGAGGACCTTACCATGTCAGGGACCTTACCATGTGAGAACCTTACCATGTCAGGGACCTTACCATGTCAGGGACCTTACCATGTGAGGACCTTACCATGTCAGGGACCTTACCATGTCATGGACCTTACCACGTGAGGACCTTACCATGTCAGGGACCTTACCATGCGAGGACCTTACCATGTCAGGGACCTTACCATGTGAGGACCTTACCATGTGAGGACCTCACCCTGTTAGGGACCTTACCATGTGAGGACCTTACCATGTCAGGGACCTTACCATGTCAGGGACCTTACCATGTCAGGGACCTTACCATGTCATGGACCTTACCACGTGAGGACCTTACCATGTCAGGGACCTTACCATGCGAGGACCTTACCATGTCAGGGACCTTACCATGTGAGGACCTTACCATGTGAGGACCTCACCATGTTAGGGACCTTACCATGTGAGGACCTTACCATGTCAGGGACCTTACCATGTGAGAACCTTACCATGTCAGGGACCTTACCATGTGAGGACCTTACCATGTGAGGACCTTACCATGTCAGGGACCTTACCATGTCATGGACCTTACCACGTGAGGACCTTACCATGTCAGGGACCTTACCATGCGAGGACCTTACCATGTCAGGGACCTTACCATGTGAGGACCGTACTATGTGAGGACCTTACCATGTGAGGACCTCACCATGTTAGGGACCTTACCATGTGAGGACCTTCCCATGTCAGGGACCTTACCATGTGAGGACCTTACTATGTCAGGGACCTTACCATGTGAGGACCTTACCATGTCAGGGACCTTACCATTTGAGGACCTTACCATGTCAGGGACCTTACCATGTGAGGACCTCACCATGTCAGGGACCTTACCATGTGAGGACCTTACCATGTGAGGACCTTACCATGTGAGGGGCCTTACCATGTGAGGACCTTACCATGTCAGGGACCTTACCATGTGAGGACCTTAC
Organism: Lampris incognitus; assembly: GCF_029633865.1. Lineage (NCBI taxonomy): Eukaryota > Metazoa > Chordata > Actinopteri > Lampriformes > Lampridae > Lampris > Lampris incognitus. The sequence goes on from NC_079213.1 coordinate 57,071,479, forward strand.
TATGTCAGGGACCTAACCATGTGAGGACCTTACCATGTCAGGGACCTTACCATGTGAGGACCTTACCATGTCAGGGACCTTACCATGTGAGAACCTTACCATGTGAGGACCTTACTATGTCAGGGACCTTACCATGTCAGGACCTTACCATGTCAGGGACCTTACCATGTGAGGACCTTACCATGACAGGGACCTTACCATGTGAGGACCTTACCAAGTCAGGGACCTTACCATGTCAGGGACCTTACCATGTGAGGACCTTACCATGTCAGGGACCTTACCATGTGAGGACCTTACTATGTCAGGGACCTTACCATGTGAGGACCTTACCATGTGAGGACCTAACCATGTCAGGGACCTTACCATGTGAGGACCTTACCATGTCAGGGACCTTACCATGTGAGGACCTTACTATGTTAGGGACCTTACCATGTGAGGACTTTACCATGTGAGGACCTTACCATGTCAGGGACCTTACCATGTGAGGACCTTACCATGTCAGGGACCTTACCATGTGAGGACCTTACTATGTCAGGGACCTTACCATGTCAGGGACCTTACCATGTGAGGACCTTACCATGTCAGGGACCTTACCATGTGAGGACCTTACCATGTCAGGGACCTTACCATGTGAGGACCTTACCATGTCAGGGACCTTACCATGTGAGGACCTTACTATGTCAGGGACCTTACCATGTGAGGACCTTACCATGTCAGGGACCTTACCATGTGAGGACCTTACCATGTCAGGGACCTTACCATGTGAGGACCTTACTATGTCAGGTCTGTGGCCCTGTGTGATTCTCACACATACTCTGTTTAAAATCTTAAAGTTTCTGAAAAGTTCCAAGTGCTACAATTCGCCACATATAGGAGATGAAATGTGAAAAGCAGTTAACAGGATTCTCATGCTGGTCTGTGTAGCAGAGAAGACAAGCAGGATCAGAGGATCAGTGTTTTGGGTCTGACTGACCCCCTCTGATCTGCATGGCAAGACAAGTATAACAAAAACCTTACAGATGAGATGAGAAAACATTTCAGTTGGGAAAGGAAAGCTGAGGTAAGTTAATGTAACTAACCTCATGCTCATGCCTATCTAATAACCATCCCGTCATGCACTGGAGTGATGAGAGACCATCCCTTAGACTGATTAACCCTAGAAACTCTCGTCCTCACACCCAAAACAAAAAAATAAAATGACAACAGACAGGACAGCATCTGTTGTCATCACTTTGTTGTTGTTGTTGTTGTTACTGTTACCACTTTGCTTATTTAGAATTTCATATACTACTACTACTACTTTCGGCTGCTCCCGTTAGGGGTCGCCACAGCGGATCATCCGGCTTATTTAGAATTTCATATAATTTTACATAAATTAAAAAAGTAAAATGATAGCGGTACAAGACAAGACACCAGGAGAGTTTTTGTAAATCACAGTCTAGATCATCCTTTATGTGTGTTTGCTTATATGACATGTGCTTAGTTGAGACTGAAAGAAGTTGAATCGGATCATCACAGGACGTTTTTACACTGGACACTTGCTGTCGCTACACCTTGGTAGATCGGTAAAGCAAAGTAAATGTAGTAGAATATAGTCTGCAGCATTCCAGCACTAATAGTGTGGTGTTATGTGCAACTTTCCCTTTAATAAAGACTGGTATTTACACAAAATCGGGATTGTCCTACATTAACAAGTGAAAGTGCCTGCTGTTCCCATTCCCCCACTTTTGTGTTCAGGAAGCAGTACCAATTGTAAGCAGTGTTGTTATATTCATGTCAGGCTCACTTGTAGTTGTGCTTTTGGGTGTCATACACGACGTATTAATTAGCCATGAAAACGCAGAGACGACAGGGACACATTAGTAGAAACCGCCTCATCACGCCAGTTAGACAGCGATGCGATGGCGTTACCTGCTAACAGAGCTTTAGTACACAGATAACGTCCGTTATGAAAAGCCTTGAAAGGAGACACTACATAGAGAGGGGCGGAGGTCGTACCCGTACTTAATGTGCTCCCAAACCAAGATGATGTGCTGTTAGACATGCATGTCGGCATGGCTTCTCACAGCCTCTCAGCCCACATCCACATCAGGCTCTGTAGAATGGCTCGCATGGAGGCAGTGTTAGCGTCTAGGCTTAACATTTAATAATCACTGCAGGGGAACTCAGGTACAGTGTACAGGCATGTAGCTGTGTGTATAGCGCCGCCACTAGGCTGCATGATCACCTGACTACTCTGTAAGTACGGAATGCGGGTCAGTACAAACATAACGCTACAAGGTTAACTACATCCTCCTTCTTTAGTTCAGAGCTGTCATTATGTTTTCAAAATGTTCACTGTGTTTCAAAGCAGCTTATATTTAGTAAAGCAGTACTGGCTATCTTGTACTGGTCTTACACGAACTATGCCTGTGTGTTAATGTAACATTAAACAGTTCAACAACATTTCAACAACATTTCAACAACAAGAGAAGTATACTTATGATGGTAGGTAGAATTTACCATTTAACATTTCAACCAACAAGGCAAGTCACTTCTTGTGTCCATGCACTCTTCATTCAGTGTATTTTGGGTTGGGCTTTGAAATCCTCCCAGATCTTGTGATACAGAGGGATTGAGATTGTCCAGGTGGCTCCACGACTGGTGGTGGCTCTTCAGTGGTCGCTTGAGGGCCATGGTCTGGCTCTCTAGTGAGTACTGATGGAATGCGTTCCACTTTGTTGCCATCCTTGTCTTGCTGTCTGGTAAGTACTGATGGAACGTGTTCATTTTGGTCGAGGATATGTTGAGGTTCCGATACTGGCAGAATGTGCCGTCGGTTTCTCCTGTATTCCTTTCCTTCCGATTCAACGATGTAAGATCTAGGTTCATTGCACTTCCTTTTGATCACTCCGATCTTGTCATGTCCCTTTGTAGTCTGAAAACGGACCATTTGGGACGGTTCCAGTGCAGGTAGTGGTCTGCTTGACTTGTCATAGTGCGCTTTCTGCATTCCCCGTTGCTTTGACGGCTGAGCCCGGACCGTTACAGTGTCCTTTGACGACGGCGCCAACAGCTGCTGGCTGGCAGGTAGGGTGGTGCGTGTTCTCCTAGATAGGAGACGCTGAGAGGGAGAGCCCAGGGTTGTATCTCGTGGCACGTTCCGAATGTTCAGCAGATTCAGAAGTAGATCTGTCCCATCTCTCTTTGAAGTTTCAAGCAGTCTCTTTGCGCTTCGAACTGCGCGTTCTGCCAGGCCGTTTGCTTGTGGGTATTCAGGACTGCTGGTGGTGTGGTGGAAACCCCAGTTGTGGCAAACTCATGAAAAGTCTGACTGACTGGAGAACTGGGTGCCATTGTCTGAAAAGACAGTGTCAGGGACGCCATGGACTGAGAAGTGCCGCTTTACCTTGTTGACCACACTTTGTGAAGAGAGGTTTTTAAGTGGATCGATTTCAAACCACCCTGAGTGCGAGTGGACCAAGACCAGGTAGTGGTGACTGTTCCATTCAAAGATGTCTGTGGCGACGGTGGACCAGGGCAGTTCTGAGATTGGGGTAGGTTGCAGTGGCTCTTTCTGTTGATGTCCTTTTAGACTGTTGCACACACTGCAGGCTTGGACCATGTTCTCAACATCCTTTGCCATGGATGGCCAGAATGCAACATCACGTGCTCTGTGTTTCGTTGCTTCGGCCCCAGGATGTCCTTTGTGTAGAACGGTCAGGTACCCAGACTGTAGTGTTTGGGGAATGACCACTCTTGGTCCTTTCATTACAATGTCATTGTCGATGGTGAGCTCATCCCGGAATGCAAAGAATGGTCTTGCAGCGGCTGCAGTACTGCTTGCTCGGTCGGGCCATCCTTGCTTTATAGTGCGGCAGAGAGCTTGCATAGAAGAGTCTGCAGCTGTGTGTTCTCGCAGCTCCTTCAGGCGATTTGATGAGATTGGCTGGACTGCCATCACTTCGAAGTCGTTCTGTTCAGTTTGATGCTGTGATGTGCTCTTCCTTGGTGCACGAGACAGCGTGTCGGCCAAGTACATGGCCGAAACTTCCCTTTCTTGTAGACAAGCGTCAAGTTGAACTTGTGCAGCTTCAGCATCATGCGTTGCAGACGCGCTGGTGCGGTGTGGATTGGTTTGTTCAGGATTGTGATGAGGGGCTGATGGTCGGTTTCGACTGTGATTGGCTTGCCGTAGACATAGTCGTAGGACTTGAAACATGCAAACACCACCGCCAGCAGCTCCTTTTCTACCTGAGCATATCTTGTCTCAGTCTCCGTCAAGGTGCGCGAGGCATATGCTATGGGTTCGCCTCCCTGTAGGCAAGCTGCACCAAGGCCATACTGTGATGCATCACAGGTGAGTGTGACAGGCTTTCTCACATCGTAGTATTTCAGCACCGGAGGGCTTGATATGTGGGTCTTCAGTCTGTTGAATGCATCTTCGTGTTCCTTTTCCCAACACCAGGCTACGTCACATTGCAGCAGCTGGCAGAGTGGTGCAGACAGTTCGCTGGAGTTAGGGATGAACTTTCCAAGGTATGTTGTCATTCCTAAGAATCTCTGAAGAGCAGCCTTGTATTCAGGTGGGGGTATCTCAGCGATTACTTTTATCTTCGCAGGGTCAGCTTTGAGTCCCTGGTCTGTGAAGACGTGTCCCATGTAGCTCACCTGTTTGAGTCTGAACCTGCATTTCACTGGATTCAGTCTGAGCTTCACTTTCCGAGCCCTGTCCAGGACCTTTTTGAGGTTGGCATCATGTTCCTCTACTCCGTTGCCACCCACGATGATGTCATCGACGATAATCACACATGGATAGCCTGTGAAGACCTGCTCCATCGCTCGTTGGAAGGCCTCTGATGCCGAACTGATTCCAAAGGGCATTCTCAGGAATCTGAACCTCCCCAGGGGTGTGGCAAATGTTGTTCGGATGGAGGTTTCTGTGTCTGGTTTGATTTGCTAGAATGAACTTTTTGCATCCAGCACCGGAAACACAGCGGCGTCAGACATTTGTGTAGCCACCTCTTCGACCGTGCACATAGGATGGTGAGGGCGCATTAAAGCTTCCTTCAAGTCACGTGGATCGATGCATATGCGAATGTTGTCAGTGTCCTTCTTGTGTGTGGCAACCATTGCAGAAACCCATTCTGTGGGCTCTGTCATTGGTGTGATTACTCCCAATGTCACCATCCGATCCAGCCCTTTTTTGACTTTGTCCTTCATCGCTACGGGGATGCGCCTTGGTGACCTCACGACAGGTGTGACATTTGGATCGACTTTCATTGAGTATGTTACTGGTAGTGAGCCAATCTCGTCGTTGAACAGGTCAGCATATTCAGAGAATATTATGTGTGAGAATGTTGAATCCTCGCTGACGTCAACTTGATGTACGTCATTGTTTAGAGTGATTAAGTCCATCTTTAGGCAGTCTGGTAGGCCAAGTAGTGGTTGGACATTGTATTTCACCACATGGAACTGCAGTGTGTGCGTCTGCCTCCTCATTTGACAGTTTAGCAGTGCAGTGCCTTCTGTGTGGATCATAGTTCCCCCGTATGCGACTAGTTTGGCTGTTTGTGACTTGTCGATTTTCTCTACCTGTTTCACGAAGTTGTGTCTGAGGAGATGACATTACACTTGGCCCCAGTGTCTACTTTTAGTTTCAATGGTTTGCCATTCAGTGTCTAGTGATAGTCCATCTACATGAAATGAGCCATCGCTGCTGTCCGGGTCCTCTGCTGTGACCAGATGATTGACAGGTTTGTATACACGGGCTTGTCTAGCGGACCTGCAGTACCTTTTGAAATGGTTGTATTTGTTGCAGTTGTGGCACTGCCGCCCGTATGCCGGACACTCCCTTGGTGGGTGATTTCCACCACGATTTCTGCAGTTGGTGATCCCTGTTGTTGAAGTTTGTTCACTCTGCGACGTTAATCTGACTCCCTTCTGCTTTTTTCTAAAGGCTTTTGGATATTGGACAGCCTCCACGCTGACTGGGGCATGCATTGGAGTGGTCAGAGTTTTGCTGTGTTGCTCAGCTAGTTCACTTATTTGACACATACGAATAGCCTTAGCTAGAGTTAGCTCACTTTCCTTGAGTAGAGCTTTTCTGACACTTATCACTGGTAATGCCACACACTAAACCAGTGGTTCTCAACCTTTTTGGGGTCCTGGACCCCCTGCGTATTTTTGATCTACCCTGAGGACCCCTCCACCTGATCTTGGGGGAGGGGGGTTGCAATTTGATAGAAACAGTAGAGATTGCATTTTAAATTGCATTATAGCATTTATTCACTCTTTGGGGCAAAAATAAGAGCTTTCAGTTGTAACTTAGATATAGTTAACAAAACAGAATTCTTATGCAGTACCTTTCAGATATATGTAACAAAACAGAATATGTATTCAGTAACTTTCAGATATATGTAACAACAGAATTTTTATGCAGTAACTTTTAACAATGCAAACGGGAGCGAGATCTCTTATTAAAATACAATAAATTACACTTGTGAAACAGATGTAATTAGAGAAAAAAGTCCTGTTACCCTTTATAGTTTAGGTAGATAAAGGTCTCGGTCACATTTGAGAAAAATAATCCTATTTCTATAAATGTCATAGGATCTTTTTTTTAAAGATATTTTATTTTCACGGACCCCTTTCAATTACACCACGGACCACTAGGGGTCCGCGGACCTCCGGTTGAGAAACACTGCACTAAACGGTCTCTGATCAGCTCCTCCTGGAGAACTCCGAAATTACAGCTTTTAGATTTGATCCTGAGTGTACTCACATATGCTTCCACTGTTTCCCCAGGTTTCTGGTTTCTGGAGTTGAAGGAATGCCTCTCCATGGTGATGTTTGTCTGAGGGTTGCAAATTTACCTGAATTTTCTTTTCAAACATTCCGGGTCTTCTCGTGTCTCTGCCCGCCTCATGACGACCCCGTCTTCTGGGAGCACCGCTGGTAAATATGTGAATGAGCGTTCACGTTCGATCGCCTCTGCTCCTGCTAAGTTTAGCAGTATGTATGCTTGCGTTTTGGCTGGTTTGTCACTGTGCGCTGCGGCGATGAATATGTCATATTCCTGCTCGAATATGCGCCAATTCTCTGCTACATTACCATCGAAGGTAAGAGGGTCTGGTCGCCGAAATCCGTCTGCCATTGTCGTCCTTCTAGCTAACTTTTACTCCTGTCGTCTTTGTGGAGTTCCTTACGTGCAGAGGGAACGGCTACGTTAGTTAGCCAGCGCCGCTAACTAGACTCACTTTGCCGAACAAGGCGTCAGATCTAACTATGGACCTTTCGAGTCGGGGCAGTATCAGGTTTCACTTCTGACACCATGTAGGATGATTCGCGTGGAGGCAGTGTTAGCGTCTTAGTCCATGGGCCAGAGCCCAAAATTTCCTATTTCGGTACACTCAAGGTGGCAAAACTTACTCATAATTTTTGAAAGGATCCATGTCTGTAGATGATATTTTGGTATGATAACCATTCCTGAGTGGCAGCTGTATCACAGTTATCAGCTCATGAAGTTAACCACCCCCTAAAGTAAATTGCATTTTAGACGCTGGTGCATATCCTGGTTTAGCCTCATGGTCAGGACATTTTTCAATGTTCTATAATATTGTCTTTGGTATCATTTTAAAGGGGACCTTCTTAGCTTTCATTCAAGCCCTGTTGTGGATATTTCTCACAAATATAGAGGTCACTTGAGCTCTTCAACCCGTCAATAACACACATCTTTCTGCAATGTTCGCCTAAACTATATACTTTCTTTTAGCCCTGTGGCATCTAGGACTATCAGGGACACAAAACACAAAAACTGGAATACTCACAGGACTGTAAAGATTCAGGAAATGTATAATATACCCATACTATTTCATTGTGTGAGGTGATTGTGAACCTTAAATTAGAAGGGCATTATTACTAAGAAACTAACTAGACCAAAGCCAGTTAGTCCATGGGTCAGACCAGATATCGATATCACCCAAGGTGACACAACTTCACTGGTGCCATTTTATTTGGTACACTAACAGAAGTAAAATAATACATGATAACCTTTCCAAATGAGCAGCTATTTCATTTTTCTTTCAGGAAACCTGTTTCTGTGCCTCTCACGATTGTGTATTTGCCCAGATTTTTTACAAATATAGCATTTCAACACCCCTTGTACTGATTAGCCTAGCTTAAACTCTGGGACAGTTCTTAGTTGGCCAACAACCAAGGATAACCAGTACTGTGTACTTCCATTCATTTTGCTAAGCTAGGCTAACGTGCAGCCAGATAGCTTTCTGCTAAAAACATATAGAGGAAACTGGTATCTATCTTCTTGTCTCACTCTGGAGAAGATTGTAAGCTAATTTCCCATAATGTTAGCATGTTCTTTTAATGTATATGTTAATATGATTAGTTAAAGTGGCTACGAGGAACTTTCATCTTGTGTTGATTTTAGCGGCCTCATGTGGACAAAATACAGCTGTTGCATAGCAACTAGGTAATGTATCTATTTGTGGCTATGTAAGATAAATAATGGTAATATGACGCTGGTGAAGCAAAGTAAACTTTGTTTTAGTAGTGTTCATACACCTAAGTTACATGTATTTGTTTGTATGTGGCAGGTGAAAACTGACTGAATATGGCCACTGGTGAACAAGCAAGTTTTTACCCAATACCAAAGCGCCCACGGGTGGATTTCATTATCCACTGTTCTGATGATACAGATAAGCTGGTTTCACTACAAAGTGTCGACTCATGGAGAACTCTGCTCAGGGCAGCTCAGATACGAAATCATGCACCAGTTTTGAAACTGGCAAAAGACATTCCTGAGGGACAGATTCCAGCAATCTACTACCACAGAAAGTGTCGCAGTATCTTCACTATGAAGCAAATTCTTGATGGCCTCCTTGCAAAAGAAAAGAAAAGTTGTGTCTCTGCTGAAGAGAAACAATCTAAGAGAGTAGCTCGACATGCTCCAAGTACATCTAGGACTTATGATGCAGAGTGCATATTTTGTCAGAAAAACAGCAAATATTCCAAGAGACAGAATACGAGAGAAGTACTGGTGCAGTGTCGAGAACTGCGAGCTGATGCAAAGATCAGGAGTGCAGCCACAAAGAAAAGGGACAGCAGAATCCTTGCCATTGTGAGTAGAGACCTTGTAGCAGCTGAAGGGCACTACCACAGGTCATGCTATAGACTTTACACCAAAGAAGAGGTTTCCAAAGGAGAGGTTGCCAGCAATGAAGATGATGATGCTGCAGCCCAGTATGAAGCTGCTGTGAATAAGGCATACAATGAGCTGTTCCTCTTCATCAGGATGGAGCTTTTTGGCAATCCTCAAGTGATGACAATGACTGATCTCTCTTCTAGACTGGTAGCTTCAATGAACTCCCAAGGCATTGCCCAAGTCAAGGAATCAACCAAGAAGCACATAAGGCGAAACCTGGAGAGTGAGTTTGCTGGAGCCTTGCAGATATTCCCTGATGAGAAAGGAAAATTCCTCCTCTATCCCGATAACTTGTCCATGAGGGAACTTGCCAAAGAAAATCAGTCTCTCAAAAGGGAGCCGCAGACCCTGAAAAGTGTCAGTGCACAAGATGTTATAGCCAAAGCAGCCATCAAATTGAGAGCAGACATTAAAAGTCGAGATGTTCCTCAAACCTGGCCGCCTGAAGTCAAACCAGAAGCAGAATGTCCTACCATTCCAGAGTCGCTCATTATCTTCCTGTACTCTCTACTCACAGGCTCAAATGATCCTGATCATGCATCCCAGAGAGTGCAGTGCCTTCTGCAGTCATTTGGCCATGACATAGCATATGCAGTGACATGTGGAAATACCAAGCCTTCCAAGCACATTGTTCTGCCATTCAGTGTCAAATCGTTGACAGGAAATGTAGAGTTGATAAACATCCTCAACCGACTTGGTCACAGTGTGTCCTATTCACAGATGGAAGAGATCAACACTGCCCTGTGTCTCCAGAAACTCTCATCATCAGGGAGTGGCATTGCCCTTCCAGCTAACATCCATCCTGGCATATTCACAACTTTAGCCTGGGACAATATCGACCGTCTTGAAGAAACTGTCAGTGGTGAGGGAACATCTCACAGAGTCAATGGGATTGCTGTGCAAGCAAAGCCAGTCAACCCACTTCCTGTCCAACCCATGCCCACTGTTCCCAAAACAAAGAAGAGAAGCATTGATGGACCCCCACCAATGTTACCAACTTACAATGCTGGACAACGGGTAGGGCCACCACAAAGCAAAAAGTCAGATGCCGATACTGCAGCCAATACTAAGCTTGCCAGAGAGAAAAACCTTCTTTGGGTCCTAGCACGCATGTCACAACAAGAAGAACAGTCAGTCAGCAGCTGGACAGGCTTCAACATCCTGACTCGAGGAGAGATGACGGTCATCCCCGACAATATAGGCTATCTGCCTACCATCAATGCTCCAGCGACACAAATGTCTACTGTCAACGAGGTGCTTAACCAGTCACTGAGCATCATGCAGTGCTCAGGCCTGAGGAAGATTGTCTGTGTCTTTGACCAAGCCCTGTATGCGAAGGCTGTCGAGATCACATGGAAACACCATGACAAGTTCCATGATATCATCGTTAGGCTTGGGGTATTCCACACCATCTGCACACTGCTGGCAATAATAGGAAAGCGTTTCCAAGATGCTGGACTCAAAGACCTCTGCATTGAGTCTGGTATGATTGCAGAAGGCTCAATTGCTGGTGTTATGGATGGCCGCAAGTACAACAGGGCAGTGCGACTACACAAGCTCCTGTATGAGGCTCTCATGCGACTGACCTTGAATGGTTTCCTGTCCTGGTTGGAAGAAACTCACAGGAATGACATGGTTCACCTGAATGAGACACTGAAGACCATTGACAGCCTTGGGAAAGAAGTCTCACAACATGCTTTGAAGGAGGTCCTCGAGAACAGCTCTTGTACACGCATCATGGATCTATTTGAAGTCTACCGTGAGTTCCTTAGAGGTGGAAATGGCAGCCTCTCGAACTTCTGGATGTCCTATTTGGACATGGTTGAAATCTTGTTGGGGCTCATCCGAGCATCCAGAGAGGGAGACTGGATGCTACACTTAGCTAGCATTCGAGCAATGATCCCATGGTGCTTTGCTTATGACAGGATGAATTATGCACGCTACCTCCCCTACTACTACGCCCAGATGTCTGAGCTGCCCATCACACACCCAGATGTGTACACAGAATTCATGGAAGGAGGCTTCTCAGTCCAACTTGGCTCCACCAATCCCTTTGGCCGAATCCCTGTTGACCAAGCTATAGAAGAAACGGTGAACAAAGACACCCAAACAGCTGGAGGGACAAAGGGATTCAGCTTGAAGCCAGGAGCTGTGACCAAATATTATCTCACAGCTGAGTATAGAAGCATGTACCTCAGACAGCTGAGAGACCTGACAGGTCAAGGCAGGTGCAAATGGTCTCATCCAGATCTACAGAGTCCAAGGATCAAGAGAGATGAAGCAGATGTCCAGTCTCTCATGGACCTTATGGAGAATAACTGGCTCAATCCTATGTCCCCTGATGAGATTGATTTGGTTAGCCTCTCCACTGGCAACATGGCTCCACCTGATGTGACCATAGATCTCTTGAGAGCTCTTGAGAAAGGAGAAGAGGCCTCAAGAGATCTATGGTCACATGATCCTGGTGGCTGAAATCAGGAAGGTGAATCTGAAGGATGTCCTTGCCTACCCATTGGGCCCACTACCATGGGCACTGGCAAATGCTGATGGGTCCTTACGAAAAACAAACAAGGCTGCACTTGCCAGAGAGCTTGAAAAGAATGTATCTCCTGCAGAAGACATCCCAATCCCATCTACTTCCATCATTGATGGGATGAGCCTGGTCCAAAAAATGAATGGCAACAACAAAACCTTTGCACAGGTGGCAGAGTCAGCCTTGACCCAGGTCCTCCATGAGGGAGCACAGAGTGGGAGGATTGATGTTGTTTTTGATGTCTATCACCAGACTTCGATCAAAGATGCTGAACGACTGAACCGGGGTGGAGACATCACTCTCCAGTACAAGAATCTTGCAGGGGGACACCACGTCCAGCAGTGGAGAAAATTTCTGTGCAGTTCCTCCAACAAGACCAGTCTCATCAAGTTTCTGGTGGAAGAGTGGAAACTCCCACGATACAGAGCTATGCTGCATGGCAAGGTGTTGTACATGACCTGTGAGGAAACCTGCTACAAGTTGACAGAAGATGGGTGTGAGGAAGCAGCAGAACTGCACTCCACACATGAAGAAGCTGACACCCGTCTGCTCCTGCATGCATTGCATGCAGCAAATGCGGGCTCAAAGTCAGTTATCATCACAGCTGAGGACACTGATGTCATGGTGCTTTGTCTTGGCTTCCAGAAGGACATCACCTGTCCCATCTACCAGAAGTGTGGGACTCAGAACCGCACACGGTTTGTCGACATCACCAAACTGGCAAGTTCACTTGGAGACAGCATCTGTGACAGCCTAATTGGCTTACATGCCTTCACAGGCTGTGACACTGTCAGTGCATTCGCTGGTCGAGGGAAGCTGAATGCCCTGAAGATAGTGAGAAAGCACACTTCCTGCCAAGAGACTTTTAGTCAACTGGGACAGACATGGAATGTGAGTGATGAGCTGTTCCAGAAAATTGAGCAGTTCACCTGTCGGGTGTATGTTGCTAATAGCAGCACTGCTGAGGTGAACAAACTGCGTTACCAGCTCTTCTGCACCAAAAGGGGAGAGGTTGAGTCCAGCCAGCTGCCACCATGTAGAGACTGTCTCTTTATGCATGTTCAACGAGCCAACTATCAGGCAGCAATATGGAAGTGCTGTCTGCAGGCTAACCCTGTGGTGCCAAGCCCTACTGAGTATGGATGGACAGACGATGAAGGCAAGCTGGCCATTTACTGGATGCGCTCCCCACCTGCACCAGATGTGGTCTTGGAAATGCTAACATGCAAGTGTGTGCATTCATGCAAAATGCCAAGCTGCATGTGCCTGTCAAATGGACTTCCATGCACAGACATGTGCAGGTTACAGACCTGCAGTAACCAAAAACAGCAGGATGGTCCAGAACTGGACTTTGAACTTGGGGAGTCAGATGATGAGAGAAACGAGCAGTTTGATGAATGACAGTGTGATTATTCTGATGGTATTACTGTGGTAGTAGTCTATTGATGCACAGGATGTTGATTCTGGACTTGGTTACCCAGAGCTTGATAACAATAATGTAACCATATTCACATATACCCATTACCCTACCCATTACCATTACATATACCCACTAATGATATGGGATTACATGTATCATTGACTAAGTATATGTAAATGTCAATGTTGTTTAAAATATTAAAATAGGTCCTTTCCTCACTATGGTATTCCTTTTTATCATGTATTTTGATTGTGTATTTAAACAAATGTATAGAGACCAGTTTGTGACCTAACTGGCTTTGGTCTAGTTCTCATTTAAGGCTCACAATCACCTCACACAATGAAATAGTATGGGTATATTATACATTTCCTGAATCTTTACAGTCCTGTGAGTATTCCAGTGTTTGTGTTTTGTGTCCCTGATATTCCTAGATGCCACAGGGCTAAAAGAAAGTATATAGTTTAGGTGAAAATTGCAGAAAGATGTGTGTTATTGACGGGTTGAAGAGCTCAAGTGACCTCTATATTTGTGAGAAATATCCACAACAGGGCTTGAATGAAAGCTAAGAAGGTCCCCTTTAAAATGATACCAAAGACAACATTATAGAACATTGAAAAATGTCCTGACCATGAGGCTAAACCAGGATATGCACCAGTGTCTAAAATGCAATTTAGTTTAGCGGGTGGTTAACTTCATGAGCTGATAACTGTGATACAGCTGCCACTCAGGAATGGTTATCATACCAAAATATCATCTACAGACATGGATCCTTTCAAAAATTATAAGTAAGTTTTGCCACCTTGAGTGTACCGAAATATCGTCTGGCCCATGGACTATCTAGGATCATTGCAGGAGAACTCAGGTACAGTGTACAGGCATGTAGCTGTGTGTATAGCGCCGCCACTAGGCTGCATGATCACCTGACTACTCTGTAATTACGGAATGCAGGTCAGTACAAACATAACGCTACAAGGTTATCTACAGGCTCCATCCTCATGAAGCCCCCAACATGATGATAACGATGACATGACGACTTCCGCTTCCGGTGTGGGAAATGGCGGCGCAAATTAACGTTTGCGGCGGCCTCACCCAGTATCGTCCATGCAGCGTCTTTGTCCACGTCTGCGTCTAAGTTTTGTCTTCGTTTGATGGCTGGGAGAGCTGGTGCTGGATCGGCTGAGGGAGCTTGGTCTGCTGCATCTTGTGGGCCCAGGGACCACGGCCCTGCCCGGACCTGTGCCCTACGAGGAAACACCGAGGGTGGTCTGACAGGACGCGGAAGCGGGGCAGGCTAAGCTAACTGCTAGCCCATGCCGACAGTCATCCTGGCTGGCGTTCGTTCTCCTGGACAGTGATTTATTTATTTATTTTTATATATGTGTGTTAGTGTGGATATATGTGTTTGTGTACTTCGTGTAGTTTTTTTAGGTGTGTTTTTGTCTTTGTGTTGCACTGCTATGGGCTGGGGGAAACAATGTTTCATTTCATTTCATGTGCACAAATACATGACATGGAACGACAAAGTGTTTCTGATTCTGATAAGGGAGGTCTGGTGGAGTGTGTGTGAGTATGAGAGTGTTTGTGTCATGTGCATAAACGACAGGCAAGGGAGTCGCGATTAATAACGTGCTTTATTCAGCCATCTGCTTCCAGTCCCCGACCCGGACAATCCCCAGAATGCCCCAGTACAGAACCGCGCTAAAACATATAGTTGCGTGCCCCTCCTCTTACGTACACAGCATGCTGGGTACTGTAGTTCTCATCACATCTCCCTCCTTTTAAAGAACATGTTCCAATGGAAACAATAACATTGCTAGATTATAAAACATAGCAACAGCAATACCATATTAGCAATTTGCTAATTAACAGCATAACCAGCTAACAATGAAGACATGCACTTCAAAATTCAAAAATTAAACTGAAGTGGGGTAGACTGCCCAGCCCTTCGACTGAGTGTGGGGATTATTCTGCCCCATTGCTCACTCAGTATCTAAACATCATTCCGCTTTGGGGGTTTTACAACTCTGCCATTGGAGGTGATGGTGAACCCAGAGGGCCTTGCTGGCACGTCCGGCTCCATGGGAGTGCCCGATGAGGTGGCGACCGGTGGGCTAAGTTGTTCCTGCTGCAAGTCATTGCTGTCTCTGGCTGGTTGGGTTGCAACAGTTGCAGGGGCAGGCACGGATTGCAGGTGCCTGCGGTTTCGTCTGAAGACAGCCCCGTCTTCTGTACGCACCGTGTAGGAGCGTGGTTCCCCTGAGGGATTCACCACGACTGCAGGCATGTTACACCCCTTTTGCCCGTCTAGTTTGACTCGTACCCTCTCACCCGAGTGCAGTTCGGTTAGGGCACGTGCAGAGTGTCTCCTGTCGAAGAAAAACTTATAAGCCTCTTTTGCCCTTCTGTCATTCTTCTCCACCTCCTTGTGGTCGAAGAGCTGTGGCTGGAGTTTCCTCTCCAACACAGGCATGTTGGTCCGAATCTGGCGGCCGGTCATGAGCTGCGCGGGGCTCGCACCTGTGGCAGCAATTGGTGTGGCGCGGTAGCACATCAGCGCTAGGTGAGGGTCAGGCTGCCGCAAAATTCTTTTGGCCATCCCGACAGCCCTTTCGGCAGCACCATTTGCCTGGGGGAAGTGGGGGCTGCAGGTTGTGTGGCGGAAATCATAGTTCCTACAAAACTGCCTAAATTCGGCTGATGTAAACTGTGTGGCATTGTCACTAATGAGTTCCCCAGGGACGCCCCATCGTGCGAACATACCTTTCAGCAGCTCAATCACCTGTAGACTGGAGGTGGTCCGTAGCTGGGCGATCTCAATGTCCCTGGAATAATAATCAACCACCACCAGGTAGTTTTTTCCATCCTGCTCGCAAAGGTCTGCCCCAATCTTGTGCCATGGGCCGGGCGGCAGTGGTGTTGTACGTAGGGGCTCTTTGTGCTGTGAGGGCTTATTGATTTGGCAGAATGTGCACTGTGTAACTTTCCGGTAAATGTCCGATCCGATGCTGGGCCACCAGACAGACATCCTGGCTCTTTCACGACACTTTGTAAGGCCTTGGTGCCCTTTGTGAATCCTGTGTAGGATGTCTTCCTGATACACGGGGGGAATTACAATCCTGTCTTGGTACAGGAGCAGCCCCTCTGCCTCGGACAGCGATGTCCTCGCAGCGTGGTAGCCATGCACATAAAAGGGCACATGCCTCGGCCATCCCTCTCTGGTGTACCCGATCACCCTCTGCATTGTGTCGTCCTGACGCGTGGCCTGCTTTAACATGTCCAGCTTCGTGCTTGACACCGATTTGGTTTCAATCACAGCTTCGACATGCGCACGCATATCCCCGTCTGTGTCTGCCCCGCGGCCGTCCTGGAGTGGGTTCCTGGAAAGGGCGTCGGCCACCACCAGCTGTGAACCCGGAACATACACTGCTCTGGGGTTAAAACGCATTAGACGAATTAGAAGCCGCTGGCATCTCGGCGGCACTTTGTCCAGATCATATGCATTAATGAGGGGGGCCAGGGGCTTGTGGTCTGTCTGTAAGCTAAACTCAGCTAAGCCCAACAGATAACGGGAAAACCGCTCACAGGCCCACACCCCTGCAAGGCATTCCTTCTCTAACTGAGAGTATCTCTTCTCTGCATCTGTGAGAGTTCTGGAGCAGAAGGCAACAGGCTGAACTTTGTCCCCCTGAACCTGCAACAGTGCTGCCCCCAGCCCGTAACTACTAGCGTCCGCGCTCACAATGGTGGGCCTTGCTACATCATAGTATGCCAGGGCAGGAGTGGAAGACAACATTGCTTTTACCTTGGTGAAGGCTTGCTGTTGGGGCTCCCCCCACTGCCACTCTGCGTCTTTCTTCAGCAGCTCACTCACCGGGTGTAGCACTGATGACAGTTTGGATAGAAACCTCCCCAGATAATTTACCAAACCAAGCCACTGTCTCACCTGAGGGACATTCTCGGGGCTCTGCATGTCTGAGATGGCCTTCACCTTGCCTGGATCAGGTTTGATGCCGTCTTTGCTGATGATGTGCCCGAAATATTGCAACTCACTCCTGCTGAAGCGGCATTTCTCCCGGTTGAGCTTCAGCCCCGATGTTTTGATTGTCTGCAGTACCCCCTCCAAGTTTCTATCGTGCTCATCCTGGTCCTTACCGTACACGAGTATGTCATCCATGACGACAACCGTGCCCTTGTGGTCTCTCAGCAGAATGTACATTTTCCTCTGGAAGATCTCCGGTGCCGATGTGATGCCGAACGGGAGCCGCTGGAAACAGAACCGGCCTCTGGGAGTAATGAAAGTGGTTAGTTTTACACATCTGGGATCCAGCGGAATTTGCCAGAAGCCTGACGATGCGTCTAGCGGTGTAAAAACCCCTGCCCCTGCTAACTTGGGCATAGTGTCCTCCAGCGTGGGAAGCATAAACCGCTTGCGCTTAACAGCCTGGTTTAACCGCTTTAGGTCCACACAGATCCGTATCTTGCCGTTCTTTTTGACTATGGGCACCATGGGTGCGCACCACTCTGTGGGCTCGGTCACTTCTGTGATGATCCACAAGGACTGCATGCGTTGCAGCTCGTCGTCCACCTTTGGCATGAGAGGAAAAGGGACCCTGCTTGGCGTGCTGAGGGCATAAGGCTGTATATTGGGCTTAAGCTCAATCATGACAGGTTCACAATTAAGCAATCTAATGTCCCCGAAAACATCTTCGCTAACTTGATCTGTTCTAAAAGCTAGGCCCATTTCACATGCAGCTCTGCGACTCAATAGATTGTTAGCATTTGGCCCTTTTATCACAAAAATCCCAATTTTGTGTATCTTCCCCCGTCTCTCCGTGCACGCCACAAATTTCCCCGCACACTGCAGTGCTCTCCCTGGGCTTCTCAGGTCGATTGATGTTTTAACCAGCTGTGGCCGTTCAGGCAGTGACCTATATGCAGTATGTGACATGGTAGTGATGTCGATTTTAAAATTAACCAACTTGCCGCAGATCGGTAACTCCACTTGCCACTTTTTCTCAAAATCCATCCCCTCTATGCAACCGAGGAAGTAGGGGCGGCTTTCACTTTCCGCTTCGCCCTCATACGCGTCATCCTGGTAAACGACCTCCCTCACGTCTCTGGTTTTGCATACGGCAGCAAAATGTCCCAGCTTGTCGCATTTCCTGCAACGCCTGTTGCGTGCAGGGCATTCCTGCTGCTGCCTGTGCACGCGATTACATCGAGGGCAGGCTGTTTTGGGCCGCTGTGCGTTTCCGTCGCCCTTATTGTAGTGGTTGCTAGCGTTACTGCGGTCGCGGTTGGTATTGGCGCCCTGTGCTTTGCTAACTGCATCCAGTTCAGCTGTAATTCCTTCCGCATTTTGCTGTTTAACCAGTTCGAACTGACGGGCCATTTGCACCGCTTTTCCTAGCGTGAGCTCATCTTCCACCTGCAACTTCTGTGACACGGCTCGGTCAGCAACTCCGATCACAACTCTATCACGAATATGCACTTCCTTTAATGCCCCGAACTCGCAGTGTTCTGCCAACTCATATAAACTCTTCACAAAGGCCTCGACAGTCTCTCCAGCTCTCTGCGAGCGCTGGTGGAAACATGCACGTTCGTGGATTACATTTCTCCGTGGTACGAAATGCTCGTTGAATTTACTGACCACCCTGTCATAATCGTTAGCGTGAGAAGCCTCCTCGAACGTAAACGAATTAAAAATAGCTTCTGCATCTTTCCCCGTTGCGTATATCAAGGAATTGACTTGGATCTCACCATCCTCCGCATTTAGCTTGGTTGCTAGTCGAAACCGGGAAAACCTCTGAATCCAAATCGGCCATGCCGCCGGTTGCGTGAAATCAAATGCCTCGGGGGGATTACATTTTGCCATTCTTCGTCTCACCGGACCAACTCCGTTCCCGATTATTTAGGTAAGTGGATTCGAAGATCTTCTGACACCATGTCATGTGCATAAACGACAGGCAAGGGAGTCGCGATTAATAACGTGCTTTATTCAGCCATCTGCTTCCAGTCCCTGACCCGGACAATCCCCAGAATGCCCCAGTACAGAACCGCGCTAAAACATATAGTTGCGTGCCCCTCCTCTTACGTACACAGCATGCTGGGCACTGTAGTTCTCATCACAGTTTGTATGAGAGTGTGTGTATGAGTATGAGAGTGTATGCATGAGAGTGTGTATGAGTATGAGAGTGTGTATGAGAGTGTGTGTCTGAGTATGAGAGTTTGTGTATGAGAGTGTGTGTATGAGTAAGAGAGTGTGTATATGAGAGTGTGTGTATGAGTATGAGAGTTTGTGTATGAGTATGAGAGTGTGTATGAGTGTGTGTATGAGTATGAGAGTGTGTGTATGAGTGTGAGAGTGTGTGAATGAGTATGAGAGCGTGTGTATGAGTATGAGAGTGTGTGTGATGGTGGGAGGAGGTGAGGGTCAGGTCATAGCAGTATTTACCTGTATGCTTAGGATGCTCTTCAATTCTAGCATGACCTTGTGCTTTAAGAATGTTTTCCATTTTTTATTTTATGATTTATTGCTTTCTGAACAATTCACGACCTCTCTCCAGTATGCTGGGAACACTGCCACCATTGCATGTGGGTGAAGTAAAGATGTTGTCCCTATCTCTCAAAGACTTGGAGGAGAGGTTGGGCCTAGAAGAAGAGGAAGGTGGGTGTCGGGTTGATTCATGGAGATGGTGGGATGTAATAGTGCAGGCCTCTGATAAATTCTTGTTTTTTCAATGTTAATGTGTTACCTTGCGTGAAAATTATTCAAATTGGTGCAGACCCTGACAATCTGAATAATTTTTGTCCAATCTCAAGTTTACCATTTCTTTCTAAAACACTTGAAAAAACTGTCACATCTTGGGTACACACTCACTTGACTCATAACAATCTGTTTGAACAATTCCAGTCTGGTTTTCACTCCATGCACAGTATGAAGACAGCCTTGGTGAAAATCACCAGTGATCTGTTGATGGCAGCTGACTCTGGGCTCTTAACCATACTTGTCCTCCTTGATCTGAGTGCAGCCTTTGATACCATCTCACATAACATCCTCCTAGAGAGATTAGCTTCCATTGGAATAACTGGCACCCCCCTTGATTGGTTTAGATCATATCTCTCTGGCTGCACTCAGTTTGTCAAACTTAAAAAAAAATTGATATCACAGTCCTTTCCTGTTACTACTGGTGTTCCTCAGGGCTCTGTATTGGGACCCCTCCTATTTATTGTTTACTTATAAACTTGGACAAATTTTCGGGAAATGTGGTATTCATTTTCACTGCTATGCGGCTGACACCCACCTTTATCTATCCACCAAACCTACCACTTCCCTATCTGACTGCTTACTAGATAGAAATTAAATGCTGGTTTTCATACCACTTCCTCAAACTTAATAGTGATAAAACCGCGGTCCTCCTAGTAGGTACTAAATCTATTGTGGCTAAACCTGATAGTTTTTCTCTGACTATTGATAATTCTATAGTTCCTCCATCACCTCAGGTTAAGAGTTTGGGTGTCACCTTGGACAGCACATTATCTTTTGAAGCTCACATCAACAATGTTACTCCATCTGCATACTTCCACTTACACAATATTAATCGTCTTCGCTCATCACTTATACACATAACAGCACTGCCATACTCATTCACACCCTGATTACATCCCGTATTGTCTACTGGAATTCTATCCTCTTTGTCTTCCCCTCAAGTGTCTTCATAAGCTTCAGTTGGTCCAGAATTCAGCTGCCCGTACCATTACCAGAACTCCTTTCATAGATCATATCACTCCTGTTCTTCAGCAACTTCATTGGCTCCTTGTTAAATACTGTATTGACTTCAAGATCCTGCTCCTTACCTTTAAGGCCCTCAGTAACCTAGCTCTTTCATATCTTTCCGAACTCCTTCATATCCAAACGCCCTCCTGCACTCTCAGATCCTCTTCTGCTCCCAACTCAGTACACCATCGGCCCGCTTGACCACCATGGGGTCTAGAACGTTCAGTCATTCTGCCCCTGCCTATGGAACTCTCCCACAAGGCATTCACAACATTGACTCTCTTTCAACCTTAAAATCCCATCTCAAAATGCACCTTTTCAAACTGAAATATTCAGTCTGATCCACACTTCACTGAGTTTTGTGCAGATGATGATTTTATACTTACCTGTTGTATTAACTTTTTATTGTGTACCCTGCTTTGTTTTGATTTCATGCTGTCTGATACAGTGCTGCTTGTTTTTTATTGTGCTCTGTAAAGTGTCCTTGGGTGCTCTGAAAGGTGCCCACAAATAAAATGTATTATTATTATTATTATTAAAAGTTAAAATATAATGATAAGTAAATTCTTTAAAAAGGTTAACTTGATAAGATAGACTGATGGGAGGAATAGAGTAAATTGACACAATGCAGTTTTACTTAGATCATTATGCATAAAAGATGGCATGAGGTCTTGACTCTGTTTCCTGAAAAATCATGCACCAAGTGCATGTATTTCCTGTACACTCCCAAGGGGTCAAATTAGGAAGTTAAAGAGCACTTACTTACATCTCTAAATTCGTGACTGCCTTGACAGACTCCCACATGGATGCCACAAACAGAGAAAGGAAGAGTTCTGGCTTTAAGAACCATGTTTACTTTGACAAAGGAAGTTGTTAGAAGCTGCAAATTGTTTAAGTGCAACTCTCTTACAGTGGACAGGTCAGAGACCACAGTGAGAATAAGACAGGACAGACTACAGACAATAGAAAGTACTTTGAAAGTGGTAAGTTACTAAACTATCTACTAACTTAATATCACTGCTAACAGCTAAGATTTGTTTGTCTTCAAACTCTAATGCATGATATTAAAATGATATAAAAATGGGCTCATGTTTGGTGTACTGAGTCAGTTTAAGCATGGTTGGGGAATACTGAATCATTTGCTATTGTCAGTTAAAGAAGGTCCAGAGTCAGTAGATGTTAGCCAACCTGACACGTTAAGATTGGACCATGGTAGGTAAAGACCTGTGGGTTATGGCTCTTAACAGTAGCTCAGCAAGACTGTAAAAACTTTGTTTCACACATTATTATGAAAAGTAGCAGTGTCACTTTAGATTTGTTGAGCTCAGCATGAGAGTACATGTCTGTACTCTGGGCCTGGGGTATCTGGGTAGGGCCCCAAAGGAAAGTGTTTCTGAATGTTACTTAAGGTTTTGATGCATGCTCAATAATCCAGGCTAGAAAATCAAAGAAGGTTGAATCAGTTCACTGGACACAACGTTTATTGACAGATACGGTCCATCACTCAACTAAGTGACCTCTTCAGTCTAAACTGACTGCAGGTACCCCCACCCTTATAAATGATACAGTGCCTAATGCCCAAAACCAACAACCAGTTTCATATGCAAATATTGGTGTGTCCATTAACTAGAGTTTCAAAGGCCATGTGTACTATTCACAGAGGATTGGGGAATAGTTGCAATTACAGCATTGTAACATGGCGACAGATGTACTCTTAGCCCCACCCCCATCCCCCCTGTTCAGGGATGCTCGCTCCCTTTTAACATAGATGGCCTCTTTGACTCCCCATTCAACCAGCGTTCCTCCCTACCAAGGATGTGCACATCCTCATCCCTGAAAGAGTGGCCACTGGCCTGTAGACTGTCGAGTCCTGGCCTGATGTGTTTGTGCTGTCCTCTTTTGGCCAGTGTCTGTTTAGTTTCCCCAATGTACTGTCACTGTAATCCTCTTGGCACTTAACAGTGCACACTATATTGCTCTGTTTGTGCTGGGGGACCCGATCCTTGGGGTGGACCAGTTTCTGGTGCAGCGTGCTTTGGGGTTTGAAAGCAACTGAGACATGGTGTTTTGAAAATACACATCTCAGCTTTTCCAACACTCCCACCACATGCAGAATCACTACTGGTTTATGCTTAGGCAGCTGTTGTCCTTCTCCTCTCTTCAATTGGCTGGTGCACTGTTTGGGAGTCTTCCTGGCTTTGACCAACGCCCAGTTAGGATAACCACTCTTAACCAGGGCCTGTTTAATGTGGGATTTCTCCCTTCCCTGGCTGCTGTGTCGGTGGGGACGTTGTCAGCTCAGTGGTCCAGCGTCCTGATGACTCCTAGTTTGTGCTCCAGTGGATGATGAGAGTCAAACCTTAAGTACTGATCAGTATGTGTTGGTTTACACTAAACATCAACAATCAAATGTCCCCCATCACCAATTGTAATGTCAGTGTAAGAAGGCTACCCTGTCATATTCCACATCCTTCCTGGTGAACTTGTGGTGTCCACAGAGTTAATGTGGTCGGTGAAATGTGCTACATCCTGAGATTTAATTTTAACCCAGGTGTCGTCCACAAATCTGAACCAATGGTTAGGTGGTGTCCCTGGATAGGACATCAGGGCCTCTTTTCCACTTCCTCCAAATGCAAGTTGGCCACTACAGGTGAGACTGGGGAACCCAAAGCGCACCCATTCCTTTGCCTATAGTACTGCCCCCTGTATGTGAAGTATGTGAGCTGAAGACATCGTTTCAGGAGCAGACAGAGATGATACAAGTTTGCAGATGACACAACGATCATCAGCCTCATGTAGGACAGTGACGAGTCTGCATACAGACAGGAGGTTGAACAACTGGCTCTCCGGTGTGGTCATAACAACCTGGAGCTGAACACGCTCAAGGCAAGTGGAGATGACAGTGGAATTCAGGAGGAGCCCTCCAAACACTGCCCCTCTCAGCATACACAACAGTACTTTGTCTGCTGTGGAAACCTTCAGGTTTCTGTGATCCACAATCTCCCAGGACCTAAGGTGGGTGTCCAACACAGACACAATCATCAAAAAGGCCCAGCAGAGGATATACTTTCTCCGTCAGCTCAGGAAGTTCAACCTGCCTCAGGAGCTGCTGATTCAGTTCTTCTCTGCAGTAATCCAGTCTGTTCTCTGCACATCCATCACTGTCTGGTTTGGATCGGCCACCAAACAGGACAGGGACTGACTACAATGGACAGTTAGGTCTGCAGAGAAAATCATTGGTGCCAACCTGCCCTCCATTCAGGACTTATACACCTCCAAACTCAGAAACTGTGCAGGCAACATCACTGCAGACCCATTACCCCCTGGTCACAATGTGTTCCAACTCCTCCCCTCTGGTAGGTGCTACAGAGCACTGTACCCCAAAACAACCAGCTATAAAAACCGTTCTTTTCCACAGGCCATCATTCTGATGAACCCTTAACACAGTCATCCAGTTTCAGAAACAATCCCTGTGCAATATACCTGTAACACTGAACATCCACTATATCTACATATCCTGTAGTTTAAACAGTTTTAACATATCACTGTAAAAAATAAATCCAAGCACGCTGTACATGCATGTTCTGTCATGTCCACCTACCTCTTGCATGTAATGTTAACATATTTATTCCAGCATCTCTGCACCATTGCACAATTGTCTTGCTGTTAGTCATGATTTATTTTTCCTTTTTATAATACACTTTTTATATATACCGCTATCTGTACACAGTAGTTAAATGTTTAAAGTGTGTTTACATTGTCTTTGTTTTAGCTGTATGTCTATTCTGTGTATGTACATGAGGAGCAATGGAGGAACCGTAGTCAAATTCCTTGTATGTATAGGCCTACACATACTTGGCCAAATAAAACTTATCCATATTCTGATTCTGATTCTGCTTCTGTCTCTGTCTCTGATTCTACCAAAACTGCCTTGGTCGTTTCCCAGAGTACTGATGGGGACATTTCTGGAGTCACTCAGTTCAATGAAGGATGTCTGTGCTTTGCAGAAGACCTTGTTAAATTCAGTTTCATCAATCAAGTTGAAACTCTCCGGCCTGCTTTCAGAGATAACAATGGGGTGAATTTCAAGGTTAGCAGTCTTGGATATTCCAGAGTTACTTGTTATGTGCCCTATGTGAAGGTACTGATGTTACTGTACTACCCTAATGTCACGTCAATAAAGTAACGGTAGCGAGGCGACATTGTGACGTGCTGCACTGTCCACTTTAATCACACCACACCAGAACAAGAACACAATGAACAAGGACCGCACATCCCTACAGCGGATAGTGAGGACAGCCGGAAAGATCATAGGAACTGCTCTCCATCCATCCAGGCCGTGAAGGACCCCACCCACCCTTCCCACATTCACTTCACCCTCCTACCCTCTGGCAGGAGGTACCGGAGCATCCGTGCTGCCTCCACCAGACTATGCAACAGTTTTATTCCTCAAGCTGTGAGGTTCCTCAACAGCCTGAACACTCAGACCTTCCACAAAATGACTTTTTGACCATCTTACTCGCTGTCCGTGCTTGGGTGTTCAGGTCTGTGAAGTAATTCTTGTTTTTAATGCACTTTTTGTTTTTAATATTTATTGTGTGTTTTTTGTTTTTATGTGGCACTGAGGTCCTTGTGAAACGTAATTTAGTTTCCTTGTATGTATGAGACATGCATATGAGCCAATGACAATAAAAGCAGTTTAAGAACAGAATATGAAAATAACACTGTTGCCCTCCAGCGGCAGTTAGGGGAACTTGCTCAGAACAAATACCCAGCCCAATACATAACACTTGTTTAAAAAAAAGAAAAACAAAGTCAGCTCTGAAGAAGCTTTTGTGGGTGGTGAATATTCTGTCCTACGTGTGTGTGTCCATGTATAAACAGGCCGACAGATAGCCAACATGAAGAATCCCAAAGAAATACAGAGTCCCGGTCCAAGTTGAGGAACTTTACTGAAGAACTTTGAGAATTCAAACGTATTTGTGAAACTGTATAGGGGGGCAATACAGAGAAAGAATGTTTCAATAAACATTGCATAAATTATAAAATGTTATCACATGTCTATGAAATAACTACATAACACATGTAAATAACTGCACATGACTGCATGTAAATAATAATTGTAGGCTACATAACTGCATGTAAATAGCTGTACATAACATAGGAATTACGAAATCACACATGACTTATGAATGACTTATGAACTAATTTTAAATAATGTACATATAACATAGATCATTATGCTATAATATAGGCGGAATACGGGCAGACAGAATAACGTGACATTTCTACCACGGAGCTGACACAGCTAACTAGCAACCGAAAGCCTGGCTGGCTAACTAGCTAACAGAAAATGGGAGAAGCTAACGTTACACATAGCTATTTTCATATTAACATGAATACAACGAAGTTCTTATAACAGACATCATCAATCACTTAAATAATGTCACAACTGAACTTACAGACGATGCTCTCCAAGGCACAAACGTAGATAGAAGCAATAAACACAGGAGCTGGGCAAACATATGAAACTCCGCATGGAAAGCTGGACTTCACTGTAACCATGACTATCAGGCAGCAAACTATTTCCTGAATTAAAGTCGCGCGAGGAAGGCTAGAGGGAGTAAATAAACTTCAAAATAAAAGTACCCTTCTCACATTCTAATAAAGTAACGTCACAGTGAATAATATGAGTAATCTCTGTTATGTGGGTTTTTTGATCGCCAACAATCGCCCAGAGCAAGATCACACTGTACCTTTATAACGTCAGAGGAGCACCAGGACTTGTGAGTATCTCTAGTTTGTGAGCGGCCTACATCTGGGTGGGGTATGTGTTAGTCCCCTCCTACAGTATTTGAGTCTGGTAATTCCACAGGTTTTGAATATATGGTGTAAAAATCTTTTTTGTGTCATCCTCACATCCATGCCATAAATATAAGCTATTAACTTTGTTTCCTATATTTCCATTAATAATGATACGGTGCCCTTCTGTGTCAGAGATGGTAGTGATATGGGATGCTTTTATTCTGATTTGTTGTTATTCTGAAATGGGATGCTTTTATTCTGATAGGATGTTATTCTGACATGGGATGCTTTTATTCTGATATAATGTTATTCTGATATGGGATGCTTTTATCCTGATGTTATAGACCACTGCACTTCCGCGTTCGAACGTAAGAGCGGGGGGAGCTAGAGGGGGATAGAAGCCGGCAAGTTTGAACACGGTTTAAATGGCTAACTATGTCGCTACGTTGGCTGCTGCGGACAAGAACCGATATATACTGTCTGGTGGTGTGATGGTGTCTCTTTCTTTGGCACTGTGAAACCGCCTGATCTTCTCTGCCCCCGCTGAACCACGGCGATGGGGGAATATAGAGGGACAGTAGTCCGGGTGCATGGGGTCCTTTGCATTACACCCTGAAATGATAAAAGGCAAAAATGAAATCACACATCATGACCTAGAGCAGCCATGGGGAAAAGACGTGGGAACTAGGCTACATTTTCAACAAATGTTTGCATTTTATTCAATTATTACTTTTTACTGGATTACACATGACTGCATAAAATGGTGCATGATATACTACTCAATAAGGATGACAATAATAATGTGATAACAATGTTTGCATTTTAACTGGGTAAGGGAGACCGGGGTAGTTACCCTTTGTTTCTAGGAAAGATAAACTTGACATTTTGGTGATTATAAAATGTAGAATAGACGTAACCTAGTGTAACGTGCATGGATAAGTAGACACGCTGGCCGCTGGCTCGCGGGTCTGGCCCTTTACTCGAGCGGTTAGCGATGTCTCCTGCGGTGCGGGCGATACGGGTTCGCTTCCCGGCCGCGGCAGTTCCTGTGGTTACGTTGTCCCTCGAATTCGCTACACTATTATTAGATAGTTAAACTAGCTAACATTACCAGTGCTGAAGTGCAGACCGCAGACGTAAACATGTTTGCTGTCAGGATCCCAAAGTTGTCCATCCTTGTCTTTCCTTCTGATCGCCTGGAGCCATTTCAATCGTTTTTCTCCCTCCTTCTGCCTTTTAGGCAATACAAAAAAACGAATATTTGGGTTGTTTTTCTTGTTAACAGTACAGTCCACCACACAGCAACTTTTGGGCATCGTAGCTACGGCTAGGCTGCGTATCTAATACAGTGCGGCTTGGCGGCTTGGGTTTTCTATCCCCCTCTCCTGGCGTCCTGTTGTCAAGGTACCCGGAAATGTTCCGGTGGTCCATTCTGCTATGGGATGCTTTTATTCTGATATGATGTTATTCTGACATGGCATGCTTTTATTCTGATATGATGTCATTCTGACACGGGATGCTTTTATTCTGATATGATGTTATTCAGATATGGGATACTTTTATCCTGATGTTATTCTGCTATGGGACGCTTTTATTCTGATATGATGTTATTCTGAAATGGGATGCTTTTATTCTGATATGATGTTATTCTGACATGGGATGCTTTTATTCTGATACGATGTTATTCTGACACGGGATGCTTTTATTCTGATATGACATTATTGTGAAATGGGAGGCTTTTATTCAGATATGACGTTATTCTGACACGGGATGCTTTTATTCTGGTATGATGTTATTCAGATATGGGATGCTTTTATTCTGATATGATGTTATTCTGACATGGGATGCTTTTATTCTGATAAGATGTTATTCTGACATGGGATGCTTTTATTCTGATATGATGTTATTCTGACACGGGATGCTTTTATTCTGATATGATGTTATTCTAACACCGGATGATTTTATTCTGATATGATGTTATTCTGACATGGGGTGCTTTTACTGCCTCATTATTTGGGGTTGTATGATGCAGAGAAGATCTCATGAACCCACTTTACATTTGCTATGTTTAGCCGGTGAGCCTACGCCCCTCACGGTCCAGCTGACAAACTTAATAGATGATTTTGTGGTTTCTTAAAGGGTGCTGGAAAATGAGGGTGTGGGTGGTGTCTGGAGAGAGAGAGAGAGAGAGAGAGAGAGAGAAGTAAGAATGAAAGAGAGGAACCGTGGACCCACTTCATTAGCCCGTGTAGGACAGGTGTGGTTTCTTCACAGCAAATAAAGGTGTTCTTCTCCTATACCTTTAGCCCTGCTGCTGTTGCATGATGGTAAATCTGTGGGCATGTGTGTAGCTACACACAGAACAAGTGAATAAAGATACACACAGAACATTATCACACACAAACGGACAGATACACACAGAACATTATCACACACAAACGGACAGATACACACAGAACATTATTACACACAAACGGACAGAAAGACACAAATGGGCAGAGAACGTGTGAAAGTCAGACATGCAGTGGGCCAGTGAATAGAGTAGAGTGGAGAGAGATTTGGAAAAAGAGATTAGAAAAGAGAAGCTATGGAAAGTTATGGGCGTCCGGGAAGTGTAGCGGTCTATTCCGTTGCCTACCAACATGTGGCTTGCCGGTTCGATTCCACGTGTTACCTCCGGCTTGGTCGGGCGTCCCTACAGACATAATTGGCCGTGTCTGTGTGTGGGAAGCCGGATGTGGGTATGTGTCCTGGTTGCTGCACTAGCGCACTGCACTTCTCTGGTCGGTCGGGTTTCCTGTTCGGGGAGGGGAGGGGAGGGGGACTGGGGGGCATAGTGTGATCCTCCCACGTGCTACGTCCCCCTGGTGAAACTTCTCAATGTCAGGTGAAAAGAAGCGGCTGGCGACTCCACATGTATTGGAGGAGGCATGTGGCGTATATACAGTATATATATAGTGTTGTAGTCGAGTCACTAAACCTCGAGTCCGAGTCGAGTCTCGAGTCCCCAGTGTTCAAGTCCAAGTCCGAGTCACCAAAGAAAAGTCGAGTCGAGTCCGAGTCGAGTCCCCATTACCTGAGTCCGAGTCGAGTCCCTATTACCCTAGTCCGAGTCCGAGTCATCAAGGTTGAGTCTGAGTCGAGTTCCAAGATGGCTCCAGTGATCCACTCGGGCACAGTCAAAGATCTGACATACAAATAAAAAAGGTCTACATTAAACAAAAATGACACAGCTGTCACCATTTCAAAGGGAGTTTATTTACTTTGTGACACGATAGCCAAACAAATCCACACCCACACACTCGCACACATGCACGCGCAAGCATGCGCGCACGCACACATTTTTAGAAAAGTCTGAATTTCTTTGACATTCTGAACATTGGATGTGCTTCAAAACACATTGATAGCTGTGAATAGCATGATATTAGCAAATGGTGGAAACAGTATACAGAAGTAAGTTCCACAGCATACAATACATTCATAAAAACTAGTCAAAAGACATTGTCTCTCAGGAATAGTTAGGAACAAAAGGCTGGTGGCACTAGTTTTAAGCATACACGTTGCATTTCAAAAACATAAGATCTGACAGCATGGAACTACTCAACCTTGCATGGTGAGGCCTCATCAAAATGCCTCCATGACTAAATACCCTTTCAATGGGCGCACTGGAGGTAGGGATAGAGAATACCTGTGTGGCAATCTGATAGAGGGTAGGGAATTTGGATTTGTTTTGCTGCCAAAACCTGAGGCACGGGACTGAGTCAGAGTCCTGCTCAGCGATCAAGTTGAGGTATGCAGTCAACTGAGCCTGGCCAGACGGCTTCTTCTTGGCGGAGGAGGGAGTCCTCCTATAGTGGGAGAACATTCTCAACTGCTTCTCAGGAGGAGACTCTGAAAGTTCACCTTCCCCTGGTCCTGTTGCTTCCGCTGCATCTGCGTCTGATACCGCTTGCTTGTCACCCTCTGCCTTTATATACTCTGAAATGAGAGGGGGGCATGGGGGACTCATTACAAATATGTTATTGACTAGGCCTACATGACAAATGACACGCCTATGTGCTTTATTGTAACACCTTCAATGATATAAACATCACAACAATCAAATAGTTAATCACTTAACTAACGTTAATCAAAACATTTCTCACCTTTGATCTCAGTCTTCAGCACATCTTTGATGTCACTGTCCAGCTGCACATCATGTTCTAGCCACTGGAAGCCAAATGCTGGGTCCAACACAGATGCTATGAAGTAGGCATTGGTGAAAGGAAATTTGGTGGGGCCTCTTCCTTCAGCTGGCTCACATCCTGGTATCTTGACTGCACTGAAAACCTCTGCAAACCTTGTTTTCAAGGAGCTCTCCAGAGCTCTCACCAGAGGCCCACAGTATCTGGCTTTTCCTCTTATTTCCTGCAGGTGACAGCGCAGAGTGAGGACACAGGGCACAATCACACTGACGGTGACAGTAGTCTCACCCTGAGTTAGGTCGGTTGCCTCTAAGAACGGATCAAGAACTTCGATCAGTTCTTTAAGCTGAGCATACTCTCGCGGGGATAAGATAAGGCTTTTGTGCCCCTCTGATTCCAACACACTGGACAGCTTTTGCATGTCTAAATGCACATAAGCCTTCACCTGCTTCAGAGTGGAATTCCATCGTGTGGCATTCACTGTTGGAATTGTTGCATCACCAAAACACGCTTCAAAGCAGTCTTTAAACGAGGTGCCACTGTGGAGGAGGTTGGCTGCATGGGATAGCTTTGCTAGAGTGCTTGACAGCCCACTGGTGTCTTTCAGACCATCTTTTATGACCAACTGCAGTGAATGTGTGAAGCATGATAGTCTCTGCATCTTACAGTTCTCAGCCAAAGTGCCATTGACTGTCTGTTGATCTTCTGGCATCAGGTCTTGCCATATTTCATCCTCCTCCTCAAATGTGCTGGGATCATGAGCTTCAGCATCACAAGGATCCTCTAGGGGAAAGCTGGCCTGGAAAGCTTTTCTCATGCTGGATGCATTGTCAGTTATGACAAAGTTGATCTTGTCCTTAATCAGGTATTCTTCAGCACAGCATTCAAACATCATTGCAATCTTCCCTCCTGAGTGTTTCCCATGCACTCTTTTGCAGGAAAGAAGATATGACTGAAGGCGGAGTTCCTGTTTTTTTTTATCCATTGCCACTGTGTGTGCTGTCACTCCAAGGAATGACCGCATCTTTCAATCACTCCAAATGTCTGTGGTAACAGCAACACTCGATGCTTCTGCCAGCTGGCTCTTTATCTGTTCTTTCTTGACTTCCACCATTCCTGGAATGGTCACAGAGGAAATTGTGGATCTTGCTATGGGCCGGTACTGAGGGTCCAGGACATGCAGGAAGTGCTTGAAGTCCTCGTTGTCAACGATGGAGAGTGGCAAGCAGTACTTAATGATTAGATCTTTTACAATGGCATCACTTATAGCCTTCTGACGTGGATGTTTGAGGTCTTACATCCTTTGCTGTCCATCATTTAAAAATGATGTGATAGTCTTCTGACCTGGAGCAGCTGGCATCACATCTGAAGCAGTGGAGGCACGGTATTCTTGGAACCTAGGGGAAGATAGGATACACACTTTAGCTTGCTGATGCCAAACTGTTTCAAATAATCTTTCTCACAGCAAAAAATGTGTAACGTTATAGCTATAACAATATGCAATAACAATACAAATGTTATACATTATACACATAGTTGTTTGAACCATAACCAGTTAAGTTACATATTTAGTTATCTATATAACTAACATTACCATATTAGTAGATTAACTAATGTAAGCTAGCTGGATAAATGAAAAGTAGGAGAAAAGATACATAATTTATGAGACTAACAGGACAGGGATTAATTAGCAAAACCCAGTCATTTAATTATTGATTTAAGTATGTTACATGCTACCTAGCTGAGCTTTAACTCTCTATCCTCCGTGAGTCTGTATGTTTATTCTGTATGGGTCAGGGAGGGTGTGATTTTGTTAGAAGACAGAGCCAGTTCATAGTACTGTTCAAAAGCTATGTCGCGCATGTCTATTTTTAGAATTTGGCACACCCAATGCTGCATATATGCAAAGAAAAATATCCCCATATTTACAGTAGCCTATGCGGTGTCACGAATCACGATACGGTTCGGTAGTTTTCGGTACATCGGGGGGGGGGGGGGGGGGATGCCACATCCGTCAAATCTCGTACCGTCTCCAGCTCTCAAGAAAACCAGTGGCGGCATCCACATTAGCTTTCTTCAATTAGTCCATTTAGCGAGTAATAGCCTACAATTATTCTTATTTGCATTGTAAAGTTGTGAACATTTTATCAACCTTATTTGTGGATGCATATAGGCTAGACTTCTTCCTTCTCCGCACTTGGAGAATATTCATGGCGGAGACCTGCAATGTGCGGATTTGTTATTGCTAGTTAAGATTAATGCTAACACGGTAGTTCAGAGTGGTGTGTTTTTTCTGTTAAGTGTATGCTACTTGGTAATTAGCTAAACAATAAATAAGAAAAATCAGTTTTAATCTCCCTATAACACGAAGACGCTGCGTGTTACTTACCAATTCATTAGTGAGATCGATGGCACGTTCGTACCGAAAGCGAACCGTACTGTGACTTTTCTGTGCAATGCTGCATTAGCATTCTAACAGTAACGTTACTTAACTTACCTATACAATTTCACTTGGTTCTAGTGATATGATATACCCGCTGTAACAATAGGAACTATTGTTAGGAACCATTGTTTAGTTCCTTGTTTACACAGGGGTCGTTTAGGTTGTTGCACCTGGAATAACAGACCGAGCATGATGCATAACCTTACGTGCCGAAGTTATTATTAAAGTTTATAGCCCAGTGGGGATGAAACGAGTTGTAACGTCTCATTTGTAGAAGGAAACAACACACTTTAACATGGTGGCAGCGGCGGACGACTCGGTTTGAAGTTTGGTGCGGAAAAGTTTCTAGGAGCGGGAGAGCGGTTAGTGTTCCTAAGCAACGTTCAGTATATGTTAGCATTAGCTGCTAGCGTCAGACTGCCGTGTGACATGGATGGGCTAAAACCACCGCAAACGTTATGTCTGGACTCAAGCAACCTTTCGAGGACATGGAAGGCCTGGAGGGACGAGTTTGCTCTGTATGTGGATTTAGCCATGGCTGACGCCGATGACAAACAGAGGGTGAAACTGTTCAGCTATCTTGTCGGGGAGAGCGGCAGGGAACTTATAGACACGTTGCTGGGCGACACACCGAAGGATGCATGGAAGTTAGATGACGTTATCAAGAAGTTTGATGATCACTGCGACCCCAGCGTTAACGAGACTGTGGAACGTTATCGTTTTTTTTACAAGAAACCAGGGCACCAGTGAAAATATAGACCATTATGTCATGGAACTGAGAGTGTTGGCAAGAACATGCAACTTTGGGACAGTGAGAGACTCGCTCATTCGGGATCGGATTGTGTGTGGAGGTAACAACACAATTGTAAGAGAAAGACTGCTCCGAGAGAAAAACTTGACACTGGACACATGTTTGCAGCTGTGCAGAGCCGCTGAGCTCTCAAAGGACAATGTGAAAACCATCTCGGGATCGATGGTGGAAGAGGTACATGCAGTGCAAGGAGCACAGTATCGGAAACAGACGAGCAACACTGTGGAGTGCAGATATTGTGGAAAAACGCATGAGAAAAGTAAACAAAAGTGCCCAGCGTTTGGGAAGAAGTGCACAAAGTGTGGAAGAGAGAACCACTTTGCAGCAAAATGCAGAGTAAAACCGGAACTAAGGAAAAAGAAATATGTGAGTAAAATAACAACTGAATCTGAGAGTGATGAATATGAAGATATTATCACCTGTGTAAAAGAAACTGAGAAAATGAAGAAAACTCAGCTTCTCTATGCTGGCATGCTTCTAGGCAAGGACATGATCAAATTCCAAATAGACTGTGGTGCCAGTTGCAATATCATCCCAATTAACCTGCTGAATCCAGATGCCAAATTAGAACACACGAAGAGTGTACTAGTAATGTACAATAAAACCAAATTAAAACCACTGGGAAAATGTAAAGTGAAAATAAGAAACCCGAGAAACAACAAGCTATATCGCTTAGAGTTCCAGGTGGTGAATGCAGCTGGTACAGTGCCTCTGCTGGGTAGGAGAGCCAGTGAGGCCATTAAATTGATAAAAGTGCAATATGAAAACATCATGACAATAGACAGTATTGTCACAACAGAAACAACAACAGGACAGTGGATAATGGGACAAATTAAAGATGAGTATGCTGATGTGTTCATTGGCGATGGCTGCCTCGAGGGAAAATACAAAATAGAGGTGGACAGCACAGTGAAACCAGTACAGCTGCCAAAGAGGCGGGTCCCAGTCGCCATGATGAAACCACTGAAGGACGAGCTACAGGACCTACAGCAAAGAGGGATCATAACACCTGTGGAATGCAGTACAGATTGGATCAGTGCAATGGTGGTGGTACAGAAACCAAGTGGGAAACCAAGAGTGTGTATCGATCCCAAGCCTTTGAACAAAGCTCTAAAGCGCAGTCACTTCCCACTGCCAACCATTGAGGACATTTTACCGGACTTGTCAAAAGCAAAAGTGTTCACAGTGTGTGATGTCAAGAGTGGATTCTGGCATGTGCAGCTGGAGGAGGAGTCTAGCTATTTAACAACATTTGCCACTCCATTCGGACGTTACAGGTGGCTGAGGATGCCAATGGGGATAAGTCCGGCCCCAGAAATCTTTCAGAGAAAGCTCACTCAAGCGCTGGACGGTGTACCGGGCTTGTACATTATAGCTGACGATGTACTGATCACAGGCCAAGGGGAAACACAGGAGGAAGCTGAGCGTGACCATGATGGAAAACTGAGACTGTTTCTTGAAAGATGCAGACAAAAGAACATCAAGCTGAACAAAGACAAATTCAAGCTGAGACAAAAGGAGACCACATACATTGGACACCGCCTGACGGCTGATGGACTCAGGGCGGATCCAAAGAAAGTGCTTGCCGTTGAGAAGATGCCAGCACCGACTGATGTGAAAGGAGTGCAAAGGCTGCTAGGTATGGTAAATTATCTAGCCAAGTTTTGTCCCCACCTCTCAGACCAGTGCATAGTGTTGAGAGATTTGACACACAAAAACAGGGAGTGGAACTGGACAGCACAGCACGAGGAGGCTTTCCTCAAATTGAAAGAGACTATAGCAAAGGTCCCAGTACTGAAATATTACAACCCAGATGAGGAACTCACAGTGCAGTGTGACGCTTCAGACACAGGCTTAGGCGCAGCGCTCATGCAGATGGGTAAGCCAATAGCATTTGCAAGCAGAGCACTCACTCAAACAGAGCGTGGGTATGCACAAATAGAAAAGGAGTTCTTAGCAATGGTTTTTAGCATGGAAAGATTTCACCAGTACACATACGGCCGAAAAGTGACGGTGCAAAGTGATCACAAGCCGTTGGAAACAATAGTGAGAAAACCTCTACTAAGTGCACCCAAAAGGCTGCAGGGAATGATGCTGCGCATACAAAAGTATGATCTAGATGTAGTATATGTGCCAGGTAGAGACATGCTGCTAGCAGACACTCTGAGCAGAGCTTATCTTCCTGAGAGTGCACCGGATGCAGAACTAGAGACTGTCAACATGGCACAACACTTACCTATCGCAGCAGACAGGCTACATGATATACGATCTGCCACAAAAGAGGATGAAACACTGCAGCTTCTCATCAAAATGATGCAGCAAGGATGGCCTGACGATAAGTCAAAAACACCAAGGGAAATCAAGCCCTACTTCTCATTCCAAGAGGAGTTAAGCCACCAAGATGGAATAGTGTTCAGGAGTGAGCGCGCTGTCATCCCTGATGCATTGAGGAAAGACATCACTTGCCGCCTACACGCATCACATCTGGGTGTGGAAGGATGCCTACGGAGGGCTAGGGAGTGTGTCTATTGGCAGGGCATGAACGACCAAATAAAATCATATATAGCAAAGTGTGACATCTGCAGATCAATGGACATTAAGCAACAAAAAGAAACACTAATGTCACATGATGTGCCAAGCAGGCCATGGGCAAAGGTGGGCATGGATCTGTTCATGTTTGAAAACAAAGACTACCTCATAATTGTTGATTTTTTCTCAAATTTTTGGGAAATAGATTACCTGGCAGATACCAAGTCAACCACAGTGATACAGAAGCTGAAAGCTCATTTTGCCCGCCAAGGTATCCCAGATACTGTAATCTCGGACAATGGCCCACAGTATTCGTCACAAGAATTCCAGAAGTTCAGTCGACTGTGGGGATTTCAACATAAAACCTCATCACCAGGTTACCCGCAAAGCAACGGCAAAGCTGAGTCAGCCGTTAAGACAGCAAAAAGACTCTTGCTCAAAGCCAAGGCTGCTGGACGGGATCCTTATCTCGCCCTTCTGGACCACCGCAACACACCATCACAGGGTACTGATACCACACCAGCACAGCGGCTGCTCAGTCGCCGTACCAAAACACTACTGCCAACCAAGGCAAGCCTGTTACAGCTGAAAGTTGTGCAGGTGAAACAGGATTTACAAAATAACCAACAACGGCAGAGGGCATACTACGACAGGTCGGCTAAAGACTTGGACACGCTTGCCCCAGGTGAATGTGTGAGAGTTCAGCCTCTCGCACCCCACACTGGCTGGAGAGTGGCAAGGTGCTGAGGCCGGTCGATAGGAGATCCTATGAGGTCCAGCTGCACACGGGTGGTGTCATCAGGAGAAATCGCAGACACCTCAGGCATGCACCAGGGGCAATCTTCACTGACACTATGGACATGGAGATCAGCAGCCCCAGTCAGCCAGAGAGTGTTGAACCCGGACATTCAGAGAGTGTTCCTTCTCGCAGTGTCTTAGCAGGAAACAAAACCAAGGACACTGGTGACAGGGCCAACCCTGTTACCACCAGATCAGGCCGCTCTGTTGTGCATCCGCAGCGATACAAAGACTTTGTGACCTCACACAGATGAATGGATCTGTAGCACTAATGGACTTTGGGGGGGTATGAATGAAAAAAAAAATGAAAAAAAAGTGAATCACAAATGTTGTGCAAATGTATTAAAGATTCTAAAAAAAAAGAAGAAACTGAAAAGAGAAAGGATATAACAATAGGAACTATTGTTAGGAACCATTGTTTAGTTCCTTGTTTACACAGGGGTTCGTTTAGGTTGTTGCACCTGGAATAACAGACCGAGCATGATGCATAACCTTACGTGCCGAAGTTATTATTAAAGTTTATAGCCCAGTGGGGTTGAAACGAGTTGTAACGTCTCATTTGTAGAAGGAAACAACACACTTTAACACCCGCCACACGACCTAACCCAACATCTTGGACCAGTGGTTGAGTTACTTCAGAGGCTATTGTTACCGTAGCTAGATAGCTAGCTAGCTAACGTTAACTGATCACCAACCATATCATCAGCTGACTGCATATCACTTACTTTTCTGGGTGCATCCTTGACAGATGTCTGTTGAAGTTTGAGGTTGTCCCGGTCTTCTCCTCAATAGTTCGTTTACATATCGAACATCTAGCAGTGATCTTGCTGGAATTTGTTGTAAAATCTGTGTAAGCAAAGCGCACAATTCGGGGGGTCTCTTTAGGCATCTTCGCGCTACTGAACACGACGGTATGCACGCCACGTGAATCCGCATGTAGGTGGAACACACGTGCCTGCCCTTACACGAAACTGAAAAATGTTACAGTATTAATATAGCATTCAATATATTTTAATAGGGCCTATTATTTAAAAAAATCTAACAAAACAGTCTTTATCAATTAAAAAGTCAGAGTCCGGGTCTCCAACTTCCGAGTCCGAATGCAGTAAATTCGCGAGTCCAAGTCCAAGTCATCAGTGCTCAAGTCCAAGTCGAGTCAAGAGTCATGAAAATCAGGACTCGAGTCGGACTCGAGTACTACAACACTATATATATATACGTATGTGTTCTTGTAGGTTTTTTGTTTTTGTTTTTTTTGTATGGATATATTATTGTATTTAGAAATCACGTCAGGACACAGCGCTGTCGCTCCACACAACCGCTACGTTGCATTCTTTATTTAGACTGACACAGCATCACAGGCAGACCCGATCAAACAACCCAGAGCCCGCAGGCATCACCAATCGATCCCAGCACAATAGAACAGCACCAAATCAAATGCAGCACTGTCGATGTGTGCAGACATAACACCCCCCCCCCCCCGGCAGGATTTCAAACATGAAAGATTGACACAAAGTCCTCTAGGTGGCCAGGGCGTAAACGTGTGCGAACAGGTCGCGGGGCGGCCTGAGGCTGGGCAGGCCGAGGTGGGGAGGGAGATGGCAGGGGAAGCTGAGGCCCAGGAATGTCTGGGGCCCGTGTAGCAGCTGCATGAAGCCCCGGGGCGTCTCGTCATGCTGAGGGAATGGCTAAGGTTGTGTCACCAGCTGTGTGTGGCGGAGCTGACACCTTCTGTAGACGACTGGAGTGCCACCCAGTGCCATCGCTGAGGAGGTAGGTGGCTGGGCCCAGCTGAAGGGTGACTTGGAGAGGAGAGGACCAGTATGAAGCCATTTTATTGTCCCTGTGGGGCCTGCGGACCCT
Source organism: Lampris incognitus (assembly GCF_029633865.1). Classification (NCBI taxonomy): domain Eukaryota; kingdom Metazoa; phylum Chordata; class Actinopteri; order Lampriformes; family Lampridae; genus Lampris; species Lampris incognitus. Next base: position 57,110,841 of record NC_079213.1, read on the forward strand.
GACCCAGTCTGACACATTGATGTCTAGCACCCTGGTTCGTTTTGACTGGTCAAACCGTTGCTTCATCCGCGTCTGCTGACGAGTGACTGAGGCTCTGACCCCAGAGGGAGGTGCCTGGGGTGTGGAGGGGCGGAGCCTGTCAAGGGGCATGCACAGTTCCCGGCCTAGCATGAGAGAGGCTGGGGAGATGCCTGTGGTCGAGTGCTGTGTGGCCCGATAGTGCAGCAGAGTGTGACGGATGGCCTGCGTGAAAGAGCACCCTTGGGCCATGTGTGCTCTGAGGCCATTCTTCAGTGACTGGTGAAAACGTTCAACGCCGCCATTGGCCTGGGGGTGGTAGTACGCAGTGCGTATATGACGGATGCCCTTGCTTTCGAGATAAGCAGTGAACTCAGCAGAGACCAGCTGAGGGCCGTTGTCAGTGGTGATGGCCTTTGGGAGGCCCCAGCGAGAGAAAAGAGAGTCCAGGAAGTCGATGATGATCTGTGAGGTCACAGTGCCGGAAGTGGTGAGTTCAGGCCATTTTGAGTGTAGATCGTAGGCGACCACCATGAAGCGTTGGTGGTGGGGAACTCCATGGATCTCACCACAAATGTCCAACTGCAGGTGTTCCCAGGGCTGAGAGGGCCAGGCGAGAGGTTGCAGGGGTGGGGGAGCCTGGTGGCCAGTCTTGCCACTCACAAGGCAGGCAGAACAGTCCTTCACCCGAGCCTCAATATCTCTGTCTATCCCCGGCCACCCCACCAGGTCTCGGCAGGTGGCCTTCATGCGCCGTATTCAAAACACGTGCACGGAGAGCAGCTGGGACCACTGTGCAAAACCCACGTGCCACGCAGGTGTCGTTCCAGCAGGAGAGCTCCTGTCTGACTCGGGCGAACGCAGCCAGCTCCTCTGGGACCTTGTGAGGCCAGCCGTTCTGGATGTAGGTGCGGAGCTGGGAGAGGACAGGGTCCTGTTCGGAGGCTGCCCTCAGCTCCTGCAGAGAGACAGTGGCCTGGAGGGGTGTGTGTAGCATTTGGACAATGTCCTTTTCCACACAGTCAGTGTCCGTCTGTGGAGCTGGGGTGGAGACAGAGCGAGAGAGCAGGTCAGCGACAACATTGTCTCTGCCTGGGGTGAACTGCAGGCTGAAGTTGTACTGGCGGAGGTGGTCAGACCAGCGGTGCAGCCTCAGGGGTTTGTGGCCTGTCCCAGATGTGGACAGCAGCGCTGTCAGGGCCTGGTGATCTGTCCTGAGGGTGAAGGAGCGGCCATAGAGGTAGAGGTGCCACCTTTCACAAGCCCAGATACAGGCTAATGCCTCACGCTCACCCACGGAGTACCGCTGCTCGGTCAGGTTGAGGGCACGGGAGGCGAAGGCAATGGGCTTCTCCACACCGTTCTGGGTTTGAGACAGCACAGCCCCTATCGCTGTGGCTGATGCGTCACAGGTCACAAAGGTGGAGCTGGAGATGTCGAAGTGAGCCAACACTGGTGGTGAAGTCAGTTGAGTCTTGAGATCACGCACAGCGTCACTGCATGCCTTTGACCACACCCATGGCTCGTCCTTACGCAGCAGCTGGCGCAGGGGGGCTGTGGTCGCAGAGTACTGGGAAAGAAACCTCAGGTAGTAACTTGTCATACCCAGGAAGGAGGCGACCTGGGCGGCCGAGCTGGGCTCGGGGATGGCCTGAATGGCGTCCACGTTGGATTGTAGTGGAGTTACACCGCTCGCTGACAGCCGGAACCCCACGAACTCGATGGCTGGCACAGAGAGGACACATTTCTCAGCATTGAGAGATAGCTTGTGCTTGGACAGGGCTGCGAAGACCATGTTGAGGCGCTTGTCGTGGATTTCACTGGTGGGCCCGTGTACCACTATATCGTCCAGATAAATGGCCACGCCCAGTATGCCAGCCAGCACGGAGACCATGATTTTCTGGAAGCAGCTAGGGGCGGAGCTGAGACCGAAAGGCATCCTAGTGTAGCGAAACACTCCTGCATGTGTCACAAAGGCTGTGAGGTTTCGGCTGCTGGGGTGGAGGGGCACCTGTAAGTACCCCTGTCTGAGGTCGAGCTTGGAGAACACCTCAGAGCCATAGAACTGAGCAGTGAGTTCTTCTGAGGTGGGCAGTGGATACTTATCAGGGACCACTGCCTTATTTACTGCACGTAGATCGACGCAGACACGCAGGCCCCCCGACTTCTTCTTAGCCACCACGAGGTTTGAGACCCAAGGTGACGCGTCCACCGGTTCAATGATGCCAGCTTCCAGCAGTTGTTGCAGCTCGGCGGAGACCCCATCACGGAGAGCCAACGGGATGCGGCGCAGTGGTTGGATGACAGATTTCACAGCAGGGTTGAGGAGAGGTTGATGGGCGAAGGCGGAGAGGCAGCCCAGCCCCATAAACAGCGATGGCCACTTCTTCTGCCAAGGTGTGGCAACAGTCAGGATTGTTTCCCCCCCTAATGTCTAAGAGGGAGAACAGGTCCATGCCCATCAGGTTGGCCCCACGGCGTGCCACATGAAAAACTGCATTGGGCACCAGCTTGGTTCCATAGCGGACAGTCACTTGGAGAGAGCCAACCAGATCGATTTTGGAGTCACCATACCCACAGAGGGCAGCTGAGGGTGCGGACAGTGGCAGTGAACCGAAAAATTGACTGTAGGTATCAACATTCAGGAGAGACACAACTGCACTGGTGTCCAACAGCAGGGGGATGCACAAATCATTAATGTTGACTGTGTACGATTTGAATGACACTGGCCCAGAGCTCACCTTGTGAATGACGGCGGTTGAAGACTGGGGGGTGTGGCCCTCTGACCCAGCCGGGGAAGATCGACAGACGTTGGCAAAGTGATTTTGCTTACCGCAGCTACGGCATGTCTGGCCACGGGCAGGGCAGTTCTGAGCCCTTGAAACATGAGACCGAGATCCACAGTTACCACAGGACTGTTGAGGGCGGGGCCGAGAACGCCGTCGTTGCAGTTGCAAGACGTCCCCAGTGGAGTCGGCGCCCGCCTCGCTCTGGCTGGGTTGCGTCCCGAGGGGCAGCCGTGAGTAAAGGGAGGAGTCGTTGGCAGCTTGACTGGAGGTGGCCACTTGCTGTGTATTTAGCATAGCAGCACACTCAGCTGCTCCCTCAACCTGTAGTGCGATGGTAATTGCTCTAGACAGCAGCAGATCGTCTTTTTCCAGCAGGAGAGTCTCACGCACCTTTGCGTTGTTGGTGTGTTCGATTAGCTGGTCGCGAACCATCTCGTCCTGAAGCGCGCCAAACTTGCATGAGCTAGCTAGCCCTCGCAAATTAGCTACATACTGCTGCACAGACTCACCAGGCAGTTGGTGTCGCTGACGGAATATAAATCGCCGAAGGAGGGCACTCTATGGAGCAGCGAAATGGGTGCTCATAAGTCCCACAGCTTCGTCAAAGTTTGTGACGTTCCCCAGAGTCCCGAGCACACGATGACCCTCTGCTCCCAAGCAGTGTAGCAACAGAGCCGTCTTCCTAGCCTGGCTCACGTCGTCGAGCCCTGAGGCGATGATGTAATTTTCAAAACTATGTAGCCAGCGAGTCCATGGTACCGAAGGCTCGCCAGGTAATGCCAGGGAGGGGGCAGGTGGTGGGAGAGAGATATCAGCCATCCTCGTCGCCAATATTGTATTTAGAAATCACGTCAGGACACAGCGCTGTCGCTCGACACAACCGCTGCGTTGCATTCTTTATTTAGACTGACACAGCATCACAGGCAGACCCGATCAAACAACCCAGAGCCCGCAGGCATCACCAATCGATCCCAGCACAATAGAACAGCACCAAATCAAATGCAGCACTGTCGATGTGTGCAGACATAACATATATGTGTTCTTGTAGTTGTTTTATTTTTGTAGTTTGGATATACGTATGTGTTCTTGTAGTTTTATTTTTGTAGTTTGGATATATGTGTTCTTGTAGTTTGGATATATGTGTTCTTGTAGTTGTTTTATTTTTGTAGTTTGGATATATGTGTTCTTGTAGTTTTGATATATGTGTTCCTGTAGTTTTTGTTGTTTTTTTTTTGCAGTTTGGATATATGTGTTCTTGTAGTTTTTTTTTTGCAGTTTGGATATATGCGTTCTTGTAGTTTTTTGTAGCTTGGATATATGTGTTCTTGCAGTTTGGATATATGTGTTCTTGTAGTTTTTTTGTAGTTTGAATGTATGTGTTCTTGCAGTTTGGATATATGTGTTCTTGTAGTTTTTTTGCAGTTTGGATATATGTGTTCTTGTAGTTGTTTTTGCAGTTTGGATATATGTGTTCTTGTAGTTGTTTTTGCAGTTTGGATATATGTGTTCTTGTAGTTTTTTTGTTGTTTTTTGCAGTTTGGATATATGTGTTCTTGTAGTTTTTTTGTTGTTGTTTTTTTGCAGTTTGGATATATGCGTTCTTGTAGTTTTTTGTAGTTTGGATATATGTGTTCTTGTAGTTTTTGTTGTTTTTTTGCAGTTTGGATATATGTGTTCTTGTAGTTTTTTTTTGCAGTTTGGATATATGCGTTCTTGTAGTTTTTTGTAGTTTGGATATATGTGTTCTTGTAGTTTTTTGTAGTTTGGATATATGTGTTCTTGTAGTTGTTTTTTTGTAGTTTGGATATATGTGTTCTTGTAGTTTGGATATATGTGTTCTTGTGGTTATTTTTTGTAGTTTGGATATATGTGTTCTTGCAGTTTGGATATATGTGTTCTTGTAGTTGTTTTATTTTGCAGTTTGGATATATGTGTTCTTGTAGTTTTTTTTTGCAGTTTGGATATATGCGTTCTTGTAGTTTTTTGTAGTTTGGATATATGTGTTCTTGTAGTTAGGATATATGTGTTCTTGTAGTTTGGATATATGTGTTCTTGTAGTTTTTTTGTAGTTTGAATGTATGTGTTCTTGCAGTTTGGATATATGTGTTCTTGTAGTTTTTTTGTTGTTTTTTGCAGTTTGGATATATGTGTTCTTGTAGTTTTTTTGTTGTTGTTTTTTTGCAGTTTGGATATATGCGTTCTTGTAGTTTGGATATATGTGTTCTTGTAGTTTTTGTTGTTTTTTTGCAGTTTGGATATATGTGTTCTTGTAGTTTTTTTTTTGCAGTTTGGATATATGCGTTCTTGTAGTTTTTTGTAGTTTGGATATATGTGTTCTTGTAGTTTTTTGTAGTTTGGATATATGTGTTCTTGTAGTTGTTTTTTTGTAGTTTGGATATATGTGTTCTTGTAGTTTGGATATATGTGTTCTTGTAGTTATTTTTTGTAGTTTGGATATATGTGTTCTTGCAGTTTGGATATATGTGTTCTTGTAGTTATTTTTTTTGTAGTTTGGATATATGTGTTCTTGTAGTTTGGATATATGTGTTCTTGTAGTTATTTTTTTGTAGTTTGGATATATGTGTTCTTGCAGTTTGGATATATGTGTTCTTGTGGTTATTTTTTTGTAGTTTGGATATATGTGTTCTTGCAGTTTGGATATATGCGTTCTTGTAGTTTTTTGTAGTTTGGATATATGTGTTCTTGTAGTTTTTGTTGTTTTTTTGCAGTTTGGATATATGTGTTCTTGTAGTTTTTTTTTGCAGTTTGGATATATGCGTTCTTGTAGTTTTTTGTAGTTTGGATATATGTGTTCTTGTAGTTGTTTTTTTGTAGTTTGGATATATGTGTTCTTGTAGTTTGGATATATGTGTTCTTGTAGTTATTTTTTGTAGTTTGGATATATGTGTTCTTGCAGTTTGGATATATGTGTTCTTGTAGTTATTTTTTTGTAGTTTGGATATATGTGTTCTTGTAGTTTGGATATATGTGTTCTTGTAGTTATTTTTTTGTAGTTTGGATATATGTGTTCTTGCAGTTTGGATATATGTGTTCTTGTGGTTATTTTTTTGTAGTTTGGATATATGTCTTCTTGTAGTTTGGATATATGTGTTCTTGTAGTTATTTTTTTGTAGTTTGGATATATGTCTTCTTGTAGTTTGGATATATGTGTTCTTGTAGTTATTTTTTTGTAGTTTGGATACATGTGTTCTTGCAGTTTGGATATATGTGTTCTTGCAGTTTTTTTGTTGTTTTTTTGCAGTTTGGATATATGTGTTCTTGTAGTTTTTTTTTTTTTGTAGTTTGGATATATGCGTTCTTGTAGTTTTTTGTAGTCTGGATATATGTGTTCTTGTAGTTTTTGTTGTTTCTTTTGCAGTTTGGATATATGTGTTCTTGTATTTTTTTTTTTGCAGTTTGGATATATGCGTTCTTGTAGTTTTTTGTAGTTAGGATATATGTGTTTCTTGTAGTTTTTTGTAGTTTGGATATATGTGTTCTTGTAGTTATTTTTTTGTAGTTTGGATATATGTGTTCTTGTAGTTTGGATATGTAGCCGGGTGGTAAATCTGTTAAATATGTTAAATGATTTTCCACTTAAATTTAGTATAGTTTAACTGTTAATATATGTAATTGTTACACTGTCAAGCCATGTAAAATGTCCTTTGATGTATTTAAATTGTGAAGCAGATTGTGAGTGTATTTTTATAGTTTTGGTTGTCATTGCATGTTTTGACCAGTAAGTGGCAGTGTTGCGGACTTTTATTGTAACTCCGTGCAAGTCATCCAAGTGCATCTTGGGTACTCTTTCTGCAAGTTATCCAAGTGCATCTTGGGTATTCTTTCTTTTTTTCTTGTGTGGAGCACCTGAAGATTGCGGTGTGACGGTGCTCTGACTCCGCAGTAAGTAAGGGTAAATATCTTGTGAAATATACCTGTAACATTATTCCAAACAATATTGTATGTCGGTAATTTGACAAGATGGTTTGATTTAGACGCTACTGGAGTTGATGTTCGGTGATTTTGGGCGCAAGCCGTCGACCACTGTTCGCCATTGCAGGCATGACAAGGTAATGTTGGCGTGCATAAAGCCACACCATGCCATTGTGTTTGGGCAGTAAGGGAAATGTAAAGGTTTTATATGCATTTTAATTCTGTTTAAAGGTAACTGACAGAGTGAGAAGTTGCGCGATCTTCAGGAAGTTCCACATGTCTTTGTTAAACTCTGTTTAACATACATAGTCCACTGCCGTATTTTGCACCGTATGTTGTATGTTGTATTTATTTTCCTTTTAAAATCTTTTCTGTTAAACTTGCCACATCTGTGAACATTTATGAGCTGTTTGCTCGAAAGACACAGGAATTTATGCACTCAGTAAAACGATCTGCAATCGAAGGTTCAAACAATAAAATTAAAGCTACAAGAACCCCGGAAGTAATTGTGTCCTGTGTGGTATCTAATTCCACGGGCTACAGATATATGCGTTCTTGTAGTTATTTTTTTGTAGTTTGGATATATGTGTTCTTGTAGTTATTTTTTTGTAGTTTGGATATATGTGTTCTTGTAGTTTGGATATGTGTTCTTGTAGTTATTTTTTTGTAGTTTGGATATATGTGTTCTTGCAGTTTGGATAGATGTGTTCTTGTAGTTATTTTTTTGTAGTTTGGATATATGTGTTCTTGCAGTTTGGATATATGTGTTCTTGTAGTTTTTTTGCAGTTTGGATATATGTGTTCTTGTAGTTTTTTTGTTTTCTTTTGCAGTTTGGATATATGTGTTCTTGTAGTTTTTGGATGTGTTTTTGTCTTTGTGTTGCGCTGCTGTTCGTTTCATTTCATGTGTGCAGGTGCATGGAATGAAACGACAAATAAATGTTCCTGATTCCTGATCAGCTCTAAGATTCTCTTTTGTTGAGCAATGACTGTTACCATCTCGGTCAACAAGAAGTTGAGAGATTCTCCTCACCCTGGTCTGTACAGCTTGCGTCTTTCTTTTGGCCCATTTCGCTTGGAAAAGTGACTCAGAAATAAACCTTTTTATGCCTTATTATACCTTTGTCTTCATTTAACTTTAATAACAGAAACATGTTAATTGGTTTGCAGAATGACCTTTTGAATAAATGCAGGGAGCATGACTTACATGTGTCCCGTCATGTTTTACAAACAAGCACAGTAAAGGTCTTTTCCTACACACAAATGCCTATCAATTTGTATATTCGTATCTATTTCTACATTTCATTTATAGAATTCTTTACGTTTGTAACTGTTAGGGTTTGTGGAAGACCCCAAGCGCACGACACCAGGCAGAGAAAGGGTTCGCCGCAACTGGCGTATTTTATTAGTAGTTCATACAACGGTCAACACGGAAAACATGCACGCAACGAAAGGAGCCCGGTAATCCAGTTCGCGGGTAGTCCCCAACAAACAGAGAAAGTAGGAGAAAAACTCACGGGTAATCCACTTTGGGGACGCGGCAGGATGATTCCACAGGGAAAAACTCCACAGAGAAAGAAAATAGTGAATCCACGGGCTGAGGTAGACTCGGAGGGAACACACAGGGAGGGAAGAGTGACCGCTTCAACGAGGAGGTTACGGCACGAACTGGCAATGAGCTCCGGGAGACCAGCAAAATTAAGCCCAGCCCTAACGAGCTGATTGGCTGCAGGCGCGGGATGGGCGAGCCGTAACAGTAATACACGTTTTGAATCTGTATTTGTGTACAGTGACTCGTGCGTGGACTGGCTCACATTTTGTTTATGGAATTTTTTTGTAAATATATTTGATTGATTTTCAAATTTTTTATCCGCCAAGAATTGAGAAAACATATATGACTTCAAATCAACTACTCAGCCCCCAGATACAGAGTATTATTCATCACATGTATTAACAAATTGAAAACCCTATTCCCATCCCTACCACCCGCTCATAGGTCACAGGTTACAGAATACATTTAGTTAAAGAAGGGAAAACATAAGATAATCAAGTAATGGTATTAATTATTCAAACAAAAGGAAGAAAAGATGAAGGGGGAACAAAAAACAAAAAAGAAGAAAAAAATGGAGAGGGGAGTGCTCATTACTGTAATATGACATTTATGGCTTCTACCCTACTCTTTCAAGGGGTTCCTGTAGAGAGTCATAGAAATCCAGAAAAGGCTTCCATATCTTAGCAAAGGTTCCAGATGACCCTTTGAGTGTGTATTTAATTTTCTCTAGATTTAAGAAATGCATAACAGTTTTGACCCAATAAGAAAAGGATGGACGAGTGTGTTGTTTCCATTGTAAGAGGATCAAATGCCTCGCAAGCAGTGTGGTGAAAGCTCTGATCACATGGGTTTCATTTGGTAAGAGAGCACCAGATTGCTGTGATGTTAAACCAAGGAGAGCACAGATTGGGTCAGGGTCAAACTGGTTTTCAAACATCTCACTAAACCTAAAGGCTTTGAAAATTCTTATCCAAAACGTGGAGAGATTCGGATGCAGCCAAAACCTGTGCATTAAATCTGCCGGCTGGCCTCTACATCGAAGGCATAAAGGCTCAATGTTTGGATAAATCTTTACCAGTCTAGCATTAGCAAAATGTACTCTCTATGCAACTTTCAGTTGTATTAAGCCACGTTTAACAGACGTAGACAATGTGTGTATCAGGTCTAAAATAGAGCCATTGGTTATCTGTTAAAGGTATTCCAAGAGCAGAGTTCCAGGCCAGTTTTTAATTTCCATGCAATGTGGATTGATGTTGTTAATGAACTCATAAATCTGGGATGTCGTACCTCTGTGGTCTGAATTCAAGTCCAGGATATGGTCGACATGTGATTTTATGCGTTTGTTTGTGTAGTGATATAATGTCATGTATATCCACTGGAACTACACTAGGTATTATGTACTACCCGGACTGTTATTATGGTTACACCACTACCATGTATCGCTATTACGTCTGCCTACTGAGCCACGATTAAATCTGAGTTCTATAACCCGGTGTGGTCATTGATCCTCTACCAATACTACCCCAAGTATTACTTCATGGTGGCAACGGTAAAGTACTCTCTATGAAGAAATGAAGATAGACAGATAAAATTGTCCGTGGATAATTTCTGTCATCATTCAAGCAAGAGTGCGCAGGAGCTGAGCTAGCCGCAAAGCTAGCTAGCTTGCAACAGGAGACGTCATGGCATCGCGTCTACCGACGATGAATTGGTCAGACCCGGACCTGGGTGAGGCAATTTCACTGTATAAACAGAAAATGACTCTGTATTTAGAAGATGAAGAAATAAATGGCGCAGCTAAACAAGCTAGGAAAATATGTCGTGGAATCGGAGATGAAGGATTAAAAAGACTGAACGCCAGTGGTCTCACCGATGATGAAAAGAAAAAGCCTGCCAAATTATGGGACTTCTTTGAAAAACAGCTAAAGTTGAACGTAAATTTCAGAATCCATAGACTGCAGCTGATGCAACACAGACAGAAACCAGATGAAAATATTGATGATTTTGTGACCAGAGCCAGAACACTAGCACAGAAATGTCAGTTTTCAGACGAAGAGCTTAACGAGCGTATGATTGAGCTTATTATTGCGAGCACTCCCCATGATGCCCTGAGGAATGATCTATACGGTTAAACCATAAAGTAAATGCAGTGTCTGTGCAGGAGGGAATGAACATGTGATTTGACTTAATGTGGCAGAGCATAGAAGTTCCTTGCAGCCCAAAATGCCTTCTAGACTGAGTCCATATTCTTATTGGGTGATTGACTATTATATTTGAACTCAGGTTATTGCTAAGAAGGGGCAAGGCTGCACCAACCACTGAGCCCAAATGGTGTTGGCATGATGAGAACTCTAATTGTACCCAGTCTGCCTTTCCTGCAATTGGTTTGTCTTTAGAAAAGTGAATTATCTGCTGAATATTGCATGCCCAATAATAAAAAAGGAAATTAGGCAAAGCCAGGCCTCCCGAGTGCTCTGGTCTTTGGAGATGGGTTTTGCTTATTCCATTTATAAAAACAAAAGAGACAAATCAATCTGCTCCAACAGTAGGGATATGTCATTACTGGCCATTGCCGGAAAGGTTCTAGCCAAGATCATGCTCCTCAGACTAACACTAACAAAAGCCAAACGGGTCATACCAGAGTCACAATGCGGCTTCTGAAAGGATAGAGGGACAGTTGACATGATCTTTATCACACGCTAGCTCCAAGAGAAATGCCAGGAACAGCACAATAATTTATTCATAGCATTCATAGACCTCTCAAAGGCATTTGATACAGTCAAAAGGTACCTGCTGTGGCAAGTCCTGAAGAAAGCTGGATGTCCACCCAAGTTTCTCACCATCCTTGGACAGTTTTATTTTGAAATGACGGCCCAAGTGGTAGTGGGGAACCACAGCTCTGAGCTCCTTTGGTGTGCAGACTGGAGTCAGAGAAGGCTGTGTGCTAGCCCAGTCCTGTTCAATATCTTCTTAGTCTGTGTTACAACACTGTTACAAAGGAGGATGGAAAAGCAGGCTGGAGTCACCATTGACTACAGGCAACCATCAAGTTGACCTCTGAGAATATAATTGAGCTACAGTATGCCGATGATTGTGCCCTGGTAGCCCACACACCAGAAGCCCTACAAAACACTCTGTCGATAGTTGTAACTGCATACAGGAGAACGGGACGACTGATCATCAACACCCAAAAGACAGAAGTAATCTGTCAGCTGAGTGCCGGCCAACAACCTTCACAGCAGAAGGGCAACAGCTGGCCACCGTTCCTGCCTTCAAATATCTGGGAAGCATACTATCTGACACCTGCACAGTGGATGATGAGATTCAGCACCGCCTCAAACAAGCCTCAACATCTTTTGGTTGTCTAAGGAGAAGGGTTTTCCAAAACAGCAACCTCAGTCTCTACACCAAAGTGCTTGTTTACAGAGCAGTGTGCATCTCCACACTACTCTATGGATGTGAGGCATGGACCATCTACAGCCACCATCTCAGAAGCCTGGAGGCCTTCCATGTGAGACGTCTCCAGAGGATCCTCGGCATTACTTGGGAGAACAGAGTGCCACACACAGGTGTTGGGGTGGGCAGGCAGCTGCAGCGTGGAGTCTATCCTAAACCACCATCAACTCAGGTGACTTGGGCATGTCATCCGCATGCCCAGCCAACGACTCCCACGTAAAGTCCTCTACAGCCAACTACACCTTGGTCAACGCACTGCTGGTGGGCAGAAGAAGTGGTTGAAAGACCAAATGAAGACCACACTGAAAAGATGGTAGATCAACCCCTCTTCTTTGGAGGAACTTGCTTCCTGCCACACCATCTGGCACTCTCACGTCTCACAGGGAGTGAAGTATATGGAAAGCCAGCGCACACAACACCGTGTAGCAAAGCATGCGAAGAGGTATGCTCGCAAAGCTAACCCCCCCAGCACCACTTTTACATGCCCTGTCTGCAACTGCAACAGTGCACCCAGGATCAGACTATTCAGCCACCAAAGAACTCACAGATATAGGAGAAGATGGGCATCATCGGATATAATGGACAACCGGCAAGAGTATGTGGGTATGTGTGTGGGTATGTGTGTGTGGGTGTGTGTTCAATGTATGCACATGTTTCCCCCAGACTGAATAAATGACAGCACAGAAGCCTGGTGTGGCTTGGTTAGAAACAGTCACTTACAGGTGTAACATCACAACATCACTTGTTGGCATTTTCAGCCCAGAGTTCGGTGTGGTGTATTTCAGCCATGACTCTTCACTGATGCAGACAGAAGGACCACTATTAAGGCTTATGACTGGCATTTCAAAATGTTAGCATGCCCTTCATAACATCCATCCTCATATATGATTAATATGTGATGAGGAAATGTGATTGAGACAGCACGCTCATATCCAATAACCCAATCATGTATTTCTACTTGTCTGACTTGTCTGGTGTTAATAAAAGCCCTTGACTCATGATTGCTATATCTCGTGTTACAGGATACACACACACGCACGCACGCACGCACGCACGCACGCACGCACGCACGCACGCACGCACACACACACACACACACACACACACAGATTTTTGAGTGCACCAGCACAAATCAGAAATGAAGAGAATATATTTTCTCCTTGTCCAATCACACATTTTGAGGCATAAAGGCAGGGGGCGGGGGGGGGGCAGAGAGTGAGACGGAGAGAAGGAGGGGGGGGCGAGAGAGCAAGACGGGGGGGGGGGGAAGAGAGAAAGAGTGAAGGAAAACAGATGGAAAGAGCAAAAACACCAACAGATACATAAAACATGCTTTGGAAAGGGATGATCCAGCATCAAGACACGGGGAACAGGAAGTCAGTAGAGACCACCATGATGAAAGTCAGTAGAGACCACCATGATGACAGTCAGTAGAGACCACCATGATGAGAGTCAGTAGAGACCACCATGATGACAGTCAGTAGAGACCACCATGATGAGAGTCAGTAGAGACCACCATGATGACGTGAAGGTCACATATGAGGAGAGGGTTGAAGAGAGGGAAGCACACAGAGGGTTAAATCAAACCAAATAAAAAGTAGATCTTACATAGCACAGGAACACATTAGCACAGGAAAACATGTCAGAAGTGATGAGAGAAGATATGCCTCAACACTGACCCCGGCATTACATCTCATTACATCTCATTACATCTCCAGCTGACGACAAGCTACAACAGCTCTGGCACTACACATCTCCCCAATATTAGAATTAGTAAAATAATCATTATCAACAGTGATTCCAAGAAACAAATTCCATCTATCAAATAAAGTAATGGATTGCATTCACACAAGCAGATTAGCAAAACAATGAGCAGTACCAGCCGATGGTTTTTCTGGTAAAAGCAGGGGTGATATAATGACTGGTATATGGTACAAGCATGGGTGATATAATGACTGGTATATGGTAAAAGCAGGGGTGATATAATGACTGGTGTATGGTAAAAGCAGGGGTGATATAATGACTGGTGTATGGTAAAAGCAGGGGTCATATAATGACTGGTATATGGTAAAAGCAGGGGTAATATAATGACTGGTTTATGGTAAAAGCAGGGGTCATATAATGACTGGTATATGGTAAAAGCAGGGGTAATATAATGACTGGTGTATGGTAAAAGCAGGGGTAATATAATGACTGGGGTATGGTAAAAGCAGGGGTGATATAATGACTGGGGTATGGTAAAAGCAGGGGTAATATAATGACTGGTGTATGGTAAAAGCAGGGGTGATATAATGACTGGTGTATGGTAAAAGCAGGGGTGGTATAATGACTAGTGTATGGTAAAAGCAGGGGTCATATAATGACTGGTGTATGTTAAAAGCAGGGGTAATATAATGACTGGTGTATGGTAAAAGCAGGGGTGATATAATGACTGGTATATGGTTAAAAGCAGGGGTAATGTAATGACTGGTGTATGGTAAAAGCAGGGGTGATATAATGACTGGTGTATGGTAAAAGCAGGGGTGATATAATGACTGGTGTATGGTAAAAGCAGGGGTCATATAATGACTGGTGTATGGTAAAAGCAGGGGTCATATAATGACTTGTGTATGGTAAAAGCAGGGGTCATATAATGACTGGTGTATGGTAAAGGCAGGGGTCATATAATAACTGGTGTATGGTAAAAGCAGGGGTCATATAATGACTGGTGTATGGTAAAAGCAGGGGTCATATAATGACTGGTGTATGGTAAAGGCAGGGGTGATATAATGACTGGTGTATGGTAAAAGCAGGGGTCATATATTGACTGGTGTATGGTAAAAGCAGGGGTCATATAATGACTGGTGTATGGTAAAGGCAGGGGTGATATAATGACTGGTGTATGGTAAAGGCAGGGGTGATATAATGACTAGTGTATGGTAAAAGCAGGGGTAATATAATGACTGGTGTATGGTAAAAGCAGGGGTGATATAATGACTGGTATATGGTAAAAGCATGGGTGATATAATGACTGGTATATGGTAAAAGCAGGGGTGATATAATGACTGGTGTATGGTAAAAGCAGGGGTGATATAATGACTGGTGTATGGTAAAAGCAGGGGTCATATAATGACTGGTATATGGTAAAAGCAGGGGTAATATAATGACTGGTGTATGGTAAAAGCAGGGGTCATATAATGACTGGTATATGGTAAAAGCAGGGGTAATATAATGACTGGTGTATGGTAAAAGCAGGGGTAATATAATGACTGGGGTATGGTAAAAGCAGGGGTAATATAATGACTGGGGTATGGTAAAAGCAGGGGTGATATAATGACTGGTGTATGGTAAAAGCAGGGGTGGTATAATGACTAGTGTATGGTAAAAGCAGGGGTCATATAATGACTGGTGTATGTTAAAAGCAGGGGTAATATAATGACTGGTGTATGGTAAAAGCAGGGGTGATATAATGACTGGTATATGGTTAAAAGCAGGGGTAATGTAATGACTGGTGTATGGTAAAAGCAGGGGTGATATAATGACTGGTGTATGGTAAAAGCAGGGGTGATATAATGACTGGTGTATGGTAAAAGCAGGGGTCATATAATGACTGGTGTATGGTAAAAGCAGGGGTCATATAATGACTTGTGTATGGTAAAAGCAGGGGTCATATAATGACTGGTGTATGGTAAAGGCAGGGGTCATATAATAACTGGTGTATGGTAAAAGCAGGGGTCATATAATGACTGGTGTATGGTAAAAGCAGGGGTCATATAATGACTGGTGTATGGTAAAGGCAGGGGTGATATAATGACTGGTGTATGGTAAAAGCAGGGGTCATATATTGACTGGTGTATGGTAAAAGCAGGGGTCATATAATGACTGGTGTATGGTAAAGGCAGGGGTGATATAATGACTGGTGTATGGTAAAGGCAGGGGTGATATAATGACTAGTGTATGGTAAAAGCAGGGGTAATATAATGACTGGTGTATGGTAAAAGCAGGGGTGATATAATGACTGGTGTATGGTAAAAGCAGGGGTGATATAATGACTGGTGTATGGTAAAAGCAGGGGTGATATAATGACTGGTGTATGGTAAAAGCCGAGGTGATATATTGACTGGCAGACATGGCTGAAGCCCAGCAGGTCAGATGTCAGCAGAGCCTCCTGACCCACCTCGCTCTGCTGGTTCAGGATCAACTTGTTCCTGGTTTCTCTGTTACATTCCTCATACAGTCATTGTTCATAATAGACATTCATTACATTTTCTTTTTTTTTTTTCTTAAGAACTCTGTACATTCCTTGTACCCAGTCTTTGTACACTGTCACCGGGGTCAGAGGTTTCTAGCACATGACCCTCCTTAGGAGTATAACTTTTACTGTTAGCCCATTTGAAAATCATTGAAATTAGTAGGCTGCTTTACCAGCCTGCCACTTCTGGTGTGTTGGACCTGTGTGTCTGAACAGTTGACTGGTTGGTCCACATTTCTTGTCGCGTCATGTACATGTGGTTCTGCAGGCTCGCTTGAAAGTGGCTGCTCAGTGACACTGACATTACTGTCCTCGATTTCAGTATGTGTGTCATTCCGAATTGTTCTCAAGTGCCTCATATTCCTCCTGTACCTTTGTCTTGCAGCCATCACAACATTATATGACCTCGGCTCCTGTCTCTTTTGTCCTAAGAGGGCAGGTTTCCAGCCTTGTGGAGTCTCTATACTGACAGCCATTCCTGGTTCGAGCACAGAGAGAGGTCTTGCATGTTGGTTGTAGTACTCTCCTTGTCTTTGTTGCAGGTTAAGTAGCCTCTGCTTGACTCTTGTCGGATGCCTCGGTTTGAGCACAGCACTGGCTACTGGCAATGTGCTTCTTAGGACCCGACCCATCAGCATTTCTGCAGGAGAGAGACCAAGTCCAGTCATAAGAGTGTTCATTAAAGTCAACTGAGCCAGGTGGAGGTCTGTCTTAGTCTGCTCCGCCTTCTTTAGCATGGGTTTAGCGGTCTTTATTGTGCATTCTGCCATCCCGTTAGACTGTGGATAGCCTGGGCTTGAGAATGTCCATGTATGCCCCTGTCACTTGCAAACCGACTCATCTCAGCACTAGCCAATGGCATGTGGTTAATCATCACTTCCTTCGGAACACCATGTCTGGAAAACACAGCCTTCAGCTTTGCTATTACTGTGCTTGCTGTTTTGTCACGCATTTGTTGAACCTCAGGATATTTTGAGAAATAATCTACTGTGAGGAGGAAAGATTTGCCTTGTAGCTCAAAAATGTCCACACCTACTTTGTACCATGGTAGCTGTGGCAGCTCATGGCATTTTAGTGCCTCCTTCTGATTCTTCGGTAGGTGTTGTTGACAGGTGGGGCAGTTCCCAACCATTTGCTCTATATCAGCCGATATGCCTGGCCAATATAGATACTTGCATGCCTGTTCTTCGGTCCGTTGTACTCCTTGGTGGGCTATGTGCAGCCGCTGTAGCATGTCTGATCTCAACTTTTTAGGGATAATGAATCTGTCTCTTGTCATCAGGACCCCCCCCCCCATCTACTGTGATTGTGTCTCTGATTGGCCAGTAAACTTTGAGCTCAGCATCTGTCTGTTTTTTGTGCTTTGGCTGCCGTCTCTGGTGAATGTCTAGTAGGTTTTGCGAGGTCAGGTCCTCCTCAGTTGCCATCTTAAGCCTCTCGTGCATGTCTCTTCCCAGAGCCTCAGTTGCTTCCATGGCATAGACTACCTTTTCGTCTGTAGTTATGGACTCCTCTTGTGTTTCCACAGCACCAAACGCTCTGGATAAAGTGTCTGCTATTAGCATTTCCTTTCCAGGCGTGTACTTGATGTGGAGATCATAACGCTGAAGCTGTAGCAGCATTTGTTGTAGTCTGGCAGGTGCCTGTCCTAATGGCTTTGTGAATATAGCCTCCAGAGGCTTGTGATCTGACTGCACTGCCACATGTGCACCAAACACATATTGGTGGAATTTTCGTGTCGCAAACACGACTGCAAGCAGTTCTTTTTTAATCTGCTCATAGTTGCGCTCAGCCTGTGTTAGGGCTCTGGATGCATATGCCACTGGCTGTCCTTGCTGCAGCAGGCACGCACCTAGCCCATCTTTTGATGCATCAGCTTGGAGGACTATCTGCTGTTTTGGGTCGAAGAATTTCAGCACTGGAGCCTCAGTTAGTGCTGTCTTGAGTTTGGTCAGGGAAGCATGGTGTTCATGTGACCACAGCCACTGCATAGCTTTCCTCAGGAGCTGCCGTAAAGGTGCTGTCACTGCTGCTTCATTAGGTATGTATTGGGACAGGTACTTCGTCATACCTAGTAGCCTTTGTAGACCCTTTCTATCTTCTGGTGCTGGCATGTGTACAATAGCGTTCACCTTGTCATTGTCTGGCTGTACTCCCTTAGGATTTATCACGTGTCCCATGTACTTCACCTCCGTCACTTTGTACTGCACTTTGTCTGCATTGAACTTAACATTCATCTCTTTGACTCTCTGTATTACCTTGTGCAGTATCTCGGCATGTTCCTTCTCATCAGCTGCAGTGATGATCATATCGTCGGCTATCACCTGTACACCGTCAATGTCACCAAATGTTTCACTGTTCTTCTGTTGGAAGACTTCGCTGGCTGATTTTATACCGAATGGGAGACGCTTGAACCCGGAATGCCCCCATGGCATGTTGAAGGTGCATAACAATTTGCCAGTATCAGTCTTTTTCATCGAGTATTGTAAATATTCTCTTGCCAGACAGTCTGCTTTGGACATCTGTAGGTATCGGTATGGAGTATTGCTGTCGTCTGACGGCTTTGTTCAGCTCTCGAGGATCAAGGCAAAGTCTGAGTGAGCCATTTTTCTTTTCAGTTATTACCAAACTGTTCACCCACTGTGTCGGTTCTGTTACTGGAGTGATGACACCAGCTTTTTCCAGCTGACAACTGATTTTTCAGTTTGTCCATGATGGCAAACGGGATTTTTCTGCAGCCATGGATCACAGGGGTCACTTCTGGGTCAATGTGAATAAGATGCTCACCAGAGAACTCCCCAAGCCCCTAGAACACCTCTGGATACTGCCTCGCCAGCTCTTCTTTGGCTGCAGGTGAGCCCTCCTTGATTTCATCAACACGTCTGACCAAGTTCAACTCCTCACATGCTGCTCTTCCAAGAACTGGAGATGCTGACTGCCTAATGACATAGAAATGGAGCCTGGGCTCTGCTCGCTCAGTACTGCATTTCAGGTAGGTCTTACCAGCTGGCTTTATCTGGTTACTGTGTTGTGGGACTACTTTATTGTTCGCATTAATACAGTGGCCTATAAATGCTACGTTGCCGCTAAAGGGCATTCAGTGTAGTGACAGCGCATCTGATTGTAGTGTACCCATGTACCAGTCGTTCTCTATTAAACCAGTAAACTTATATCTTGCCTCCTCGTGATACTGCAACCTACTATACATGGTGTCAGAAGTCTACGTACCCATAGCCACAGAAGACAATCGGACGAAATGGCGAAATTCTCACCGCCAGAAAACTTTGATTTCACTCACCCAGAACAATGGCCGGAGTGGCGCTAACGCTTCCAACGTTACAGGACTGCAACGGAGCTCCATAAGAAAGACGGAGAAGTACAAGTCAGTGCGTTGCTATATTCGTTGGGCAAAGAGGCTGAACAAGTCTACAAGACGTTCACGTTCGGAGCGGATGAAAAGGAAGATGATTATGAAACGGTGTTACAGAAACTAGAAAATTATTTTGTGCCCAAAGTCAATGTTATTCACCAACGCGCCAAGTTTCACCAGCGGATGCAAAGGCAGGGTGAGTCTGCAGAAGAGTATATTAGGAGTTTGCATGAGCTGGCATCCACATGTTCATTCGCGGCTGTAAAGGAGGAGAATATCTGAGGCAGACTGGTCGTAGGGATATTAGACAGAGAGCTGTCAGAGAAATTACAGTTGATGCCGGATTTGACTCTAAACAAAGCAGTCGAGCTAGTGAGGCAGTCAGAGCAAGTGAAGGGTCATGTTAGCGAGCAAGGAGCTGCAGCTAACTGTAGCACACAGCTAGACGAAGTGGCTAGCAACAGATACACACCCCGTGGTGGTGAGAGAGGGAGAACAGGAGGCTACGACAGGACTGGACAAAGAAGAGCCACAAATGCACAAGAAACAAGAGGTAACACAAATGGATACAAGTGTAACAGATGTGGCAGACCTCATGGAAAAGCAGACTTTTGTCCTGCCAGAAATGTAGAATGTAGAAACTGTAGAAAGATAGGCCATTATACTGCAGTATGTCTCACCCGTGTGGTCAATGAAGTAACTACACCGCAAGAGGAAGTAGAAGTGAGACATTTTCTAGGAGCGATAAACCAAACAACTGACTCAGACAAAGCGTGGACTGTGAAGCTGCCAATAAAAGGGACTAATGTAAACTTTAAAATAGACATGGGAGCTGACGCGACTGTCATATCTGAAAGCACGTTTCAAAGCCTAAAATACAAACCCCAACTGCAGAATGCTACGACCCACCTAGTGAGCCCAGGAGGCAAACTGATGTGAGTAGGGCCGTTCATAGTCACAACCAGAGTAAAAGGCCGCCAGTTTGTTTACAGTATATGTGATAACAGGGTCAAATGTTAACAATCTGCTAGGCAGGAACGTAGCAGTCACCATGGGCTTAGTGAAAAGAGTAGAGGAGCTCAGTAGTGCTTGCCCACTCCAGATAGGTCTCTTAAAGATAGAGCCAATCAAGATAAGCCTGAAAGAAGATGCTGAGCTGTATGGCGTCAATACGTCTCAGCGTGTCTCGGTACACATGCTTCCTAAAGTGAAAAAGGAGCTGGACAGGATGGTTAAAAGTGGCGTGATAGAGGAGATCCAAGAGCCAACACCTTGGTGTGCAGCCATGGTTCCTGTCCCAAAGAAGAATGGAGAGGTGAGAATCTGTGTTGACCTCAAGCAACTTAACAAGGCGGTCAAAGAGAGAAGTTCGTCTACCTACCATGGACGACATTCTTCCAGAGCTAGCCAATGCACAGGTGTTCTCACTCTTAGATGCAGCCAGTGGCTTCTGGCAACTGCCACTAGATGAAGAAAGCGCCAAGCTCCCTACTTTCATCACACCGTTTGGAAGATACTTTTTCCATCGGGTCCCATTCGGTATTACTAGTGCTCCAGAAATATTCCAACGAGAAATGTCAAAGGTCCTGCAGCACCAGGAAGGCATCGTCGTCTTCATGGATGACATCCTGGTATATGCAAACACGCCAGAGGAACACGAGCAAAGACTTCAGAACACGCTCCAGACGCTCGAAGAGGCAGGATAACAGCTCAAAAACGAGAAATGTCTCCTGCGCCAGACACAGCTCCGCTATCTAGGACACATCATAGACAAGGATGGGGTCCGCCCAGATACAGCGAAGGTCGAGGCCATCACACAGCTGGGGCCACCAAGGAACACCACAGAACTCAGACGGGTGCTAGGGATGGTCCACTACCTGGGCAGGTACCTTCCACATCTATCGGAAGTGACAAAACCACTCAACGACCTACTGAGAGGAGACACGGCATGGGTCTGGAGTGCAGTACAAGACGAGGCCTTCAGAAAGGTGAAGCTGCTCATCCCAGAAGCACCAGTGTTAGCCTTCTATGATACCACCAAGTCCTCAGTAGTCAGTGCTGATGCTAGTAGCCACGGCCTAGGGGGGGGGGTTTACTACAGGACCACGATGGACAGTTAAAGCCAGTGGCATATTGCTCATGAACCCTCATGGACACAGAGGTGCGCTATGCACAAATAGAAAAAGAATGTTTGGCAGCTGTGTGGGCATGTGAAAAGTTCTCTAGGTTCCTCTATGGTTTAGATAGCTTTACCCTTCACACAGACCATAAACCACTCGTACCACTGTTCAACAACAAAGACCTTGATTCAGTGCCGTTACGCTGTCAGAGGCTACTTAGGAGGATGATGCGGTTCAATCCAATGGCAGAGTATGTTCCAGGCAAGCTGCTGGTTGTTGCTGACACTCTCTCCAGACATCCAAGACAGGCAGTCACCCAAGAGATCGCAGAGCTCATCAGCGACATCGGGGCACTTGAGGAGGCAGTCCACACTACGTGGCCCATATCACCCACAAAGCTAGACATGGTCAAAGAGCAGACCGGGCAAGATGAGGAACTACAGATGGTGAAGCAGTACGTGTGTGCTGGGTGGCCCAGACACGCAGCGGACATCCACCAGGTAAAGCCATACTACACCGCACAACAGCACCTCTCTTACTCCCAAGACCTGTTGTTACATGTAGAAAGAATAGTCGTACCGCGAGCTATGCGCAGAGAAATACTGCAGCGCATTCATGATGGCCACCAGGGCATCATTAAATGCAGGGAGCGTGCCCGACAAAGTGTCTGGTGGCCTGGGATAGGGAAAGATATTGAGAACATGGTCAGCAGTTGCAGACACTGTCAAGAGTCAAGGCCAAGTCAAAGGAGAGAACCTCTCATGACAACTCCATTACCAAACCGCCCCTGGGAGAGGGTAGCTGCGGACATCTGTGAGGTAGACAAGAAACATTACTTGGTAGTTGTAGATTACTTTTCCAGATATATAGAAATAGCCTACCTACAGAACCTGTCAGGAGAGACTACCAGAGCACGCTTAAAGAACATGTTTTCACGCTGGGGATGACCTGATGTTCTTGTAACAGATAACGGCCCACAGTTCACTGGACAAGCCTTTGACCAGTTTGCTACTGACTTTGATTTCCAGCACATCACCCCGAGTCCCCACTATGCTCAATCCAATGGAGATGCAGAAAGGGCGGTGCAGACAGCGAAAAAGATCCTGAAACAGCCTGACCCCTTCACAGCTCTGATGAGCTACAGAGCAACACCACTTCAAGCCACTGGAGTGAGCCCAGCACAACTCATGCTGGGCAGGCAAATCAAGACAATGGTCCCCACACTCAAGTCAAACCTACAGCCGGCATGGCCAGACTTCGAGCAGGTGAGACAAGCTGAGGAAAGGGCAAAACAAAGCTACAGACGTAACTACAATAGGAGAAACCATGTCAGAGACTTACCAATACTCCATCCGGGTGCCAGAGTGGCTGTAAAGCTGGACAATGAGCAGGGATGGGTGAGAAATGCAACAGTCATACGACAAGGTGACACACCTAGGTCTTACCTTGTACAGACGGAGAGAGGGGTCCTTCACCGAAACCGATGTCACCTGAAACCAATCACTAGCACTGCCGCGCTTCCACCTGAAGAAGGACAACCTGAAAGCGATGTACCACACCCACCTGCTGCCAACGACAACATGCCAGACCTACCTGCTTCCCACGAGGATCTGCCTGCTGCAGCAGAGGTACCACAAGCTCAAGAGAAAATGACATCTCGTGGCCGAGTTGTTAGACCCCCAGAATGATTTAAAGACTTTCTTCCAGAATAGTACACAATATGCATTGAGTGGCAGAATCCACTGCAACTGTGCTGGTGACTGGCAGTCTACCCAGATCATCTTAGAGTAGGACTAATTCTTGTTTAATGACTTGTTGATGTTCAGTTTGGAAATGCAATCATTTTGAAATGTTTCCTAAGTTAACTTTAACAAAAGGTTTCCTTATAATATGTTCATATAGAAAGCACTGTTTCAAAGACTCAAAGGAAAGGAGATGTGTTGTGGGACTACTTTATTGTTCGCATTAATACAGTGGCCTATAAATGCTACGTTGCCGCTAGAGGGCATTCAGTGTAGTGACAGCGCATCTGATTGTAGTGTACCCATGTACCAGTCGTTCTCTATTAAACCAGTAAACTTATATCTTTCCTCCTCGTGATACTGCAACCTACTATACAGTTACCTCCATAAGCTCTTAATACTGTTTGTGGGACTAAGGCAAGTTTGCCTGGAAGTTTTCTGACCTGTTCTAGAGGGAGAACACTAGCGTCTGCACCCGTGTCTAGTTTAAAGATGATGGGCACTCCTCTAATTGACAAAGTAGCTCGCCACGGCATATCACTAGCTTTACTCAGTGCATTTACCTGGGTGCACTCCAGACTGCCCACAAATAGTGAATCCACTGTCTGCACTGCTTGCACTCCTTTCATTCTGCACATCTTGGCAAAGTGATTGCCCTTCCCACAAGCTCTGCACTTCATTCCATACGCTGGACATGCTTTTCGGCCATGTGTCTTTCTGCATCTGTTGCATACTTTTGTTTGGTTGACATATTTCTCCTTTTTATGATGAGCATTGAACGCTGTTTTGTTGACATTAGCTTTATTTTTGCCTTATTGGTCTTGTTGCCTCCGTTATTGCATGCACCTCATTTTCCTTCTTCGCCATTTTGGATGCTGCCTGCCCTTCCTCTCCTCACATAAGTTTTTCTTTTTTTACATGGTGATGCTGGTCGCGTGGCTTGGGTCCTGGACTGTTCCGTTGGCATGTGGACACTGCTTGGCATCCTGTGCATCATGTTCTTCATAAATTTTATGTCCATTATAATTCTGTTATCCTCTTTCAATGTTGTATTATGTAAATTGCGTGAACACAACATCCATTGCACGCTGTCCGTCTTGGGAGAGAGATCCCTCCTCTGTTGCTCTCCCTGAGCTTTCTTCCTGTTGTTTCTCCCTGTTAAAGGGGTTTTTTAGGGAGTTGTTCCTTATCCGACGAGAGGGTCTAAGGACACGATGTTGTGTTGCTGTTAAGCCCACTGAGGCAAATTTGTAATTTGTGATATTGGGCTATACAAATAAAATTGATTTGATTCGATTTGATTTGATTCTTTGCGCACACCATTATGCTGATTTGCTCCTTGGCTATCTCTGATGCCCTGCAAATATCAATGGCTTTAGTTAAAATTAGGCTCTCTCAGCAGTTTCTCTTTCAAGATACTTACCTGTGTAACTGAGGGTTTGTAGATGTCCCCTATACTGTATGAAACTATAAAATAACAAATACGGAGGTTCCACTTTCACACGAGGACCACTTTATTTGGATTCTTCCCCCAACAGAACTCCACAGCAACAACACTGCATACAGCACTTCCGTTCTCTCTTCAGCCTTCAAAATAAGAGCTCAAGGCATATACTGTGGCAACAGCTTATAACAGGAACTTACAATCACTAACAGGCTAAGTCCAGAAAAGTAGGTTACATACCTCCCCTCCTACAAAAAGAAACGTCCTCGTTTCAAAACAGTAACACTATACGTGCAAAAAACACAGGCTTGTCCAAAACATTATCAACCTGTCCTCCTAAATATACATATATAAAGCAGAAAACACACCCTGAAACCAAAAAAAGTGCATATCAATCTGCGAACCCCAGAAGGAACCCAACACCATAAAACAAAATCTTAACAATAACATTATGCAAGTTATCCCTCACGTCACTGCACAGTCTCAATAAAGTATGCCACACTATGCCCCACGTTCACCGGAAAGTTCTGATACACCATAGCATCCAGACATACTATATACATATGAGAAGAAAAAAAATGTTCCATCACAGTAAAAAAAACATGTCAAGTGACCCCGACAAATATTCAAAAGAAATTCCAACAGTCATATTGACTTGTCTGTGATGTTTCTTGTTTTTTGTTTTTTAAACAGCTAACCAAACGTGACAAAGTCCTTGAAACGAAGTGGTTTTCTCACAATCCTCCCAAAACGAGCAACAGTCTGTAGTGGCTCACTGGTGCCTGTAATCCGAACAGTCTCTGTGTCACCAGAGGCCAGTGGCTCCTCAGCCACAAAGTCCCTCTTTGGCGACCTCTCGTCCAGCAGCGAGGGAGCATGAAGAGGAGAAGCCGGCAGGCTATCTGAAAAACCAGCAGCCACCGGTAGTGTGTATGGTTTCAGTCTATCATAATGGACGACCTGCCCCTGTCCATCAAAGTCCAAAGGGCTGCCAATATGATAGGTGAGTCCAGGTTTATCCTCAGAGCCCAACACAGACAGGACCCTGTAGGGCCCCTTCCAGTGGGGAGCAAGTTTCATACGGTCCTCTGTCGGATTATGCAGCCATACCAGATCCCCTTCTGCATACGGCTGGTGATGGACCGTTCCATCATAGTACAACTTCTGCTTCTCGTGAGCGTCAGCGCCACCCTGCCTGGCACCAGCAAAAGCAGTTTCCAGCCTCTCTGCTAGAGAGGCCACAAAGTCAGCATGAGAAAGAGGTAAGTCCGAACGCACCAACTGAGATGGCACCAACACATCCACTGGAACACGAGCCTCCCGTCCGTGAGTTAGATAATACGGAGTGTAGTTGGTGCAGGCATGAACAGATGTGTTATAGGCGAAAGCCACCTGTTTCAGAAAATCGTCCCACTCACCACCACAGGCGAGCAATGATTTGGCCAGCTGGTCAATGAGGGTGCGATTAAAGCGTTCAACCATTCCATCCGACTTGGGATTATAAGGTGTGGTGCGTGTTTTCTTAATTCCCAGGAGCTGACACAGTCTTTGAACAATCTCAGCTTCAAATTGCCAGCGCTGATCACTGTGGACCACTTCAGGAACGCCATGCACCAGCACATAGTCTTCAAACAAACACTGTGCTACTGACTGGGCCATTTGGTTAGGGAGAGCATACAGATTCACATACTTGGTAAAGTAGTCTTCCACTACTAACACATACCTGTTTCCCTTAGAAGTCACTGGCAGTTCAAGGATGTCAGTTGCCACTCTCTGGAATGGCCGAGTTGCTCGGATGCTCCCCATCGGTGCATGATGCTTAGGCACCAGGGCCTTGCGGGTTTGACATGGGATGCACTGCTCACACCACTGTTGAATATCTTTGAACATGGAAGGCCAGTAGCAAGTTTTCCTCGCACGTTCCCACACACGTTCCACTGAGAAATGTGCCGATGTAAAGCCCCCATGCAGATGCTGCAGCACATCAGGGACCACCGAGGAGGGCATGACAACCTGACACAGAGCATCTCCAGTGAGGGGAGAGTTCACCGCCCTGCAGAGTAGTCCATTAACAACAGAGAGGCGGGGATATTCAGTCCATAATTTTCTAAGCCACCAGGAGCTACCTCTCATCCACCCCCTAGGTGGCCGAGAACCACTCCTCTCCATCCAGTTCAATACCTGCCTAATATCTGGGTCAGCCCATTGTAGCTCCCTCATTTCTGTTCCATCATGTGACAGTGCATGCATGAAAGACAAATCCTGCGTCTCACTGCTCCTCTCCACACGCTGTTCCCCTGCGTCGAAGTCAGAGGTCTGGGGGTTCCCAGCGGGTGCTTGAAGCAGCTGAGTGTCTGTTTGGGGAACACTTGGCCCTTCCTCCGAGCCTATGACATTCACTTGTTTTGGCTGCCGTGTGGTGACATTTACCACCCTGAGCTCGGGGTCCTGAGGACGCCGTGAGAGTGCATCAGCATTAGTATGCCGTTGCCCGTCCTTGTGCTGTATAATCCAGTTATAAGGGTCTAGTTCCAATACCCATCTCGCTCTGCGTCCCGTGGGATCCTTGTCAATAGAAATGCCGCGCAGGCCCAGCAGAGGCTTGTGATCAGTTACGATGGTAAAGGCAGCTGATCCAAAGTAATGTCTGAATTGGCGTATAGCCCACACTACAGCCCACAGTTCTCTGTCAAATGTAGACTAACGCCGTTCCGGGGAAGTGAGCGATTGGCTAGCATATGCCACCACTCGCTCCAGTCCGTCCCTGTCCCGAGCCAATACAGCCCCAACTGCTTCCATGGAGGCATCCGTGTACACTTTAAAGGGGATGTTAAAGTCAGGCATGGTGACAACCGGAGCAGATGAAAGCACCCCTTTCAGGTACTCAAAGGCTGTGTTACACTCAGTTGTCCATCTGAAAGGTGTGTCTTTGCAGGTGAGGCGATGCAGAGAGCTGCGCGCTGGGCAAAGTCCTTAACAAAGCGTCTGTAGTAAGAGCAAAGGCCCACAAATGCTCTCACTTCGGTTGGATTCTGTGGTGTGGGCCAGGTTCTGACTTTATCTGTTTTGAGGGTCGGGCTGTAAGCCGTGGCGAGAAACAACATGTCCCAGGAACACTACATGATCTCGAGCCAGGTGACACTTCTTAGAATTCAGCCTGAGGCCGGCTGCCTGAATCCTGAAGAAAACTTCGCGCAAACTGGAGAGATGGTCCTCAAAGGTGGGGCCGTATATTAGAATGTCATCGAGGTACACCATACACACCTGCCATGAGAGTCCTCTGAGCACCAGCTCCATCATGCGCTGGAATGTTGCAGGTGAGTTAGTAAGGCCCATTGGCATTGACCGCCACTGATAGAGGCCCCGGCCCGTTGTGAAGGCAGTTTTCTCCCTGTCTCCCTCAGCGACCTCGACCTGCCAGTATCCATTAGAGAACTCCAACGTGCTGAACTTCAGGGAGCCCGCCAGTGCATCCAGGGTCTCGTCCACCCTGGGGAGAGGATGAGAGTCTTTCACGGTTATACTGTTCAGGCGACGATAATCAATGCAGAACCTCCACTCACCATTCTTCTTCTTTACAAGGACAACAGGCGAGGCCCAGGGGCTGCAGCTTTGCTCAATTACCCCGTCAGCCAGCAGGGCGGCCACCTGCCTGTCTGTTTCCTCTCTCTTTTCAGGTGAAGTCCAGTAGGCGCGCTGCCGTAGAGGAGGATGATCACCGGTCTTGATGTGATGTTGGATAACTGTGCATTTGCCAGTCCCTCCTTTTGATGTGCTGAATATCTCCTGATGCTCTGCCAGCAGTGCAGCCAGTTGTGCTTTCTGTTGCTGACTAGCGGGAGACTCCTCCAGTGACACAAAAGGCACATCACTGGATGAAATGGCAGAGACAGTCTCCATCGGAACCTGTGGGAGTGACACGATTTCGGACTCATCCACAGAGAAAAACTCCCCCAGGTGCACACCTTCCCTCAGTATAATGTCCTGATTTGTAGGGTTCAACACACGGGCTATGGTGACCCCATCTTTCACAGATGTCACTGTGTGAGCTATGACACACTCACTTTTGCCTTTGAGGTTGGGTGATAAGTAGCCCACAAAGTCAGGGAGCTGGTCAACGGGCCCAGGTGGGGACACACTCACAGGCACCAGCATCTCGGTGAGGGGGGGCAGTGTCATGACAGTGGCGATGGAAACATTACAACACTCAGGAATCAGGTCTTTGCCACTCAGAAGTGGAAGTACAGTGTCCCATAGCTGCAGTTTGCCATGGGCATAATCCAGCAGGGCGTGATTTGGGACAAGAAAGTCCAGGTCCAGCAGCGCTGTTTGTGTGGACTCCCTAATGACGTGGAAAACATGCTGCCGGGAGGTCTTCCCCAGACGCAGTGTGACTGTTATGGTACCCAGTGTGTCAAGCATCTGTCCATTCACTGCCCGCGCAGCAATAAAGTCCGCTGTTAGGGGCCACTTGTGCAGGGCTGGAACAGACATGCGGAAATTGTCACTGATAAACGACTCGGTTGCCCCTGAATCGACCAATATGTTAATTTCAGTCCCTTCAATGCTTCCCCTCACGTATGAGGTTCGCTGCTCTGTCTTGTCTGATGTCATGGCATTACTCGGGGAGGAGATAAGCATTCCTCCCTCCAGAGGACCCATAGGCTCTGTAGCTGGTGTTTGGGTCGCAACATCAGCTACATCTCTTTTCCCGACTGGTTTGCTGAGTCTTCCCTCTTGGGGGAGAGAAAATGCATGCCTCGCCGTCTCTGTGTTTCCTCATTAGAGGGGCTCCTAGCAGGTCTGGGACCCCGCCAACTTGTGGAGTTGGCTCGGTTGTTGCAGGGGGTCCAGTAGTCCTGTTTCTCCCTGGGGCCTCCTTCTGCTTGCCGCTCGCGCCAGCCATGGTCAGGTGAACGCCCTCTCTGTTCACCCCATGTGCGAGACCGACAGGCCTGCTCCCCACAAGTACACTGACACTGACCTCCACATACTGGGTGAGGGGCTTTCCGTTCATCTCTCTAGCGGCTGGATCGCAGTCGGTTGTTTTCCTCTGCCATTTGTTTAATTTCCATCCTAATTTCCCTCATATCTGCAGTAAGTCTATCCATAGCTCTGTACAAACCACTCCCATCAGATATGGAGTGCACCATAGCCACTGCACTGCTTTCAGTGGGAGGCTGGCGTACGTGGGTGTTGACATAGTCCATCTTTAGGGCCTCTCGGGCCATCTCACACCAGCCAGCAATGGTCAGGGCCTCAGCCAAATCAGTAGCTCCCTGCTCGTGACATTTAGTTCTCAGCGCCGGGTCAAGTAGAGCCAGAAATCTGCGAAATTTCTCCTCTTTCTGAGCTATATCACCATAGCCTGGGAATGCCTCTTGAACTAGCTTGCTTATTTCTGCTGCATATACTTCCAGACTCTCTCTGGGAGCACGGAGGCGTGCAAGAGAGGTTTGCTCTGAAACAGTCAAGAAAATGTCTTTGTCCGAAAGCCTCCTGCAATTTCTCCTTTACCTTAGCGTAATCCGCCTGAACGGCAGCTGGCAAGCTATCCCATAGCAGAAAAGCAGCCTTTGTTAGACGCGTTGGTAAAATCCTCACCAGGTCATAGTCAAAGTCATCGCCAGTGCCTCCAACCAGCGCCTTCACCGCCACTTCGTATTGTCTGGCCCAGCAGGGGAAACTTTGTTTTTCCTCCCCGGAAAATGGCGGCGGGCGTTCAATCCTCACGTTGCTGGCGAACGGCTTTTCTCCACGTCGCTCTCTGTCATTATAGTCCAGCGGATCCTCGTATTTCCACATGTTGCTCCTCAATTATCTCAGAAGACAGCAGCAAGATGAGTGAAGTCTTCGTGCACACACCGCGCCGGGGTTCCGACACGACGAAGCTCCGCCGTTGCTAGCTGAGGCTAACAGAGAAGCTAACTGACTCTCCGAACCTTTCTTTTTGGTAATTTAAACGTCTTTCTTTTGCGGGACGTTGGCACAAGCATCCCACCGCTGCCACCAATGTAACCGAGGGTTTGTAGATGTCGCCTATACTGTATGAAACTATAAAATAACAAATACGGAGGTTCCACTTTCACACGAGGACCACTTTATTTGGATTCTTCCCCCAACAGAACTCCACAGCAACAACCCTGCGTACAGCACTTCCGTTCTCTCTTCAGCCTTCAAAATAAGAGCTCAAGGCATATACTGTGGCAACAGTATTAAGTTTAGAAATCACGTCAGGACACAGTGCTGTCGCTCGACACAACCTCTCCGTGGCATTCTTTATTTAGACTGACACAGCATCAAAGGCAGACCCGATCAAACAACCCAGAGCCCGCAGGCATCACCAATCGATCCCAGCACAATAGAACAGCACCAAATCAAATGCAGCACTGTCGATGTGTGCAGACATAACACCCCCCCCCCCGGCAGGATTTCAAACATGAAAGGTTGACACAAAGTCCTCTAGGTGGCCAGGGCGTAAACGTGTGCGAACAGGTCGCGGGGCGGCCTGAGGCTGGGCAGGCCGAGGTGGGGAGGGAGATGGCAGGGGGAGCTGAGGCCCAGGAATGTCTGGGGCCCGTGTAGGAGCTGCATGAAGCCCCGGGGCGTCTCGCCATGCTGAGGGAATGGCTATGGTTGTGTCACCAGCTGTGTGTGGCGGAGCTGACACCTTCCGTAGACGACTGGAGTGCCACCGAGTGCCATCGCTGAGGAGGTAAGTGGCTGGGCCCAGCTGACGGGTGACTTGGAGAGGAGAGGACCAGTATGAAGCCATTTTATTGTCCCTGTGGGGCCTGCGGACCCTGACCCAGTCTGACACATTGATGTCTGGCACCCTGGTTCGTTTTGACTGGTCAAACCGTTGCTTCATCCGCGTCTGCTGACGAGTAACTGAGGCTCTGACCCCAGAGGGAGGTGCCTGAGGTGTGGAGGGGCGGAGCCTGTCAAGGGGCATGCACAGTTCCCGGCCTAGCATGAGAGAGGCTGGGGAGACGCCTGTGGTTGAGTGCTGTGTGGCCCGATAGTGTAGCAGAGTGTGACGGATGGCCAGCGTGAAAGAGCACCCTTGGGCCATGTGTGCTCTGAGGCCATTCTTCAGTGACTGGTGAAAACGTTCAACGCCGCCATTGGCCTGGGGGTGGTAGTACGCAGTGCGTATATGACGGATGCCCTTGCTTTCGAGATAAGCAGTGAACTCAGCAGAGACCAGCTGAGGGCCGTTGTCAGTGGTGATGGCCTTTGGGAGGCCCCAGCGAGAGAAAAGAGAGTCCAGGAAGTCGATGATGATCTGTGAGGTCACAGTGCCGGAAGTGGTGAGTTCAGGCCATTTTGAGTGTAGATCGTAGGCGACCACCATGAAGCGTTGGTGGTGGGGAACTCCATGGATCTCACCACAAATGTCCAACTGCAGGTGTTCCCAGGGCTGAGAGGGCCAGGCGAGAGGTTGCAGGGGTGGGGGAGCCTGGTGGCCGGTCTTGCCACTCACAAGGCAGGCAGAACAGTCCTTCACCAGAGCCTCAATATCTCTGTCTATCCCCGGCCACCACACCAGGTCTCGGCAGCGCTGTTTCAGTTTCACAATGCCCAGGTGGCCTTCATGCGCCGTATTCAAAACACGTGCACGGAGAGCAGCTGGGACCACTGTGCAAAACCCACGTGCCACGCAGGTGTCGTTCCAGCAGGAGAGCTCCTGTCTGACTCGGGCGAACGCAGCCAGCTCCTCTGGGACCTTGTGAGGCCAGCCGTTCTGGATGTAGGTGCGGAGCTGGGAGAGGACAGGGTCCTGTTCGGAGGCTGCCCTCAGCTCCTGCAGAGAGACAGTGGCCTGGAGGGGTGTGTGTAGCATTTGGACAATGTCCTTTTCCACACAGTCAGTGTCCGTCTGTGGAGCTGGGGTGGAGACAGAGCGAGAGAGCAGGTCGGCGACAACATTGTCTCTGCCTGGGGTGAACTGCAGGCTGAAGTTGTACTGGCGGAGGCGGTCAGACCAGCGGTGCAGCCTCAGGGGTTTGTGGCCTGTCCCAGATGTGGACAGCAGCGCTGTCAGGGCCTGGTGATCTGTCCTGAGGGTGAAGGAGCGGCCATAGAGGTAGAGGTGCCACCTTTCACAAGCCCAGATACAGGCTAACGCCTCACGCTCACCCACGGAGTACCGCTGCTCGGTCAGGTTGAGGGCACGGGAGGCGAAGGCAATGGGCTTCTCCACACCGTTCTGGGTTTGAGACAGCACGGCCCCTATCGCTGTGGCTGATGCGTCACAGGTCACAAAGGTGGAGCTGGAGATGTTGAAGTGAGCCAACACTGGTGGTGAAGTCAGTTGAGTCTTGAGATCACGCACAGCGTCACTGCATGCCTTTGACCACACCCATGGCTCGTCCTTACGCAGCAGCTGGCGCAGGGGGGCTGTGGTTGCAGAGTACTGGGGAAGAAACCTCAGGTAGTAACTTGTCATACCCAGGAAGGAGGCGACCTGGGCGGCCGAGCTGGGCTCAGGGATGGCCTGAATGGCGTCCACGTTGGATTGTAGTGGAGTTACACCGCTCGCTGACAGCCGGAACCCCACGAAGTCGATGGCTGGCACAGAGAGGACACATTTCTCAGCATTGAGAGTTAGCTTGTGCTTGGACAGGGCTGCGAAGACCATGTTAAGGCGCTTGTTGTGGATTTCACTGGTGGGCCCGTGTACCACTATATCGTCCAGATAAATGGCCACGCCCAGTATGCCAGCCAGCACGGAGACCATGA
Source organism: Lampris incognitus (assembly GCF_029633865.1). Lineage (NCBI taxonomy): Eukaryota > Metazoa > Chordata > Actinopteri > Lampriformes > Lampridae > Lampris > Lampris incognitus. The sequence continues at coordinate 57,144,241 of NC_079213.1, forward strand.
TTTTCTGGAAGCAGCTAGGGGCGGAGCTGAGACCGAAAGGCATCCTGGTGTAGCGAAACACTCCTGCATGTGTCACAAAGGCTGTGAGGTTTCGGCTGCTGGGGTGGAGGGGCACCTGTAAGTACCCCTGTCTGAGGTCGAGCTTGGAGAACACCTCAGAGCCATAGAACTGAGCAGTGAGTTCTTCTGAGGTGGGCAGTGGATACTTTTCAGGGACCACTGCCTTATTTACTGCACGTAGATCGACGCAGACACGCAGGCCCCCCGACTTCTTCTTAGCCACCACGAGGTTTGAGACCCAAGGTGACGCGTCCACCGGCTCAATGATGCCAGCTTCCAGCAGTTGTTGCAGCTCGGCGGAGACCCCATCACGGAGAGCCAACGGGATGCGGCGCAGTGGTTGGATGACAGATTTCACAGCAGGGTTGAGGAGAGGTTGATGGGTGAAGGCGGAGAGGCAGCCCTGCCCCATAAACAGCGATGGCCACTTCTGCTGCCAAGGTGTGGCGACAGTCAGGATTGCTGCCCGCCTTGTGTCTAAGAGGGAGAACCCCAGAGCGGAGAACAGGTCCAGGCCCATCAGGTTGGCCCCACGGCGTGCCACATGAAAAACTGCATTAGGCACCAGCTTGGTTCCATAGCGGACAGTCAGTTGGAGAGAGCCAACCAGATCGATTTTGGAGTCACCATACCCACAGAGGACAGCTGAGGGTGCGGACAGTGGCAGTGAACCAAAAAATTGACTGTAGGTATCAACATTCAGGAGAGACACACTTGCACCGGTGTCCAACAGCAGGGGAATGCACACATCATTAATGTTGACTGTGCATGATTTGAATGACACTGGCGCACAGCTCACCTTGTGAATGACGGCGGTTGAAGACTGGGGGGTGTGGCCCTCTGACCCAGCCGGGGAAGATCGACAGACGTTGGCAAAGTGTTTGTGCTTACCGCAGCTACGGCATGTCTGGCCACGGGCAGGACAGTTCTGAGCCCTTGAAACATGAGACCGAGATCCACAGTTACCACAGGACTGTTGAGGGCGGGGCCGAGAACGCCGTCGTTGCAGTTGCAAGACGTCTCCAGTGGAGTCGGCGCCCGCCTCGCTCTGGCTGGGTTGCGTCCCGAGGGGCAGCCGTGAGTAGAGGGAGGAGTCGTTGGCAGCTTGACTGGAGGTGGCCACTTGCTGTGTATTTAGCATAGCAGCACACTCAGCTGCTACCTCAACCTGTAGTGCGATGGTAATTGCTGTGGACAGCAGCAGACCGTCTTTTTCCAGCAGGAGAGTCTCACGCACCTTTGCGTTGTTGGTGTGTTCGATTAGCTGGTCGCGAACCATCTCGTCCTGAAGCGCGCCAAACTTGCATGAGCTAGCTAGCCCTCGCAAATTAGCTACGTACTGCTGCACAGACTCACCAGGCAGTTGGTGTCGCTGACGGAATATAAATCGCCGAAGGAGGGCACTCTGTGGAGCAGCGAAATGGGTGCTCATAAGTCCCACAGCGTCGGCAAAGCTTGTGACGTTCCCCAGAGACCCGAGCACACGATGACCCTCTGCTCCCAGTGTATCAACAGAGCCGTCTTCCTAGCCTGGCTCACGTCGTCGAGCCCTGAGGCGATGATGTAATTTTCAAAACTATGTAGCCAGCGAGTCCATGGTACCGGAGGCTCGCCAGGTAATGCCAGGAAGGGGGCAGGTGGTGGGAGGGAGATATCAGCCATCCTCGTCGCCAATATTAAGTTTAGAAATCACGTCAGGACACAGCGCTGTCGCTCGACACAACCTCTCCGTGGCATTCTTTATTTAGACTGACACAGCATCAAAGGCAGACCCGATCAAACAACCCAGAGCCCGCAGGCATCACCAATCGATCCCAGCACAATAGAACAGCACCAAATCAAATGCAGCACTGTCGATGTGTGCATACATAACAAACAGCTTATAACAGGAACTTAAAATCACTAACAGGCTAAGTCCAGAAAAATAGGTTACACCTGTAACACTGAAAACGATTTTGTCTCTCAGCATGTCATTTTCGGTTATACCGAACTCACAGTCTTTGCTCCTGTTTTTTAGCTCTGTGACAAATTTGTCAATGTGCATCGGTTCTTGCATTGCATACGTCCAAAACTGGTGCCTCTCAAATACAGGCGTAACTTATGGGGGGGGGGGTCAGGGGGGACATGTCCCCCTCAATATTTAGAAGAGGTGAATTTGTCCCCCCCAAAAATATATCATGAATGATAATGTTAACTCCCTCGCCAAAAAAGGTAAAATAACAGCACAGACAGTTGAACTATTTAAAATGTAATTCCTACTTGTTTCCAACGATTTCATACAGCCCTATGCTTGGACTATACCATTTTAACCTTGCCACTGGGATTGCCGACCTCGTTGCTGTCTTGCAGTCGCTCCTGACAACCAGGAGACCGGAGCATGAATGATCGTGTAAGCAAGTGTAATGTAAACTACTAATGAGACACGTTAGTCCCTAGCTAACGGGTCTGACCCTTTAGCCGAGCGGTTAGTGATGTCGCCTTGAGGTGCAGTACACCCCGTATCGAGGGACTAACGTGTCTTATTAGTAGTTTACAGTCGTCACCCTCCCCGTAAGCGCGCCCTCGCGCTTTGTTATTCCCGCGCTCCGAAGAGACTTCTGAGGATCTGCACACTTCCGTATCCCACCGCTGTCACCAATGTAACCGGTTATTTTCTTGCCCGGTGCGGGATTCGATATGAGGTGTACTGCACCACAAGGCGACATCACTAACCGCTCGGCTAAAGGGTCAGACCCGTTAGCTAGGGACTAACGTGTCTTATTAGTAGTTTACAGTAAGTAACGTAGCTAGCCAGCTTGCTTGTCTAGCCCAGTACACCACCCTTTCTTACCTTTGGGGTTTCTGAGTTAGATTTTCTTACGTATTTCCGGATGAATTATAGCCTTATCTAGTTTATAACTTGTGTTTGGGGTTATCAGTTCAGACCCCCCCCCCCCGCGCACTAGCTAGCTAGCTAGCTAGCTAGCGCTTGCTAACAGTAGCCCCTAGACATTTATGTTAGCTTAAATGAACTTGAACTGATCATTTCGGGCACATGAGATAACATAATAGGTACATCTACAAACCAATTTGTGCCAAGGGTATTGTACTAGTTCAAATGCATCTACTACTTTCATTCACAGAGTCAACATGAGCAAGAGGAAAGTAACAGAAGATATCCGGTGCTTTTTTGGTGCAAAAAAGAGAGTAAGATGAGAGAATTGCCTAGAAGAACCTAGCTAGTTCTGCTAACAGCTAACGGTTACTAGTTTAAGTTTACAGATTATGTTTCCTGTTACGCTACTTTCTGTGGGTGTCACACAAGCTAAGATAACTTTAATTGTTCAAATTGTGAATGTTTGGATTTGTTCAAATGGTGAACTATTTAGATTTAGTTACTATAAGTTATTTCATGCTGCTGGACCCATAATGATCACCTTGAGGTCACTATCAGCTGTAGTGATGATGATGATATTAAATGGTAGACTATGACAATTGATGACACAGTAGTGGGCCAAATCCAGAGTTTAACAGCCAAAGCCTAAAAGTTGAGCTGTCTATGTTTCGAGCCAAACACACGTATAGGCCCTGCGAAGAGGCTGCCAATATTCTACGGCAGGCGCCTGTTGAGGTTCGTAGTTCGTTCAAAGAAGTAGAAGCTCTCATCAGGTTGCTACTTGTAATCCCTGCATCATCCTCTGAAGCTGAACGAAGCTTCAGTGCCCTGAGGAGGCTCAAAGCATGGCTTCGGCCCACAATGGGGGACAATCGCCTCAACCACATGGCTGTATGTCACGTCCACAAGGCAAAACTCGACTGTGTGGGTCGAAAGAAAATCTGTCAAGAATTCATCTCCCTACATGACAGACGCAGAAAAGTCTTTGGGGCATTTTAGAGGGTTGTATTAGTGAGTGAGTAGAATTGCATACTATCGCCCTCTGGTGGTATAAATAGGACAAAACACTTAGGTAAGGCAAGTTTATTTATAAAGCACAACCAAAAGGCAATTCAAAGTGCTTCACATGAAACATTTATGATACATCAAAACAAAGGACAGTGAGAAGGACAACATTTAAAAGAGTACATTTAAAAGCACATTAAAATATGAAAGTAAAGTTGCATAGTTTTCTAATTTAATGAAAGGCAGCAGCAAATAGGAAGGTCTTTAATTTGAACAAACTAAGGGTTTCGACAGACCTGCAGTTTTCTGGCAGTTTATTCCAGACATGTGGAGTGTAAAATCTGAACGCTGCTCCATGTTTACTTCTGACTCTGGAGACAGAAAGCAAACCTGTGCCAGATGACCTGAGAGGTCTAGATGGTTCAAAATGAAGTACTTACCTTACTTACCTTTTTTCTGATATGGCAAGAGAAACAGATTATTAACAGATTTTTTTATTTTCCTTTTTTGGAACAGACATTGTATAGTGATTATTAGACCAATCTTTATGTTAAATACAAAGTGAAGTATTGTTATTGTCAATTGAGAGCTTTGCCTTCCGGCTCAGCTCCTTCGCCACAACGGTCCGGTACAACGTCCGCATTACTGCTGATGCTGCACCAATCCGCCTGTCAATCTCCCGCTCCATCCTACCCTCACTCATGAACAAGACCCCGAGACACTTGAACTCCTTCACTTGAGGCAACAACTCATCCCCAACCCGGAGGGAGCAATCCACCATTTTCCGGTAGAGAACCATGGCCTCAGACTTGGAGGTGCTGACTCTCATCCCAGCCATTTCACACTCAGCTGTAAACTGCCCCAGTGCATGCTGGAGGTCACGTTCTGATGAAGTCAACCAAACCACATCGAGAATGTTGCACCTGTCAACTTTTTTTTCTTTCCATTTAACTTATATTTGCTTTTTCGTGTCTGTGTTTTTGTTGTTTATACTTTTGTTGTATGATCTGTGTTGCTTGGTAATTGTGTTGCTGCTTAAGAAAGGAAAAACTAGTAAACACTGTTGAAAAAAGCAATCATGGGGCTCTGTGACGGGAGAAAACTCATAGCTCAGTTTCCATCCCTTCCCATTATATTAGAAACTGAACGTCTGGTTTTAAAACTGCTTAATAATTCTAGTAGTGTCCAGAGAGAATCGTTGGGTAAGTGATATTAACCCAGTTCTTTCTAGCATATCAATCTCTTGAAACCTCCTCCCAATATTCAACCACCACAGACGGCTCAAATGTCAGACTTGTCAAAGACATCTAATTTTTCAGGCTGGCTAGCTGTTTGTGGTCAGAAAACAGGGTAATTCCTTGTTTGAAGTAAAAGATTTGACTGAGAGCACTTTATAGACGCTCATCCTTGACACTGAGCTGTTTTCATCCTAGCGCTGCATCCTCTCTGAGGCACGATGGTAATGATGCCTGAAACCAAGCTGGAGTCTGGAGCTCCCAGATGACCCTGCTGTGCAGCATATGTTTGCCCTCACGCTGGCCCTGGTGGGAACATATCTGCTGTAACATGGAACATGTCTACCTGAATAGATTTCATTTCAAGAACTGTGAATATTGCTTCTCTTCTTGGTCTTGGGGGCAGTCTCCCTCAACTCTTTAGTAGACCCAATAGCCCTTTCTTACCCTTCTCGAATTTATGCAGCATCAAATGACTGCTGATGACGGTAAGATCGCATCTGTAGACCCCACGTTTTGAGCAATATTGTGATCTTTTAAAGATTTGATGGACCCAAGGACCATGGCCCTGCCTGGAGCTGCGCATGAAGAGGAAGCACCGAGGGTGGTCTGGCGGGGCGCGGAAGCGGGGCAGGCTAAGCTAAATGCTAGCCCATGCAGACCGGCAGTTCCGACAGTCATCCTGGCTGGCGTTCGTTCTCTTTACAGTGGAATTTCTGCACTGTGTTGCACTGAGTGGACTGTTGTTGGCTTGTTTGTTGTTTTTTTTGTGCTTTTTTTGCTTTTTTCTCTGTGTTTTGTATGTTTTTGGTGGTACAGGGTGTTGTTTTTGGATATGTGTTTTTGTCTTTTGTGTTGCATTGCTGTGGGCTGGGGGAAACTGAGTTTTGTTTCTTTTGTGTACGTAGTACATAAGATAAAATAAATGGTTCCTGGTTGTACCTGATGTACGAACTCTCAGTGGATGGGGTTTACTTTTAGTATTCTGCAACATTTTTTTATTATTAACGTTCTGCAACATTTTTATTTTTATTTTATTATTTTATTAGGCATCATTACCAAACAAGTTACTGAGGATTTTAGTTCAGAAAAAAGAAATTTCCCTTTATTCACATATATTCAAGAAGATCTTGTATATCCGGAGTGACTCCTGCTTATAGTAGCTGGTACATCCTGGTAAGACCTCAATTTTAAATATATCTGAAAGTAATTGCTGCTTTGGAGTGAAAATACTGTTACATCTGAAGATGTCTCGCAGGAACACAAACAAGACTCAAGGTGAGGAGTCTGATTTTGTAACTATGGATATACTCAAGGACATGTTGGAGCAACAGAAACACTTTTATGAAGAATTACTGAAAAGACAAGAAGCCTCTTTTAGTACTTTTACTCAATTGATCCTTGAGTCAGCAAATAAGAGAACTGATTCTCTGATGGCTGAGATTCAACAGCTAAAGATTAGTCTGAAATAATCTGAAAAAGACATTGATGAAATAAAGGCTGACCAGACAAAGTATTCAGCTGAGGCTAAGGATCTTGCAAAGCAGGTCCTACTAATCAAATCAAAGCCATTGGATTCAAATGACAATTCTGAGAGACTGGATTATCTGGGGAACCAAACCCGGAGGAACAATCTCATCATTGAAGGCATCAAGACCGATAAAGCAGACAAGACTTGGGCTGAGACTGAGACCAAGGTCCAAGAGCTTTTCACCTCAAAGCTCAAACTGGACCCGGACACTATAGAGATAGAGTGTGCACACAGGAGTGGAAAGTTTAGGGGTGATCCTGAGAAGCCAAGGTCAGTTGTGGTTAAGTTTTTACGCTTTAAAGACAAACAACTCATCATGACAAGGGCAAGGGTTAACCTCAGGAACACTTCAGTGTATATAAACGAAGACTTTTCAGATCAACTGTGCAATAAGCATGCTGAGCTGCTGCCAGCGATGAAGGAGGCAAGAGCTAGAGGGGACTATGCAGTTATTAGTTATGATCGCCTTATTGTGAAACCAAGGAGGTAGGAAAGGAGGATTGAGACCACTAAAAACAGTACAAGAGTTGAATGTTCTGATGTGTGTTTCTCAAATGGAAGATTAGATGAATTATTCACTATGTCTTTTAAATTACCAAAGAAGGGTTTAAAATAGCACATCTTAATATATGCAGTCTTAAATATAACGTTCATGAGGTGACTTCCTTAATTGAAAATGAGCATTTACACATACTTGGCATTTCAGAAACTCACGTAGATCCATCGGTAGATGTAAATGAAATTGCTGTGTCAGCATATAGTGTTTTTATAAATGATAGAAACAGATATGGTGGTGTCTGTGAATGTTCTCATTCATCCAGGTCATGGTTATCCAAAGGAGTCTAATCATGTGCAACTGGACTTGAGCGATGAGGAGAAAATGAAAAGGAACAGAAGGATTAGCACAGTCATCCCGTATGTTTCTGGGGTCTCCGAGAAACTCAGGAGAATTTTCAACAAACACCACATCCCAGTATACTTCAAACCCAGCAACACACTCCGACAAAGACTGGTTCATCCCAAAGACCGTGTACCACACACCCAAAAAAGCCATCTGGTGTATGCTGTACAATGCAATGAGGATTGCACTGACCTATACATAGGAGAAACCAAACAACCATTACACAAACGGATGGCCCAACACAGAAGGCCAAACTCCTCAGGACAAGACTCAGCAGTCCATCTACACCTAAAGGAGAAGACACACTCCTTCGAGGACAGCAACGTACACATTTTGGACAGGGAAGATAGATGGTTTGAAAGAGGGGTGAAGGAAGCCATCTATGCAAAACTGGAAAAACCATCCCTCAACAGAGGAGGAGGTCTGCGACACCACCTATCTCCCACTTACAATGCCGTCCTTTCATCTCTACCCAGGAGACTGAAGAAGCCTAGCCTCCAAGAACAACAGTCGGTCACTAACGGCTCCAACGACTCTCATGACCACTGAATAATGAAGTCGAAACTAACACCCCCAACGACCGTCGCTGCTAAACAAATGCAAATCAATAGCTCCGATGGCGACGGGCCCGGCTGGACATTGGAGCACAGGAGAGCCACGCATATCAATAGCTCCGATAACGACGGGCGCGGCCAAACATCGGTACACAAAAGAGCCACTCATATCTATGGCTCTGTTAGCGACGGGCGTTGGTAAACATCTGATCACAAAGAGCCACGCATATCAATAGCTCTGACAACGACCCATAGAGGATAAATTCTGAGTTTCATCACCAGCCAGTCAGACTAGCTTGGTCTAGTCAGAAAGGCACGAACTGGGAAGCCTCTTGGATGAGAGATATATACCAAGTCTAGTTTCACTTGATTCAACTCCTTTGGATAGCTACGGTGGTGGCATGGCGATATACATCCAGAACCATATACCTGTCAGGATAAGAGGGGATCTTTTGACTTCAGCTATTGAGGCCCTATGGATTCAAATAAATTTACCTCACACCAAACCATTTCTCTTTGGGTGTTGTTATAGACCACCAACTGCAAATGTTCAGTACTTAGAAGATATAGGTTACATGTTGCAGAAAGCTACAGACTGTGATAGAGAGATGTATTTTCAAGGGGATTTTAATATATAGACTGGCTCTCTGCAAAATTTTCATTGAAAAGGAAGCTGAGTGATATTGCAAAGGTGTGTAATTTATTTCAGGTGGTGAATGTACCTACTCGGGTGTATAGAAACTGTGCAGGACAGAAATCAGCAACCTGTATTGACCACATGTTCACTAATGCTAAAGAAATGTGCTCAAGGGCTATATCAACTCCAGTTGACTTTAGTGATCACAATTTGGTGGCAACTGTTATGAAAGCCAAAGTTCCAAAAGTTGGACCTAAAATTTTTGTTCAAAGATCTTTTACATCTTTCCGTTAGAATGATTTCATTAGGGACATAAATAGGGTGCAATGGGATAATGTATGTAAAATAAATGATGTGGATGCAGCACTTGAACTTTTTACAAATATGTTTTTAGAAGTGGCTGACAAACATGCTCCCATTAGGAAATTCACAGTAAGGAAAACAAAAGCAGCTTGGATTAATGAGGAACTGAAAGCCTTGATGGCCCAGAGGGATAAAATGAAAACTGAGTCAATGAAGTCTGGTAATGCAACTGATTGGATGTCATATTGTGCACTAAGAAACCAAGTGACAAAAATAAGTAGGAAAAGGAAAAGAAGGTATTATCAAAATAGGATAAATGAAATTAAATATGATGGAAAGACACAGTGGAAAACTTTAAATGAGCTAATGAGTAGATCGGGGTAAAATACACCCTCCTTCCTAGAGGTAGACAGTACCTTCCTTACTCAACCTCAAGATATTGCTAACTATTTTAATGAATATTTTGTTGGAAAGACTGAGAAACTAAAAAATGAAACAACAACTACAGATAACAAACTTTCAAAACAATTGATTAATGACCATTTTATGAAAAATAGAGATTTGACTTTCGAGCTGTTCAAGTGAATACAGTAGAAACACTTCTTAGTAGTGTAAATAGTGGAAAACCCTCAGGATTAGACAACCTTGATGGGAAACCCTTAGGAATGGTTTCTGGCCCTATTGCATTACCCATATGCCATATTTTGAACCTAAGTTTACAGATGGGTGTATATCCATTGGCATGAAAAGCTGCAAAAGTTATTCCTTTATCCAAAAACAAGAAGGATATGTTCACAGGTGCTAATAGCCATCCTATCAGCATTCTTCCGGTGCTAAGCAAGCTTATGGAAAGAGTGTTAAGGTTTGTAGAACGAACCCAATAGCGACAACACAAGACAAGGTAAAGCACCAACCTGGCAGGACTCGTAGAGGAGAGCCGGCCGGGCCTGGACAGAAGGGGGAGGCGCTTCAGGCGGAACTTGAGAATAGCTTCTTAAAAATGGGAAAACGTAAACTGCCCCCTTAATCCGAAAAGGAAAAAACGTAAACTGCTCCTTTAAAGTCCGAAAGGGAAAAAACGTAAACTGCTCCTTTAAAGTCCGAAAGGGAAAAAACGTAAACTGCTCCTTTAAAGTCCGAAAGGGAAAAAAAAAAACACAAACTGATCCTTAAAAGTCCGAAGTCCAACCGAGTAATAAGATCCACAGTGAGAGAGGAGAAATTAGAATATCAAAAACTTGATCTCAACTAGAAAATCACGATGGGAAAATCCAATGGGGAAAACACAAAGAGAGTTCTTCTCCGAACAAGCTCTCAAGGAGAACTGACACAAGGGGATAATCAAACAAGCAAAAACACGGAGAATATTACAATCTGTACTCCACCGGGAGACACAGAAATGTCACAAAACTCGAGACGAAGAATTTACTCACGGGACTGTTCAGGACGAACTCGCGACGAGTTCTGGAAAGCAAACAAACTTATACTAGAGTGGTTAACGAGTAGGGTAGGCTGCAGGTGTTTCAGACGCGCCCTTCCCCCGCTCTCATTGCTGGTTGCCAGGTTGGTCAACAGACCGAGCCCTAACAAAGAGTTGTGTTTGACCAGGTTTTATCTTAATTTTCTGTTAACGAACTTAACTCTGAATTTATGCATGCCTACAAAAAGGATCTCTCCACAAGTACTGCTTTGATGCACATGCCTGATCAGTGGCTTAGGGATATAGACAAGAGAAGGATAGTGGGTGCTGTGCAACTTGATTTTAGCGCTGCGTTTGATTTAATAGACCGCGATATTGTCACAGTCCGGCCGAACTAGCCTGCAACATGGCGTGCATGTGCTGTTCCGTGCACTCCAGGCCAGGTTTTCCCTTCTGCCCTGTCTCCTTGATGGACATGTGAGACAACCAACAATCAGCTCCTGCTCTACCACACCTGCTGCCACTCTCCTCGTCAGCCATGGCTTTTAAAGCCATGCCAGGAGCTACACTCCTTGCTAGATTGTTGCGTCGCTCGGAGGGAGATCTTGCTCATGCTTACTACTTTTGGACTCCTGATTTTTGACCCACGCCTGTCTCTGGATTGTGTTTGCGTCTATTGGCTTGGACACTTTGCTCTGCCTTGTCTCTTGTTGCCAATCTCTGCCTGTTTAGCCACGTGAGTCTGCCTGATCCCTGCCGGTACCTTTGCTGTGTTTCCATGCTCACCTGTGTACCGAACTCTGCCTGTTTTTGACCTTTTGGGAATCTGCCTGATCCCTGCCTGTACCTTTGCGGTGTTTCCTTGCTCACCTGTGTACCGAGCTCTGCCTGTTTTTTTTTTTTACCTTTTGGATATCTGCCTGATCGCTGCCTGTACCATTGCTAGGATTTTTGATATTTTTGAGTTTGTCTTTTTACTACCTCATCGGTTCCTTAATTCCATGTTTGGCTTCTAAGTTATCCGCTCTCCTGATTATAAACACCTATTATTTTTTTTTTGTCCCCGAGTCTTCTTTTGGGTCCGCAGTCTTTACCCGGCCACACTGGCCCTGACATATGCTTTTAATGAAACTTGCTGCTTATGGCTTTAATAATTTGACCCTTAATTGGATGAGGACCTACTTATCAAACAGAACACAGGCTGTTTAACGGTAGTTTTTCTACTGTAAGGACAGTACAGTGTGGTGTTCCTCAGGGAAGTTGTTTGGGCCCATTGCTCTACTTGTCACAGCCTCTCGCCCTTGACACCTGCCACGCCTGCTGACCCCCCCTTCACCCCGGCTATCGCTCTCACCCTTAAAAGGCCTCCACTATGGACCAGTCTTCGCTGGAATGTCGCCATTTATGGACTTCTGCCTACCTGCCATAGAGCCACTTCAATAAAGACTGGATTATTCCCTTACCTGGTTGTCCCGTCTGCTTTTGGGTTCTTTCCCCGATACGTGACAGTACATTCCAGCCACTATGGACCCAGCAGACCATTCCACCACAGACCTGGCCATGGTCTGCCAGGCTGTAGCCAACCAGGAATCGGTCCTCGGCCAGCACAGCCAGGTGCTACAGGGGATGGCTGACGCCCTCCGTGGGCTCAGCTTAAAGATCTCCGGAATCCAGACCCAATTTAGTGCCTCCGCTAGCCCGGGATCCGCTCCGCCACCTCCAGCGCCATCAACTTCGGCTAAGGAACCATGGGTTGCCCCGCCCGATAAGTATGATGGATATTTTGGACTTCGTTGCCCTTTTTTGATGCAGTGTGAGATTGTGTTTAACCAGCAGCCCCAGTCATATTCCACGGATGGAGCCAAAGTCGCTTACATCATGGGTCTTCTCCGGGGAAGCGCCCTGGATTGGGCTACAGCGGTGTGGGAGATGCGGGCCTCCACTTCCTCATCCTACGCTGAGTTCACCACAGCTTTTTACCAGGTTTTTGATCATTCCGTGTGGGGAAAGGATGCGTCAAAAAGACTGATCTCTCTCCGCCAGGGTTCCCGCAGCGTCGCTGACTACTCAGTTCCGTACGCTATCAGCGGAGAGCGGATGGAACAACGAGTCCCTCCAGGCCGGCTTTTCCAACGGGCTAAGCGAATCCATAAAGGACGAATTGGTTTCCTACCCCGAGCCTGGAGGGTTGGAGGAATTGGTTACCCTGGCCATTCGTGTGGACAACCGTCTCCGGGAGCGGAGGCGAGAGAGGACGCGCCGCTTTCCTGGTCACAACAATTTACCACGGGCCACACCTCCAAACTCTGGGGGCCGAGCTCGCTCGACTGAGGTTGCCGTCCTCCGAGAAAGCCCGAGGCGTGACTCTTCCCCAGCTTCGGAGCCGATGCAAGTCGGCCGCTTCCGGCTCAACCCGGAGGAGCGTCAACGCCGCATCACCGAGAACAGCTGCTTGTGTTGTGGTCAGCCTGGTCACTTTCTCGCCTCCTGCCCTCACCGTTCCGTCAAACTAGCAGGCTCACGAGGGAGGGGGAGGATCCTCGTGAGCCCAACTGTCTGCCCTCTGTCTCCTCGTCCACGTACCCAGTTGCAAGCTACCATCAGTTTTAAAGGTCAGTCCACTAAACTTTTGGCTTTAATTGACTCTGGAGCTGATGAAAGCTTTTTGGATGCAAGTGTTGTGAAGCAGCTAGGTCTTGCCACTGTGAGTCTGGACCAGCCTCTTGAAGCTAATGCCCTGGATGGACGTCTCCTGGCCCGGATAACCTCTAAGACCGAGCCTGTGCGCCTCCTGTTGTCGGGAAACCATCAAGAGGAGTTAAGTTTTTTTCGTTATCAATTCTCCCTTTGTTCCCATTATACTTGGTCATCCCTGGCTGGTTAAGCATAGTCCCCATATTGATTGGTCATTGGCCAGAATTTCAAGTTGGAGTCCCGTCTGTCATGCCATGTGCCTCCAGTCTGTCCCCTGTCAGGTGTCAAGCTCTGAGACCTCTGACCTGTCACTGGTGCCTCCAGAGTACCATGACCTCCAAGCCGTGTTCAGCAAGCTCTCTCCCTGCCTCCTCATCGCCCCTATGATTGCGCTATTGACCTGCTGCCGGGCGCTCCCCTCCCCAGCAGCCGCTTATATAGCCTCTCCAAGCCTGAGCGGGAGTCCATGGAGAGGTACGTCAAGGACTCCTTGGCTGCTGGTCTTATTCGCCCGTCATCATCACCCCTTGGTGCGGGGTTCTTTTTTGTGGCCAAGAAGGACGCGTGCTGTTCCTCTGCCCCGTAGCCCTTACTCTTCATCATTCTTTATTGAAGGAAATGCAGCAGTATTAGTCCATGGGCCAGAGCCCAAAATTTCCTATTTCGGTACACTCAAGGTGGCAAAACTTACTTATAATTTTTGAAAGGATCCATGTCTGTAGATGATATTTTGGTATGATAACCATTCCTGAGTGGCAGCTGTGTCACAGTTATCAGCTCATGAAGTTAACCACCCCCTAAAGTAAATTGCATTTTAGACGCTGGTGCATATCCTGGTTTAGCCTCATGGTCAGGACATTTTTCAATGTTCTATAATATTGTCTTTGGTATCATTTTAAAGGGGACCTTCTTAGCTTTCATTCAAGCCCTGTTGTGGATATTTCTCACAAATATAGAGGTCACTTGAGCTCTTCAACCCGTCAATAACGCACATCTTTATGCAATGTTCGCCTAAACTATATACTTTCTTTTAGCCCTGTGGCATCTAGGAATATCAGGGACACAAAACACAAAAACTGGAATACTCACAGGACTGTAAAGATTCAGGAAATGTATAATATACCCATACTATTTCATTGTGTGAGGTGATTGTGAACCTTAAATTAGAAGGGCATTATTACTAAGAAACTAACTACACCAAAGCCAGTTAGTCCATGGGTCAGACCAGATATCGATATCACCCAAGGTGACACAACTTCACTGGTGCCATTTTATTTGGTACACTAACAGAAGTAAAATAATACATGATAACCTTTCCAAATGAGCAGCTATTTCATTTTTCTTTCAGGAAACCTGTTTCTGTGCCTCTCACGATTGTGTATTTGCCCAGATTTTTTACAAATATAGCATTTCAACACCCCTGGTACTGAGTAGCCTAGCTTAAACTCTGGGACAGTTCTTAGTTGGCCAACAACCAAGGATAACCAGTACTGTGTACTTCCATTCATTGTGCTAAGCTAGGCTAACGTGCAGCCAGATAGCTTTCTACTAAACACATATAGAGGAAACTGGTATCTATCTTCTTGTCTCACTCTGGAGAAGATTGTAAGCTGATTTCCCATAATGTTAGCATGTTCTTTTAATGTATATGTTAATATGATTAAAGTGGCTACGAGGAACTTTCATCTTGTGTTGATTTTAGCGGCCTCATGTGGACAAAATACAGCTGTTGCATAGCAACTAGGTAATGTATCTATTTGTGGCTATGTAAGACAAATAATGGTAATATGACGTTGGTGAAGCAAAGTAAACTTTGTTTTTGTAGTGTTCATACACCTAAGTTTCATGTATTTGTATGTGGCAGGTGAAAACTGACTGAATATGGCCACTGGTGAACAAGCAAGTTTTTACCCAATACCAAAGCGCCCACGGGTGGATTTCATTATCCACTGTTCTGATGATACAGATAAGCTGGTTTCACTACAAAGTGTCGACTCATGGAGAACTCTGCTCAGGGCAGCTCAGATACGAAATCATGCACCAGTTTTGAAACTGGCAAAAGACATTCCTGAGGGACAGATTCCAGCAATCTACTACCACAGAAAGTGTCGCAGTATCTTCACTATGAAGCAAATTCTTGATGGCCTCCTTGCAAAAGAAAAGAAAAGTTGTGTTTCTGCTGAAGAGAAACAATCTAAGAGAGTAGCTCGACATGCTCCAAGTACATCTAGGACTTATGATGCAGAGTGCATATTTTGTCAGAAAAACAGCAAATATTCCAAGAGACAGAATACGAGAGAAGTGCTGGTGCAGTGTCGAGAACTGCGAGCTGATGCAAAGAGGAGTGCAGCCACAAAGAAAAGGGACAGCAGAATCCTTGCCATTGTGAGTAGAGACCTTGTAGCAGCTGAAGGGCACTACCACAGGTCATGCTATAGACTTTACACCAAAGAAGAGGTTTCCAAAGGAGAGGTTGCCAGCAATGAAGATGATGCTGCAGCCCAGTATGAAGCTGCTGTGAATAAGGCATACAATGAGCTGTTCCTCTTCATCAGGATGGAGCTTTTTGGCAATCCTCAAGTGATGACAATGACTGATCTCTCTTCTAGACTGGTAGCTTCAATGAACTCCCAAGGCATTGCCCAAGTCAAGGAATCAACCAAGAAGCACATAAGGCGAAACCTGGAGAGTGAGTTTGCTGGAGCCTTGCAGATATTCCCTGATGAGAAAGGAAAATTCCTCCTCTATCCCGATAACTTGTCCATGAGGGAACTTGCCAAAGAAAATCAGTCTCTCAAAAGGGAGCCGCAGACCCTGAAAAGTGTCAGTGCACAAGATGTTATAGCCAAAGCAGCCATCAAATTGAGAGCAGACATTAAAAGTCGAGATGTTCCTCAAACCTGGCCGCCTGAAGTCAAACCAGAAGCAGAATGTCCAACCATTCCAGAGTCGCTCATTATCTTCCTGTACTCTCTACTCACAGGCTCAAATGATCCTGATCATGCATCCCAGAGAGTGCAGTGCCTTCTGCAGTCATTTGGCCATGACATATATTTTATGCAGTGACATGTGGAAATACCAAGCCTTCCAAGCACATTGTTCTGCCATTCAGTGTCAAATCGTTGACAGGAAATGTAGAGTTGATAAACATCCTCAACCGACTTGGTCAGTGTGTCCTATTCACAGATGGAAGAGATCAACACTGCCCTGTGTCTCCAGAAACACTCATCATCAGGGAGTGGCATTGCCCTTCCAGCTAACATCCATCCTGGCATATTCACAACTTTAGCCTGGGACAATATCGACCGTCTTGAAGAAACTGTCAGTGGTGAGGGAACATCTCACAGAGTCAATGGGATTGCTGTGCAAGCAAAGCCAGTCAACCCACTTCCTGTCCAACCCATGCCCACTGTTCCCAAAACAAAGAAGAGAAGCATTGATGGACCCCCACCAATGTTACCAACTTACAATGCTAGACAACGGGTAGGGCCACCACAAAGCAAAAAGTCAGATGCCGATACTGCAGCCAATACTAAGCTTGCCAGAGAGAAAAACCTTCTTTGGATCCTAGCACGCATGTCGCAACAAGAAGAACAGTCAGTCAGCAGCTGGACAGGCTTCAACATCCTGACTCGAGGAGAGATGACGGTCATCCCCGACAATATAGGCTATCTGCCTACCATCAATGCTCCAGCGACACAAATGTCTACTGTCAACGAGGTGCTTAACCAGTCACTGAGCATCATGCAGTGCTTAGGCCTGAGGAAGATTGTCTGTGTCTTTGACCAAGCCCTGTATGCGAAGGCTGTCGAGATCACATGGAAACACCATGACAAGTTCCATGATATCATCGTTAGGCTTGGGGTATTCCACACCATCTGCACACTGCTGGCAATAATAGGAAAGCGTTTCCAAGATGCTGGACTCAAAGACCTCTGCATTGAGTCTGGTATGATTGCAGAAGGCTCAATTGCTGGTGTTATGGATGGCCGCAAGTACAACAGGGCAGTGCGACTACACAAGCTCCTGTATGAGGCTCTCATGCGACTGACCTTGAATGGTTTCCTGTCCTGGTTGGAAGAAACTCACAGGAATGACATGGTTCACCTGAATGAGACACTGAAGACCATTGACAGCCTTGGGAAAGAAGTCTCACAACATGCTTTGAAGGAGGTCCTCGAGAACAGCTCTTGTACACGCATCATGGATCTATTTGAAGTCTACCGTGAGTTCCTTAGAGGTGGAAACGGCAGCCTCTCGAACTTCTGGATGTCCTATTTGGACATGGTTGAAATCTTGTTGGGGCTCATCCGAGCATCCAGAGAGGGAGACTGGATGCTACACTTGGCTAGCATTCGAGCAATGATCCCATGGTGCTTTGCTTATGACAGGATGAATTATGCACGCTACCTCCCCTACTACTACGCCCAGATGTCTGAGCTGCCCATCACACACCCAGATGTGTACACAGAATTCATGGAAGGAGGCTTCTCAGTCCAACTGGGCTCCACCAATCCCTTTGGCCGAATCCCTGTTGACCAAGCTATAGAAGAAACGGTGAACAAAGACACCCAAACAGCTGGAGGGACAAAGGGATTCAGCTTGAAGCCAGGAGCTGTGACCAAATATTATCTCACAGCTGAGTATAGAAGCATGTACCTCAGACAGCTGAGAGACCTGACAGGTCAAGGCAGGTGCAAATGGTCTCATCCAGATCTACAGAGTCCAAGGATCAAGAGAGATGAAGCAGATGTCCAGTCTCTCATGGACCTTATGGAGAATAACTGGCTCAATCCTATGTCCCCTGATGAGATTGATTTGGTTAGCCTCTCCACTGGCAACATGGCTCCACCTGATGTGACCATAGATCTCTTGAGAAAGGAGAAGAGGCCTACCAAGCATTCCAGCAAACGAGGTTAGATGCAGACCCACCACCTGTGAAATTCCACGACAAGATGACCAAGCAAAGTCTGAAAACATTCTCCAATGTCAGCACAAAACAAGCTCATGGAAAGAAAGCACAGGATGTGGTTCTGAAGGCAGATAGAAACCTTTTCAGTCACATGATCCTGGTGGCTGAAAGCAGGAAGGTGAATCTGAAGGATGTCCTTGCCTACCCATTGGGCCCACTACCATGGGCACTGGCAAATGCTGATGGGTCCTTACGAAAAACAAACAAGGCTGCACTTGCCAGAGAGCTTGAAAAGAATGTATCTCCTGCAGAAGACATCCCAATCCCATCTACTTCCATCATTGATGGGATGAGCCTGGTCCAAAAAATGAATGGCAACAACAAAACCTTTGCACAGGTGGCAGAGTCAGCCTTGACCCAGGTCCTCCATGAGGGAGCACAGAGTGGGAGGATTGATGTTGTTTTTGATGTCTATCACCAGACTTCGATCAAAGATGCTGAACGACTTAACCGGGGTGGAGACATCACTCTCCAGTACAAGAATCTTGCAGGGGGACACCACGTCCAGCAGTGGAGAACATTTCTGTGCAGTTCCTCCAACAAGACCAGTCTCATCAAGTTTCTGGTGGAAGAGTGGAAACTCCCACGATACAGAGCTATGCTGCATGGCAAGGTGTTGTACATGACCTGTGAGGAAACCTGCTACAAGTTGACAGAAGATGGGTGTGAGGAAGCAGCTGAACTGCACTCCACACATGAAGAAGCTGACACCCGTCTGCTCCTGCATGCATTGCATGCAGCAAATGCGGGCTCAAAGTCAGTTATCATCACAGCTGAGGACACTGATGTCATGGTGCTTTGTCTTGGCTTCCAGAAGGACATCACCTGTCCCATCTACCAGAAGTGTGGGACTCAGAACCGCACACGGTTTGTCGACATCACCAGACTGGCAAGTTCACTTGGAGACAGCATCTGTGACCGCCTAATTGGCTTACATGCCTTCACAGGCTGCGACACTGTCAGTGCATTCGCTGGTCGAGGGAAGCTGAATGCCCTGAAGATAGTGAGAAAGCACACTTCCTGCCAAGAGACTTTTAGTCAACTGGGACAGACATGGAATGTGAGTGATGAGCTGTTCCAGAAAATTGAGCAGTTCACCTGTCGGATGTATGTTGCTAATAGCAGCACTGCTGAGGTGAACAAACTGCGTTACCAGCTCTTCTGCACCAAAAGGGGAGAGGTTGAGTCCAGCCAGCTGCCACCATGTAGAGACTGTCTCTTTATGCATGTTCAACGAGCCAGCTATCAGGCAGCAATATGGAAGTGCTGTCTGCAGGCTAACCCTGTGGTGCCAAGCCCCACTGAGTATGGATGGACAGACGATGAAGGCAAGCTGGCCATTTACTGGATGCGCTCCCCACCTGCACCAGATGTGGTCTTGGAAATGCTAACATGCAAGTGTGTGCATTCATGCAAAATGCCAAGCTGCATGTGCCTGTCAAATGGACTTCCATGCACAGACATGTGCAGGTTACAGACCTGCAGTAACCAAAAACAGCAGGATGGTCCAGAACTGGACTTTGAATTTGGGGAGTCAGATGATGAGAGAAACGAGCAGTTTGATGAATGACAGTGTGATGATTCTGATGGTATTACTGTGGTAGTAGTCTATTGATGCACAGGATGTTGATTCTGGACTTGGTTACCCAGAGCTTGATAACAATAATGTAACCATATTCACATATACCCATTACCCTACCCATTACCATTACATATACCCACTAATGATATGGGATTACATGTATCATTGACTAAGTATATGTCAATGTTGTTTAAAATATTAAAATAGTTCATTACCTCACTATGGTATTCCTTTTTATCATGCATTTTGATTGTGTATTTAAACAAATGTATAGAGACCAGTTTGTGACCTAACTGGCTTTGGTCTAGTTCTCATTTAAGGCTCACAATCACCTCACACAATGAAATAGTATGGGTATATTATACATTTCCTGAATCTTTACAGTCCTGTGAGTATTCCAGTTTTTGTGTTTTGTGTCCCTGATATTCCTAGATGCCACAGGGCTAAAAGAAAGTATATAGTTTAGGCGAAAATTGCAGAAAGATGTGTGTTATTGACGGGTTGAAGAGCTCAAGTGACCTCTATATTTGTGAGAAATATCCACAACAGGGCTTGAATGAAAGCTAAGAAGGTCCCCTTTAAAATGATACCAAAGACAATATTATAGAACATTGAAAAATGTCCTGACCATGAGGCTAAACCAGGATATGCACCAGCGTCTAAAATGCAATTTAGTTTAGCGGGTGGTTAACTTCATGAGCTGATAACTGTGATACAGCTGCCACTCAGGAATGGTTATCATACCAAAATATCATCTACAGACATGGATCCTTTCAGAAATTATAAGTAAGTTTTGCCACCTTGAGTGTACCGAAATATCATCTGGCCCATGGACTATATGTTGCGCACAAATAGAAAAATAGTACACAAGGTATTTTCAGTTTCTACAGTGTTTCTCCTCAACCCGGGACCCCCCTGCTGACACACCACCCCGCAGGCCTCTCCCGCAAGGCGTACAATGATGGTACAGCTAACAGATGGAAGTGGAAGTAAATAAAAACGAATTAATAAAATAAAATAGCGATGAAATTAAGTATGACAATAGGGATGAAGACAATAATCATAATCAACTATGATAATGATATTCAAAAAATAAGTATATAAATAATGGATTACAAAACAAGAAGGAAATTGGTTATTAATAGGACCGGGGCTACTGCAGTACCACGGAGAGTCCCAAACGTAGAATACGGGGCCAGTAACTAGTGTGCGTCCTCATGGTAGCATGAGCAGCTGTTCCATGACACAACCATGACAGATATGTGTATCCATGGTCTGGGTCATCAAGGGTACCGGGGGCCACCGGTACTTATGGGCCGAGGGTCCAAGACATGCTTCCTCATCTTCACGTTCTGACTCCTGTTGGTGCCACTGCAGGTGGAGTGAGGCACATGAAGCAGGGAGAGTTTGTCCTGGAGGAGAGCAGGGCTGATTGTATTAAATGCAGAGCCGAAGTCCACAAACAGGATCCTGGCGTAGATACCTGGACAGTCCAGGTGGAGGAGGATGGAGTGGAGAGCCATGTTGACTATGTTGTCTGTTGACCTGTTAGCAATGTATGCGAACTTTAGTGGATCCAGGAGGGGGTTGGAGATGTACTTGAGGTGGGACAGCACAAGGTGTTCCACATTCTTTATCAGTAAAGAGGTCAAAACGACAGGTTTGTAGTCATTTAGGCCTGTGATCCTTGGCTTTTTGCAGACAGGGATAATGGTGGAGGCTTTTAGGCAGGCTGGCACCCTGCCGTCCTTGAGGGAGGTATTAGAAATGTCTGTGAACACTGGTGACAGCTGGGATGGACAGTGTTGTGCCGGAGTTTAAGACCTGGTTAACTGAGCTCACTGGTAATTACATATGGAGAAAGTTGGTGAAGGCACGGTGGCCAAGCTTCATAGATTTTCTGATATGGGGCAGCCATTTCTAGATCACCTTGCTCAGTGCGCTACTGAACCTGACCAGCAACAAAATACACAGTGTGCCGGTGTAATTCCTTATTTTCCTTAAACACACAGTTTCTTTTTTGTCCTTTGTTTCTATTTTTCTTTTCTTCATATGGGCCTCTGTTTTCTGTACTGTACAGTACTATTGAAAATCCCAATAACAATATTGTAAAAAGAAGAAAGGAGATGCTGAAATAGATGTTAGCAGGTTGCATACATGGCTGAGGCAGATGCACATGACCGAGCGTACCAGTATATGTACCATGTACCCTATAGACAGCGTATACATGCAGTATACTAAGATGTGCTTTCTGTCTAATGATGGATATGGTCGTGAAATCAACACTGCTGGTAATAATAAAACCTAATATTTCCACGGGGGGGTGATAAGACGCGGGGAGAACATGTGAACTCCACAGAGAAAGGACTGGGATGGCCTGGGGTTCGAACTCAGGACCTTCTTGCTGTGAGGCAACAGTGTTAACCACTAGGCCACGTGCTGCCAAGTTGTGTTGTCCCGCCACATACGGAATCCCCACTGGTTTGCTCTCAGGCAGCTGTGCTCCTTCCCCTCTCCTCCATCGGATGGTGCACTGTTAGGCATCTTCCTGGCTTTGACCCACGCCCAGTTAGGATCACCACACCTAACCAGGGCCTGTTTAACGTGGGGTTCCTCCCCTTCCCTGGCCGTTGTGTCGGCGGGGACGTTGTCAGCTCGGTGGTGCAGCGTCCTGATGACTCCTAGTGTGTGCTCCGGTGGACGATGGGAGTCAGACCTTCAGTCCTGACCGCCTTGCGGCTGCTCATGCAGAAGAGAAGAGTGCAGCTTGTAAGGACTCTTTGGACGTGCCCCGAACTTCTGTACGGAACATAGCAGCTTTTTTTTTAAACACGAACAGCAATAGCTAACAATTCTTCAGCCAAATCTGCCGCCGGTCTGTGATACTGCTTCCGCCGAACACCGGAAGTATACCCATACTCGTTTCCGCTGTGGACCCCCCCACCTCCCCCGGAAACTCGTGGATAGACTCGATTACAGTGCATTCAGGGTCAGCTCCAGCTTAAGTGCTTGGACCACGTTGTGCATTATGGTTAGATACGTTTTGCTTTCCTCTTTTAATTGATTCCACTGTGTTTTATTTTATTTACCCCTTTAAACTCTGGTTTCACCTTATCTATTTGTACTGCCTGTACGATAGCTAGATGTCGTTGGCACCTGTTTATTTTATTGTCCTTAGTTTTTCTGTTTATTTGTTGTGTTTGTGCACTTTAGTGCAAATCTAGTTTTTGTTTTAGAAGTGCTATAAATGAAATAGACTTGAAGCTTTGGCTGCACAAACATGACTGAATGCTGCACGGAGGCCAAAGGTATTATGATGCTGTCAATCAAAACACAGCAAGCAACTGCTCAATTAAAAATAAACAAACAAACACACGTTTTCCTGAGCTCGTGTGAGCTAATAGAGTCTATGAAGTGCTGGCTTTATTTACATGACTGCTCAGTTAGCACAAATATACTAATCCTGACTGTGGAGATTATTTAAATGGAGAGAATTATGCTCCTTCAAACGGATAAGTACCCTGGCCTGGGGGAGGGGGAGGAGGAAGGGGGGGATTAGGCACAGCCTTCTCATCGCTCCAGACCAGGCTGCCATTTAGCTCTGCAGCCCTACCAGGCTGTCAGATGCTTTAGATGGTAAAACTGAACCTCACGGTTCACTAGTCAGTGCTTAAAAAGTGATTAAACATTAACAAATCATTTTTTCATGTATGGTCCACTTATGTCATCGATGTCTAATACGTCACTAAAGGTGAACTACCCTGCTGACTTCTGAGCTGCTCCCACTGCGACATGTCTGATACATCGTATGAGTGCGATTATTGTTTGTACTTGATCATCTTAATAACTTTAGCCATGATGGAGGCAGGCAACACAATTCTGTAAAAAGAAATCTATTTTCTTGTTTTGATGATGATGGTGGTGGTGGAAGATAATTTCTGAGGCACCTCTCCGTAATCTAGATTATAATCTACCATAAATACCCAATTGCCCTGATTTCTGATGACTGGAACAGTTGTGTTTAATGGTTTACGGTCATCCAACCTTTAAGTGAACACCCCCCCCCCATGTGGATGTATGTGCTGATGTCACCCCCCCCCCACAGACCCCAGAGGGAGAACCGCTTCCTCACAGGACTAAATGCACCAGAGTCCCTTCATGTTTCTACCAGAGATGAAGAAGCAGACAGATGACAACCAGGATGAGAGAGAGAGAGATAAGTAAAAGGAAGGAGAGAGACGAAGACGTCAGCACATACAGAGAGAATTTCAACAAAACTTTAATAAAAATCACAAGAAAATTACAACACAAAGACATGACATTAACATCAGGTCAGTGATGCAGGAATTTCACCCAGACAACGAGAATTAAACTTGAACATGCGTATGAAATAGAATTAGAGCGAGGCAGACAGACAGAGACAGACAGACAGAGAAACAGAGAGACAGACAGAAGAGAGACACAGACGGAGAGAGCCAGAGACAATATATATATATATATATATATATATATATATATATATATATATATATATATATATATATATATATATATATATTAATGAACTGGCGGTGCAGCTGGAACAGTGTGTAACCCCAGGTCTCCCCGTGTATGACATGGAAGTGAAATTTTTGCTTTATGCAGATGATCTAGTTTTACTGTCACCAACCGCAGATGGGCTGCAACAACTACTAGACCTGCTTGAGGACTATTGCCAGTACTGGGCCCTGGCAATAAATCCAAAAAAGACAAAAGTAATGATCTTCCAGAAGAAGGCCAGATGTCAGGAAAATAGATACCAGTTGACTCTAGGTAGCATCACCTTAGAGCATACGATGCAGTATACTTACCTTGGTCTAATTATTACAGCATCGGGGAGTTTCAGTAGGGCAGTGAATAACCTAAAACAAAAAGCTGGCAGAGCTCTATATGCAATTAAAAATAAATTCTTAAACATTGATATACCAATCTCCATCTGGTGCAAACTGTTTGATAGTGTAATTCTGCCCATTGCGCTATATGGAAGTGAGGTATGGGGTCCACTCAGTCTTTCCAGCTACACTAGATGGGACAAGCATCAAGCAGAAACCCTACATGTTGAATTCTGTAGAATGATTCTGAAAATACAAAGGAAAACACCAAACAACGCATGTAGGGCAGAATTAGGCCAGTTTCCATTATTGATAAAAGTACAAAAAAGATCTCTAAATTTCTGGATGCACTTAAATACAAGCCCAACAAATACACTGCACTCTAAAGCTCTGAAAACCCAAGAACTGAACCCTGAAGAGTCCCCTGAAGCAGCTGGCTGGGAGACTCACTAACCCTTTAACAAATACAGAGACCAACCAACCTCAGGCCAGCACTGAGTGAGTTAACTGAAACAAACTAACAGAATGACTGCCCAACACAAGACAAAACAGGCCTCCCTAACTAGACACAAAATGACATATATAGTGGCTGATCAGACCAACTACACCCAAGGAGGGGCGACATACAAACACTACTGACTAAATTACAAACAAAAGAAAACAGGGCAATCAGATAACCAGTATAAATACATTCAACTTCTAACCTAACAAAATAAATCAATAAACTAATACAACCCAAAACTCTGAACTAAATCCCCAAATCCCCCCATGATGTGGCCGGCACTTGGTTTGGCCCAATTGGCCACTTCCTCCATAAAAGGGCTGTGCTTCCAGGGGCGGATCCTTTTGCCCAAGCCTCACGGGAAGCCCCTCGGCAGCAACAGCACCCTCTGCAATTTAGATCAGTTGTGAGGCCACAGGTGTGGCCATCACACTGACGATAGACTGGCTGTGGCCCAGATTCCAAGACAGAAGGCTTGCCAAACCTGTGACACAAACTGCGGTCCCCTGTCCGATACAATATCCACTGGAATGCCGTGTAGGCGAATGACATGATTGGTAAGTAAATCAACAATCTCCTTGGCAGACGGTAGTTTGGGTATGGTAATGAAATGAGCTGCTTTCGAGAAGCGGTCTACTGTGGTAAGGATGGTAGTGTTACCTAGAGATGGCAGAAGTCCGGTGACGAAATCCAAAGTTATGCGGGACCATGGCCGGCCAGGAGCTGAAGGAGACCGGAGGGTGAACAAGAGGACTTCCCTCGAGCACAGACAGGGCATGCCAGCACATAAGAGCGGGTGTCTTGGTCCATGGAGGGCCACCAGAAGTAACGTTTGAGGAGGGACAGGGTTCTATTAACTCCAGGGTGGCAGGAGAATTTGTTACAGTGAATCCACTGCAATACACGAGACTGAGCTGCCTTGGGGACAAACTGTCGATCAGGAGAGCCTGTACCTGGGTCGGGTTGAGAGCGGGGAGCCTTCATGATGCATGACTCAATTTCCCATGAGGGTTAGCATTACACAGGAGGCAGGGACGATGTGATCAGGTTCGGTGGGGGCCTCCTTCTGGTTAAACTGGCGAGACAGGGCATCTGGTTTAATGTTGTAAGATCCAGGACGATAGGTTAGTGTGAAGTTGAATCTGCTAAAGAATAAAGCTCATCTGGCTTGTCGAGAGTTCAACCTTTTAACAGATTGAATGTATGCCAAGTTCTTATGGTCGGTCCATACTATAAATGGCTGTTCAGAGCCCTCCAGCCAGTGTCACCACTCCTCAAGAGCCATCTTAACAGCCAACAATTCCCTGTTGCCTACATCATAGTTCTGCTCAGCTGGTCAAAATCGCTTGGAGAAGAATGCGCAGGGATGAAGCTTGTTATCTGGACCACGGCGTTGAAAGAGGACAGCTCCCACTCCAACTTCAGATGCATCCACCTCCACGATGAACTGCAGAGACGGGTCGGGGTGAAGGAGGACCAGGGCTGTGGTGAAAAGATGCTTCAAACGGAGGAAAGCGGAGTCAGCCTCTGGGGACCACCGGAACAAGACTGCAGGGGAGGTAAGACGTGTGAGAGGTGGAACCATAGTACTGAAATTCCTAATGAACCTTTGATAGAAGTTAGCGAAACCAAGGAATCTTTGCAGCTGTTTTCGATGCGCAGGGACAGGCCACTCTGCTACCGCTCTCACCTTTTCTGGATCGGTCTTCACTTGACCTTTCACAATAATAAATGCCAAAAAACTGACCCGGTCTGCGTGGAACTGGCATTTCTCAGCCTTGACGTAAAGCTTGTTTTCCAGCAAGCGTTGGAGAACCTGTCTCACATGATCCTGGTGCTCTAAGGTCTGGGAAAAGATGAGAATGTCATCCAGGTAGACAAAGACAATTTGTTCAGGAAGTATGCATTACTTAGGTCTAGCTTGGAGAAAACTAGCTCCGTGGAGTGGTGTAAAGGCCGAATCAATGAAAGGGTATTTATTTCTTACGGTGATGTTGTTTAAGCCCCTGAAATCAATGCACGGCCTTAATGTTAAATCCTTCTTGGGCACAAAAAAGAATCCGGCTCCCAAGGGGGAAGAGGAGGGCCGGAGAATGCCGGCAGCCAAGGAGTCCTGAATGTACCTCTCCATAGCTTCATGTTTGGAGAGTCTGTAGAGGCGGGTGGAGGGGAGAGGTGCACCAGGGAGCAGGTCAATAGAACAATCATAGGGTCGATGGGGAGGTAAAGAGGGCATTGGATTTGCTAAAAACCTGTTGCAGATCATGGTACACCACTGGGACCCCAGAAAGGTCGAGATTCCAGGGGAGAAGCTACACCACCTGTTGGGCATACGGCAGGCTGCAAGCAGTTTTGATGACAAAAGGGGCTCCAACCCAAGACTTTTCCATTAGACCAATCGATATTGGGGTTATGAAGTCTTAACCACGGGTGACCAAGAATGAGGTGTGCTTGGAGCGGAAATTGTGTAGACAAATGGATTCTCTATGGTTACCGGAAAGAATAACAGTGAGGGGCAGAGTGCGGTGTGTAACCTGTGCCAATACTCTCCCATCAATAGCCAGAGCAGTACGAGGTTGTTCTGCCACCTGCTGATTGAGGAAATTCTCTTCGGCCCCGGAGTCACCAAAGCCAGCAAGGACAGGGAGAAAGAGTTACAACAAAAGGAGGCAGGCAGTTGAAACCGGTTTTGAGCCTTAGGGGAGGGTTTGGTCTGGCCCACCAGAACCCCCATAGTTACTGGTGGGCCTGGGCTTTTGGCCGCACCGGGCAGGCGGCGATAAAGTGTCCACTCTTCCCACAGTAAATGCACTCACCAGCCCGACGCCTCCAAAGTAGAAAGGCGGGCCCGGTCCAACTGCATAGGTTCCTCAGGAGGAAACGGAGGAGGGGCCGGAACAGCAGCATGGGCAGGATTGAAGGTTGGCGGAGGCATGGGGCTCCTGGGTCTGGAAGCAGAAGTCTTCTCCTGAAGGCGAGAACAAAGCCTGTTATCTAATGAAATCAGAGAATCCAATTCCACAGGCTCATCTCTTAAAACGAGTTCATCCTTCATTTGTTCACAGAGTCCCTTCATAAACGCTGCTGTTAAAGCATCCTCTGACCAATTCACCCCTGAAGCCAGTGTCCAAAATTCAATGGTGTAATCAGATACTTGCCTGGAGCCCTGAGACAAGGCCATTAACCTAATGGAAGCATTATACTTATAATCAGGTTGATCAAAAAACCCCTTAAATTCTTTTAAGAACTCGTCATAACCTGTGTCCTGGAACAAACGACTGGAGAACCGGGCCTCGGCTAAAGCCTTTACTCTCAATAAGCCACAAATATACTGAATCTTGGAGTCACCAGATGCAAATGAGACAGGTTTTAACTGGAAGACAGTGGAGCATTGAAAAAGAAAACCTCTACACTGATTAGGCTGGCCTGAGTACGGTTCTGGGTCCGGGGCTCTGGAGTCTTTGAGCTCAGGGTCCACTGAAGCTGAGGCAGCAGGGGCTACAGAGAGGGCGGCTGTCTGTATGGAGAGTAGAGATGAAATTTGAGAGACAAGTTGAGATAATTGTTGGCTTAGGTTTTGGTTGTGGTCAAAAAGAGTCCTAATACAAAGTTCATGTTGACAAAGCAGGGTCCCTTGCTGAGAAACTGCCTGACGGAGAAAAACAGATTCATTGTCAGTGTCTGAGGTGTCCATTTTGTGGCCAGATCGTTCTGTCATAATAACCAATGTGTTCTCTGGGCACCCACTGATACAGACACAGACAAGGAACTCCCAGATAGTGAGAAGAAAAAGGTTTAATAGAGAACACTGGTCTTGCCGGTCTG
The DNA here is from genome assembly GCF_029633865.1 of Lampris incognitus. Taxonomy (NCBI): domain Eukaryota; kingdom Metazoa; phylum Chordata; class Actinopteri; order Lampriformes; family Lampridae; genus Lampris; species Lampris incognitus. Next base: position 57,173,208 of record NC_079213.1, read on the forward strand.
AATGGTCTCACTGGCATGTGGAAATCCAAGATGGAGGCTGGGAGTTGGAGAGACACCAGGTAGGACGAGGCAGGGGGACGGGAGGCTGGTCAAGCAGGGCAGAGCTGGGTCTTGGGTCAGGACGGCTGGAGACAGAGCAGGGCTGGAAGCTGGAGCTGATGGTCACAACACAGAAAGGGAGAACGAAGAGCACACGGCTGGCACAGAGATAAACGCAACCAAGGAGGCAATGCAACTATACCACAAAGGTAAGCAGACGATCTGGCGACGAGTGGGAGAATGAACTAGGTTTTATGGACCAGGAGAGTAGGTGGCTGATGAGGCTTGGTGGAAGACAGGTGTGCAGATGATTAGCTCCAGCCCTGCTCCGGGCCAACCTCCACACAGACAGAAGGGGGAGAGACCAGCAGCACAGACAACAAGGAGGAAAATGGAGAAAACACTAGGAACCCTGACAGATAGAGATGTGGTAGGAAGTAGAGATAGAGATATGGTAGGAGGTAGAGATAAAGATGTGGTAGGAGGTAGAGATAGAGATCTGGTAGGAGGTAGAGATAAAGATGTAGTAGGAAGTAGAGATATAGAGATGTGGTAGGAGGTAGAGATGTGGTAGGAGGTAGAGATAGAGATGTGGTAGGAAGTAGAGATAGAGATGTGGTAGGTGGTAGAGATAGAGATAGAGATGTGGTAGGAGGTAGAGATACATATGTGGTAGGAGGTAGAGATAGAGATTGGTAGGAAGTAGATATACATATGTGGTAGGAGGTAGAGATAGAGATGTGGTAGGAGGTAGAGATAGAGATGTGGTAGGAAGTTGAGATAGAGATGTGGTAGGAAATAGAGATAGAGATGTGGTAGGAGGTAGAGATGGAGATGTGGTAGGAAGTAGAGATAGAGATGTGGTAGGAAGTAGAGATAGAGATGTGGTAGGAGGTAGAGATAAAGATGTATTAGGAAGTAGAGATATAGAGATGTGGTAGGAGGTAGAGATAAAGATGTGGTAGGAGGTAGAGATAGAGATGTGGTAGGAAGTAGAGATAGAGATGTGGTCGGAGGTAGAGATAGAGATGTGGTAGGAGGTAGAGATAGAGATGTGGTAGGAAGTCGAGATGTGGTAGGCGGTAGAGATAGAGATGTGGTAGGAGGTAGAGACGTGGTAGGAAGTAAAGATAGAGATTTGGTAGGAGGTAGAGATAGAGATGTGGTAGGAAGTAGAGATAGAGATGTGGTAGGAGGTAGAGATAGAGATGTGGTAGGAAGTAGAGATAGAGATGTGGTAGGAGGTAGAGATAGAGATGTGGTAGGAGGTAGAGATAAAGATGTAGTAGGAAGTAGAGATATAGAGATGTGGTAGGCGGTAGAGATAGAGTTGTGGTAGGAGGTAGAGATGTGGTAGGAAGTAGAGATAGAGATGTGGTAGGAGGTAGAGATAGAGATGTGGTAGAAAGTAGAGATAGAGATGTGGTAGGAGGTAGAGATAGAGATGTGGTAGGAAGTCGAGATAGAGATGTGGTAGGAGGTAGAGATAGAGATGTGGTCGGAGGTAGAGATAGAGATGTGGTAGGGGGTAGAGATAGAGATAGAGATGTAGTAGGAAGTAGAGATAGAGATGTGGTAGGAGGTAGAGATAGAGATGTGGTAGGAGGTAGAGATAGAGATGTGGTAGGAAGTAGAGATAGAGATGTGGAAGGAAGTAGAGATAGAGATGTGGTAGGAGGTAGAGATAGAGATGTGGTAGGAGGTAGAGATAGAGATGTGGTAGGAAGTAGAAATAGAGATGTGGAAGGAGGTAGAGATAGAGATGTGGTAGGTGGTAGAGATAGAGATAGAGATATGGTAGGAAGTAGAGATGGGGATGTGGTAGGAGGTAGAGATAGAGATGTGGTAGGAAGTAGAAATAGAGATGTGGAAGGAGGTAGAGATAGAGATGTGGTAGGTGGTAGAGATAGAGATAGAGATACGGTATGAAGTAGAGATGGGGATGTGGTAGGAAGTAGAGATAGAGATGTGGTAGGAGGTAGAGATAGAGATGTGGTAGGAGGTAGAGATAGAGATGTAGCACTATCTATCCTTTTTAACTGTCAAGGACAACGCTCCTGAGTTCTCTATACAACTCGGTATCCAATAAACTATTAAAGTATGTTAACTTCGCTTTTTATGTGTTTAAAGTATGTTCTAAAGGCTCTAAATGTCTTACAGTGTCATCTGGTAACTCCAACTAAAAAGGTTGACTACCCCTTTAAGGCAATCTAACATGGTCTAGACACCTCAATGTGTCACCGAGTAACTTATATTAAAATGGTGGACTAGCCCTTTAAGGTTGTCTCAACATGTCACTTACCATAGCCTAGACACCACAGGAATAAACACACATGAATAATCCACACTCACACAGGTACATAGAATTATATATACAAATGTATTATGAGTAATAATTATTAGAATGAATGAAAGTGATAAGCCTCAATGGCTAACAAGCGTCTGCATTCAGATATACACAAATTAATCAGACTAATACATTAGCATACAGCTCAATAACCCTATAACTAAGCCGGCAATAAAATAAAAGAAAGTCAACCCCCAGTTGCAGGCCTGTTTCTTTATCGGGTACGTTGGGACCCTAAACAGCCCTCTTCGCTCCCCTTGGAAGCCCGCACATCCAACTTGTACTCACAAAGAATGCTCCTCTTCGTCTCGCGCTTCTCACCGCAGCACAGCAGCGAACGTCAGGCAGGCAGGCAGCCATCCTAGCTAACTGGCTAGTTAGCCGTTAGCACCATCTCACGGTCGAACCGTGCGCTCGCCTCGGCAGACCAACACGGCAACAAACGACTCCTTCTGCGTTCCTCGATGGTCGCATGAACCCACCACTACACTGTACTGATAACGTTACTTCGCTAAACTAGAAGACGGCCCGACTCACTGTGGGGAGAGCCCCTTACCGCATCCAGTCCATTCGCGCGTCTTGCTGTGCTAGCAACGAACACCGACTAGCTAGCTCGCTCCGTAACGTCGCTGGGTCCACATATGGGACTGACGAGTAGTCAGTTTGTCTCCCAAATCCACACAAACAGTTCCCGGGATGGGTCTCGGTCAGACACCCTCACACATCACTGTTCACTAAACTTCAATTACATTTCTCTCACCGCAAAATAGCATATAACAACTCGACATCAAACTGCTCCGTTTTGCTCACACAAGGGACGAGAGCCCTCCTTCTCTCCGTCCAGTCTGCTCGTGCTGACGTTTTCCGCTGCCCTCTCAACCAATCACATTCAAGGTAAGGTATTCTCTCCACAGCCAACCAATCACAACAATGGTAAGTTTCAACACTAAAATAAATGCATTTCACATTGGTAAACAACTGTTTTGCAGAACAATATCAACAATATAATATATTCATATTCAAAAGGTATACAAAATAACAAACATAGGTCAAACTCTTATCTAATAGTGCAATATAATATATCTAAGGCCTATAATTTAACCACAAGGTTACAGAGATATGGTATGAAGTAGAGATGAGGAGGGAGACGGAAATGAAAAGAACAAGGTGTTTGCTGAGAGAATTGTGAAGGACTAGAACGGACAGGAGTGTGGGGTGGGGGACGGACAGCAAAAGAGGGAGTACCAAAAGATGGTTGGAAAATAAGAGAATGGATGGTGATGGATGAAAAAAAGAAACAATAAATGGAAAACGGACGAGAGTAAATGGAAGGCAAGAGAGGGAGGATGGAGGAGGAGGAGGTGAAGAAGTAGGAAGCTCTGAGCTGTGCTGCAGGTGGTCAGGGGTCAGCGCTGTGTGGGGACCCCACTTAGTGACGCTGCCGAGGGTTTTCCACTCCCGTGGCATGCTGCAGGACACAGCCTCCCTGCAGAGACGTCTCCAGCGAGGACACACACACACACACACACACACACACACACACACACACACACACACACACACACACACACACACACACACACACACTGCACAACTTGAAGCATAGTTTACGCTGCTGAATGTGGACTACATCACCATCGGCTGCTGCGCGTGCGGTAAACACGGTGTGGTGTGTTTGTCGCGTGTGTAGTTGTTGATATTGTGTGTCTTTGTCATCATGAAACCTTGCATACAGTGATTTAACTGCAGGTTAATGCTGTCAGGGGTGTGATGTGGTCTCTGATTCCCGCAGCAATCCAGCATGACTGCACGTCATTGCACACAAACACAATAACTTCCAAGACCCCGTGCTGCAGCGTAGATCCTGAACCCGGTGCACCCAAACCCTGCAAGACGGACTAGTTTTCAGCGTAATTTCCAAACATAAGCATTGCTCCCTCGGTTGTGAGGTGGTCTGTAAATTCAGGAAATACGCTGCTGCCGTAAGGAGGCCCGCCTCCTGGTTTTAACGGTTTGATTTGTCGACACCCCCCCCCCCCGAGTCGCTCCGCTAAGCGCAGACACGGGGCTGGTAGTGGGTCGGTGTGCACAGCCTCAGCAGCAGACCGCTAACCCGATTAGACACGCACGAACCGCGTCAGAGGGAGGCTGCTCGGCTCGAGCCGCCCGCCCGTCAGTCAGCGGGCACAAAGCGCCGGAGCCGGACTGCGGGACGGCATCCTGCCTTTCCGACGGAGGGACGGTAGCATGCATCTCCTCACGACCACGCTGCTGCTCCTGGCAGCTGCTCAGGTGAGTAGGACGCGGCTTGTTTAGGAGGAGCAGGTCATTATCCTCTGGAGGCGGAGTTACCGCTACAGTCACACAAATAAGCGCCTCCGTGAAAGTCTTGCACGCGCGAGCAAGACGCGCTTTGCTGAGCTGGTTTACATGGACGGTATGGAATAGTGTCGGGATGCGCTTGCTCCCCTGCGGCGTGTCCTCCGTGTTGTGAGGAAACCACTGGGCCGAGAGCAACAACAACAACAGCGTCTGTCCTGCAGCGTGGCGGAGACCCGCGCTCACACCACGATCCGGACCGAATGTAGGCCAGTTTCATCCTTCTCTCCGCTTTGGTGTTCAGAACAGGAAAACGAGTCGTGGGGCATGCAGTTATACTGAATTATTCATCACAGCATACTATTTGACTCTGTTATTCATCCATCCATCCACGAGCCTGCTGTGAGGGTGGCGCTGGTGCTGGAGCCTCTATACTGAAACTAAGAAGCAGAACCACTTCTACACACGCAGAGTTCTGTGGTAAATACGGTAAAGCTGAGACAACTGGTCTCACCACTTCAAATAGAACACGTCCGGGAAAATGTGCATGGTCCTCCACCTCGTTACTAATCTAATTTGCTGTCCAGTGTGGCGGGAAAGGCCTGCTTCTAGACGAGCGGCAGCGGCATGGGGCGGTCCGGTTGATGGCCAGTGCAGATTTGGGTTATGGATGATAATCCGGCCATGGCGCCGGCAGAACGGGGTGAATGAGGCCATTCCAGTGTAGCCAGATCGCTTTAGTTCGGTTATGATATGTGTGGCCTGATACTTGGTGATCGAAACACAGGTGTTAAACCCACCTTGGCCCCTCCTCTCGGTTCTGATCCGTGCACGTGTCCCAGTTTATTCCCTTGATTCTGACAATACGTCATATGAACTGGCGTTAGGCCACTTGGGACATGGCCAAAAGTATGTGGACACCCCTTCTGATGAGAGGATTTGGCTATTTAAGCCACATCCACTGCTGGTAGATGGATCAAATCAAGCATACAGCCATGCAGTCTCGACAGACAAACGTTGGCAGTAGCCTCAGTCATACCAAAGAGCTCAGTGACCTTCAGCGTGGCTCTGTTATGGGATTCCACCTTTCCAAAAAGTCAGTTTATCAAATTTCTGCCCCGGTCAGCTGAGAGTCTGTTATTGTGAAGCGGGAACATCTCGGAGCAACATCAGCTCAGCTGCGAAGCAGTAGGCCACACAAGACCCGGGACCACAGAATGGGACCGCCGAGTGCTGAAGCGCGTACCGCTTAAAAATCGTCCATCCTCAGTTGTGACACTCACTACCGAGTTCCAAACTGCCTCTGGAAGCACAACATCTATTCGCCAGGAGGTTCATGAAATGGGTTTTAATTGCCAAGCAGCTGCACCCAAGCCTAAAGTCAGCATGCGCAATGCCAAGCGTGAGCTGGAGTGATGCAAAGCCCACCACCACTGGACTCTGGAGCGGTGGAAACACCTTCTCTTGAGTGATGGAGTGCGCTTCAATCTGACAGACCAATCTGGGTTTGGCAGATGCCAGGAGAGTGCATGATGCCAACTCTAAAGTCTTGTAGAGGAGGAATAAAGGACTGGGCTGTTTTTCATGGTTTGGGCAAGGCTCCTTAGGTCCAGTGGGAAGGGAAATCTTAATGCTACAGCATATGCAACAACATGCTAGAGAATTGTGCTCTTACAAATGAAAGGCAGCAGTGTGGGCAAGAACCCTTTCCTGTTTCAGCATGACAGTGCCGCCGTGCACAAAGCAGGGTCCATAACGACATGGTTTCCCCAAGTGTGGTGTGGAAGAACTTGACTGTCTTGCAAAGTGCCCGGACCTCAGCCCCATGCAACACCTTTAGGACGAATTGGAACACCTGTGGTCCAGCCCTTCCCACCAATATCCATCCCCGACCTCATTAATTATCTTGTGGCTGAACGGGAGTGAATTCCCACAGCCATGTTCCAAATTCTAGTGGAAAGCCTCCCCAGAAGCATGGAGGCTGTTACAGCAGCACATGGGGGCCAACTCCATATTAATGCCCGTGGTTTTGGGATGGGATGTTCAGCCAGCACATATGGGTGTGATGTTCAGGAGTCCAGATACCTTTGGCCATGTAGTGTATCTCACGTGTTACAGTACAGTATTAAATGCATTTTAAATATGGGAATTTGATTTCTAACCATAGCAGGTAGAGTGACATTCTCTAGCCTGGACCCTGTAATCTTGGCTGTGGTAACACCATCCATTACCACATCACGAGAAACACACAGAATGGGAACCCTAACCTTGGTAGTTTTAGTATAGTGCTGTTATGAGATGAGGATCACCAGGACGGGACTGGAAACCTAACCTGGCAGCCTTGGTGCCATGCTCAGCCCATTCAGTCACATAGAAAATAACAAAATAAAATAAAAATAAATAATAAAATACTAATAAAGTAACAGTAACCTAGAAGCAGGGCAGTGCCCTTTCACTTGCATACTTATCTCATTGAGTAATGCCAGGCTTTCTATGCTGTTCAGATCAGATGCCATTTAGGTGGTTTAAATAAACAGTCCAACCCCAGCATATGTGTTGGTGCCTGCTTCCAGGCCATACTGTCTGGGAACAACTGAAAAGCAGTGAAACTACTTTCCTCAGTGTGAAGACAAAATTGGTTCATTGAGGATTTGATGTTTTGATCTGAGTGGTGGACAGTAGGGGTACCTGTATTGGTTTCAGTGCCTACACCACAGGACCCCACCATAGCATAACAGGTGTATGTCCATAACACCATAACATAACATAACATAACATAACATAACATAATGTAACCTGCACGACAGGGGAATGGGCCTATGCTTGCGCAGGGACAGTTTACAGTCTAATGTCTAAGTTCAGTGGAGATTGGTGTAGGTTTTTTTCTAGACCAGATTCTAGTACTCACCCCAAAGACAACACACACACTCGTGGGTATAGTTTACAATAAAAAAAAAACCAATTTATTTCAACAGTTCAAAGTAAAGTTATTTCAATATCAATACTAAATTAGATGTGTTATATATACACTACCGTTCAAAAGTTTGGGATCACCCAAACAATTTCGTGTTTTCCATGAAAAGTCACACTTATTCACCACCATATGTTGTGAAATGAATAGAAAACAGAGTCAAGACATTGACAAGGTTAGAAATAATGATTTGTATTTGAAATAAGATTTTTTTTACATCAAACTTTGCTTTCGTCAAAGAATCCTCCATTTGCAGCAATTACAGCATTGCAGACCTTTGGCATTCTAGCTGTTAATTTGTTGAGGTAATCTGGAGAAATTGCACCCCACACTTCCAGAAGCAGCTCCCACAAGTTGGATTGGTTGGATGGGCACTTCTTTGAGCAGATTGAGTTTCTGGAGCATCACATTTGTGGGGTCAATTAAACGCTCAAAATGGCCAGAAAAAGAGAACTTTCATCTGAAACTCGACAGTCTATTCTTGTTCTTAGAAATGAAGGCTATTCCATGCGAGAAATTGCTAAGAAATTGAAGATTTCCTACACCGGTGTGTACTACTCCCTTCAGAGGACAGCACAAACAGGCTCTAACAGGTACTATTTAATGAAGATGCCAGTTGGGGACCTGTGAGGCGTCTGTTTCTCAAACTAGAGACTCTAATGTACTTATCTTCTTGCTCAGTTGTGCAACGCGGCCTCCCACTTCTTTTTCTACTCTGGTTAGAGCCTGTTTGTGCTGTCCTCTGAAGGGAGTAGTACACACCGGTGTAGGAAATCTTCAATTTCTTAGCAATTTCTCGCATGGAATAGCCTTCATTTCTAAGAACAAGAATAGACTGTCGAGTTTCAGATGAAAGTTCTCTTTTTCTGGCCATTTTGAGCGTTTAATTGACCCCACAAATGTGATGCTCCAGAAACTCAATCTGCTCAAAGAAGTGCCCATCCAACCAATCCAACTTGTGGGAGCTGCTTCTGGAAGTGTGGGGTGCAATTTCTCCAGATTACCTCAACAAATTAACAGCTAGAATGCCAAAGGTCTGCAATGCTGTAATTGCTGCAAATGGAGGATTCTTTGACGAAAGCAAAGTTTGATGTAAAAAAAATCTCATTTCAAATACAAATCATTATTTCTAACCTTGTCAATGTCTTGACTCTATTTTCTATTCATTTCACAACATATGGTGGTGAATAAGTGTGACTTTTCATGGAAAACACAAAATTGTTTGGGTGATCCCAAACTTTTGAACGGTAGTGTATATATTACTCTATTATACTTTTTAAAAGTTCTTCCTAATATTCTATTTATTGTCTATATCTATCTATATTCTATTTTATACCCTTCTAATATATTACTTATGCAGCCATATTCTACACTAACAAATTAAAGAAAATAATCCAAAATAAAGTATGAGTGCACTCAAAGAAAATAATAAAGAAAAGAAAAGGGGGAATGATTCAGTCTTCTAATCTGTGCAAGGTGCAATGTCCCGATCCTACCACAATCACAGGGGCAAGTTAATGTAGAGGCGATGATGATGAATCCAAATCCAGGGCGATGATGGGGGCAATCCAAAGGGGGTATCCAAGGGTTCCAAAAGGTTTAGCAAGGGGGGTTGTTCGGAGTACTAAAAAAACCAGTCTGCACAAAATTGTACAGATTCCTTATTAATTGCAATCTCTATCAAACAATTACAAACAAAATAAAAATACCCAAATCTAGAGTCAATTCTCAGAATTAAATCATTTCCTACATATAACTAATATGCGGCTGAATGACAACAGCTTATTGCTGTAAGAACAGTTAAAAACAATGTCATCGCAGCCAGGCTGCGGCACTATCAACGTGAATTCACGTCTAGCTGGCTGCTATGGGGTCCATGGATGCCATGTAGCCCGAGTTGGCTCGGTGGCTAGTGGCAACTGGAGCTTACAGTTTTTTTTTAACAACAAGCATATTATTATATTAAAATGTCTAACATTCCTACATCAAATAAACCCTATGGACCGGGTGTCCTGACTGGTTTTAAAGCTCTGAATCATATGGGAACTGCTAAGGATCATAGATATACGTTTTAGCTGGGTTAGCTTAGCTTAGCAACCAATGGAAAATTGTCAAGTCTTTAGATTTCAAGATTTTAAACTCTTATCTCACCAGGATTCCAGCAGCGTACAAAACACAAGAGAAAATAGTCTTCCTTCTTCCTTCAACAGGAGATCATCTGTCTTTGGATAAAATCAAGATATCCTACGTAAATGGCTATGATTACATGGAACACAGAAAGCTGTTTACTTTTTAGCTTTGGCTAGCGGCTCACCAAGGAAGCTTCGTGGGAGGGATCTTTTTTGTCACAGTTCAAATGTCCTGTAGCTCAAATATCCGTAGTTCAAATATCAATAATTCAAGTATCCATAGTCAAAGTTGTCCGTATTTCTAAATATCCGTATTTCTCTTCTATTGTCGACGGTTGTTTGTATGGTTTAAACTCTGTAGCTCGTGTGCCTCCTAGAGGCTACTCGTGGAACTTACATACGTCACAGGGTACATGTAATCATGTGGGTTACATTCTCATAACATAACATAACATAACATAACATAACATAACATAGCATATCATAGCATAATAGGGGTATGTCCATAACATCATAACACCATAACATAACAGGTGTATGTCCATAACGTCGTAACACCATAACATAACAGGGGTATGTCCATAACATCATAACACCATAACATAACAGGGGTATGTCCATAACATCATAACACCATAAAATAACAGGTGTATGTCCATAACATCGTAACACCATAACTTAACAGGTGTATGTCCATAACATCATAACACCATAACTTAACAGGTGTATGTCCATAACATCGTAACACCATAACATAACATAACAGGGGTATGTCCATAACATCATAACACCATAACATAACAGGGGTATGTCCATAACATCATAACAGGGGTATGAGTGCTTCTGTTGCAAAGGGGAAGGGGCAGCTTTAAAGTATGTCTGCAGCTAGTGTCTAGACGCTTAATATTTTGAAAATTAATTGACATAGTTGTGTGCTGATGGTTCATTTACGACTGTTGCTAGTCACAGACAATCTGAGATTTAAAAGCCACAATTAATCAATTAATCAGCATTGCCAAGACCAATAAGCCAACGCTCTGATACTGTACCCTTTTGGGGTACAGTGTCAGATGACGACAGATGACGACAGATGACGACACTATTTAGAGCTCTATAGTGTCCCTAGATGACGACACTATTTGTTGCTCTATAGTGTCCCTAGATGACGACACTGATTGGTGCTCTATAGTGTTCCTAGATGACGGCACTATTTGGTGCTCTATAGTGTCCCTAGATGACGACACTATTTGGTTCTCTATAGTGTCCCTAGATGACGACACTGTTTGGTGCTCTATAGTGTCCCTTAGCAAGATGTTCTGTTGTTTGATGGCACAGCATAGCTGAGACGGCCGCAGAAGAATCCTGTTGCTTTTTGCCAGAACTGCTACTGAATTGACTGAGCGGAGCCATCGTGCTTTACCCTCCCGGGTACTGACAGCCGGGTAGACTGTGCCCGAGGATTTTAATTCAGAGTTTCCTTCTCCTAGCCTTTGCTTAAAGAGGCATCAACCCACAAGGCAGCACATGGATTTGAAATCAGAGTTCCCTTCTCCTATCCCAATGTGTTGGCTGGACTGGGCACCATGGGAAGTACCATACAGGCATGTAGGAGGACCAGATCTATCAGTAGGGACGTCGTCCTTAGCCAAAGGGCCTTTGCTGAGGTGCTACCCTTCTACAGCCTGCGGTTGCAGTTTAGCATCTTACCCAGGACATAACTAACACATATATCTAAACTAAACTAATATACATCCAAACACATATATCCAAACTAACACATATATCCAAACTAACACATATGTATATCTAAACTAACACATATATCCAAACTACCACATATATCTAAACTAACACATATATACAAACTACCACATATATACAAACTAACACATATATGTAAACTAACACATATGTCCAAACTAACACATATATCTAAACTAACACATATATACAAACTAACACATATATGTAAACTAACCCATATATACAAACTAACACATATATCTAAACAATAAATAAATAAATAAATCACTGTCCAGGAGAGTGAACGCCAGCTAGGATGACTGTCGGAAGTGCCAGTCTGCATGGGCTAGCAGTTAGCTTAGCATGCCCTTCTTCCGCGTGCTGTCAGACCGCCCTCGGTGTTTCCTCTTCGGGCGCGGCTCCAGGCAGGGCCGTGGTCCTGGGCCCACAGGACGAAACAGATCAAGCTCCGCAGCCATCAAACGAAGACAAAGACACAGCATGGACGGCACTGGTTGAGACCGCCGGAAACGTGAATTCGCGCCGCCATCTTCCCACACCGGAAGCGGATATATATAGCGTTTTTTTCCGAAACCGTCAATGGTGTTGAGTGCTCACCTAATGAGGAGCGGAATATCAACACGGACACAGGAAAAAAGATTTTAATGCATAGCAGTACAGGCCTGTTTCATGCGTCTCGCACTCGGATATATATATATATATATATATATATATATATATATATATATATATATATATATATATATATATATATATACACTACCGTTCAAAAGTTTGGGATCACCCAAACAAATTTGTGTTTTCCATGAAAAGTCACACTTATTCACCACCATATGTTGTGAAATGAAGAGAAAATAGAGTCAAGACATTGACAAGGTTAGAAATAATGATTTTTATTTGAAATAAGATTTTTTTTACATCAAACTTTGCTTTCGTCAAAGAATCCTCCATTTGCAGCAATTACAGCATTGCAGACCTTTGGCATTCTAGCTGTTAATTTGTTGAGGTAATCTGGAGAAATTGCACCCCACGCTTCCAGAAGCAGCTCCCACAAGTTGGATTGGTTGGATGGGCACTTCTTTGAGCAGATTGAGTTTCTGGAGCATCACATTTGTGGGGTCAATTAAACGCTCAAAATGGCCAGAAAAAGAGAACTTTCATCTGAAACTCGACAGTCTATTCTTGTTCTTAGAAATGAAGGCTATTCCATGCGAGAAATTGCTAAGAAATTGAAGATTTCCTACACCGGTGTGTACTACTCCCTTCAGAGGACAGCACAAACAGGCTCTAACCAGAGTAGAAAAAGAAGTGGGAGGCCGCGTTGCACAACTGAGCAAGAAGATAAGTACATTAGAGTCTCTAGTTTGAGAAACAGACGCCTCACAGGTCCCCAACTGGCATCTTCATTAAATAGTACCTGTTAGAGCCTGTTTGTGCTGTCCTCTGAAGGGAGTAGTACACACCGGTGTAGGAAATCTTCAATTTCTTAGCAATTTCTCGCATGGAATAGCCTTCATTTCTAAGAACAAGAATAGACTGTCGAGTTTCAGATGAAAGTTCTCTTTTTCTGGCCATTTTGAGCGTTTAATTGACCCCACAAATGTGATGCTCCAGAAACTCAATCTGCTCAAAGAAGTGCCCATCCAACCAATCCAACTTGTGGGAGCTGCTTCTGGAAGCGTGGGGTGCAATTTCTCCAGATTACCTCAACAAATTAACAGCTAGAATGCCAAAGGTCTGCAATGCTGTAATTGCTGCAAATGGAGGATTCTTTAACGAAAGCAAAGTTTGATGTAAAAAAAATCTTATTTCAAATAAAAATCATTATTTCTAACCTTGTCAATGTCTTGACTCTATTTTCTATTCATTTCACAACATATGGTGGTGAATAAGTGTGACTTTTCATGGAAAACACGAAATTGTTTGGGTGATCCCAAACTTTTGAACGGTAGTGTATATATATATATATACATATATATATATATGTTACAGGTATATTTCACAAGATATTTACCCTTACTTACTACGGAGTCAGAGCCTCGTCACACCGCAATCTTCAGGCGCTCCACACAAGAAAAAAAAGAAAGAATACCCAAGATGCACTTGGATAACTTGCACGGAGTTACAATAAAAGTCCGCCACTGCCACTTACTGGTCAAAACATGCAATGACAACCAAAACTATAAAAATACACTCACAATCTGCCTCACAATTTAAATACATCAAATGACATTTTATATGGCTTGACAGTGTAACAATTACATATATTAACAGTTAAACTATACTAAATTTAAGTGGAAAATCATTTAACATATTTAACAGATTTACCACCCGGCTACATATACATATATATATATATATATATATATATATATATATATATATATATACATATATACATATATACATATATATGTGGTGGACACGTATTGGGGACAGAATTCAACCCAGGAACTAAGGGTTAAGTCATGGTTGCCCTGGCAGGTTAACGCAGGGTTAAGTTATGGTTGTCCAGCCAGTTTTCTGGTTATTCTTGCCACCTCCGCTCAGTCGAGCTGTGGGTTTTGTTTGTCTCGCTGATTTACCGTGGATTAAAGAAAGTTGCCTACACGGCTAAAGTGTGAACCTACGGTCTTCTCCGTTCCTTCGGCTCTACACTGGTGACCCCGACGTCGGTTTTCGGATAAGTTTTCTGAAACCACACACATTATGGCTACGAACGCCGTTGCAATTAAACTGCCGGAGTTTTGGGAGTCTTCCGCGGCTACATGGTTCGCGCAGGCTGAGGCACAGTTCGCGCTCAGAGACATAACAGCAGACGAGACCAGGTACTACTACGTAGTGGCAGCGCTGGGGTGCGCTACGGCTTCCAGGATAAGCGGTTTCATAACCAACCCACCGGCCGATGGTAAATACGCCGCACTTAAACATCTCCTCCTTGAAACTTTTGAACTGTCTGCAACGGAGAGAGCACGTCGCCTCTTCGCAATTCAGGGCTTGGGAGATGGCAAACCATCGGAGCTAATGAGCAGGATGTTAAACCTACTGGGTCAAGAAAAGCCATGTTTCCTGTTTATGGAGCTGTTTCTGCGCAACATGCCGCCCCACGTCCAGACTGCGCTCGCTAACTCCACCATCACTGATCCCCGTGAGCTGGCAAAGGAGGCTGACCGATTCTTCGTCGCTACACAACGTTCCTCCCATGCCGGGGTGCTGGCTCCTACCTTCACTGGCCCCCCGCCGACATCGCGGGCGTGGCCCGACGGTGGCGCCACAGCATCAGACCGCTACAAGCCCTCTGGACTCTGTATGTACCACGCTCGATTTGGTGCGAAAGCTAAACGGTGCCGTTCCCCCTGCAACTACAGGCCGACGGGAAACGAGAGGGCCAACACTCAGTAGTGGCCATGAGTGTTGGCGATACGAGCAGGCTACTCTTCATCCTCGACACCATCTCCGGTCGGCGATTTCTTTGTGACACGGGCGCACAGAGAAGCGTGCTCCCTGCTACTGACGTCGACATCATGGGCGGGGAGCGGGGCCCCCAGTTGGCGACGGCTGACGGCAGCCCTATCCACACCTACGGCGTGCGGTCTGTAGAACTGTGTTTTGGTGGACAACGTTTCACGTGGGAGTTCGTCATGGCCAATGTAACGCTTCCCCTCCTCGGAGCTGATTTTTTGTGCGCTTACGGTTTACTAGTGGACATTCAGAACAGCCGTCTGGTCGATGCCTTAACCTTCTCCTCCTTCGCATGTACGCGGAGGGAAGCGGCCTATGCAGGTCTAGCCAACTCTCTCTCAGAGGCAGACAAGTTCACCCGCCTCCTCGCTGAGTTCCCTGACCTCACCCAGCCTACCTTCTCTGCACCCACCGCTAAGCATGGGGTGGAGCATCACATTGCTACGAAGGGGCCCCCGGTCTACGCCAGAGCCAGGCGTCTCGACCCCGCCAAACTCGCCATTGCCAAGTCTGAGTTCGAGCACCTGGAACGCATGGGGATCATCCGCCGCTCTGACAGCCCGTGGGCGTCCCCACTCCACATCGTCGCTAAGCCTGATGGAGGTTGGCGCCCATGCGGGGACTACCGCCGACTAAATGACGCCACCACGCCTGACCGCTATCCTGTCCCGCATATCCAGGACTTTTCTGCAAACCTGTCTGGCAAATGCATCTTCTCAAAAGTCGACCTGGTCCGTGGTTATCATCAAGTTCCCGTGCACCCCTCAGACATCCCCAAGACAGCGGTGACAACCCCATTCGGCCTATTTGAATTCCTACGAATGCCATTTGGACTCAAAAACGCGGCCCAGTCCTTTCAGCGGCTGATGGATTCAGTGCTCCGTGGCCTTCCTTTCATCTTCGTCTATTTGGACGACATACTCATCGCCAGCGCCTCCGAGGAAGAACACCTGTCCCATCTTCATGCCCTCTTCACACGCCTCAGCCAGCATGGGCTGATCGTCAACCCGGCGAAGTGCCGGTTCGGGCTGACAGCCATGGATTTCCTCGGGCACCGCATCACTGGGGACGGGGCAGTCCCCCTGCCCTCAAAGGTGGAAGCGGTGGCGGCCTTTCCGCGCCCCCAAACAGCTCGTGCGCTCAGGGAGTTCATCGGGATGGTGACATTCTACCACCGCTTCATTCCTCGAGCCGCCTTTATCATCCGGCCACTGTACGAGGCGCTGAAAGGCATGTCCCCCAACCAGGCGGTCGACTGGACAGCAGAGCGGGACCGTGCGTTCACCGAGACTAAAGCTGCGCTCTCCCAGGCTACCCTGCTAGCGCATCCTTCACCTACAGCGCCTATTTCCATAACCACGGATGCATCGGACTATGCTGTTGGTGCGGTTCACGAACAGTGGGTGGGGGGGGCTTGGCAGCCTTTGGCCTTTTTCAGTCGCCAGCTTACACCCCGAGAGCGCAAGTATAGTACTTTTGACAGGGAACTCCTCGGTCTCTGGCTCGCCGTCCGGCATTTCCGTTTCCTGCTAGAGGGCCGCGAGTTTACTGCGTACGTGGACCACAAGCCCCTCACGTTTGCCATGTCCAAGACGGCCGAGCCATGGTCCGCTCGCCAGCAGCGACAACTCTCCTACATTTCGGAATTCACTACCGACATCCAGCACGTCGCTGGTAAGTCTAACCAGGTAGCTGACTGCCTGTCTAGGGCAGTGATTGGAGCGGTCCACCTAGGCCTTGACTATGCACAGATGGCTGCTGACCAGGCCACGGACCCGAGCATCCTCCGTTTTCGGGCCTCCGACACGGGGCTCCGCCTGCAGGACGTTCCTTTCAGCGACACAGGTGTCACCCTCCTGTGTGACGTCTCCACAGGACAGCCCAGGCCCATCGTCCCGCACAGCTGGAGACGCCCCATATTTGAAGCTGTGCACGGCCTCTCTCATCCAGGCGGTAAGCCATCCGTGTGCCTGACCTCTGCTAAGTTTGTGTGGGAGGGACTTAAGAGAGACGTGAAAGCGTGGGCCGACTCGTGTGTTGCCTGTCAGCGGGCTAAGATACACCGCCACATTAAGGCGCCCCTGGAACGCTTCGCAGTGCCGGAGAGACGATTTGAGCATGTCCACGTCGACCTGGTTGGTCCCCTACCCCCCTCCCATGGGTTCACCTACCTCTTCACTGTGGTGGACAGGACTACGCGCTGGCCTGAAGCTGTTCCCCTGGCATCCACGACGTCTGCTGATGTGGCCCGGGCTTTTATTGGGTCGTGGGTCTCACGTTTCGGTACGCCTTCCGACCTTTCATCTGACCGTGGGCCACAGTTTACCTCAGAGCTATGGAATGCTGTGGGTGAGGCTCTGGGCGTCAAGCTTCATCGCACTACCGCCTACCACCCTCAGGCGAACGGCCTATGTGAGCGCTTCCACCGGTCCATGAAGGCTGCGCTTCGGGCTACTCTCAAGGACTGCAACTGGGTTGACAAGCTCCCATGGGTCATGCTGGGCCTGCGGACCGCCCCGAAGGAAGACCTACAAGCCTCCTCTGCGGAGCTGGTGTACGGCACGCCGCTGCGAGTCCCAGGCGATTTCATGCCCAATGCAACGCGTCCCTGGTCAGCTGTGGACCAACGAGCCTCCTTGCTGGACGGGGTCAGAGCTTTCACACCCGTCCCTACCGCCCAACACGGCGCTCCGGTGTCCCAGGTGCCCCCAGGTCTGCAGTCAGCGGACTACGTGTTCATCCGTCACGACGCACACCGCCCCCCTCTGCAACCCCCTTATGACGGCCCCTTCCGCGTCCTGGAACGGGGAACTAAGCACCTGGTGGTGGATTTTGGGGGCACGGCCGTGCATGTTTCAGTGGACCGAGTTAAACCCGCACACCTGGACTTGATGCAGCCGTTGGAGTTAGCCCAACCTCCTCGTCGCGGTCGTCCCCCGGCTCCGCCTCCTCCCCCCGTGGAGGCCCGAGCTGCCTCTTCTGCTCCTCAGGCCGACCTCCACAGGCCCGCGTCAATGCCTCCCAGAGACACTCCGGCCCCTGTTATCCGGAGCCGCCGCGGACGGCCTGTCGTCCACCCGCGCCTGCCTGACTTCGATTACTAGGGCGAATTCTGGGGGGGCTCATGTGGTGGACACGTATTGGGGACAGAATTCAACCCAGGAACTAAGGGTTAAGTCATGGTTGCCCTGGCAGGTTAACGCAGGGTTAAGTTATGGTTGTCCAGCCAGTTTTCTGGTTATTCTTGCCACCTCCGCTCAGTCGAGCTGTGGGTTTTGTTTGTCTCGCTGATTTACCGTGGATTAAAGAAAGTTGCCTACACGGCTAAAGTGTGAACCTACGGTCTTCTCCGTTCCTTCGGCTCTACATATATACATATATGTGTGTGTGTGTGTATGTGTGTGTATGTGTGTGTGTGTGTGTGTGTGTTACATCAGTCAGATCAAACATGGAACTTGCTGAAGTGGTAGAAGTGGAGAGATGTGGGGCTCAGGCCTTAAAGCCATGTCCCTGCTTGGAGTTTGACGTGGATTCAGAACCTTTATGACATCATCCCCTCATCTCATTCCCTGTTTCCTGTGCGGTGACTTACACTCTGCTGTCAGTGAAGGCTATAGAATAAACGGCCTCATCTGAGATCAGTTCTGCTCGTACTCAGTGCAGTTTAAAAGGGGCTGAGAAGCCATATTCAACACACTCGACAAAAGAAGTGGTATCGTGGACGTGCAACATGATGGAAAGCGCCGTGACTTGTCTTTGCTGACTATTTTAAACTCCTTTAATCACCATGTGCTGTTTCTAGGTTCTCGTGATGGGTGGAGAGGATGAAATACCACTGTCCAGCAGGCAGGGGTTGATGCCGTGTACACAGGGCTTCGTGGATGAGGAGTACAGCATCGTTGTGGATGAAGAGCTGAAGAAGGGACAGGCTCTTCTCAATGGTATGGGGCTGATAATGAATATTCTCCCGCATGTGAAGGATGGCTGTGCTCTTGTGTTGTGTATCCGGGCCAGGAGTGGTTGAACATAACAGGACTGGGTTCAGGAAAAGAGGTCTAGCCGTTGATGAAACACGTTATAACAACATGATGGTGTAGGTGACATGTAGATATGACGTCATATGAGGGCTGATACAAATGTGATGCGCTGCCTCCTCATAATGAAGGAGTGTGGAGTTAGAAAACAACGAGACAGGAGACGTGAGAGTAGACGTAGTCAAGGTAGTTTACTAGCTCCAACTTTGCATGTCATACATTCGACAACGACACTGAACTGTGTACCGGAAGCGGAAGTGCATTATCTGACCCCTCGCCCCTTCCCTTAAAGGTACACCGTCCTCTTAGGTGAATGTCTCTAGTTATATAGATGTGGGTCACCACACAGCCCCCCCCCCCCAGAATTCACCTACACAAAACAATGCAAAACAGCAAAAGCACAAGTCATGAACATAAAAATAGACTCTACAACAGAACAGTCAATGACATAGTGCAAAGTCACGGGGAAAACAGGTGACGAGTCGGGGGGCGGACCCCGCGGCCATAACGGCTGCGCTTCACAGGAGGGGAAACAGATGGGGCCGAAACCCGGGCCATAGGTGGGGCCGAAGCAGGAACAGAGGCAGGTGCCGGGGCCGACCTAGGAGGGCGTCCCCGCCGCGGGGGTAGGGCCAGTTGCATTGGCTTCCCAATGTCCAAGTGAGCGGGCTTGAGACGGTCTATAGCGACCCGCTCCGGCCTGACCCCCATGTCCACCACAAAGTTCTTATCCCCCGCCTCCAGGACGCGGAAGGGCCCGTCGTATGGGGGCTGCAGCGGGGACCGATGGCTGTCGTGCCTAATGAAGACGTACCTCGCCGATGGCAGATCCTTGGGGACGTAGGACCGGGGGAGGCAGTGTTGAGACATCGGAACGGGAGCGAAGGCACCGGCAGCGCTCCGGGACGCACTGAGGTGAGAGGCGGCCGACCAGGGAGCCGTAGCATCCGGAAGAAACTCCCCCGGAACCCGCAGGGGCTGGCCATACACCAGCTCAGCGGAGGAGGTCTGGAGGTCTTCCTTCGGGGCCGAACGCAGGCCGAGCATGACCCACGGGAGCCGGTCCATCCAGTCGCAGCCAGTGAGGCTTGCCCGCAGAGCGGCTTTCATGTCCCGATGGAACCGCTCACAAAGTCCGTTGCTCTGCGGGTTGTACGCCGTAGTGCGGTGGATCTTCACCCCCAGGTGCTCAGCGACCGCCGTCCAGAGCTCCGAGGTAAACTGGGAGCCCCGGTCGCTCGTGATGTCACCCGGCGTGCCGAAACGGGCCACCCAGCAGCCGATGAACGCCCGTGCTACCTCTGCTGCCGTCGTGGAGGACAAGGGAATAGCCTCTGGCCACCTGGTGGCCCTGTCCACAATAGTGAGGAGGAACGTATAACCACGGGAGGGGGGCAGGGGACCCACCAGGTCAACATTGACGTGGTCAAACCGCCTCTCTGGAACCACAAACGGCGCCAAAGGGGCCTTGGTATGGCGGTGCACCTTGGCGCGTTGGCACGCCACACACGAGCCGGCCCAGGCTCTAACATCCTTACGGAGCCCAGGCCAAACGAACTTGACGCTCACCAGCTTGGTCGAGGCCTTCATTCCCGGGTGGGAAAGGCCGTGGACGGTGTCGAAAACTCGGCGCCGCCAGGAAGTAGGCACCAGGGGTCGCGGTTGACCGGTGGAGATGTCACAGAGGAGGGTGGTGTTGGCCGCGTCGAACGTCACGTCCTCCAGCCGTAGCGCCGTAGGGGTCGACCGGTAGTCTTGAACGGTCGCGTCCTTGGCTTGGTCCGCTGCCATAGCGGCGTAGTCGAGACCCAAGTGAACGGCGTTAACAACCGCCCGTGAAAGGCAGTCGGCGACGAAGTTATCCTTGCCCGACACGTGTTGTATGTCCGTGGTAAACTCGGAAACCTCCGCGAGATGGCGCTGCTGACGCCCAGACCACGGTTCTGAGGTTTTGGCCATACAGAACGTCAGCGGTTTGTGGTCCACGAAAGCGGTGAACTGTCGGCCCTCCAATAGGAAACTAAAGTGTCTGGTTGCGAGGAAGAGACCCAGTAGTTCCCTATCAAAGGTGCTGTATTTGCGCTCGCTCTCACGGAGTTGTTTACTGAAAAACGCCAACGGCTGCCAGCCCCCCCCCCCGCCCAATGCTCACACACGGCCCCCACGGCGTAGTCGGAGGCATCCGTTGTAAGGGCTATGGGGGCGGTAGGCGACGGGGGAGCTAGTAGCGCAGCGTTGGCCAGCGCGGTCTTGGCGGCCACAAAAGCCTCGTCCATCCCCGAAGACCAGTTCAGCTCGTCCTTAGACTTCTTACCCCGCAGGGCCTCATACAGGGGACGCATGATGTGGGCGGCACGGGGCAGGAAACGGTTATAAATGTTCACCATGCCCAGGAATTCCTGCAGCGACTGTACAGTGCGGGGGCGGGGGAACATGGTGACAGCCTCAACCCTGGCAGGGAGGGGAACGGCCCCCTGTGGAGTGATGTGGTGCCCGAGGAAGGTGATGGACGACTCCCCGAACTGACACTTAGCTGGGTTGATGATTGTAGTGATATAACGCCATGTATATACACTGGAACTACATTAGGTGTTATGTACTACCCGGACTGTTATTATGGTTACACCACTACCATGTATGGTTATTACATCTGCCTACTGAGCCACGATTAAACCTGAGTTCTATAAACCGGTGTGGTCATTGATCCTCGACCAATACTACCCCAAGTATTACTTCATGGTGGCAGCGGTAAAGTACTCTCTATGAAGAATGAAGATAGACTGATAAAATTGTCCGTGGATAATTTCTGTCATCATTCAAGCAACAGTGCGCCGGAGCTGAGCTAGCCGCAAAGCTAACTAGCTAGCAACAGGAGACGTCATGGCATCGCATCTACCGACGATGAATTGGTCAGAACCGGACCTGGGTGAGGCAATTTCACTGTATAAACAGAAAATTACTCTGTATTTAGAAGATGAAGAAATAAATGGCGCAGCTAAACAAGCTAGGAAAATAGGTCGTGGAATCGGAGATGAAGGATTAAAAAGACTGAACGCCAGTGGTCTCACCGATGATAAAAAGAAAAAGCCTGCCAAACTATGGGACTTCTTTGAAAAACAGCTGAAGTTGAACGTAAATATCAGAATCCATAGACTGCAACGGATGCAACACAGACAGAAACCAGATGAGAATATTAATGATTTTGTGACCAGAGCCAGAACACTAGCACAGAAATGTCAGTTTTCAGACGAAGAGCTTAACGAGCGTATGATTGAGCTTATTATTGCGAGCACTCCCCATGATGCCCTGAGGAATGATCTATACGGCAAACCAAAAGGATATTCCTTAGCAGAGGTTCTGGCCGAGGGACGAAAATATGAAGCCCTGACAGCAGGCAATGAACAGTTAGACAAACTTAGCCTGTCACACAATGAGAGAATCCACGCTGTGGACAGGGACCGCATATGTCGTAACTGTGGGAGAAGCCACAAACCACGTCGATGTCCTGCATATGATGATGAATGCAATGCGTGTGGTGCAAAAGGTCACTGGGAGCGGTCCTGCAGGAAGGCCAAACGAGAGCGCCAGGAACACTCCAGCCAGAGCAGGAGCGGGGGAAGTAAGTCACACACACCACAAGACAAACAGCACAAGCGCAAAACCTATATAGACAAAAAGCAACAGAGCAGGACTCGCATACATGCTGTAGAGAGTAGCAGTGAAACAGACAGTGAGAACGAAAGTACTTACCAGAAACAGTTCCACTCCAGAACTATCAGTGAAAAGTGCATGCATAGCATAGACAGCAAGCCGGCCAGAGAGGAGGCGTACACAGTCCTGAAGGTGACACCACCTGACCTACCTGGTCGTGGATACACACTACGTCTGAACATAGACACAGGTGCGTCAGGCAACACACTCCCATTGCGTACCTTCAAGCAGATGTACGGTGAAAATGCATGCACCCAGAAACGACTGAAAAAAACCAACAGGAGGCTATCTGCATACAGTGGTCACGCCATCCCCTGCCTAGGCACCATTGACATTCCATGCCAGTACAAAGAATCCAAATGGATCAATGCAAAGTTCTATGTTGTAGACGTACCAGGGCCAGCCATAGTTGGGCTGCCAACATGTGAACTGTTAAACCTAGTGACTGTCAATGTAGATGCAGTGACCGAGAAAGGACATGCAAACCAGAAAAAAGTCAACACAAGACAGACAAAACCCAAAATGACCATATCTAACAGTGCAGACCTAAAGAGAGCATACCCAGACCAGTTTGACAAAATTGGCAACTTCAGTGGAAAGGCCAAGCTCTTCCTGAAAAAGGATGCTGAACCATTCATAGACCCACCACGTAAGTGCAGCATTCACATCAAAGACAAACTGAAAGATGAACTGAATAACCTAGTCGAACAAGATGTGTTAAGAAAAGTAGAACAGCACACAGACTGGTGCTCGAGTCTGGCATACAGCACAAAGAAAGACGGTTCCCTTCGCATATGCTTAGACCCCCAAAAGCTTAATGCCAGCCTTAGGAGATGCCCACACAAGATTCCTACTGTGGAGGAACTGAACCCGAAGTTTGCAAATGCAAAAATATTCAGCAAACTTGACGCAAAAGCTGGATATTGGTCAATACACCTAGAGGAAGAGTCACAACTGCTAACCACATTCCGAACTCCATTTGGTAGATACTGCTGGAAACGTTTGCCATTTGGTCTCAGTGTCTCTCAAGATCTCTTCCAGCTAAAGATGGACCAAATCCTGGAGGGGCTCAATGGTGTCGTCAGCATAGCCGATGATATCGCAGTCTACGGAGCAAGCGAAGAGGAGCATGACAGGAACCTGACCGACCTGATGGAGAGAGCAGCCAAGACAGGTATTGTGTTCAACAGTGACAAGTGCACAATCAAACAGACAAGCATCTCATTCTTTGGCAACCTGTACACAGACAAAGGTATCAAACCTGACCCAGCCAAAATCAGGGACATCCAGAAAATGCCAACACCCCAGAACAAAGATGAACTGAGCAGATTCTTGGGGATGCTGACCTACCTGTCACCCTACATCCCAACGTTCGCAGACAAAATACACACACTGAGGGTGCTGCTGAAAAGTGACGTGCCTTGGACATGGGACACTGACCACCAAAAGAGCTTTGAGGACCTGAAATCAGTTATCAACGAACATGACTGCCTGAAGTACTATGATCCAAGCACACCTCTGACACTTGAGGTCGATGCATCACAGAAAGGACTGGGCGTGGCATTAGTGCAGAACAAAAGACCCATAGCGTTTGGCTCAAAGACACTGGACGACTGCCAATCCAGGTACAGCAACATAGAGCGAGAAACGCTGGCCATAGTCTATGGAATGCAGCGATACCATACCTACCTGTATGGAAAGTCATTCATTGTAGTTACAGACCACAAACCCCTCGTTACCATATGCACAAAGCCACTGCATGCCGCCCCACCACGGCTTCAGCGAATGCTGATAAAAACACAAGGATACAACTACGAGGTCATGTATCGACCAGGAAACCAGATGGTCCTGGCAGACACACTCAGCCGACTACCCAACCCTGAGAACAACAGCAACATCGAGCTGGACGAGCGCATTGACGGAATAGAGGCAGAAGTCGAGGATCCAGAGATGCTCACTGTTGTAATGATAAACTTCTCTCCCGAGAAACAGGACGCACTCCGCACGGAAACCACCAGCGACCCCAGACTCAATGCACTGAAAGAGCTGATCCACCAGGGATGGCCAGACAACATCAAAGCTCTACCAAGACAACTACGTGAGTACTGGTCATTCAGAGATGAGCTCGCAGTTGAAGCAGGAGTCATATTCAAAGGCAGACAGGTGCTCATCCCAGACTCCATGACTGATTCTATACTCGAACAGCAACATGTAGGACACCAGGGCATCGAAAAGACCCGGCGACTGGCGAGAGAAAGTGTCTTCTGGATCAGAATGAACGATGACATCGAAAGAGTCTGCAGGTCATGTAGCGTATGCGTGGAACATCAGGATGCAAATCCAAAGCTACCTCTCAACCCACACAACACACCGTCAAAACCATGGCAATCCCTAGCTTCTGATCTATTCGAGATCGATGGACATCAGTATTTACTGATTGTGGACAGATATTCTAAGTTCCCTCTAGTGAATGAAATGCCCATGCCTGTGTCCAGCCGGGCAGTTGCACAAAAAATGGAAATGTACATGTCTCTTTTTGGAAGGCCTGACGAGATACTTACAGATAATGGACCCCAGTACACAGGGCACGTGTTCCACAAATTCACGGCTGACTGGGGAATCAGGCACATGACAAGCTCACCCCACTATCCAAAAAGCAATGGATTCATTGAGAGGCATGTGCGACACATCAAATCCATTGTGAAGAAAACCATGAGACAAGGAGGTAACATACAAGTTGCCTTACTACAGGTCAGAGCAACACCCATCGACAGTAAACTACCATCACCAGCAGAACTGATCTTCGGAAGGCCAGTCACCACCCTGCTGCCGAGTCGAGGGGACCCAGGCAAGGAGGAAAACCGACTCCACCTGGAGCAGAGAACAGCAAACATGAAGGAACATCATGACCGCAGCAGCGGCAGAGAACTACCTCCACTCGGTCCCGGACAGCATGTATCTGTCCTAAACAAGGAAAAAGGGACTTGGTATCCACCCACTGTCGTACAAAAGTGCGATGAGCCAAGGAGCTACATTGTGCAAACATCAAATGGGAACAAACTCAGACGTGGCAGGAGCCACCTGCGGGAAATTCACCACCCCCATGCACTGAGGAGCGCAAGAACTCGCTTCACAGAACCTCAACGGGACACTCATGCAGCTGGAACTTCTTCCAGCCAAACCTGTGAAACACACAAGACAGTACGCACAAGATATGGAAGAGCTGTTTCCAAACCAGCTCACTACAAGGACTACGAGTAGAGACAATCACACACAAAAGGAGGGCTCTGAATATGTTTGTATTTTGATACTGTAAAAATTGAAAACTAAACAGGGGGGATGTAGTGATATAATGCCATGTATATACACTGGAACTACACTAGGTGTTATGTACTACCCGGACTGTTATTATGGTTACACCACTACCATGTATGGTTATTACGTCTGCCTACTGAACCACGATTAAACCTGAGTTCTATAAACCAGTGTGGTCATTGATCCGCGACCAATACTACCCCAAGTATTACTTCAATGATGAGGCCGTGTTCGCTGAGCCTGTCGAACAGCTGTCTGAGGTGCGTCATGTGTTCCTCCGCCGACGCGCTGGCCACGAGGATGTCGTCTAAGTACACAAACAAAAATGGCATGTCGTGGAGCACAGAATCCATAAGGCGCTGAAACGTCTGCGCCGCCCCTTTAAGGCCGAAAGGCATACGTAAAAACTCAAAGAGCCCAAAGGGTGTGATGACAGCCGTTTTTGGGACATCCAGTGGGTGGACCGGCACTTGGTGATACCCCCGCACTAAGTCGATTTTGGAATAGATGGCAGCGCCCGCCAGGTGGTTAGAGAAATCTTGTATGTGCGGTATGGGGTACCGGTCGGGGGTCGTGGCATTGTTTAGGCGACGGTAGTCCCCGCACGGGCGCCAACCCCCGTCGGCCTTAGTAACCATGTGAAGAGGGGAAGCCCACGGGCTGTCAGAACGGCGGACAATGCCGAGGCGCTCCATGGTCGAAAACTCCTCCCTGGCTATTGCGAGCTTGGCCGAGTCGAGGCGTCGGGCCCGGGCGTAAACTGCGGGGCCCACTGTGGTGGTATGATGTTCTACGCCGTGCTTGGCCACCGCCGAGGAGAAGGTGGGTGTGGTGAGCTCGGGGAAATTTGCGAGCAGGCGTTGGTATGGATCCCCGGTGGAGAGTGTGTTAGCGAGGCACAGCGCTCCAGCCCCGCCAAGCGTGCAGGGGTATGACGCAAAAGAGACGGCATCAATCACGCGACAGTTTTTAACATCCACCAGCAGGTTGAAAGCACACAGGAAATCCGCACCTAGGGGCGGGGTGGATACAGCAGCCATCACAAAGTCCCAGCCGAAACGTCGGCCGCCAAAACACACGTCCACATGTCTGATACCGTACGTCCGAATGGACGTGCCGTTGGCGGCGTTCATCTGGGGGCCGTGACTGTCGGTCATCGTGTCCACAGCTTGTGCTGGTAGTGTGCTGCGTTGAGCGCCAGAGTCAACCAGCAGCCGCCGGCCCGACAAGGAGTCTCTGATGAACAACAGCTTGCAGTCACGGCCGGCGCCCATATCCGTTAACGAGCGCCGGCCTTGGCGTTTCCCTGAACCCCGTAACTGCAGGGTTTGCGACACTGTTTTGCTTTTGCCCCAAACTTGGCATGGTAATAACAGAGCCCGTCGTCAGGTTGGCGGCGGGCTGTCACCGCAGCCGCGGTGTCCATATAGTCGTACACAGGTGGTGGTGGGGCGGTCTTGTGGGGTAGCAGGGCATGCACAAACTGGCCAGGAAAACCCTGTCTGCTTCAGCAGCCAGAGAACGGTAGTCCTTGGAGGCGGCGAGAGGAGAACTGGCCAGTGCTGTGCGTACAGGTGCGGGGAGCTGCCTCAGAAAAATGTGTGTGAAAAGAAAGGCCGGATCAGCCGATCCCAGCACAGACAGCATTTTTTCCATTAACTCAGACGGTTTGCCGTCGCCGAGGCCATTCAGGGACAGTGAACGGTCTGCCTTCTCCAGCTCCGACAGTTCAAATAGTTTCAGGAGGAATGTCTTTATAGCATCGTACTTGCCAGCAGCTGGCGGAGCTTCCAACAGTGTCATTGCTCGCGCCGTTGTCGATGCGTCTAACGCCGCCACTACGTGGAAGTACTGCGCTGCATCCTGCGTTATCCCTCTCAGCTGGAACTGGGCTTCCACATGTTGAAACCACGGCCGTGGATTATGCTGCCAAAAGTCGGGTAGCTTCACAGTAGCGGTGTAAATGCTAGCGTTAGCAATAGCCATGTTGTTAGCACCGGCGTCGTCGTTGTCAGACATACTCGTATTAGTAGTTCGATCACGTCGGGGTCACCAATGTGGAGTTAGAAAGCAACGAGACAGGAGACGTGAGAGTAGACGTAGTCGAGGTAGTTTACTAGCTCCAACTTTGCATGTCATACATTCGACAACGACACTGAACTGTGTACCGGAAGCGGAAGTGCATTATCTGACCCCTCGCCTCTTCCCTTAAAACACCGTCCTCTTAGGTGAATGTCTCTAGTTATATAGATGTGGGTCACCACAGGAGGCACATTTATTACATTCAGTGCCAACACGTGTTGTGGGGTCATGCCTCCTCGCCAGTGCGTGTGGTGCACTCTACAAGCTGCATTTTACTTCAGCAAATAAAATCCTGCTTGAGGGGGCCCCCGGGTAGTGTAGCGGTCTATTCCGTTGCCTACCAACACGAGGTTCGCTGGTTCGAATCCCAGTGTTACCTCCGGCTTGGTCGGGCGTCTCTACAGACAAAATTGGCCGTGTCTGCGGGTGGGAAGCGGGATGTGGGTATGTGTCCTTGTCGCTGCACTAACGCCTCTTCTGGTCGGTCGGGGCGCCCGTTTGGGGGAGGGGGAACTCCCACGTCCCCTTGGTGAAACTTCTCACTGTCAGGTGAAAAGAAGCGGCTGGCGACTCCACATGTATGGGAGGAGACAAGTGGTAGTCTGCAGCCCTCCCCGGATTGGCAGAGGGGGTGGAGCAGCGACCGGCACGGCTCGGAAGAGTGGGGTAATTGGCCGGATACAATTGGGGAGAAAAAGGGGAGAAAACAATTGAGAAAAAAATGCAGCTTGTGAGGTGAGATGTGTGGCGTGTCATGCCACCTGCCATGTTGAACACGGGCTTGTTCAGCTAATGTTCTGCAGGTAATGTTGTTCAGCTAATGTTCTGAAGGTAATGTTGTTCAGCTAATGTTCTGCAGGTAATGTTGCAGGGCATAAGGCATTTATACAGTGAACTGCATGGAAACCGTGTCTGACCATACCTTGATGTGCCTGCTCTGCTTTTGCGTGAAAGTGTATGAGTGTATGAAGATGAAGAGTATGAGTGTATGAAGATGAAGAATATGAGTGTATGAAGATGAAGATGAGGCGCATGAGTGTATGAAGATGAAGATGAAGTGTATGTGTATGAAGATTAACAGTATGAGTGTATGAGGATGAAGAGTATGAGTGTATGAAGATGAGGCGTATGAGTGTATGAAGATGAAGAGTATGAGTGTATGAAGATGAAGAGTATGAGTGCATGAAGATGAGGCGTATGAATGTATGAAGATGAGGCATATGAGTGTATGAAGATGAAGCGTATGAGTGTATGAAGATGTAGAGTATGAGTGTATGAAGATGAAGAGTATGAGCGTATGAAGATGAGGCGTATGAATGTATGAAGATGAGGCGTATGAGTGTATGAAGATGAAGCGTATGAGTGTATGAAGATGTAGAGTATGAGTGTATGAAGATGGCTACGCATCCTTGCTATGCAGGCTACACATCCTTGCTCTCCCTCAACTTTCTTGCTCTAACTGAGACCTGGATCATACACTACCACCCCCGCAGCTCTGTCTGATGTGTACTCTATTTCTCACACTCCCAGAGCTGGGAGGCGGGGTGGTGGTACTGGCCTGCTAATCTCCCTGAAATGGAAATATTCTCTTGTTTCCATTCAACAGTTTTCTCCGCCCTCTTTTCAATTTCATGCTGTTACTGTCTCTTATCCAGTCAATCTCACCATCGTGGTTGTGTACTGCCCACCAGGCCCCCTTGGTGAGTTTCTGGAGGAGCTTGACACACTTGTCTCGCACTTTCCTGTTGATGACTCTGCACTTATCCTTCTCGGTGACTTCAACATCCACACTAACAAGCTAGATCCTCTTCTCTCGCTCCTCCCCTCCTTTGAGCTTCACCTCTCACCCTCTCCTCCTACCCACAAGACCGGCAACTAGCTGGACCTTATCTTTAATAGACACTATCCTATTTCCAATCTCTCTGTTACTCCCCTCCAGCTCTCTGACCGCTATTTCATGTCCTACTCTCTCTCCCTCGCTTCTCCCCCCTCAGCCCCTCCTCCTACACACATGGTTTCCACCCATAGACACCTTCGCTCTCTCCCTGCCACTGATCTTTCTTCCTCTGTTACCTCTATCATCTCTACACCTGAATCTTTCTCTCTCCTATCCCCTGACACTGCTACTGATCTTCTTCTCTCTACCTTCTCCTCTTCTCTGGACACTCTCTGTCCCCTCACCTCCAGGCCTGCACGCCCAACTCCACCTGCCCCTTGGCTGTCTGACTCAGTACGTACTGACAGATGGACCCTTAGAGTGGCAGAGCGCAAATGGAGAAAAGGCAAACTCCCAGAGGACCTTCTCAACTTCCAGTCTCTTTTTTCCACTTTCTCCTCCTCCCTTTCTGCTGCTAAGGCTGCCTTCTATCGCTCTAAAATCCTATCCTCTGCCTCTAATCCTAAGAATCTCTTTGAAACCTTCTCTAGACTTCTTCAACCTCCACCTCCTCCTCCTACTTCCTCTCTTCTCCCTGATGACTTTGCTAACTTCTTTGACAAGTAGGTAAATGGAATCAGATCCTCCTTTTTTCACCACCCGGTTAGTGCTGCTTGCACTATCCCACCCTCTGCACCCTCCTTCACCTCGCCACATCCCACCCTATCCCACCTCACTCCCCTCTCCCCCGACGAGGTTCTAAAGCTCATCACAACCAGTCGCCCGACCACATGCTTCCTTGACCCGGTCCCCTCCCCTCTTCTTCAGTCTATAGCACCTGAACTCCTTCCCTATCTAACCCAACTCATCAACACCTCCCTCCAGGCAGGATGCTTTCCATTTGCTTTCAAGACTGCTAGAGTCACCCCCTTCTCAAGAAACCATCACTTAACCCCTCTGATGTCAAAAACTACAGACCAGTTTCTCTTCTACCCTTTCTATCCAAAACTTTCGAACGTGTTGTCTTTAACCAACTTTCTTTGTACCTCCACCAGAACAACCTCCTGGACCCCAACCAGTCTGGGTTCAGGGTGGGTCACTCGACAGAGACGGCCCTCCTTGCAGTGACAGAATCGCTGCACTCTGCGAGAGCAAACTCTCTCACCTCTGTCCTGATACTCCTGGACCTGTCAGCTGCATTCGACACAGTGAACCACCAGTTCCACCTCTCTACCCTCAAGGGGCTGGGTGTCATGCTGCACTCTCAATGTTTGCAACCTACCTGACTGGTCGCTCCTACCAGGTGACATGGAGGGGATCTGTGTCGGAGCCTTGCAGACTGACTACAGCCGTTCCACAGGGTTCGGTTCTGGGTCCTCTCCTTTTCTCCCTGTACACAACATCCCTGGGTTCTCTTATTCACTCGCATGACGTCTCTTACCATTGTCATGCTGATGACACCCAGCTGATCTTGTCCTTTCCTCCCTCTGACACACAAGTAGAGACACGCATTGCTGCATGCTTGACTGACATATCGGAGTGGATGGCGACACACCACCTGAAGCTCAATCTGGACAAGACAGAGCTGATGTTCCTCTCGGGGAAAGGTTGCCCACACCGAGACCTGGCCATCACCATTGACAACACCGTGGTGACGCCAAATCGGACTGTGAGGAATCTGAGTGTGATCCTGGACGCCAATTATCGTTTGCTGAAAACGTTGCATTGGTTGCTCGCTCCTGCAGATTTCTCCTCTATAACATCAGGAGGATTCACCAATTCCTCACCAATGAGACGGCACAGGTGCTCATCCCGGCTCTGGTCATCTCCCGGCTGGACTACGGCAACTTCCTCCTTGCTGGTGCCCCGGCGTTGGTCATCAGACCTCTGGAGCTTGTTCAGAAAGCTGCAGCTTGTCTGGTGTTCAACCGCCCTAAGTTTTCCCACACAACTCCCCTTCTCATGTCCCTACACTGGCTCCCAGTAGCTGCTCGCATCCAGTTTAAGACTCTGCTGCTAGCCTACAGGGCAGTGAAAGGAACAGCACCTTCCTATCTCCAGGCCATGGTCAAGCCCTACACCCCCGCCCGACCACTTTCGCTCTGCCACCTTGGGACGCCTTGGTTGTCTCGTCGCTCAGAGGCCCTTGCTGCTGATCGACCCGGTCACGGCTCTTTTCTGTCCTGGCCCCAGAGTGGTGGAATGAACTCCCCACTGATGTCAGGACAGCAGAGTCGCTGCCCATCTTTCGACACAGGTTGAAAACTCACCTCTTTAATAACTGCCACCCTGTTACTTGCTCTTAGCACTTATTGTATTCACTCATTTAAAAAAAAGAAAAAAAATCTTTCTTGCACTTTTACTTTAGCACTGGTTTTGCCCTTAGGTGCTTGTTTAGATGCACTTATGACCTCTGATGACTAGTAGTTCTCCTGATTTCCTACGTTAAATGCACTTATTGTAAGTCGCTTTGGATAAAAGTGTCAGCTAAATGACTGTAATGTAATGTAAAGTAATATAATGTAAAAATGAAGTGTATGAGTGTATGAAGATGAAGTGTATGAGTGTATGAAGATGAGGCGTATGAATGTATGAGGATGAAGAGTATGAATGTATGAATATGAAGAGTATGAGGATGAGGTGTATGAGTGTATGAAGATGAAGAGTTGAGTGTATGAGGATGAAGAGTATGGGTGTGTGAGGAGGAAGGGTATGGGTGTACGATGATGAAGAGTATGGGTGTGTGAGGATGAAGAGTATGGATGTATGAGGATGAAGAGTATGGGTGTATGAGGATGAAGCGTACGGGTGTGTGAGAATGAAGAGTATGGGTGTGTGAGGATGAAGAGTATGGGTGTATAAGGACGAAGAGTATGGGTGTGTGAGGATGAAGGGTATGGGTGTATGATGATGAAGTGTATGGGTGTGTGAGGATGAAGAGTATGGGTGTATGAGGATGAAGAGTATGGGTGTGTGAGGAGGAAGAGTGTGGGTGTGTGAGGATGAAGAGTATGGGTGTGTGAGGATGAAGGGTATGGGTGTGTGAGGATGAAGAGTATGGGTGTGTGAGGATGAGGAGTATGGGTGTGTGAGGATGAAGAGTATGGGTGTGTGAGGAGGAAGAGTATGGGTGTGTGAGGATGAAGAGTATGGGTGTGTGAGGATGAAGAGTATGGGTGTATGAAGATGAAGAGTAAGGGTATGTGAGGATGAGGAGTATGGATGTGTGAGGATGAAGAGTATGGGTGTGTGAGGATGAAGAGTATGGGTTTTAATATTAGGAGGAGGCTGTACTCCTACACGTGAGGGATCAGGCTCATACTGGTGTGGGTTTGCAGCCGACGTGATCAGACCCACGTTAGAAGGCCGTGCAGATGCTGGGCTCCTTGTTCTTTCATCCAGAAGTACTCCATGACCCTTGTTCTTTCATCCAGAAGTACTCCATGACCCTTGTTCTTTCATCCAGAAGTACTCCATGACCCTTGTTCTTTCGTCCAGAAGTACTCCATAACCCTTGTTCTTTCGTCCAGAAGTACTCCATAACCCTTGTTCTTTCATCCAGAAGTACTCCATGACCCTTGTTCTTTCATCCAGAAGTACTCCATGACCCTAATTCTTTCATCCAGAAGTACTCCATGACCCTTGTTCTTTCATCCAAAAGTACTCCATGACCCTTGTTCTTTCGTCCAGAAGTACTCCATGACCCTTGTTTTTTCATCCAGAAGTACTCCATGACCCTTGTTATTTCGTCCAGAAGTACTCCACGACGCTTGTTCTTTCGTCCAGAAGTACTCCAGGACCCTTGTTCTTTCATCCAGAAGTACTCCATGACCCTTGTTCTTTCGTCCAGAAGTACTCCATTACCCTTGTTCTTTCATCCAGAAGTACTCCATGACCCTTGTTCTTTCATCCAGAAGTACTCCATGACCCTTGTTCTTTCGTCCAGAAGTACTCCATGACCCTTGTTCTTTCGTCCAGAAGTACTCCATGACCCTTGTTCTTTCATCCAGAAGTACTCCATGACCCTTGTTCTTTCGTCCAGAAGTACTCCATGACCCTTGTTCTTTCATCCAGAAGTACTCCATGACCCTTGTTCTTTCATCCAGAAGTACTCCATGACCCTTGTTCTTTCATCCAGAAGTACTCCATGACCCTTGTTCTTTCATCCAGAAGTACTCCATGACCCTTGTTCTTTCGTCCAGATGTACTCCATGACCCTTGTTCATGTCTGCTGAGCTTCTTCACAGTTCTTAGTTTTAAGTTTATGCTCCTAACTTGTGGAGACACCAGTTTGTGTCCACGGAGCAGATTAGCTCCGTTTCATATTTGTCGTGGGAAAAATGAAAACTTTTGGAATGGTTTTGATCCTGTTTGCCCGTCACTCTGTTGAATGAAGTCCATTTTCATTTTATAAAGGAGAAATAGACTGCGCCATCTGGTGGCTTGTGCGTTAATACGCATCACTGATTGAATGCCAAGTTGTTTTTGGTGTGTTGCATGTGAAACTACACACACACCATATGCTGATGGTTGTGCTCCACAGGGAGTTAGGCTGGTCCTCCGTTCTCATGTGTGACCGTCACCAAATCTAAAAGCTGAAGTCTGCCCACATTATTCATCACTGCTGTCTGCTGGGGGCGCTGTCTCTTCAGCATAATAATCACATATTGTGTCACAGGTTTGTGTTGACTGAGCATAGCCTTGTTTGCTAAGCTAGCTAACCTTCAGCTGATGGTGGTGGTGAAGTGTCTCAGATGCTGGTGCAGTAGGAGCTTCTGTTTTATAAAAAACAGTTCGCGGTGCCCACGGGTCCTGACAGTATCTACGGGTGCTGACGGTGTCTACGGGTCCTGAGGCAGGTGTTTTGCCAGTGCATGGTAACTCTTCAGTCTGCAGCAGCTGCAGAGCAACAACAGTGTCGCTTAACTCAGTCCTGCTGTCGTCCTGTTGCTCATGTATGAGCTTAAACAGGCCGTGCTGGCAGAAGCTGACCGGGCATCCACACACAGTGGTCTCACAGTGGTCTCCCAGTGCTCTATACCTACATGGTCTCACAATGGTCTACATCTACATGGTCTCACAGTGGTCTATATCTACATGGTCTCACAGTGGTCTCCCAGTGCTCTATATCTACATGGTCTCACAGTGCTCTATAGCTACATGGTCTCACAGTGGTCTATATCTACATGGTCTCACAGTGGTGTCACAGTGGTCTATATCTATGTACATGGTCTCGCAGTGGTCTGACAGTGGTCTGACAGTGGTTTATATCTACATGGTCTCACAGTGGTCTCACAGTGGTCTATATCTACATGGTCTCAGAGTGATCTCACAGTGATCTCACAGTGGTCTATATCTACATGGTCTCACAGTGGTCTCACAGTGGTCTCACAGTGGTCTATATCTATGTACATGGTCTCGCAGTGGTCTGACAGTGGTTTATATCTACATGGTCTCACAGTGGTCTCACAATGGTCTATATCTACATGGTTTCACAGTAGTCTACATCTATATGGTCTCACATAGTGAGCACACAACATGACCAAGTTTACAAGGAAGACAGCATGGAGAGGACACAACACGACCAAGTTTACAAGGAAGACAGCATGGAGAGGACACCACACGACCATGTTTACAAGGAAGACAGCATGGAGAGGACACAACACCACCAAGTTTACAAGGAAGACAGCATGGAGAGGACACAACACCACCAAGTTTACAAGGAAGACAGCATGGAGAGGACACAACATGACCAAGTTTACAAGGTAGACAGCATGGAGAGGACACAACACGACCAAGTTTACAAGGAAGACAGCATGGAGAGCACACAACACGACCAAGTTTACAAGGAAGACAGCATGGAGAGGACACAACACCACCAAGTTTACAAGGAAGACAGCATGGAGAGGACACAACATGACCAAGTTTACAAGGAAGACAGCATGGAGAGGACACAACACGACCAAGTTTACAAGGAAGACAGCATGGAGAGCACACAACACGACCAAGTTTACAAGGAAGACAGCATGGAGAGGACACAACACCACCAAGTTTACAAGGAAGACAGCATGGAGAGGACACAACACCACCAAGTTTACAAGGAAAACAGCATGGAGAGGACAAAACACCACCAAGTTTACAAGGAAGACAGCATGGAGAGGACACAATACCACCAAGTTTACAAGGAAGACAGCATGGAGAGGACACAACATGACCAAGTTTACAAGGAAGACAGCATGGAGAGGACACAACACGACCAAGTTTACAAGGAAGACAGCATGGAGAGCACACAACACGACCAAGTTTACAAGGAAGACAGCATGGAGAGGACACAACACCACCAAGTTTACAAGGAAAACAGCATGGAGAGGACACAACATCACCAAGTTTACAAGGAAGACAGCATGGAGAGGACCCAACACGACCAAGTTTACAAGGAAGACAACATGGGGAGGACACAACACGACCAAGTTTACAAGGAAGATAGCATGGAGAGGACACAACAAGACCAAGTTTACAAGGAAGACAGCATGGGGAGGACACAACACGACCAAGTTTACAAGGAAGACAGCATGGTTAGGACACAACACGACCAAGTTCACAAGGAAGACAGCTGCGCACCGTCACACACTCAGCGTAGGCAAGGAGGGCCCTGAATTATTCATCAGGGGTGGAGAGAGGAGACACGGATAGAAAGACTGAGAGGAAGAGTTGGGGAGAGAATGATGAAGAGGAGGAGGTGAGGAGGAGACAGAGAAGCAGGGGGGAATGATATGAGCTCAATAACGAGGCTTGGACTCAGACACAATGATGAAGTAATGGAGACGGAGGGACACTGAAGTAGAAGAATATGTGATGAGTGAGAACTTGATAAAACACGGACAAACACTGCTTTCAACAACAGACAGACAACAGACAGATGAGCAACAACGTTTGTTTTTATTTTTAGGCTTCTACATGTATTTCTTAGTGTTCTATTTTGTCTCCTCTGCTCTTTACTTTGTCTACTGTCTGAGAACAGCATAGCCAACCTCTACTAAGACCAACCTCTACTACACACCATCCAACCACCCTCTACTGCACACCATCCAACCAACCTCTACTGCCGCCATCCATCCAACCTCTACTGCACACCATCCAACCACCCTCTACTGCACACCATCCAACTACCCTCTACTGCACACCATCCAACCACCCTCTCCTGCACACCATCCAACCACCCTCTACTGCACACCACCCAACCAACCTCTACTGCACACCATCCAACCAACCTCTACTACACACCATCCAACCACCCTCTACTGCACACCATCCAACCACCCTCTACTGCACACCATCCAACCAACCTCTACTGCACACCATCCAACCAACCTGTACTGCCCACCATCCAACCAACTTCTACTGCACACCATCCAATTACTCTCTACTGCACACCATCCAACCAACCTCTACTACACACCATCCAACCACACTCTACTGCACACCATCCAACCACCCTCTACTGCACACCTTCCAACCAACTTCTACTGCACACCATCCAATTACTCTCTACTGCACACCATCCAACCACCCTCTACTGCACACCATCCAACCAACCTCTACTGCACACCATCCAACCAACTTCTACTGCACACCATCCAACCAACTTCTACTGCACACCTTCCAACCAACTTCTACTGCACACCTTCCAACCAACTTCTACTGCACACCTTCCAACCAACTTCTACTGCACACCATCCAATTACTCTCTACTGCACACCTTCCAACCAAATCTACTGCACACCATCCAACCAACCTCTACTACACACCATCCAACCACCCTCTACTGCACACCATCCAACCACCCTCTACTGCACACCATCCAACCAACCTCTACTGCACACCATCAAACCAACCTCTACTGCACACCATCCAACCAACTTCTACTGCACACCATCCAATTACTCTCTACTGCACACCATCCAACCAACCTCTACTACACACCATCCAACCACCCTCTACTGCACACCATCCAACCACCCTCTACTGCACACCTTCCAACCAACTTCTACTGCACACCATCCAATTACTCTCTACTGCACACCATCCAACCACCCTCTACTGCACACCATCCAACCAACCTCTACTGCACACCATCCAACCAACTTCTACTGCACACCATCCAACCAACTTCTACTGCACACCATCCAACCAACCTCTACTGCACACCATCCAACCACACTCTACTGCACACCATCCAACCACCCTCTACTGCACACCTTCCAACCAACTTCTACTGCACACCATCCAATTACTCTCTACTGCACACCATCCAACCACCCTCTACTGCACACCATCCAACCAACCTCTACTGCACACCATCCAACCAACTTCTACTGCACACCTTCCAACCAACTTCTACTGCACACCTTCCAACCAACTTCTACTGCACACCTTCCAACCAACTTCTACTGCACACCTTCCAACCAACTTCTACTGCACACCATCCAATTACTCTCTACTGCACACCTTCCAACCAAATCTACTGCACACCATCCAACCAACCTCTACTACACACCATCCAACCACCCTCTACTGCACACCATCCAACCACCCTCTACTGCACACCTTCCAACCAACTTCTACTGCACACCATCCAATTACTCTCTACTGCACACCATCCAACCACCCTCTACTGCACACCATCCAACCAACCTCTACTGCACACCATCCAACCAACTTCTACTGCACACCATCCAACCAACTTCTACTGCACACCATCCAACCAACCTCTACTGCACACCATCCAACCACACTCTACTGCACACCATCCAACCACCCTCTATTGCACACCTTCCAACCAACTTCTACTGCACACCATCCAATTACTCTCTACTGCACACCATCCAACCACCCTCTACTGCACACCATCCAACCAACCTCTACTGCACACCATCCAACCAACTTCTACTGCACACCTTCCAACCAACTTCTACTGCACACCTTCCAACCAACTTCTACTGCACACCTTCCAACCAACTTCTACTGCACACCTTCCAACCAACTTCTACTGCACACCATCCAATTACTCTCTACTGCACACCTTCCAACCAAATCTACTGCACACCATCCAACCAACCTCTACTACACACCATCCAACCACCCTCTACTGCACACCATCCAACCACCCTCTACTGCACACCATCCA
Organism: Lampris incognitus; assembly: GCF_029633865.1. Classification (NCBI taxonomy): domain Eukaryota; kingdom Metazoa; phylum Chordata; class Actinopteri; order Lampriformes; family Lampridae; genus Lampris; species Lampris incognitus. The sequence goes on from NC_079213.1 coordinate 57,212,444, forward strand.
ACCAACCTCTACTGCACACCATCAAACCAACCTCTACTGCACACCATCCAACCAACTTCTACTGCACACCATCCAATTACTCTCTACTGCACACCATCCAACCAACCTCTACTACACACCATCCAACCACCCTCTACTGCACACCATCCAACCACCCTCTACTGCACACCTTCCAACCAACTTCTATTGCACACCATCCAATTACTCTCTACTGCACACCATCCAACCACCCTCTACTGCACACCATCCAACCAACTTCTACTGCACACCATCCAACCAACCTCTACTGCACACCATCCAACCAACTTCTACTGCACACCTTCCAACCAACTTCTACTGCACACCTTCCAACCAACTTCTACTGCACACCTTCCAACCAACTTCTACTGCACATCTTCCAACCAACTTCTACTGCACACCATCCAATTACTCTCTACTGCACACCTTCCAACCAAATCTACTGCACACAATCCAACCAACCTCTACTGCACACCATCCAACAAACCTCTACTGCACACCATCCAATCAACCTCTACTACACACCATCCAACCAACCTGCACACCATCCAACAAACCTCTACTACACACTATGCAACCAACCTGTTCTGCACACCATCCAACCAACCTATACTACACACCATCCAACAAACCTCTACTATACACAATCTAAAAGCAACTTCACTGTGGCTATTTTATTGAGCGGTTTCTTGTATTTTTCATGTCTCTGTTTGTGTGTGTGTGTGTTTGTGTGTGTGTGTGTGTGTGTGTGTGAGTGTTTGTGAGATAGAGAGAGAGAGAGAGAGAGAGAGAGAGAGAGAGAGAGAGAGAGAGAGAGAGAGAGAGAGACAGAGAGAGAGAGAGAGACAGAGAGAGACCTTTGACCTTTAACCAAGCCTTTAATGGTCCAATTTTTCATTCACATCAAGATAACAATTTTAACACAAATACTCATGTGCATAGTGAAAAACGCAACAATCGCCATACACAGTAAAAACAAGAGAGAGAGACAGACAGACAGGCAGGGACAGGGACAGAGAGAATCATAGACATAAAGAGAGCAAGAGACACAGAGAGAGAGAGAGACAGAGAGAATGAGAGAGAGAGAGAGAGAGAGAGAGAGAGAGAGAGAGAGAGAGAGAGAGAGAGAGAGAGAGAGAGAGAGAGAGAGAGAGAGAGCGAGCGAGAGAGAGAGAGAGAGAGAGAGAGAGAGAGAGAGAGAGAGAGAGAGAGAGAGAGAGAGAGAGAGAGAGAGAGAGAGAGAGAGAGAGAGAGAGAGAGAACGTCAGGCTGAAGTAACAAACAGGCTGTCCTGTCTTCAGTATGTGACTGTGAGAAAACAGGGTTGGCTGGCTGGTTGACCTTTCGTCCCCATCCGACCTGTTGAGGTGGTGAGTTGTGATTCCGTGGGTCTGCCTTACTCTGACCGCCGGTCTGGGCAGGAGGACGCTAAACATGCATAGAAATTCCACTCACAACTCAGTCTTTGGCCTGCAAAGACAAGAGTGCATTCATCTCCCTTCCATCCTTCCTTTTGAACTCTTACTTTTCTTTCTGCTCCCTCTCTCTCGCCTCTTTCTTTCTGTCTTTCTTTCTGAATCTATCTGACTGTCTTTCTTTCTTTCTTTCTGAATCTATCTGACTTTCTTTCTGTCTTTCTTTCTGAATTTATCTGACTTCCTTCTTTCTTTCTATTCTCTCTCCTCATTCAGGGGCTTGCCCCTGTTAATGCTGGCCTCATGCATAACTATCTCCCTCTCTGTCAGGTCAGTGTTATTTGTATCGCCCAGCATCACACATTACAAATGGGCCTCATGGGACTTTACATCAACACAACATCCTGTCCGTAGACCCTCTTATCTGAAGAGGAACAACTCCCTAAAAATCTTTAACAGGGAGAAAAAACAGGAAGGAACCTCAGGGAGAGCAACAGACGATGATCTCTCTCCCAAGACGGACAACGTGCAATGGTGTTGTGTTTAGACAACTTACACAACAAAACAGTGAAAAATAACACAATTATAATGGACTTATAAGATATATGAAGACTATGATGATGAGGATGCCAAGCAGTGTTCTGATGCCCCCCGAAAAACCTAGGACCCGAGCCACGCGACCACCATCACCATGCAAACCTGGGAAGAGGACATAATACACATGCACACAGGGAGACACACATCACACCATTCACACACAGAAGAAAAAGGAGAAGACATCATTCAGAGAGAGAACAAACGTGAGCGAAGAGAACTGTTTGCAGTAGTCAATAATCAATACTCTATAATCTGACATTCAATTTTTCACAGCAGCCAAGCAGGCTTCTAAGTTAGTCATTTGAATATAATTATCGGCCCTTATAGGCACACACAGCTGAGTATCATCCACATAGTAAGGGAACTTTATTCCATGGCTGTGTATAATTTGGCCAAGAGGTAGAATCTAAAGAGAGAAAAGTAGAGGGCCACGAACTTAGCCCTGAGATACACCATATTTAACGTCAGAGAATTCTGATTTAATATGATCAAAACAGACAATGCATTCTTGCAGATAAGTAGGACTTAAGCCAAGAGAGAGATAAACCAGAGACACCAAAATTACAATTTAGTCTGTATAATGTTGTACAGTGATCAGCTGTGTCAAAGGCTGCACTGAGGTCCAGTAGTAGAAGCACAGAAGTGGAATCAAAGTCCATAGCCAGTAGAAGATCATTCACCACTCTGATCAGAGCAGTTTCAATGGAGTGACAGGGCCTGAAAGCCAAATGAAAAAGGTTCATATAGATGGTTTTCTTTTATATGGGTCAAAAGTTGTTGATACACAACTCTCTCTAGTACTTTAGAGAAGAATGGAAGATCAGAGACTGGTCGATAGTTAATAAGAGACCCTGGATCAAGGTGCGGTTTTTTAAGTAGAGGTTTAACCACAGCTGTCTTAAAACTGCTGGGAACAATGCCAGTAGTAAGAGATAAATTAACGATGTCTAGCATTGTAGGTCCAAGAAAAGGCCAGAGGTCTTTAAAACGTTTTGCTCGTAAGGGATCAAGTAGGCAAGCAGTTGGTTTAGAAGCTGACATGAACTTAGTCAAAGTATCAAGTGAGATAGTCTCAAAAGCTGTAATAACTGGAACTGTCAGTGACTCATTGTGTAGATATGAATTTAGTAAGACAGGATCTGCAGGAGTAGATGGAGTTGAAGAACTAATTTTGTTTAAGATCTCATCAACCTTATTGCAGAAAAAATCTAGAAATTCATGGGCTGTGAATGGTGAGCAGCTAATAGACGACTGCTTTTTAGTAAGTTTAGATGCAGTGTCAAAGAGAAATCTGGGGTTATGTTTATTAATATTTATTAAGTGAGAGAGATACGCTGTTTTTGCAGCAGATAAAGCACGCTTGTATTTCAGTAAACACTCGTGCCACGACAGGTAAAAAAAGTTGAATTTTGATTTTCGCCATTTACGTTCCAGTCTCCTGCAGACCAGCTTAAGAGCGCGTGTCTCATCATTAAACCAGGGTGTAGGCCTCTTTAGTCACCTGGTAATAATAATAATTATTATTATTATTATAATGATGATAATAATAGCTTTATTTCTATAGCACTTTTCTAAAATAATGTTACAAAGTAATTTACAAAGAAATAAAAAAGGGACAAAGCAAAAATTTGAATAAGACCAAATAAGTAAGAGTAAAAATAAAAACGGTATGAAGAAATGAAAACAAATATCAAACATTTGTAAAAGCTTGCTTTCACAAAAACGAAAGTTTTAAGACGAGGTTTAAAATAAGCTAGAGACTTGGTGTGTCTTACTTCAACAGGAAGAGAGGTCCATAGTGTGGGGGCTCTAACAGCAAAAGCCCGAGCACCCTTTGTAACAAACTGAGACCTGGGAATAACCAGCAGGCCTCCATCTGCAGGTCTTAATGGTGGAGACCTGGGAATAACCAGCAGGGCTCCATCTGCAGGTCTTAATGCTGGAGACCTGCGAATAACCAGCAGGGCTCCATCTGCAGGTCTTAATGGTGGAGACCTGGGAATAACCAGCAGAGCTCCATCTGCAGGTCTTAATGCTGGGGACCTGGGAATAACCAGTAGGACTCCATCTGCAGGTCTTAATTGTGGAGACCTCGGAATAACCAGCAGAGCTCCATCTGCAGGTCTTGATGGTGGAGACCTGGGAATAACCAGCAGGACTCCATCTGCAGGTCTTAATTGTGGAGACCTCGGAATAACCAGCAGAGCTCCATCTGCAGGTCTTGATGGTGGAGACCTGGGAATAACCAGCGGAGCTCCATCTGCAGGTCTTAATGGAGGAGACCTGGGAATAACCAGCAGGGCTCCATCTGCAGGTCTTAATTGTGGAGACCTGGGAATAACCAGCAGGACTCCATCTGCAGGTCTTAATGCTGGGGACCTGGGAATAACCAGCAGGGCTCCATCTGCAGGTCTTAATGCTGGAGACCTGCGAATAACCAGCAGGGCTCCATCTGCAGGTCTTAATGGTGGAGACCTGGGAATAACCAGCAGAGCTCCATCTGCAGGTCTTAATGCTGGGGACCTGGGAATATCCAGCAGGACTCCATCTGCAGGTCTTAATTGTGGAGACCTCGGAATAACCAGCAGAGCTCCATCTGCAGGTCTTGATGGTGGAGACCTGGGAATAACCAGCAGGACTCCATCTGCAGGTCTTAATTGTGGAGACCTCGGAATAACCAGCAGAGCTCCATCTGCAGGTCTTGATGGTGGAGACCTGGGAATAACCAGCAGGGCTCCATCTGCAGATCTTAATGGAGGAGACCTGGGAATAACCAGCAGGGCTCCATCTGCAGATCTTAATGGTTGAGAGGGTATATACCAGGTCAATAAATCAGAAATGTATGTAGGAATCAGGAATCATAACAATTTATTTGTCATTTCCCTTCATGCACTTGTGAAACGAAACGCCTATAAGATGCAAAAATGCGAGATGTGGGAATGGGAATAACCAGCATGGCTCCATCTGCAGGTCTTAATGCTGGAGACCTGCAAATAACCAGCAGGGCTCCATCTGCAGGTCTTAATTGGGGAGACCTGGGAATAACCAGCAGAGCTCCATCTGCAGGTCTTAATGCTGGGGACCTGGGAATAACCAGCAGGACTCCATCTGCAGGTCTTAATTGTGGAGACCTCGGAATAACCAGCAGAGCTCCATCTGCAGGTCTTGATGGTGGAGACCTGGGAATAACCAGCAGGACTCCATCTGCAGGTCTTAATTGTGGAGACCTCGGAATAACCAGCAGAGCTCCATCTGCAGGTCTTGATGGTGGAGACCTGGGAATAACCAGCGGAGCTCCATCTGCAGGTCTTAATGGAGGAGACCTGGGAATAACCAGCAGGGCTCCATCTGCAGGTATTAATTGTGGAGACCTGGGAATAACCAGCAGGACTCCATCTGCAGGTCTTAATGCTGGGGACCTGGGAATAACCAGCAGGGCTCCATCTGCAGGTCTTAATGCTGGAGACCTGCGAATAACCAGCAGGGCTCCATCTGCAGGCATTAATTGTGGAGACCTGGGAATAACCAGCAGGACTCCATCTGCAGGTCTTAATGCTGGGGACCTGGGAATAACCAGCAGGGCTCCATCTGCAGGTCTTAATGCTGGAGACCTGCGAATAACCAGCAGGGCTCCATCTGCAGGTCTTAATGGTGGAGACCTGGGAATAACCAGCAGAGCTCCATCAGCAGGTCTTAATGCTGGGGACCTGGGAATAACCAGCAGGACTCCATCTGCAGGTCTTAATTGTGGAGACCTCGGAATAACCAGCAGAGCTCCATCTGCAGGTCTTGATGGTGGAGACCTGGGAATAACCAGCAGGACTCCATCTGCAGGTCTTAATTGTGGAGACCTCGGAATAACCAGCAGAGCTCCATCTGCAGGTCTTGATGGTGGAGACTGGGAATAACCAGCAGGACATCTGCAGGTCTTAATGCTGGAGACCTGGGAATAACCAGCAGGGCTCCATCTGCAGGTGTTAATGGTGGAGACCTGGGAATAACCAGCAGGGCTCCATCTGCAGATCTTAATGGCTGAGAGGGTATATACCAGGTCAATAAATCAGAAATGTATGTAGGAATCAGGAATCATAACAATTTATTTGTCATTTCCCTTCATGCACTTGTGAAACGAAACGCCTATAAGATGCAAAAATGCGAGATGTGGAAATGGGAAGAACAACACATGGATATTAAAGTCACCAGGAGTATTTAGCACCCTGTCATGTTTTGGCATGACAACAGATAGGTCAGAAAACTCAGAGATAAAACTAACTGAAATGGGGGGGGGGGGCTATAAATTAAGATCCAGAGTAAAGGGGGAGGGGAGACAGTGATTGAAAAATATTAAACTTTAAAGACGATAAACTTACCAAAAATAACAGGATGGTACTTAAGACCTAACTTATATTATAAAAAACAAAACCAAAAACAGCGAGGGCGGCCCCTCCTCCAGAGCGCCTGGGAATATGAAAATATGCAAAATCAGTCGAACAGCAAGTATTTTTCGAGTATTTTGGAGAATTGTGACAATAATGAAATTGGTCTGTAGTTTGTAAATTGGTGCCTGTCTCTGGGATTGTATAGAGGGTATGACGTCATTCTGCTTGCACCTTTACCAGGTTGAAAGGGCATGTTGGAGATGTGGGTTAGTGGTTGAGCAATACATTCCATTACTTCCTTAGCTATGGTCCTATCAACATCATTCCAGTCAGTAGACCATCCAACCAACCTCTACTGCACACCATCCAACCAACCTCTACTGCATACCATCCAACCAACCTTTACTGCACACCACCCAACCAACCTCTACTGCACACCATCCAACCAACCTCTACCGCACACCATCCAACCAACCTCTACTGCACACCATCCAACCAACCTCTACTGCACACCACCCAACCAACCTCTACTGCACACCATCCAACCAACCTCTACTGCACACCATCCAACCAACCTCTACTGCACACCATCCAACCAACCTCTACTACACACTATCAGACCAGCCTCTACTACACACCATCCATCCAACCAACCTCTACTGCACACCATCCAACCAACCTCTTCTGCACACTATTAGACCAGCCTCTAATACACACCATCCAACCAACCTCTACTGCACACTATCCAACCAACCTCTACTACACACCATCCAACCAACCTCTACTGCACACCATCCAACCAACCTCTACTGCACACCATCCAACCAACCTCTACTACACACCATCCAACCAACCTCTACTGCACACCATCCAACCAACCTCTACTACACACTATCAGACCAGCCTCTACTACACACCATCCATCCAAGCAACCTCTACTGCACACCATCCAACCAACCTCTTCTGCACACTATCAGACCAGCCTCTAATACACACCATCCAACCAACCTCTACTGCACACCATCCAACCAACCTCTACTGCACACTATCCAACAACCTCTACTGCACACCATCCAACCAACCTCTACTGCACACCATCCAACCAACCTCTACTGCACACCAGCCAACCAAACTCTACTGCACACCATCCAACCAACCTCTACTGCACACCATCCAACCAACCTGCACACCATCCAACCAACCTCTACTACACACCATCCAAACAACCTCTACTGCACACCATCCAACCAACCTCTACTTTACACCATCCAACCAACCTCTACTGCACACCATCCAACCAACCTCGACTGCACACGATCCAACCAACCTGCACACCATCCAACCAAACTCTACTACACACCATCCAACCAACCAACCTCTACTACACACCATTCAACCAACCTCTACTGCACACCATCCAACCACCCCCTACTGCACACTATCCAACCAACCTCTACTACACACTATCCAACCAACCTCTACTACACACCATCCAACCCACCTCTACTACACACCATCCAACCAACCTGCACAGCATCCAACAAACCTCTACTGCACACCATCCAACAAACCTCTAAAAACAGCCGACCCTTCAGCTCTCGCATCTGGAACCTCACATGCAGCTTTGGGTGTGTTCCCTGGAGAAGGCTTGCTTCAGGTTATCCTCAATCTGCCTTCACTGCTGCACTAGAGGTCACCACCCCAAGCTACATGGAGATAGAACACTAAGTCTGGTTGTACGGGAATTTAACTACCTAGACAAAGTATAAACAAAAAAGCGTAGACGAAGTGGCCTGTCCAGGTTGTCTCCCAGCCTGCAACCCAATGACTGCTGGGATAGGCTCCAGCATCAGAAAAGCGGCTTGGATAATGGCTGGCTGAACAAAGTGTGTGCATGGAGCTCGTGGACCTTGATCTGGTCTTTACTCGTGTCGTGGTTTCACAGAAACCCTGGAGTGTGATCTCTGGAGGTTTTTTCCTGAAGACAGATGTCATAATACTATCGTACCTTGGGAAACCAAGGTAACCATAACCACCCCTTCATGCAGCGTGAGGATGATGTTAAGCAGCCGGAGTCAGCCGGCGCCTCCAGCGCAGTTCTAGACGCCCCCCCCCCCTCATCAGGGCTCCCTCTAAGCATATACCCTGAAGGAGTAGCACAACCAATGATGTCAAATTACTGCCAGTTTATGGAGGAGTCGAATAACTGGGGCATTACACCCGTACAGGATGTCAAAATGGAGGGATTTTGAGCAAGCTGGAACGGAGCCCACATTAATGTGAGAGCTCGTTATGTATGTGAACTATACACATTTCCTACAGCCGATGAATGGAGTCACTGTGGGATGAAATGCCTCTTTCAGGAAAAAGAGAAAGCCACCCGTCTTCTGTTTCCAACTGATGATCACAGTTTCCAAGCATTTGCCAGGCTGGCTTGGAGAGGTCTTTGTAAAATGTTGTGGGGGGATGAGGTGTGGGGGGTGAGGTGTGGGGGATGAGATGTGGGGGGTGAGGTGTGGGGGTGAGATGTGGGGGGGGGATGAGGGGTGGGGGGATGAGGTGTGGGGGGATGAGGTGTGGGCGATGAGGTATGGGGGGATGAGGTGTGTGGGGGGGTGAGGTGTGGGGGGTGAGATGGGGGATGAGGTGTGGGGGGATGAGTTGTGGGGGTGAGGTGTGGGGGGTGAGGTGTGGGGGGATGAGGTGTGGGGGTGAGGTGTGGGGGGGTGACGTGTGTGGGGGTGAGGTGTGGGGGTGAGCAGCGTTCTGTTGCCTTTTTAGGGCTGTTTTCTCTTTTTCTCTGTGATTATTTTCTATTTTGTCGAGGCTGTAAGAGTCACCCATCCATGGCAGGTTGTTGTGTGTTTGTTTGTTTGTTGCATGTTTGTTTGTTTGTTGCATGTGTGTGTAGGTGATGTGTGTGTCATGTGGGGGTGATGTGTGTGTCATGTGTAGGTGATGTGTAGGGCAGGTAGGGATGTGGTCATCATGGTGTGGGTCCAGTCCTCAGCCAGCGGCTGGCTCTGCATCGTCCGCCATGCAGCAGAGACAGAGCGCAGGGAAGTGCAGGAAGACCTGCTGCTCGGTATCTTTGCTGGGTTTCTAAGCACAGACGTCCCTCCAGGGCTGGGCAGCATGTCAATATGTACAGGCCATGTTCACAGACAAGACAACAAACCTGCATCATCATCATCACCCACGGCCTCAACACACCGACTCAAAGCCGTCCCCCGTGTCTGCCGGCCAGCTGCGCTGTGTTGATGCCCATACTGTCCAATCACCACCAGTAACACAACTGAGTAATAATGATGATGATGATAATAATGATAATGATGTTGATAATAATAGTAATTATAATAATTATAATGATGATGATAATAATAATAATATTAATAATGATGATGATGATGATGATAATAATAATGATGATGACAATGATAATAATAATAATAATAATAATAATAATGGTAATAATAATAATGATGATGATGATAATAATAATAATAATAATGATGATAATAATAATAATGATGATATTGATAATAATAATAATAATACATCAAACTTATATAGCACTTTTCTAACACTCAAAGTGGCTTTACAGTAAACGGGGTGAAACAAGACAACAGAGCAATATAACACAACATACAGGAGTGGATGGGAAGGGGGGGAGGGAGAAGACATACAGGGGCGGATGGGAAGGGGGGAGGGAGTGAGAAGACATACAGGGGTGGATGGGAAGGGGGGTTACGGGAGGGAGAAGCAGCAGCCACACACGACACCAGCAGTACTCTCCCTGGGCACCGCACGTCTAGGGGCCAGACCTCCTCCGAGTCCCTTGTAGTTCAGCCAGGTCCAAGGGGTACCCACTTACCGTTAAGTAGGGAAAGGTGACGACTAGAACATAGAAAAGCCCACAATCATTGCACACTTATTCCATCCATCCATGAACCACTTATCCTGCTCTCAGGGTCGCTGGAGTCTATCCCAGCAGTCACTGGGCGGCAGGCGGGGAGACACCCTGGACAGGCTGTCAGGCCACCACAGGGCCCACCCACCACCACACACACACTTCTTCTTCTTCTTTAGGTTGTCCGTTGTGTCCGATGATGACAATCCTGCCTCTGTCACTTGTGAGTCTTCTTATGGCTGTAAAGCCCAATCCGCCATCCACAATGTCTGTCACAGACAGAACCGGTGAAATCACTGACTGGGGGTGAAGGTGTACTGACTGGGGGTGTAGGTGTACTGACTGGGGGTGTAGGTGTACTGACTGGGGGTGTAGGTGTGGCACTGGCTTCATGTCTCTTTAGTCGTCTCCTGGTCCGTCGATCACCTCGGCTCTTCTCGAGCTTTTGCACCCCTTGTTGATACAGCTGCCGCCAGATGGAGCGTTGGGTGGCAGTGTCTTCCAGCTGGCCTCGGGTTCAGGCCACCCTTTTTTATGATGGTCTTCATTTGGTTTTTGTACCGTTTTTCTGGCCCCCTGCCAAGCAGCAGCCAAGCTGTCGCTGGCCATACAGCACTTTACATAGTAAGCACTCCTTTGGCATCCTGATGACGTGACCGAGCCATCGAAGTTGGTGCTGGGTGACGGTAGCCTCCATGCTGATGCAGTTGGTCTTGCGGAGTATTTCAGTATGGGGCACTCGGTCACGCCAGGTTATCCTCAGGATGCATTGTAGGCATCTGATGTGGAAGGCCTCAAGCATCCTGAGGTGGTGGCTGTACAGGGTCCATGCCTCAAAGCTGTAGAGGAGAGTCGTGATGACGACTGCCAAGTAGACAGATATTTTGGTGTGGAGGTTGAGGTCTTTGTTTTGAAAGACCCTTCTCCTAAGTCTGCCAAAAGAGGATGATGCTTGTTTATTCAGTTTTGTGTCTCCCTGTCAATGCAGCAGTCATCAGAGAGGAAGTTGCCCAGGTATTTGAAGGATTCCACAGTTGCAAGTGGTTTGTCGGAGATGGTGAAGGTTGGTGAATGGGATGGAGGAGTAGATGCCCACTAGCACACTACTTCAGTCTTTGTCACATTTATAGAGAGCACACGCACACACGAACACACGAACACACACACGAACACACACACACACACACACACACACACACACACACACACACACACACACACACACACACACACACACACACCTAGGGACAATTTAATACGGTGAGTCACCTGACCTACATGTCTTTGGGCTGTGGGAGGAAACCGGAGCACCCAGAGGAAACCCACACAGACACGGGGAGAACATGCAAACTCCACACAGAGGACGACCCGGGACCACCCCCAAGGTTGGACTACCCCAGGGCTCCAACCCAGGGCCTTCTTGCCGTGAGGCGACCGTGCTAACCACCGGGCCACCGTGCCGCCCTGCACACTTATCATTAAGAGAGTTTCATACCTGCAGGCAGATAAGTGTGCAGACTCCCCCATTGCAGTCCTGTGAGTGGCGTGCCGTGGTCTCCTGGACAGAGACTTTGGTGAGACTACGCTGGCTAATGCAGAACCCTTGTGACGGCGAAGAAGCCACCACAGTTCTGTAAGAAGAAAAATGAGGGGAGAAGAAAGAGGAAACAGGGCTACAGATGGGCACTTTGTGAGGAGGAGGAGGAGGCGGGGGATGTGAGAGGCAGGAGACAGTGACAGCTGCTGCCAAGAAGAACAAGTACACAGCACCGTGTGGCTTGACTGACCGTCTCAGTTCCTGAGGTTCGGGTACGGAGGGGGAGCAGTACTGTGTGATCAGTTGGCGTGGGCCATCTATGTAGTTTATATTTCTCATAATTGCAGCCAATCCTGAATGTGTAAATCAAGCGCTGCCGGAACAATGGGGTCCTGCGGGTAGTACACAACACTGCTGGCTCAGACTTTCCAGAACAGGAATAACACACACCAGCTTTTTGTGTTTTCATTGTTTTTGTTTTAGCAGGGGCTGTTGTCCTACCTGACATGTGGTTACACTTACTGGCATCAGGGTTATATACAGTACACCAGTGATACAGTTTAGCCTAATGTTAATTTAATTAGGGGCTAATTAAACCCCCAGGCAGCATGGTGGCCCAGTGGTTAGCGCCGTTGCCGCACAGCAAGAAGGTACTGCGTTCAAACCCCCAGGGTTGTCCAACCTTGGGGCTCAAACCAGGTCGTCCTCTGTGTGGAGTTTGATACGTCTCAATGTTACCAGACATTTTATTTATTTCCGTAACCATAACTTTAACTTAGCCTCTCATAAGAACCTGGAACACATGAAGGATGAAGGCAGCTGAATAGGTCACAACAGCTTCAAAGTTCAAGTTACTCTCATTACTTCACTTTAGTTCTTTACCAAATACTGCTACTGCGTATGATGGCTGAAAGAATACACAAGCGAAGACCTGGCAACAAGATCACGCTGTTCACAGTAGGTCCTCACAACAGTGCTTCTGCAGTGTCCACGCAGCAGGTTCTCAACTTTTGGCAGGTCCTCACAGCACTGCTTCTGCATTGTCCACGCAGCAGGTTCTCAACGTTTGGTAGGTACTCACAACACTGCTTCTCCAGTGTCCACTCAGCAGGTTCTCATCTTTTGGTAGGTCCTCACAACAGTGCTTCTGCAGTGTCCACTCAGCAGGTTCTCATCGCTTGGTAGGTCCTCACAGCACTGCTTCTGCAGTGTCCACGCAGCAGTTTCTCAACGTTTGGTAGGTCCTCACAACACTGCTTCTGCAGTGTACACTCAGATGGTGTGTTGATAGAATTAATAAGTAGATGTTGGAGAGTTGGTTTGTTGACAGAATTAATAAGTAGATGTAGGAGAGGTGGTGTGTTGATAGAATTAATAAGTAAATGAAGGAGAGGTGGTGTGTTGACAGAACTAATAAGTAGATGTAGGAGAGGTGGTGTGTTGACAGAACTAATAAGTAGATGTGGGAGAGGTGGTTTGTTGACAGAATTAATAAGTAGATGTAGGAGAGGTGGTGTGTTGATAGAATTAATAAGTAGATGTAGGAGAGGTGGTGTGTTGACAGAAATAATAAGTAGATGTAGGAGAGGTGGTTTGTTGACAGAATTGATAAGTAGATGTTGGAGGGGTGGTGTGTTGACAGGTGGTGTGTTGACAGAACTAATAAGTAGATGTGGGAGAGGTGGTTTGTTGACAGAATTAATAAGTATATGTAGGAGAGGTGGTGTGTTGATAGAATTAATAAGTAGATGTAGGAGAGGTGGTGTGTTGACAGAAATAATAAGTAGATGTTGGAGAGGTGGTTTGTTGACAGAATTAATAAGTAGATGTTGGAGAGGTGGTGTGTTGACAGGTGGTGTGTTGACAGAACTAATAAGTAGATGTGGGAGAGGTGGTTTGTTGACAGAATTAATAAGTAGATGTAGGAGAGGTGGTGTGTTGATAGAATTAATAAGTAGATGTAGGAGAGGTGGTGTGTTGACAGAAATAATAAGTAGATGTTGGAGAGGTGGTTTGTTGACAGAACTAATAAGTAGATGTAGGAGAGGTGGTGTGTTGATAGAACTAATAAGTAGATGTAGGAGAGTTGGTGTGTTGACATAATTAATAAGTAGATGTAGGAGAGGTGGTGTGTTGACAGAACTAATAAGTAGATGTGGGAGAGGTGGTTTGTTGACAGAATTAATAAGTAGATGTAGGAGAGGTGGTGTGTTGATAGAATTAATAAGTAGATGTAGGAGAGGTGGTGTGTTGACAGAAATAATAAGTAGATGTTGGAGAGGTGGTTTGTTGACAGAATTAATAAGTAGATGTTGGAGAGGTGGTGTGTTGACAGAACTAATAAGTAGATGTTGGAGAGGTGGTTTGTTGACAGAATTAATAAGTAGATGTTGGAGAGGTGGTGTGTTGACAGAACTAATAAGTAGATGTAGGAGAAGTGGTTTGTTGACAGAGATAATAAGTAGATGTAGGAGGGGCGGTGTGTTGACAGAACTAATAAGTAGATGTAGGAGAGGTGGTGTGTTGACAGAACTAATAAGTAGATGTTGGAGAGGTGGTTTGTTGACAGAATTAATAAGTAGATGTAGGAGAGGTGGTTTGTTGACAGAATTAATAGGTAGATGTAGGAGAGGTGGTGTTTTGACAGAATTAATAAGTAGATGTAGGAGAGGTGGTTTGTTGGCAGAATTAATAAGTAGATGTGGGAGAGGTGGTTTGTTGACAGAATTAATAAGTAGACGTAGGAGAGGTGGTTTGTTGACAGAACTAATAAGTAGATGTAGGAGAGGTGGTGTGTTGACAGAACTAATAAGTAGATGTAGGAGAGGTGGTGTGTTGACAGAACTAATAAGTAGATGTAGGAGAGGTGGTGTGTTGACAGAACTAATAAGTAGATGTAGGAGAGGTGGTGTGTTGACATAATTAATAAGTAGATGTAGGAGAGGTGGTGTGTTGACAGAATTAATAAGTAGATGTGGGAGAGGTGGTTTGTTGACAGAATTAATAAGTAGATGTAGGAGAGGTGGTGTGTTGATAGAACTAATAAGTAGATGTAGGAGAGGTGGTGTGTTGACATAATTAATAAGTAGATGTAGGAGAGGTGGTGTGTTGAACGAACTAATAAGTAGATGTGGGAGAGGTGGTTTGTTGACAGAATTAATAAGTAGATGTAGGAGAGGTGGTGTGTTGACAGAACTAATAAGTAGATGTAGGAGAGGTGGTGTGTTGACAGAACTAATAAGTAGATGTAGGAGAGGTGGTGTGTTGATAGAACTAATAAGTAGATGTAGGAGAGGTGGTGTGTTGACAGAACTAATAAGTAGATGTGGGAGAGGTGGTTTGTTGACAGAATTAATAAGTAGATGTAGGAGAGGTGGTTTGTTGATAGAATTAATAAGTAGATGTAGGAGAGGTGGTGTGTTGACAGAAATAATAAGTAGATGTTGGAGAGGTGGTTTGTTGACAGAATTAATAAGTAGATGTTGGAGAGGTGGTGTGTTGACAGGTGGTGTGTTGACAGAACTAATAAGTAGATGTGGGAGAGGTGGTTTGTTGACAGAATTAATAAGTAGATGTAGGAGAGGTGGTGTGTTGATAGAATTAATAAGTAGATGTAGGAGAGGTGGTGTGTTGACAGAAATAATAAGTAGATGTTGGAGAGGTGGTTTGTTGACAGAACTAATAAGTAGATGTAGGAGAGGTGGTGTGTTGATAGAACTAATAAGTAGATGTAGGAGAGTTGGTGTGTTGACATAATTAATAAGTAGATGTAGGAGAGGTGGTGTGTTGACAGAACTAATAAGTAGATGTGGGAGAGGTGGTTTGTTGACAGAATTAATAAGTAGATGTAGGAGAGGTGGTGTGTTGATAGAATTAATAAGTAGATGTAGGAGAGGTGGTGTGTTGACAGAAATAATAAGTAGATGTTGGAGAGGTGGTTTGTTGACAGAATTAATAAGTAGATGTTGGAGAGGTGGTGTGTTGACAGAACTAATAAGTAGATGTTGGAGAGGTGGTTTGTTGACAGAATTAATAAGTAGATGTTGGAGAGGTGGTGTGTTGACAGAACTAATAAGTAGATGTAGGAGAAGTGGTTTGTTGACAGAGATAATAAGTAGATGTAGGAGGGGCGGTGTGTTGACAGAACTAATAAGTAGATGTAGGAGAGGTGGTGTGTTGACAGAACTAATAAGTAGATGTTGGAGAGGTGGTTTGTTGACAGAATTAATAAGTAGATGTAGGAGAGGTGGTTTGTTGACAGAATTAATAGGTAGATGTAGGAGAGGTGGTGTTTTGACAGAATTAATAAGTAGATGTAGGAGAGGTGGTTTGTTGGCAGAATTAATAAGTAGATGTGGGAGAGGTGGTTTGTTGACAGAATTAATAAGTAGACGTAGGAGAGGTGGTTTGTTGACAGAACTAATAAGTAGATGTAGGAGAGGTGGTGTGTTGACAGAACTAATAAGTAGATGTAGGAGAGGTGGTGTGTTGACAGAACTAATAAGTAGATGTAGGAGAGGTGGTGTGTTGACAGAACTAATAAGTAGATGTAGGAGAGGTGGTGTGTTGACATAATTAATAAGTAGATGTAGGAGAGGTGGTGTGTTGACAGAATTAATAAGTAGATGTGGGAGAGGTGGTTTGTTGACAGAATTAATAAGTAGATGTAGGAGAGGTGGTGTGTTGATAGAACTAATAAGTAGATGTAGGAGAGGTGGTGTGTTGACATAATTAATAAGTAGATGTAGGAGAGGTGGTGTGTTGAACGAACTAATAAGTAGATGTGGGAGAGGTGGTTTGTTGACAGAATTAATAAGTAGATGTAGGAGAGGTGGTGTGTTGACAGAACTAATAAGTAGATGTAGGAGAGGTGGTGTGTTGACAGAACTAATAAGTAGATGTAGGAGAGGTGGTGTGTTGATAGAACTAATAAGTAGATGTAGGAGAGGTGGTGTGTTGACAGAACTAATAAGTAGATGTGGGAGAGGTGGTTTGTTGACAGAATTAATAAGTAGATGTAGGAGAGGTGGTTTGTTGATAGAATTAATAAGTAGATGTAGGAGAGGTGGTGTGTTGACAGAAATAATAAGTAGATGTTGGAGAGGTGGTTTGTTGACAGAATTAATAAGTAGATGTTGGAGAGGTGGTGTGTTGACAGAACTAATAAGTAGATGTTGGAGAGGTGGTTTGTTGACAGAATTAATAAGTAGATGTTGGAGAGGTGGTGTGTTGACAGAACTAATAAGTAGATGTAGGAGAAGTGGTTTGTTGACAGAATTAATAAGTAGATGTTGGAGAGGTGGTGTGTTGACAGAACTAATAAGTAGATGTAGGAGAAGTGGTTTGTTGACAGAAATAATAAGTAGATGTAGGAGGGGCGGTGTGTTGACAGAACTAATAAGTACATGTAGGAGAGGTGGTGTGTTGACAGAACTAATAAGTAGATGTTGGAGAGGTGGTTTGTTGACAGAATTAATAAGTAGATGTTGGAGAGGTGGTGTGTTGACAGAACTAATAAGTAGATGTAGGGGAAGTGGTTTGTTGACAGAGATAATAAGTAGATGTAGGAGAGGTGGTGTGTTGACAGAACTAATAAGTAGATGTGGGAGAGGTGGTTTGTTGATAGAATTAATAAGTAGATGTAGGAGAGGTGGTGTGTTGACAGAAATAATAAGTAGATGTTGGAGAGGTGGTTTGTTGACAGAATTAATAAGTAGATGTTGGAGAGGTGGTGTGTTGACAGAACTAATAAGTAGATGTGGGAGAGGTGGTTTGTTGACAGAATTAATAAGTAGATGTTGGAGAGGTGGTGTGTTGACAGAACTAATAAGTAGATGTAGGAGAAGTGGTTTGTTGACAGAGATAATAAGTAGATGTAGGAGGGGCGGTGTGTTGACAGAACTAATAAGTAGATGTAGGAGAGGTGGTGTGTTGACAGAACTAATAAGTAGATGTTGGAGAGGTGGTTTGTTGACAGAATTAATAAGTAGATGTAGGAGAGGTGGTTTGTTGACAGAATTAATAGGTAGATGTAGGAGAGGTGGTGTTTTGACAGAATTAATAAGTAGATGTAGGAGAGGTGGTTTGTTGGCAGAATTAATAAGTAGATGTGGGAGAGGTGGTTTGTTGACAGAATTAATAAGTAGACGTAGGAGAGGTGGTTTGTTGACAGAACTAATAAGTAGATGTAGGAGAGGTGGTGTGTTGACAGAACTAATAAGTAGATGTAGGAGAGGTGGTGTGTTGACAGAACTAATAAGTAGATGTAGGAGAGGTGGTGTGTTGACAGAACTAATAAGTAGATGTAGGAGAGGTGGTGTGTTGACATAATTAATAAGTAGATGTAGGAGAGGTGGTGTGTTGACAGAATTAATAAGTAGATGTGGGAGAGGTGGTTTGTTGACAGAATTAATAAGTAGATGTAGGAGAGGTGGTGTGTTGATAGAACTAATAAGTAGATGGAGGAGAGGTGGTGTGTTGACAGAATTAATAAGTAGATGTAGGAGAGGTGGTCTGTTGAACGAACTAATAAGTAGATGTGGGAGAGGTGGTTTGTTGACAGAATTAATAAGTAGATGTAGGAGAGGTGGTGTGTTGACAGAACTAATAAGTAGATGTAGGAGAGGTGGTGTGTTGACAGAACTAATAAGTAGATGTAGGAGAGGTGGTGTGTTGATAGAACTAATAAGTAGATGTAGGAGAGGTGGTGTGTTGACAGAACTAATAAGTAGATGTGGGAGAGGTGGTTTGTTGACAGAATTAATAAGTAGATGTAGGAGAGGTGGTTTGTTGATAGAATTAATAAGTAGATGTAGGAGAGGTGGTGTGTTGACAGAAATAATAAGTAGATGTTGGAGAGGTGGTTTGTTGACAGAATTAATAAGTAGATGTTGGAGAGGTGGTGTGTTGACAGAACTAATAAGTAGATGTAGGAGAAGTGGTTTGTTGACAGAATTAATAAGTAGATGTTGGAGAGGTGGTGTGTTGACAGAACTAATAAGTAGATGTAGGAGAAGTGGTTTGTTGACAGAGATAATAAGTAGATGTAGGAGGGGCGGTGTGTTGACAGAACTAATAAGTACATGTAGGAGAGGTGGTGTGTTGACAGAACTAATAAGTAGATGTTGGAGAGGTGGTTTGTTGACAGAATTAATAAGTAGATGTTGGAGAGGTGGTGTGTTGACAGAACTAATAAGTAGATGTAGGAGAAGTGGTTTGTTGACAGAGATAATAAGTAGATGTAGGAGGGGCGGTGTGTTGACAGAACTAATAAGTACATGTAGGAGAGGTGGTGTGTTGACAGAACTAATAAGTAGATGTTGGAGAGGTGGTTTGTTGACAGAATTAATAAGTAGATGTAGGAGAGGTGGTTTGTTGACAGAATTAATAGGTAGATGTAGGAGAGGTGGTGTTTTGACAGAATTAATAAGTAGATGTAGGAGAGGTGGTTTGTTGACAGAATTAATAAGTAGATGTGGGAGAGGTGGTTTGTTGACAGAATTAATAAGTAGACGTAGGAGAGGTGGTTTGTTGACAGACCCAATAAGTAGATGTAGGAGAGGTGGTGTGTTGACAGAACTAATAAGTAGATGTAGGAGAGGTGGTGTGTTGACAGAACTAATAAGTAGATGTAGGAGAGGTGGTGTGTTGACAGAACTAATAAGTAGATGTAGGAGAGGTGGTGTGTTGACATAATTAATAAGTAGATGTAGGAGAGGTGGTGTGTTGACAGAACTAATAAGTAGATGTGGGAGAGGTGGTTTGTTGACAGAATTAATAAGTAGATGTAGGAGAGGTGGTGTGTTGATAGAACTAATAAGTAGATGTAGGAGAGGTGGTGTGCTGACATAATTAATAAGTAGATGTAGGAGAGGTGGTGTGTTGACAGAACTAATAAGTAGATGTGGGAGAGGTGGTTTGTTGACAGAATTAATAAGTAGATGTAGGAGAGGTGGTGTGTTGATAGAATTAATAAGTAGATATAGGAGAGGTGGTGTGTTGACAGAACTAATAAGTAGATGTAGGAGAGGTGGTGTGTTGACAGAACTAATAAGTAGATGTAGGAGAGGGGGTGTGTTGACAGAACTAATAAGTAGATGTAGGAGAGGTGGTGTGTTGACAGAACTAATAAGTAGATGTAGGAGAGGTGGTGTGTTGACAGAACTAAAAAGTAGATGTAGGAGAGGTGGTGTGTTGACATAATTAATAAGTAGATGTTGGAGAGGTGGTGTGTTGACAGAACTAATAAGTAGATGTAGGAGAAGTGGTTTGTTGACAGATATAATAAGTAGATGTAGGAGGGGCGGTGTGTTGACAGAACTAATAAGTACATGTAGGAGAGGTGGTGTGTTGACAGAACTAATAAGTAGATGTTGGAGAGGAGGTGTGTTGACAGAACTAATAAGTAGATGTAGAAGAGGTGGTTTGTTGACAGAATTATTAGGTAGATGTAGGAGAGGTGGTGTTTTGACAGAATTAATAATTAGATGTAGGAGAGGTGGTTTGTTGACAGAACTAATAAGTAGATGTAGGAGAGGTGGTGTGTTGACAGAACTAATAAGTAGATGTTGGAGAGGTGGTTTGTTGACAGAATTAATAAGTAGATGTAGGAGAGGTGGTTTGTTGACAGAATTAATAGGTAGATGTAGGAGAGGTGGTGTTTTGACAGAATTAATAAGTAGATGTAGGAGAGGTGGTTTGTTGGCAGAATTAATAAGTAGATGTGGGAGAGGTGGTTTGTTGACAGAATTAATAAGTAGACGTAGGAGAGGTGGTTTGTTGACAGAACTAATAAGTAGATGTAGGAGAGGTGGTGTGTTGACAGAACTAATAAGTAGATGTAGGAGAGGTGGTGTGTTGACAGAACTTATAAGTAGATGTAGGAGAGGTGGTGTGTTGACAGAACTAATAAGTAGATGTAGGAGAGGTGGTGTGTTGACATAATTAATAAGTAGATGTAGGAGAGGTGGTGTGTTGACAGAATTAATAAGTAGATGTGGGAGAGGTGGTTTGTTGACAGAATTAATAAGTAGATGTAGGAGAGGTGGTGTGTTGATAGAACTAATAAGTAGATGGAGGAGAGGTGGTGTGTTGACATAATTAATAAGTAGATGTAGGAGAGGTGGTGTGTTGAACGAACTAATAAGTAGATGTGGGAGAGGTGGTTTGTTGACAGAATTAATAAGTAGATGTAGGAGAGGTGGTGTGTTGACAGAACTAATAAGTAGATGTAGGAGAGGTGGTGTGTTGACAGAACTAATAAGTAGATGTAGGAGAGGTGGTGTGTTGATAGAACTAATAAGTAGATGTAGGAGAGGTGGTGTGTTGACAGAACTAATAAGTAGATGTGGGAGAGGTGGTTTGTTGACAGAATTAATAAGTAGATGTAGGAGAGGTGGTTTGTTGATAGAATTAATAAGTAGATGTAGGAGAGGTGGTGTGTTGACAGAAATAATAAGTAGATGTTGGAGAGGTGGTTTGTTGACAGAATTAATAAGTAGATGTTGGAGAGGTGGTGTGTTGACAGAACTAATAAGTAGATGTAGGAGAAGTGGTTTGTTGACAGAATTAATAAGTAGATGTTGGAGAGGTGGTGTGTTGACAGAACTAATAAGTAGATGTAGGAGAAGTGGTTTGTTGACAGAGATAATAAGTAGATGTAGGAGGGGCGGTGTGTTGACAGAACTAATAAGTACATGTAGGAGAGGTGGTGTGTTGACAGAACTAATAAGTAGATGTTGGAGAGGTGGTTTGTTGACAGAATTAATAAGTAGATGTTGGAGAGGTGGTGTGTTGACAGAACTAATAAGTAGATGTAGGAGAAGTGGTTTGTTGACAGAGATAATAAGTAGATGTAGGAGGGGCGGTGTGTTGACAGAACTAATAAGTACATGTAGGAGAGGTGGTGTGTTGACAGAACTAATAAGTAGATGTTGGAGAGGTGGTTTGTTGACAGAATTAATAAGTAGATGTAGGAGAGGTGGTTTGTTGACAGAATTAATAGGTAGATGTAGGAGAGGTGGTGTTTTGACAGAATTAATAAGTAGATGTAGGAGAGGTGGTTTGTTGACAGAATTAATAAGTAGATGTGGGAGAGGTGGTTTGTTGACAGAATTAATAAGTAGACGTAGGAGAGGTGGTTTGTTGACAGACCCAATAAGTAGATGTAGGAGAGGTGGTGTGTTGACAGAACTAATAAGTAGATGTAGGAGAGGTGGTGTGTTGACAGAACTAATAAGTAGATGTAGGAGAGGTGGTGTGTTGACAGAACTAATAAGTAGATGTAGGAGAGGTGGTGTGTTGACATAATTAATAAGTAGATGTAGGAGAGGTGGTGTGTTGACAGAACTAATAAGTAGATGTGGGAGAGGTGGTGTGCTGACATAATTAATAAGTAGATGTAGGAGAGGTGGTGTGTTGACAGAACTAATAAGTAGATGTGGGAGAGGTGGTTTGTTGACAGAATTAATAAGTAGATGTAGGAGAGGTGGTGTGTTGATAGAATTAATAAGTAGATATAGGAGAGGTGGTGTGTTGACAGAACTAATAAGTAGATGTAGGAGAGGTGGTGTGTTGACAGAACTAATAAGTAGATGTAGGAGAGGGGGTGTGTTGACAGAACTAATAAGTAGATGTAGGAGAGGTGGTGTGTTGACAGAACTAATAAGTAGATGTAGGAGAGGTGGTGTGTTGACAGAACTAAAAAGTAGATGTAGGAGAGGTGGTGTGTTGACATAATTAATAAGTAGATGTTGGAGAGGTGGTGTGTTGACAGAACTAATAAGTAGATGTAGGAGAAGTGGTTTGTTGACAGATATAATAAGTAGATGTAGGAGGGGCGGTGTGTTGACAGAACTAATAAGTACATGTAGGAGAGGTGGTGTGTTGACAGAACTAATAAGTAGATGTTGGAGAGGTGGTGTGTTGACAGAACTAATAAGTAGATGTAGGAGAGGTGGTTTGTTGACAGAATTATTAGGTAGATGTAGGAGAGGTGGTGTTTTGACAGAATTAATAATTAGATGTAGGAGAGGTGGTTTGTTGACAGAATTAATAAGTAGATGTAGGAGAGGTGGTGTGTTGACATAATTAATAAGTAGACATAGGAGAGGTGGTTTGTTGACAGAACTAATAAGTAGATGTAGGAGAAGTGGTTTGTTGACAGAGATAATAAGTAGATGTAGGAGGGGCGGTGTGTTGACAGAACTAATAAGTACATGTAGCAGAGGTGGTGTGTTGACAGAACTAATAAGTAGATGTTGGAGAGGTGGTTTGTTGACAGAATTAATAAGTAGATGTTGGAGAGGTGGTGTGTTGACAGAACTAATAAGTAGATGTAGGAGAAGTGGTTTGTTGACAAAACTAATAAGTAGATGTAGGAGAAGTGGTGTGTTGATAGAAATAATAAGTAAATGAAGGAGAGGTGGTGTGTTGACAGAACTTATAAGTAGATGTAGGAGAGGTGGTGTGTTGACATAATTAATAAGTAGATGTAGGAGAGGTGGTTTGTTGAAAGAAATAATAAGTAGATGTAGAAGAGGTGGTTTGTTGACAAAAATAGTAAGTAGATGTAGGAGGGGTGGTGTGTTGACAGAACTATAAAGTAGATGTAGGAGAGTTGGTGTGTTGACAGAACTAATAAGTAGATGTTGGAGAGGTGGTTTGTTGACAGAATTAATAAGTAGATGTTGGAGAGGTGGTTTGCTGGCAGAACTAATAAGTAGATGTAGGGGAAGTGATTTGTTGACAGAGATAACAAGTAGATGTAGGAGGGGTGGTGTGTTGACAGAACGAATAAGTAGATGTAGGAGAGGTGGTGTGTTGACAGAACTAATATGTAGATGTAGGAGAGGTGGTGTGTTGACAAAACTAATAAGTAGATGTAGGAGAAGTGGTTTGTTGACAGAGATAATAAGTAGATGTAGGAGGGGCGGTGTGTTGACAGAACTATTAAGTACAAGTAGGAGAGGTGGTGTGTTGACAGAACTAATAAGTAGATGTTGGAGAGGTGGTTTGTTGACAGAATTAATAAGTAGATGTAGGAGATGTGGTTTGTTGACAGAATTAATAGGTAGATGTAGGAGAGGTGGTGTTTTGACAGAATTAATGAGTAGATGTAGGAGAGGTGGTTTGTTGACAGAATTAATAAGTAGATGTGTGAGAGGTGGTTTGTTGACAGAATTAATAAGTAGACGTAGGAGTGGTGGTTTGTTGACAGAACTAGTAAGTAGATGTAGGAGAGGTGGTGTGTTGTCAGAACTAATAAGTAGATGTAGGAGAGGTGGTGTGTTGACAGAACTAATAAGTAGATATAGGAGAGGTGGTGTGTTGACATCATTAATAAGTAGATGTAGGAGAAGTGGTGTGTTGACAGAACTAATAAGTAGATGTGGGAGAGGTGGTTTGTTGACAGAATTAATAAGTAGATGTAGGAGAGGTGGTGTGTTGACAGAAATAATAAGTAGATGTTGGAGAGGTGGTTTGTTGACAGAACTAATAAGTAGATGTAGGAGAAGTGGTGTGTTGACAGAGATAATAAGTAGATGTAGGAGGGGCGGTTTGTTGACAGAATTATTAGGTAGATGTAGGAGAGGTGGTGTTTTGACAGAATTAATAATTAGATGTAGGAGAGGTGGTTTGTTGACATAATTAATAAGTAGATGTAGGAGAGGTGGTGTGTTGACATAATTAATAAGTAGACATAGGAGAGGTGGTTTGTTGACAGAACTAATAAGTAGATGTAGGAGAAGTGGTTTGTTGACAGAGATAATAAGTAGATGTAGGAGGGGCGGTGTGTTGACAGAACTAATAAGTACATGTAGCAGAGGTGGTGTGTTGACAGAACTAATAAGTAGATGTTGGAGAGGTGGTTTGTTGACAGAATTAATAAGTAGATGTTGGAGAGGTGG
Organism: Lampris incognitus; assembly: GCF_029633865.1. Lineage (NCBI taxonomy): Eukaryota > Metazoa > Chordata > Actinopteri > Lampriformes > Lampridae > Lampris > Lampris incognitus. The sequence goes on from NC_079213.1 coordinate 57,237,208, forward strand.
TGTGTTGACAGAACTAATAAGTAGATGTAGGAGAAGTGGTTTGTTGACAAAACTAATAAGTAGATGTAGGAGAAGTGGTTTGTTGACAGAGATAATAAGTAGATTTAGGAGGGGCGGTGTGTTGACAGAACTAATAAGTAGATGTAGGAGAGGTGGTGTGTTGATATAATTAATAAGTAGATGTTGGAGAGATGTTGTGTTGATAGAATTAATAAGTAGATGTTGGAGAGGTGGTGTGTTGACAGAACTAATAAGTAGATGTAGGAGAGGTAGTGTGTTGATAGAAATAATAAGTAAATGAAGGAGAGGTGGTGTGTTGACAGAACTTATAAGTAGATGTAGGAGAGGTGGTGTGTTGACATAATTAATAAGTAGATGTAGGAGAGGTGGTTTGTTGAAAGAAATAATAAGTAGATGTAGAAGAGGTGGTTTGTTGACAAAAATAGTAAGTAGATGTAGGAGGGGTGGTGTGTTGACAGAACTATAAAGTAGATGTAGGAGAGTTGGTGTGTTGACAGAACTAATAAGTAGATGTTGGAGAGGTGGTTTGTTGACAGAATTAATAAGTAGATGTTGGAGAGGTGGTTTGCTGGCAGAACTAATAAGTAGATGTAGGGGAAGTGATTTGTTGACAGAGATAACAAGTAGATGTAGGAGGGGTGGTGTGTTGACAGAACGAATAAGTAGATGTAGGAGAGGTGGTGTGTTGACAGAACTAATATGTAGATGTAGGAGAGGTGGTGTGTTGACAAAACTAATAAGTAGATGTAGGAGAAGTGGTTTGTTGACAGAGATAATAAGTAGATGTAGGAGGGGCGGTGTGTTGACAGAACTATTAAGTACAAGTAGGAGAGGTGGTGTGTTGACAGAACTAATAAGTAGATGTTGGAGAGGTGGTTTGTTGACAGAATTAATAAGTAGATGTAGGAGATGTGGTTTGTTGACAGAATTAATAGGTAGATGTAGGAGAGGTGGTGTTTTGACAGAATTAATGAGTAGATGTAGGAGAGGTGGTTTGTTGACAGAATTAATAAGTAGATGTGTGAGAGGTGGTTTGTTGACAGAATTAATAAGTAGACGTAGGAGTGGTGGTTTGTTGACAGAACTAGTAAGTAGATGTAGGAGAGGTGGTGTGTTGTCAGAACTAATAAGTAGATGTAGGAGAGGTGGTGTGTTGACAGAACTAATAAGTACATATAGGAGAGGTGGTGTGTTGACATCATTAATAAGTAGATGTAGGAGAAGTGGTGTGTTGACAGAACTAATAAGTAGATGTGGGAGAGGTGGTTTGTTGACAGAATTAATAAGTAGATGTAGGAGAGGTGGTGTGTTGACAGAAATAATAAGTAGATGTTGGAGAGGTGGTTTGTTGACAGAACTAATAAGTAGATGTAGGAGAAGTGGTGTGTTGACAGAGATAATAAGTAGATGTAGGAGGGGCGGTGTGTTGACAGAACTAATAAGTACATGTAGGAGAGGTGGTGTGTTGACAGAAATAATAAGTAGATGTTGGAGAGGTGGTTTGTTGACAGAATTAATAAGTAGATGTAGGAGAGGTGGTGTGTTGACAGAACTAATAAGTAGATGTAGGAGAAGTGGTGTGTTGACAGAGATAATAAGTAGATGTAGGAGGGGCGGTGTGTTGACAGAACTAATAAGTACATGTAGGAGAGGTGGTGTGTTGACAGAACTAATAGGTAGATGTTGGAGGGGTGGTTTGTTGACAGATTTAATAAGTAGATGTAGGAGAGGTGTTTTGTTGACAGAATTAATAGGTAGATGTAGGAGAGGTGGTTTGTTGACAGAACTAATAAGTAGATGTAGGAGAGGTGGTTTGTTGACAGAATTAATAAGTAGATGTGGGAGAGGTGGTTTGTTGACAGAATTAATAAGTAGACGTAGGAGAGGTGGTTTGTTGACAGAACTAATAAGTACATGTAGGAGAGGTGGTGTGTTGACAGAACTAATAAGTAGATGTAGGAGAGGTGGTGTGTTGACAGAACTACTAAGTAGATGTTGGAGAGGTGGTTTGTTGACAGAATTAATAAGTAGATGTAGGAGAGGTGGTTTGTTGACAGAATTAATAAGTAGACGTAGGAGAGGTTGTTTGTTGACAAAACTAATAAGTACATGTAGGAGAGGTGGTGTGTTGACAGAACTAATAAGTAGATGTAGGAGAGGTGGTGTGTTGACAGAACTAATAAGTAGATGTTGGAGAGGTGGTTTGTTGACAGAATTAATAAGTAGATGCAGGAGAAGTGGTGCATCGACAGAATGAATAGATAGATGTAGGAGAGGTGGTGTGTTGACAGAATTAATAAGTAGATGTAGGAGAGGTGGTTTGTTGACAGAATTAATAAGTAGATGTGGGAGAGGTGGTTTTATGACAGACTTAATAAGTAGACGTAGGAGAGGTGGTTTGTTGACAGAACTAATAAGTACATGTAGGAGAGGTGGTGTGTTGACAGAACTAATAAGTAGATGTAGGAGAGGTGGTGTGTTGACAGAACTACTAAGTAGATGTAGGAGAAGTGTTTTGTTGACAGAATTAATAAGTAGATGTGGGAGAGGTGGTTTTATGACAGAATTAATAAGTAGATGTAGGAGAGGTGGTTTGTTGACAGAACTAATAAGTACATGTAGGAGAGGTGGTGTGTTGACAGAACTAATAAGTAGATGTAGGAGAGGTGGTGTGTTGACAGAACTACTAAGTAGATGTAGGAGAAGTGTTTTGTTGACAGAAATAATAAGTAGATGAAGGAGAAGTGGTTTGTTGACAGAACTAATAAGTAGATGTAGGAGAGGTGGTTTGTTGACAGAGCTAATAAGTAGATGTAGGAGAAGTGTTTTGTTGACAGAACTAATAAGTAGATGTAGGAGAAGTGGTTTGTTGACAGAACTAGTAAGTAGATGTAGGAGAGGTGGTTTGTTGACAGAACTAATAAGTAGATGTAGGAGAGGTGGTGTGTTGATAGAATTAATAAGTAGATGTTGGAGAGATGTTGTGTTGATAGAATTAATAAGTAGATGTTGGAGAGGTGGTGTGTTGACAGAACTAATAAGTAGATGTAGGAGAGGTGGTGTGTTGATAGAAATAATAAGTAAATGAAGGAGAGGTGGTGTGTTGACAGAACTTATAAGTAGATGTAGGAGAGGTGGTGTGTTGACATAATTAATAAGTAGGTGTAGGAGAGGTGGTTTGTTGAAAGAAATAATAAGTAGAAGTAGAAGAGGTGGTTTGTTGACAGAAATAGTAAGTAGATGTAGGAGCGGTGGTGTGTTGACAGAACTATAAAGTAGATGTAGGAGAGTTGGTGTGTTGACAGAACTAATAAGTAGATGTTGGAGAGGTGGTTTGTTGACAGAATTAATAAGTAGATGTTGGAGAGGTGGTGTGTTGGCAGAACTAATAAGTAGATGTAGGGGAAATGATTTGTTGACAGAGATAATAAGTAGATGTAGGAGGGGTGGTGTGTTGACAGAACTAATAAGTAGATGTAGGAGAGGTGGTGTGTTGACAAAACTAATAAGTAGATGTAGGAGAAGTGGTTTGTTGACAGAGATAATAAGTAGATGTAGGAGGGGCGTTGTGTTGACAGAACTAATAAGTACATGTAGGAGAGGTGGTGTGTTGACAGAACTAATAAGTAGATGTTGGAGAGGTGGTTTGTTGACAGAATTAATAAGTAGATGTAGGAGAGGTGGTTTGTTGACAGAATTAATAGGTAGATGTAGGAGAGGTGGTGTTTTGACAGAATTAATGAGTAGATGTAGGAGAGGTGGTTTGTTGACAGAATTAATAAGTAGATGTAGGAGAGGTGTTTTGTTGACAGAATTAATAGGTAGATGTAGGAGAGGTGGTTTGTTGACAGAATTAATAAGTAGATGTAGGAGAGGTGGTGTGTTGACAGAACTAATAAGTAGATGTAGGAGAGGTGGTGTGTTGACAGAACTACTAAGTAGATGTTGGAGAGGTGGTTTGTTGACAGAATTAATAAGTAGATGTAGGAGAGGTGGTTTGTTGACAGAATTAATAAGTAGACATAGGAGAGGTGGTTTGTTGACAGAACTAATAAGTACATGTAGGAGAGGTGGTGTGTTGACCGAACTAATAAGTAGATGTAGGAGAGGTGGTGTGTTGACAGAACTAATAAGTAGATGTTGGAGAGGTGGTTTGTTGACAGAATTAATAAGTAGATGTAGGAGAAGTGGTGCATCGACAGAATTAATATATAGATGTAGGAGAGGTGGTGTGTTGACAGAATTAATAAGTAGATGTAGGAGAGGTGGTTTGTTGACAGAATTAATAAGTAGATGTGGGAGAGGTGGTTTGTTGACAGAATTAATAAGTAGACGTAGGAGAGGTGGTTTGTTGACAGAACTAATAAGTAGATGTAGGAGAGGTGGTGTGTTGAAAGAACTAATAAGTAGATGTAGGAGAGGTGGTGTGTTGACAGAACTAATAAGTAGATGTTGGAGAGGTGGTTTGTTGACAGATTTAATAAGTAGATATAGGCGAGGTAGTGTGTTCACAGAACTAATAAGTAGATGTAGGAGAAGTGGTTTGTTGACAGAAATAATAAGTAGATGTAGGAGAAATGGTTTGTTGACAGAAATAATAAGTAGATGTAGGAGAAGTAGTTTGTTGACAGAACCAATAAGTAGATGTAGGAGAGGTGGTGTGTTGACAGAACTAATAGGTAGATGTTGGAGGGGTGGTTTGTTGACAGAATTAATAAGTAGATGTAGGAGAGGTGGTTTGTTGACAGAATTAATAGGTAGATGTATGAGAGGTGGTGTTTTGACAGAATTAATAAGTAGATGTAGGAGAGGTGGTTTGTTGACAGAATTAATAAGTAGATGTGGGAGAGGTGGTTTGTTGACAGAATTAATAAGTAGACGTAGGAGAGGTGGTTTGTTGACAGAACTAATAAGTACATGTAGGAAAGGTGGTGTGTTGACAGAACTAATAAGTAGATGTAGGAGAGGTGGTGTGTTGACAGAACTACTAAGTAGATGTAGGAGAAGTGTTTTGTTGACAGAAATAATAAATAGATGAAGGAGAAGTGGTTTGTTGACAGAACTAGTAAGTAGATGTAGGAGAGGTGGTTTGTTGACAGAATTAATAAGTAGATGTGGGAGAGGTGGTTTGTTGACAGAATTAATAAGTACATGTAGGAGAGGTGGTTTGTTGACAGAACTAATAAGTAGATGTTGGAGAGGTGGTTTGTTGACAGAATTAATAAGTAGATGTAGGAGGGGTGGTGTGTTGACAGAACTAATAAGTAGATGTAGGACAGGTGGTGTGTTGACAAAACTAATAAGTAGATGTTGGAGAGGTGGTTTGTTGACAGAATTAATAAGTAGATGTTAGAGAGGTGGTTTGTTGACAGAATTAATAAGTAGATGTGGGCTATGTGGTTTGTTGACAGAAATAATAAATAGATGAAGGAGAAGTGGTTTGTTGACAGAACTAGTAAGTAGATGTAGGAGAGGCGGTTTGTTGACAGAAATAGTAAGTAGATGTAGGAGGGGTGGTGTGTTGACAGAACTAATAAGTAGATGTAGGAGAGGTGATGTTTTGACAGAATTAATGAGTAGATGTAGGAGAGGTGGTTTGTTGACAGAATTAATAAGTAGATGTAGGAGAGGTGTTTTGTTGACAGAATTAATAGGTAGATGTAGGAGAGGTGGTTTGTTGACAGAACTAATAAGTAGATGTAGGAGAGGTGATGTTTTGACAGAATTAATGAGTAGATGTAGGAGAGGTGGTTTGTTGACAGAATTAATAAGTAGATGTAGGAGAGGTGTTTTGTTGACAGAATTAATAGGTAGATGTAGGAGAGGTGGTTTGTTGACAGAATTAATAAGTAGATATAGGCGAGGTTGTGTGTTCACAGAACTAATAAGTAGATGTAGGAGAAGTGGTTTGTTGACAGAAATAATAAGTAGATGTAGGAGAAATGGTTTGTTGACAGAAATAATAAGTAGATGTAGGAGAAGTAGTTTGTTGACAGAACCAATAAGTAGATGTAGGAGAGGTGGTGTGTTGACAGAACTAATAGGTAGATGTTGGAGGGGTGGTTTGTTGACAGAATTAATAAGTAGATGTAAGAGAAGTGGTTTGTTAACAGAAATAATAAGTAGATGTAGGAGAAGTAGTTTGTTGACAGAACCAATAAGTAGATGTAGGAGAGGTGGTGTGTTGACAGAATTAATAAGTACATGTAAGAGAGGTGGTTTGTTGACAGAACTAATAAGTAGATGTTGGAGAGGTGGTTTGTTGACAGAATTAATAAGTAGATGTAGGAGGGGTGGTGTGTTGACAGAACTAATAAGTAGATGTAGGACAGGTGGTGTGTTGACAAAACTAATAAGTAGATGTTGGAGAGGTGGTTTGTTGACAGAATTAATAAGTAGATGTTAGAGAGGTGGTTTGTTGACAGAATTAATAAGTAGATGTGGGCTATGTGGTTTGTTGACAGAAATAATAAATAGATGAAGGAGAAGTGGTTTGTTGACAGAACTAGTAAGTAGATGTAGGAGAGGCGGTTTGTTGACAGAAATAGTAAGTAGATGTAGGAGGGGTGGTGTGTTGACAGAACTAATAAGTAGATGTAGGAGAGGTGGTGTTTTGACAGAATTAATGAGTAGATGTAGGAGAGGTGGTTTGTTGACAGAATTAATAAGTAGATGTAGGAGAGGTGTTTTGTTGACAGAATTAATAGGTAGATGTAGGAGAGGTGGTTTGTTGACAGAATTAATAAGTAGATGTAGGAGAGGTGGTGTGTTGACAGAACTAATAAGTAGATGTAGGAGAGGTGGTGTGTTGACAGAACTACTAAGTAGATGTTGGAGAGGTGGTTTGTTGACAGAATTAATAAGTAGATGTAGGAGAGGTGGTTTGTTGACAGAATTAATAAGTAGACATAGGAGAGGTGGTTTGTTGACAGAACTAATAAGTACATGTAGGAGAGGTGGTGTGTTGACCGAACTAATAAGTAGATGTAGGAGAGGTGGTGTGTTGACAGAACTAATAAGTAGATGTTGGAGAGGTGGTTTGTTGACAGAATTAATAAGTAGATGTAGGAGAAGTGGTGCATCGACAGAATTAATATATAGATGTAGGAGAGGTGGTGTGTTGACAGAATTAATAAGTAGATGTAGGAGAGGTGGTTTGTTGACAGAATTAATAAGTAGATGTGGGAGAGGTGGTTTGTTGACAGAATTAATAAGTAGACGTAGGAGAGGTGGTTTGTTGACAGAACTAATAAGTAGATGTAGGAGAGGTGGTGTGTTGACAGAACTAATAAGTAGATGTAGGAGAGGTGGTGTGTTGACAGAACTAATAAGTAGATGTAGGAGAGGTGGTTTGTTGACAGAATTAATAAGTAGATATAGGCGAGGTAGTGTGTTCACAGAACTAATAAGTAGATGTAGGAGAAGTGGTTTGTTGACAGAAATAATAAGTAGATGTAGGAGAAATGGTTTGTTGACAGAAATAATAAGTAGATATAGGAGAAGTAGTTTGTTGACAGAACCAATAAGTAGATGTAGGAGAGATGGTGTGTTGACAGAACTAATAGGTAGATGTTGGAGGGGTGGTTTGTTGACAGAATTAATAAGTAGATGTAGGAGAAGTGGTTTGTTAACAGAAATAATAAGTAGATGTAGGAGAAGTAGTTTGTTGACAGAACCAATAAGTAGATGTAGGAGAGGTGGTGTGTTGACAGAACTAATAAGTAGATGTAGGAGAGGTGGTTTGTTGACAGAATTAATAAGTAGTTGTAGGAGAGGGTTTGTTGACAGAATTAATAGGTGGATGTAGGAGAGGTGGTGTGTTGACAGAATTAATAAGTAGATGTAGGAGAGGTGGTTTGTTGACAGAATTATTAAGTACATGTTGGAGAGGTGGTTTTTTGACAGAATTAATAAGTAGATGTTGGAGAGGTGGTGTGTTGGCAGAACTAATAAGTAGATGTAGGAGAAGTGGTTTGTTGACAGAGATAATAAGTAGATGTAGGAGGGGTGGTGTGTTGACAGAACTACTAAGTAGATGTTGGAGAGGTGCTATGTTGACAGAATTAATAAGTAGATGTAGTAGAAGTGGTGCATCAACAGAATTAATAGGTAGATGTAGGAGAGGTAGTGTGTTGACAGAATTAATAAGCAGATGTAGGAGAGGTGGTTTGTTGACTGAACTAATAAGTAGATGTGGGAGAGGTGGTTTGTTGACAGAATTAATAAGTAGATGTAGCAGAGGTGGTTTGTTGACAGAACTAATAAGTAGATGTAGGAGAGTTGATTTGTTCACAGAAATAATAAGTAGATGTAGGAGAGGTGGTGTGTTGACAGAATTAATAAGTAGATGTAGGAGAGGTGGTGTGTTGATAGAATTAATAAGTAAATGAAGGAGAGGTGGTGTGTTGACAGAATTAATAAGTAGATGTAGGAGAGGTGGTGTGTTGACATAATTAATAAGTAGATGTAGGAGAGGTGGTGTGTTGACAGAATTAATAAGTAGATGTAGGAGAAGTGGTGTGTTGACAGAATTAATAAGTAGATGTTGGAGAGGTGGTGTGTTGACAGAATTAATAAGTAGATGTAGGAGAGGTGGTGTGTTGATAGAATTAATAAGTAGATGTAGGAGAGGTGGTTTGTTGACAGAATTAATAAGTAGATGTAGGAGAGGTGGTTTGTTGACAGAATTAATAAGTAGATGTACGAGAGGTAGTGTTTTGACAGAACTAATAAGTAGATGTAGGAGAAGTGGTTTGTTGACAGAACTAATAAGTAGATGTAGGAGAAGTGGTTTGTTGACAGAAATAATAAGTAGATGTAGGAGAAGTGGTTTGTTGACAGAAATAATAAGTAGATGTAGGAGAAGTAGTTTGTTGACAGAACCAATAAGTAGATGTAGGAGAGGTGGTGTGTTGACAGAACTAATAAGTAGATGTAGGAGAGGTGGTTTGCTGACAGAATTAATAAGTAGATGTAGGAGAGGGTTTGTTGACAGAATTAATAGGTGGATGTAGGAGAGGTGGTGTGTTGACAGAATTAATAAGTAGATGTGGGAGAGGTGGTTTGTTGACAGAATTAATAAGTAGACGTAGGAGAGGTGGTTTGTTGACAGAATTAATAAGTAGATGTGGGAGAGGTGGTTTGTTGACAGAATTAATAAGTAGATGTACTAGGAGAGGTGGTTTGTTGACAGAACCAATAAGTAGATGTAGGAGAGTTGGTTGGTTGACAGAACTAATAAGTAGATGTAGGAGAGGTGGTTTGTTGACAGAATTAATAAGTAGTTGTAGGAGAGGGTTTGTTGACAGAATTAATAGGTGGATGTAGGAGAGGTGGTGTGTTGACAGAATTAATAAGTAGATGTAGGAGAGGTGGTTTGTTGACAGAATTAATAAGTAGATGTGGGAGAGGTGGTTTGTTGACAGAATTATTAAGTACATGTTGGAGAGGTGGTTTTTTGACAGAATTAATAAGTAGATGTTAGAGAGGTGGTGTGTTGGCAGAACTAATAAGTAGATGTAGGAGAAGTGGTTTGTTGACAGAGATAATAAGTAGATGTAGGAGGGGTGTTGTGTTGACAGAACTACTAAGTAGATGTTGGAGAGGTGCTATGTTGACAGAATTAATAAGTAGATGTAGTAGAAGTGGTGCATCAACAGAATTAATAGGTAGATGTAGGAGACGTAGTGTGTTGACAGAATTAATAAGCAGATGTAGGAGAGGTGGTTTGTTGACTGAACTAATAAGTAGATGTGGGAGAGGTGGTTTGTTGACAGAATTAATAAGTAGATGTAGCAGAGGTGGTTTGTTGACAGAACTAATAAGTAGATGTAGGAGAGTTGATTTGTTCACAGAAATAATAAGTAGATGTAGGAGAGGTGGTGTGTTGACAGAATTAATAAGTAGATGTAGGAGAGGTGGTGTGTTGATAGAATTAATAAGTAAATGAAGGAGAGGTGGTGTGTTGACAAAATTAATAAGTAGATGTAGGAGAGGTGGTGTGTTGACATAATTAATAAGTAGATGTAGGAGAGGTGGTGTGTTGACAGAATTAATAAGTAGATGTAGGAGAAGTGGTGTGTTGACAGAATTAATAAGTAGATGTTGGAGAGGTGGTGTGTTGACAGAATTAATAAGTAGATGTAGGAGAGGTGGTGTGTTGATAGAATTAATAAGTAGATGTAGGAGAGGTGGTTTGTTGACAGAATTAATAAGTAGATGTAGGAGAGGTGGTTTGTTGACAGAATTAATAAGTAGATGTACGAGAGGTAGTGTTTTGACAGAACTAATAAGTAGATGTAGGAGACGTGGTTTGTTGACAGAAATAATAAGTAGATGTAGGAGAAGTGGTTTGTTAACAGAAATAATAAGTAGATGTAGGAGAAGTAGTTTGTTGACAGAACCAATAAGTAGATGTAGGAGAGGTGGTGTGTTGACAGAACTAATAAGTAGATGTAGGAGAGGTGGTTTGTTGACAGAATTAATAAGTAGTTGTAGGAGAGGTGGTGTGTTGACAGAATTAATAAGTAGATGTAGGAGAGGTGGTTTGTTGACAGAATTAATAAGTAGATGTGGGAGAGGTGGTTTGTTGACAGAATTAATAAGTAGACGTAGGAGAGGTGGTTTGTTGACAGAATTAATAAGTAGATGTGGGAGAGGTGGTTTGTTGACAGAATTAATAAGTAGATGTAGGAGAGGTGGTTTGTTTACAGAACCAATAAGTAGATGTAGGAGAGTTGGTTGGTTGACAGAAATAATAAGTAGATGTAGGAGAGGTGGTTTGTTGACATAATTAATAAGTAGATGTTGGAGAGGTGGTGTGTTGACAGAATTAATAAGCAGATGTAGGAGAGGTGGTTTGTTGACTGAACTAATAAGTAGATGTGGGAGAGGTGGTTTGTTGACAGAATTAATAAGTAGATGTAGCAGAGGTGGTTTGTTGACAGAACTAATAAGTAGATGTAGGAGAGTTGATTTGTTCACAGAAATAATAAGTAGATGTAGGAGAGGTGGTGTGTTGACAGAATTAATAAGTAGATGTAGGAGAGGTGGTGTGTTGATAGAATTAATAAGTAAATGAAGGAGAGGTGGTGTGTTGACAGAATTAATAAGTAGATGTAGGAGAGGTGGTGTGTTGACATAATTAATAAGTAGATGTAGGAGAGGTGGTGTGTTGACAGAATTAATAAGTAGATGTAGGAGAAGTGGTGTGTTGACAGAATTAATAAGTAGATGTTGGAGAGGTGGTGTGTTGACAGAATTAATAAGTAGATGTAGGAGAGGTGGTGTGTTGATAGAATTAATAAGTAGATGTAGGAGAGGTAGTGTTTTGACAGAACTAATAAGTAGATGTAGGAGAAGTGGTTTGTTGACAGAAATAATAAGTAGATGTAGGAGAAGTGGTTTGTTAACAGAAATAATAAGTAGATGTAGGAGAAGTAGTTTGTTGACAGAACCAATAAGTAGATGTAGGAGAGGTGGTGTGTTGACAGAACTAATAAGTAGATGTAGGAGAGGTGGTTTGTTGACAGAATTAATAAGTAGTTGTAGGAGAGGGTTTGTTGACAGAATTAATAGGTGGATGTACGAGAGGTGGTGTGTTGACAGAATTAATAAATAGATGTAGGAGAGGTGGTTTGTTGACAGAATTAATAAGTAGATGTGGGAGAGGTGGTTTGTTGACAGAATTAATAAGTAGACGTAGGAGAGGTGGTTTGTTGACAGAATTAATAAGTAGATGTGGGAGAGGTGGTTTGTTGACAGAATTAATAAGTAGATGTAGGAGAGGTTGTTTGTTTACAGAACCAATAAGTAGATGTAGGAGAGTTGGTTGGTTGACAGAAATAATAAGTAGATGTAGGAGAGGTGGTTTGTTGACATAATTAATAAGTAGATGTTGGAGAGGTGGTGTGTTGACAGAATCAATAAGTAGATGTAGGAGAAGTGGTGTGTTGACAGAATTAATAAGTAGATGTTGGGGAGGTGGTGTGTTGACAGAATTAATAAGTAGATGTAGGAGAGGTGGTGTGTTGATAGAATTAATAAGTAGATGTAGGAGAGGTGGTTTGTTGACAGAATTAATAAGTAGATGTAGGAGAGGTGGTGTGTTGACAGAATTAATGAGTAGATTTAGGAGAGGTGGTGTGTTGATAGAATCAATAAGTAAATGAAGGAGAGGTGGTGTGTTGACAGAACTAATAAGTAGATGTAGGAGAGGTGTTGTGTTGACATAATTAAAAAGTAGATGTGGGAGAGGTTGTGTGTTGACAGAACTAATAAGTATATGTGGAAGAGGTGGTTTGTTGACAGTATTAATAAGTAGATGTTGGAGAGGTGGTGTGTTGACAGAACTAATAAGTAGATGTAGGAGAGGTGGTGTGTTGATAGAATTAATAAGTAAATGAAGAAGATGTGGTGTGTTGACAGAGCTAATAAGTAGATGTAGGAGAGATGGTGTGTGGACATAATTAATAAGTAGATGTAGGAGAGGTGGTTTGTTGACAGAAATAAAAAGTAGATGTAGGAGAGGTGGTTTGTTGACAGAAATAGTAAGTAGATGTAGGAGGGGTGGTGTGTTGACAGAACTAATAAGTAGATGTAGGAGATGCGGTGTGTTGACAGAACTAATAAGTAGATGTTGGAGAGGTGGTTTGTTGACATAATTAATAAGTAGATGTAGGAGATGTGATGTGTTGACAGAATAAATAAGTAGATGTAGGAGAAGTGGTGTGTTGACAGAATTAATAAGTAGATGTTGGAGAGGTGGTGTGTTGACAGAATTAATAAGTAGATGTAGGAGAGGTGGTGTGTTGATAGAATTAATAAGTAGATGTAGGAGAGGTGGTTTGTTGACAGAATTAATAAATAGATATAGGAGAGGTGGTTTGTTGACAGAATTAATAAGTAGATGTACGAGAGGTAGTGTGTTGACAGAACTAATAAGTAGATGTAGGAGAAGTGGTTTGTTGACAGAAATAATAATTAGATTTAGTAGAAGTGGTTTGTTGACAGAAATAATAAGTAGATGTAGGAGAAGTAGTTTGTTGACAGAACCAATAAGTAGATGTAGCAGAGGTGGTTTGTTGACAGAACTAATAAGTAGATGTAGGAGAGTTGATTTGTTCACAGAAATAATAAGTAGATGTAGGAGAGGTGGTGTGTTGACAGAATTAATAAGTAGATGTAGGAGAGGTGGTGTGTTGATAGAATTAATAAGTAAATGAAGGAGAGGTGGTGTGTTGACAGAATTAATAAGTAGATGTAGGAGAGGTGGTGTGTTGACATAATTAATAAGTAGATGTAGGAGAGCTGGTGTGTTGACAGAATTAATAAGTAGATGTAGGAGAAGTGGTGTGTTGACAGAATTAATAAGTAGATGTTGGAGAGGTGGTGTGTTGACAGAATTAATAAGTAGATGTAGGAGAGGTGGTGTGTTGATAGAATTAATAAGTAGATGTAGGAGAGGTCGTTTGTTGACAGAATTAATAAGTAGATGTAGGAGAGGTGGTTTGTTGACAGAATTAATAAGTAGATGTACGAGAGGTAGTGTTTTGACAGAACTAATAAGTAGATGTAGGAGAAGTGGTTTGTTGACAGAAAAAATAAGTAGATGTAGGAGAAGTGGTTTGTTGACAGAAATAATAAGTAGATGTAGGAGAAGTAGTTTGTTGACAGAACCAATAAGTAGATGTAGGAGAGGTGGTGTGTTGACAGAACTAATAATTAGATGTAGGAGAGGTGGTTTGTTGACAGAATTAATAAGTAGATGTAGGAGAGGGTTTGTTGAGAGAATTAATAGGTGGATGTAGGAGAGGTGGTGTGTTGACAGAAATAATAAGTAGATGTAGGAGAGGTGGTGTGTTGATAGAATTAATAAGTAAATGAAGAAGATGTGGTGTGTTGACAGAACTAATAAGTAGATGTAGGAGAGGTGGTGTGTTGACAGAACCAATAAGTAGATGTAGGAGAGTTGGTTGGTTGACAGAACTAATAAGTAGATGTAGGAGAGGTGGTTTGTTGACAGAATTAATAAGTAGTTGTAGGAGAGGGTTTGTTGACAGAATTAATAGGTGGATGTAGGAGAGGTGGTGTGTTGACAGAATTAATAAGTAGATGTAGGAGAGGTGGTTTGTTGACAGAATTAATAAGTAGATGTGGGAGAGGTGGTTTGTTGACAGAATTATTAAGTACATGTTGGAGAGGTGGTTTTTTGACAGAATTAATAAGTAGATGTTGGAGAGGTGGTGTGTTGGCAGAACTAATAAGTAGATCTAGGAGAAGTGGTTTGTTGACAGAGATAATAAGTAGATGTAGGAGGGGTGTTGTGTTGACAGAACTACTAAGTAGATGTTGGAGAGGTGCTATGTTGACAGAATTAATAAGTAGATGTAGTAGAAGTGGTGCATCAACAGAATTAATAGGTAGATGTAGGAGACGTAGTGTGTTGACAGAATTAATAAGCAGATGTAGGAGAGGTGGTTTGTTGACTGAACTAATAAGTAGATGTGGGAGAGGTGGTTTGTTGACAGAATTAATAAGTAGATGTAGCAGAGATGGTTTGTTGACAGAACTAATAAGTAGATGTAGGAGAGTTGATTTGTTCACAGAAATAATAAGTAGATGTAGGAGAGGTGGTGTGTTGACAGAATTAATAAGTAGATGTAGGAGAGGTGGTGTGTTGATAGAATTAATAAGTAAATGAAGGAGAGGTGGTGTGTTGACAGAATTAATAAGTAGATGTAGGAGAGGTGGTGTGTTGACAGAATTAATAAGTAGATGTAGGAGAGGTGGTGTGTTGACAGAATTAATAAGTAGATGTAGGAGAAGTGGTGTGTTGACAGAATTAATAAGTAGATGTTGGAGAGGTGGTGTGTTGACAGAATTAATAAGTAGATGTAGGAGAGGTGGTGTGTTGATAGAATTAATAAGTAGATGTAGGAGAGGTGGTTTGTTGACAGAATTAATAAGTAGATGTAGGAGAGGTGGTTTGTTGACAGAATTAATAAGTAGATGTACGAGAGGTAGTGTTTTGACAGAACTAATAAGTAGATGTAGGAGACGTGGTTTGTTGACAGAAATAATAAGTAGATGTAGGAGAAGTGGTTTGTTAACAGAAATAATAAGTAGATGTAGGAGAAGTAGTTTGTTGACAGAACCAATAAGTAGATGTAGGAGAGGTGGTGTGTTGACAGAACTAATAAGTAGATGTAGGAGAGGTGGTTTGTTGACAGAATTAATAAGTAGTTGTAGGAGAGGTGGTGTGTTGACAGAATTAATAAGTAGATGTAGGAGAGGTGGTTTGTTGACAGAATTAATAAGTAGATGTGGGAGAGGTGGTTTGTTGACAGAATTAATAAGTAGACGTAGGAGAGGTGGTTTGTTGACAGAATTAATAAGTAGATGTGGGAGAGGTGGTTTGTTGACAGAATTAACAAGTAGATGTAGGAGAGGTGGTTTGTTTACAGAACCAATAAGTAGATGTAGGAGAGTTGGTTGGTTGACAGAAATAATAAGTAGATGTAGGAGAGGTGGTTTGTTGACATAATTAATAAGTAGATGTTGGAGAGGTGGTGTGTTGACAGAATTAATAAGCAGATGTAGGAGAGGTGGTTTGTTGACTGAACTAATAAGTAGATGTGGGAGAGGTGGTTTGTTGACAGAATTAATAAGTAGATGTAGCAGAGGTGGTTTGTTGACAGAACTAATAAGTAGATGTAGGAGAGTTGATTTGTTCACAGAAATAATAAGTAGATGTAGGAGAGGTGGTGTGTTGACAGAATTAATAAGTAGATGTAGGAGAGGTGGTGTGTTGATAGAATTAATAAGTAAATGAAGGAGAGGTGGTGTGTTGACAGAATTAATAAGTAGATGTAGGAGAGGTGGTGTGTTGACATAATTAATAAGTAGATGTAGGAGAGGTGGTGTGTTGACAGAATTAATAAGTAGATGTAGGAGAAGTGGTGTGTTGACAGAATTAATAAGTAGATGTTGGAGAGGTGGTGTGTTGACAGAATTAATAAGTAGATGTAGGAGAGGTGGTGTGTTGATAGAATTAATAAGTAGATGTAGGAGAGGTGGTTTGTTGACAGAATTAATAAGTAGATGTAGGAGAGGTGGTTTGTTGACAGAATTAATAAGTAGATGTACGAGAGGTAGTGTTTTGACAGAACTAATAAGTAGATGTAGGAGAAGTGGTTTGTTGACAGAAATAATAAGTAGATGTAGGAGAAGTGGTTTGTTAACAGAAATAATAAGTAGATGTAGGAGAAGTAGTTTGTTGACAGAACCAATAAGTAGATGTAGGAGAGGTGGTGTGTTGACAGAACTAATAAGTAGATGTAGGAGAGGTGGTTTGTTGACAGAATTAATAAGTAGATGTAGGAGAGGGTTTGTTGACAGAATTAATAGGTGGATGTAGGAGAGGTGGTGTGTTGACAGAATTAATAAGTAGATGTAGGAGAGGTGGTTTGTTGACAGAATTAATAAGTAGATGTGGGAGAGGTGGTTTGTTGACAGAATTAATAAGTAGACGTAGGAGAGGTGGTTTGTTGACAGAATTAATAAGTAGATGTGGGAGAGGTGGTTTGTTGACAGAATTAATAAGTAGATGTAGGAGAGGTGGTTTGTTTACAGAACCAATAAGTAGATGTAGGAGAGGTGGTGTGTTGACAGAACTAATAAGTAGATGTAGGAGAGGTGGTTTGTTGACAGAATTAATAAGTAGATGTGGGAGAGGTGGTTTGTTGACAGAATTAATAAGTAGACGTAGGAGAGGTGGTTTGTTGACAGAATTAATAAGTAGATGTGGGAGAGGTGGTTTGTTGACAGAATTAATAAGTAGATGTAGGAGAGGTGGTTTGTTTACAGAACCAATAAGTAGATGTAGGAGAGGTGGTGTGTTGACAGAACTAATAAGTAGATGTAGGAGAGGTGGTTTGTTGACAGAATTAATAAGTAGTTGTAGGAGAGGGTTTGTTGACAGAATTAATAGGTGGATGTAGGAGAGGTGGTGTGTTGACAGAATTAATAAGTAGATGTAGGAGAGGTGGTTTGTTGACAGAATTAATAAGTAGATGTGGGAGAGGTGGTTTGTTGACAGAATTATTAAGTACATGTTGGAGAGGTGGTTTTTTGACAGAATTAATAAGTAGATGTTGGAGAGGTGGTGTGTTGGCAGAACTAATAAGTAGATCTAGGAGAAGTGGTTTGTTGACAGAGATAATAAGTAGATGTAGGAGGGGTGTTGTGTTGACAGAACTACTAAGTAGATGTTGGAGAGGTGCTATGTTGACAGAATTAATAAGTAGATGTAGTAGAAGTGGTGCATCAACAGAATTAATAGGTAGATGTAGGAGACGTAGTGTGTTGACAGAATTAATAAGCAGATGTAGGAGAGGTGGTTTGTTGACTGAACTAATAAGTAGATGTGGGAGAGGTGGTTTGTTGACAGAATTAATAAGTAGATGTAGCAGAGATGGTTTGTTGACAGAACTAATAAGTAGATGTAGGAGAGTTGATTTGTTCACAGAAATAATAAGTAGATGTAGGAGAGGTGGTGTGTTGACAGAATTAATAAGTAGATGTAGGAGAGGTGGTGTGTTGATAGAATTAATAAGTAAATGAAGGAGAGGTGGTGTGTTGACAGAATTAATAAGTAGATGTAGGAGAGGTGGTGTGTTGACATAATTAATAAGTAGATGTAGGAGAGGTGGTGTGTTGACAGAATTAATAAGTAGATGTAGGAGAAGTGGTGTGTTGACAGAATTAATAAGTAGATGTTGGAGAGGTGGTGTGTTGACAGAATTAATAAGTAGATGTAGGAGAGGTGGTGTGTTGATAGAATTAATAAGTAGATGTAGGAGAGGTGGTTTGTTGACAGAATTAATAAGTAGATGTAGGAGAGGTGGTTTGTTGACAGAATTAATAAGTAGATGTACGAGAGGTAGTGTTTTGACAGAACTAATAAGTAGATGTAGGAGACGTGGTTTGTTGACAGAAATAATAAGTAGATGTAGGAGAAGTGGTTTGTTAACAGAAATAATAAGTAGATGTAGGAGAAGTAGTTTGTTGACAGAACCAATAAGTAGATGTAGGAGAGGTGGTGTGTTGACAGAACTAATAAGTAGATGTAGGAGAGGTGGTTTGTTGACAGAATTAATAAGTAGTTGTAGGAGAGGTGGTGTGTTGACAGAATTAATAAGTAGATGTAGGAGAGGTGGTTTGTTGACAGAATTAATAAGTAGATGTGGGAGAGGTGGTTTGTTGACAGAATTAATAAGTAGACGTAGGAGAGGTGGTTTGTTGAGAGAATTAATAAGTAGATGTGGGAGAGGTGGTTTGTTGACAGAATTAACAAGTAGATGTAGGAGAGGTGGTTTGTTTACAGAACCAATAAGTAGATGTAGGAGAGTTGGTTGGTTGACAGAAATAATAAGTAGATGTAGGAGAGGTGGTTTGTTGACATAATTAATAAGTAGATGTTGGAGAGGTGGTGTGTTGACAGAATTAATAAGCAGATGTAGGAGAGGTGGTTTGTTGACTGAACTAATAAGTAGATGTGGGAGAGGTGGTTTGTTGACAGAATTAATAAGTAGATGTAGCAGAGGTGGTTTGTTGACAGAACTAATAAGTAGATGTAGGAGAGTTGATTTGTTCACAGAAATAATAAGTAGATGTAGGAGAGGTGGTGTGTTGACAGAATTAATAAGTAGATGTAGGAGAGGTGGTGTGTTGATGGAATTAATAAGTAAATGAAGGAGAGGTGGTGTGTTGACAGAATTAATAAGTAGATGTAGGAGAGGTGGTGTGTTGACATAATTAATAAGTAGATGTAGGAGAGGTGGTGTGTTGACAGAATTAATAAGTAGATGTAGGAGAAGTGGTGTGTTGACAGAATTAATAAGTAGATGTTGGAGAGGTGGTGTGTTGACAGAATTAATAAGTAGATGTAGGAGAGGTGGTGTGTTGATAGAATTAATAAGTAGATGTAGGAGAGGTGGTTTGTTGACAGAATTAATAAGTAGATGTAGGAGAGGTGGTTTGTTGACAGAATTAATAAGTAGATGTACGAGAGGTAGTGTTTTGACAGAACTAATAAGTAGATGTAGGAGAAGTGGTTTGTTGACAGAAATAATAAGTAGATGTAGGAGAAGTGGTTTGTTAACAGAAATAATAAGTAGATGTAGGAGAAGTAGTTTGTTGACAGAACCAATAAGTAGATGTAGGAGAGGTGGTGTGTTGACAGAACTGATAAGTAGATGTAGGAGAGGTGGTTTGTTGACAGAATTAATAAGTAGTTGTAGGAGAGGGTTTGTTGACAGAATTAATAGGTGGATGTAGGAGAGGTGGTGTGTTGACAGAATTAATAAGTAGATGTAGGAGAGGTGGTTTGTTGACAGAATTAATAAGTAGATGTGGGAGAGGTGGTTTGTTGACAGAATTAATAAGTAGACGTAGGAGAGGTGGTTTGTTGACAGAATTAATAAGTAGATGTGGGAGAGGTGGTTTGTTGACAGAATTAATAAGTAGATGTAGGAGAGGTGGTTTGTTTACAGAACCAATAAGTAGATGTAGGAGAGGTGGTGTGTTGACAGAACTAATAAGTAGATGTAGGAGAGGTGGTTTGTTGACAGAATTAATAAGTAGATGTGGGAGAGGTGGTTTGTTGACAGAATTAATAAGTAGACGTAGGAGAGGTGGTTTGTTGACAGAATTAATAAGTAGATGTGGGAGAGGTGGTTTGTTGACAGAATTAATAAGTAGATGTAGGAGAGGTGGTTTGTTTACAGAACCAATAAGTAGATGTAGGAGAGGTGGTGTGTTGACAGAACTAATAAGTAGATGTAGGAGAGGTGGTTTGTTGACAGAATTAATAAGTAGTTGTAGGAGAGGTGGTGTGTTGACAGAATTAATAAGTAGATGTAGGAGAGGTGGTTTGTTGACAGAATTAATAAGTAGATGTGGGAGAGGTGGTTTGTTGACAGAATTAATAAGTAGACGTAGGAGAGGTGGTTTGTTGACAGAATTAATAAGTAGATGTGGGAGAGGTGGTTTGTTGACAGAATTAATAAGTAGATGTAGGAGAGGTGGTTTGTTTACAGAACCAATAAGTAGATGTAGGAGAGTTGGTTGGTTGACAGAAATAATAAGTAGATGTAGGAGAGGTGGTTTGTTGACATAATTAATAAGTAGATGTTGGAGAGGTGGTGTGTTGACAGAATTAATAAGTAGATGTAGGAGAGGTGGTGTGTTGATAGAATTAATAAGTAGATGTAGGAGAGGTGGTTTGTTGACAGAATTAATAAGTAGATGTAGGAGAGGTGGTTTGTTGACAGAACTAATAAGTAGATGTAGGAGAGTTGGTGTGTTGATAGAATCAATAAGTAAATGAAGGAGAGGTGGTGTGTTGACAGAACTAATAAGTAGATGTAGGAGAGGTGTTGTGTTGACATAATTAAAAAGTAGATGTGGGAGAGGTTGTGTGTTGACAGAACTAATAAGTATATGTGGAAGAGGTGGTTTGTTGACAGTATTAATAAGTAGATGTTGGAGAGGTGGTGTGTTGACAGAACTAATAAGTAGATGTAGGAGAGGTGGTGTGTTGATAGAATTAATAAGTAAATGAAGAAGATGTGGTGTGTTGACAGAGCTAATAAGTATATGTAGGAGAGATGGTGTGTGGACATAATTAATAAGTAGATGTAGGAGAGGTGGTTTGTTGACAGAAATAAAAAGTAGATGTAGGAGAGGTGGTTTGTTGACAGAAATAGTAAGTAGATGTAGGAGGGGTGGTGTGTTGACAGAACTAATAAGTAGATGTAGGAGATGCGGTGTGTTGACAGAACTAATAAGTAGATGTTGGAGAGGTGGTTTGTTGACATAATTAATAAGTAGATGTAGGAGATGTGATGTGTTGACAGAATAAATAAGTAGATGTAGGAGAAGTGGTGTGTTGACAGAATTAATAAGTAGATGTTGGAGAGGTGGTGTGTTGACAGAATTAATAAGTAGATGTAGGAGAGGTGGTGTGTTGATAGAATTAATAAGTAGATGTAGGAGAGGTGGTTTGTTGACAGAATTAATAAATAGATATAGGAGAGGTGGTTTGTTGACAGAATTAATAAGTAGATGTACGAGAGGTAGTGTGTTGACAGAACTAATAAGTAGATGTAGGAGAAGTGGTTTGTTGACAGAAATAATAATTAGATTTAGTAGAAGTGGTTTGTTGACAGAAATAATAAGTAGATGTAGGAGAAGTAGTTTGTTGACAGAGCCAATAAGTAGATGTAGGAGAGGTGGTGTGTTGACAGAACTAATAATTAGATGTAGGAGAGGTGGTTTGTTGACAGAATTAATAAGTAGATGTAGGAGAGGGGTTGTTGAGAGAATTAATAGGTGGATGTAGGAGAGGTGGTGTGTTGACAGAATTAATAAGTAGATGTAGGAGAGGTGGTTTGTTGACAGAATTAATAAGTAGATGTGGGAGAGGTGGTTTGTTGACAGAATTAATAAGTAGACGTAGGAGAGGTGGTTTGTTGACAGAATTAATAAGTAGATGTGGGAGAGGTGGTTTGTTGACAGAATTAATAAGTAGATGTAGGAGAGGTGGTTTGTTGACAGAAATAATAAGTAGATGTAGGAGAGGTGGTGTGTTGATAGAATTAATAAGTAAATGAAGAAGATGTGGTGTGTTGACAGAACTAATAAGTAGATGTAGGAGAGGTGGTGTGTTGACATAATTAATAAGTAGATGTAGGAGAGGTGGTTTGTTGACAGAAATAAAAAGTAGATGTAGGAGAGTTGGTTGGTTGACAGAAATAATAAGTAGATGTAGGAGAGGTGGTTTGTTGACAGAATTAATAAGTAGATGTGGGAGAGGTGGTTTGTTGACAGAATTAATAAGTAGACGTAGGAGAGGTGGTTTGTTGACATAATTAATAAGTAGATGTAGGAGAGGTGGTTTGTTGACAGAACCAATAAGTAGATGTAGGAGAGTTGGTTGGTTGACAGAACTAATAAGTAGATGTAGGAGAGGTGGTTTGTTGACAGAATTAATAAGTAGATGTGGGAGAGGTGGTTTGTTGACAGAATTAATAAGTAGACGTAGGAGAGGTGGTTTGTTGACAGAATTAATAAGTAGATGTGGGAGAGGTGGTTTGTTGACTGAATTAATAAGTAGATGTAGGAGAGGTGGTTTGTTTACAGAACCAATAAGTAGATGTAGGAGAGGTGGTGTGTTGACAGAACTAATAAGTAGATGTAGGAGAGGTGGTTTGTTGACAGAATTAATAAGTAGTTGTAGGAGAGGTGGTTTGTTGACAGAATTAATAAGTAGATGTAGGAGAGGTGGTTTGTTGACAGAATTAATAAGTAGATGTGGGAGAGGTGGTTTGTTGACAGAATTAATAAGTAGACGTAGGAGAGGTGGTTTGTTGACAAAATTAATAAGTAGATGTGGGAGAGGTGGTTTGTTGACAGAATTAATAAGTAGATGTAGGAGAGGTGGTTTGTTTACAGAACCAATAAGTAGATGTAGGAGAGTTGGTTGGTTGACAGAAATAATAAGTAGATGTAGGAGAGGTGGTTTGTTGACATAATTAATAAGTAGATGTTGGAGAGGTGGTGTGTTGACAGAATTAATAAGTAGATGTAGGAGAGGTGGTGTGTTGATAGAATTAATAAGTAGATGTAGGAGAGGTGGTTTGTTGACAGAATTAATAAGTAGATGTAGGAGAGGTGGTTTGTTGACAGAACTAATAAGTAGATGTAGGAGAGTTGGTGTGTTGATAGAATCAATAAGTAAATGAAGGAGAGGTGGTGTGTTGACAGAACTAATAAGTAGATGTAGGAGAGGTGTTGTGTTGACATAATTAAAAAGTAGATGTGGGAGAGGTTGTGTGTTGACAGAACTAATAAGTAGATGTAGGAGAGATGGTGTGTGGACATAATTAATAAGTAGATGTAGGAGAGGTGGTTTGTTGACAGAAATAAAAAGTAGATGTAGGAGAGGTGGTTTGTTGACAGAAATAGTAAGTAGATGTAGGAGGGGTGGTGTGTTGACAGAACTAATAAGTAGATGTAGGAGATGCGGTGTGTTGACAGAACTAATAAGTAGATGTTGGAGAGGTGGTTTGTTGACATAATTAATAAGTAGATGTAGGAGATGTGATGTGTTGACAGAATAAATAAGTAGATGTAGGAGAAGTGGTGTGTTGACAGAATTAATAAGTAGATGTTGGAGAGGTGGTGTGTTGACAGAATTAATAAGTAGATGTAGGAGAGGTGGTGTGTTGATAGAATTAATAAGTAGATGTAGGAGAGGTGGTTTGTTGACAGAATTAATAAATAGATATAGGAGAGGTGGTTTGTTGACAGAATTAATAAGTAGATGTACGAGAGGTAGTGTGTTGACAGAACTAATAAGTAGATGTAGGAGAAGTGGTTTGTTGACAGAAATAATAATTAGATTTAGTAGAAGTGGTTTGTTGACAGAAATAATAAGTAGATGTAGGAGAAGTAGTTTGTTGACAGAACCAATAAGTAGATGTAGGAGAGGTGGTGTGTTGACAGAACTAATAATTAGATGTAGGAGAGGTGGTTTGTTGACAGAATTAATAAGTAGATGTAGGAGAGGGGTTGTTGAGAGAATTAATAGGTGGATGTAGGAGAGGTGGTGTGTTGACAGAATTAATAAGTAGATGTAGGAGAGGTGGTTTGTTGACAGAATTAATAAGTAGATGTGGGAGAGGTGGTTTGTTGACAGAATTAATAAGTAGACGTAGGAGAGGTGGTTTGTTGACAGAATTAATAAGTAGATGTGGGAGAGGTGGTTTGTTGACAGAATTAATAAGTAGATGTAGGAGAGGTGGTTTGTTGACAGAAATAATAAGTAGATGTAGGAGAGGTGGTGTGTTGATAGAATTAATAAGTAAATGAAGAAGATGTGGTGTGTTGACAGAACTAATAAGTAGATGTAGGAGAGGTGGTGTGTTGACATAATTAATAAGTAGATGTAGGAGAGGTGGTTTGTTGACAGAAATAAAAAGTAGATGTAGGAGAGGTGGTTTGTTGACATAATTAATAAGTAGATGTAGGAGAGGTGGTTTGTTGACAGAACCAATAAGTAGATGTAGGAGAGTTGGTTGGTTGACAGAAATAATAAGTAGATGTAGGAGAGGTGGTTTGTTGACATAATTAATAAGTAGATGTTGGAGAGGTGGTGTGTTGACAGAATTAATAAGTAGATGTAGGAGAAGTGGTGTGTTGACAGAATTAATAAGTACATGTTGGGGAGGTGGTGTGTTGACAGAATTAATAAGTAGATGTAGGAGAGGTGGTGTGTTGATAGAATTAATAAGTAGATGTAGGAGAGGTGGTGTGTTGACAGAACTAATAAGTAGATGTAGGAGAGGTGGTGTGTTGACATAATTAATAAGTAGATGTAGGTGAGGTGGTGTGTTGACAGAATTAATAAGTAGATGTAGGAGAAGTGGTGTGTTGACAGAATTAATAAGTAGATGTTGGAGAGGTGGTGTGTTGACAGAATTAATAAGTAGATGTAGGAGAGGTGGTGTGTTGATAGAATTAATAAGTAGATGTAGGAGAGGTGGTTTGTTGACAGAATTAATAAGTAGATGTAGGAGAGGTGGTTTGTTGACAGAATTAATAAGTAGATGTACGAGAGGTAGTGTGTTGACAGAACTAATAAGTAGATGTAGGAGAAGTGGTTTGTTGACAGAAATAATAAGTAGATGTAGGAGAAGTGGTTTGTTGACAGAAATAATAAGTAGATGTAGGAGAAGTAGTTTGTTGACAGAACCAATAAGTAGATGTAGGAGAGGTGGTGTGTTGACAGAACTAATAAGTAGATGTAGGAGAGGTGCTGTGTTGATAGAATTAATAAGTAGATGTAGGAGAGGTGGTGTGTTGACAGAATTAATAAGTAGATGGAGGAGAAGTGGTGTGTTGACAGAATTAATAAGTAGATGTTGGAGAGGTGGTGTGTTGACAGAATTAATAAGTAGATGTAGGAGAGGTGGTGTGTTGATAGAATTAATAAGTACATGTAGGAGAGGTGGTTTGTTGACAGAATTAATAAGTAGATGTAGGAGAGGTGGTTTGTTGACAGAATTAATAAGTAGACGTAGGAGAGGTGTTGTGTTGACATAATTAAAAAGTAGATGTGGGAGAGGTTGTGTGTTGACAGAACTAATAAGTAGATGTGGAAGAGGTGGTTTGTTGACAGTATTAATAAGTAGATGTTGGAGAGGTGGTGTGTTGACAGAACTAATAAGTAGATGTAGGAGAAGTGGTTTGTTGACAGAAATGATAAGTAGATGTAGGAGAAGTGGTTTGTTGACAGAAATAATAAGTAGATGTAGGAGAAGTAGTTTGTTGACAGAACCAATAAGTAGATGTAGGAGAGGTGGTGTGTTGACAGAACTAATAAGTAGATGTAGGAGAGGTGGTTTGTTGACAGAATTAATAAGTAGATGTGGGAGAGGTGGTTTGTTGACAGAATTAATAAGTAGACGTAGGAGAGGTGGTTTGTTGACAGAATTAATAAGTAGATGTGGGAGAGGTGGTTTGTTGACAGAATTAATAAGTAGATGTAGGAGAGGTAGTTTGTTGACAGAACCAATAAGTAGATGTAGGAGAGTTGGTTGGTTGACAGAAATAATAAATAGATGTAGGAGAGGTGGTTTGTTGACATAATTAATAAGTAGATGTTGGAGAGGTGGTGTTTTGACAGAACTAATAAGTAGATGTAGGAGACGTGGTTTGTTGACAGAAATAATAAGTAGATGTAGGAGAAGTGGTTTGTTAACAGAAATAATAAGTAGATGTAGAAGAAGTAGTTTGTTGACAGAACCAATAAGTAGATGTAGGAGAGGTGGTGTGTTGACAGAACTAATAAGTAGATGTAGGAGAGGTGGTTTGTTGACAGAATTAATAAGTAGTTGTAGGAGAGGGTTTGTTGACAGAATTAATAGGTGGATGTAGGAGAGGTGGTGTGTTGACAGAATTAATAAGTAGATGTTGGAGAGGTGGTTTGTTGACAGAATTAATAAGTAGATGTGGGAGAGGTGGTTTGTTGACAGAATTAATAAGTAGACGTAGGAGAGGTGGTTTGTTGACAGAATTAATAAGTAGATGTGGGAGAGGTGGTTTGTTGACAGAATTAATAAGTAGATGTAGGAGAGGTGGTTTGTTTACAGAACCAATAAGTAGATGTAGGAGAGTTGGTTGGTTGACAGAAATAATAAGTAGATGTAGGAGAGGTGGTTTGTTGACATAATTAATAAGTAGATGTTGGAGAGGTGGTGTGTTGACAGAATTAATAAGCAGATGTAGGAGAGGTGGTTTGTTGACTGAACTAATAAGTAGATGTGGGAGAGGTGGTTTGTTGACAGAATTAATAAGTAGATGTAGCAGAGGTGGTTTGTTGACAGAACTAATAAGTAGATGTAGGAGAGTTGATTTGTTCACAGAAATAATAAGTAGATGTAGGAGAGGTGGTGTGTTGACAGAATTAATAAGTAGATGTAGGAGAGGTGGTGTGTTGATAGAATTAATAAGTAAATGAAGGAGAGGTGGTGTGTTGACAGAATTAATAAGTAGATGTAGGAGAGGTGGTGTGTTGACATAATTAATAAGTAGATGTAGGAGAGGTGGTGTGTTGACAGAATTAATAAGTAGATGTAGGAGAGGTGGTGTGTTGACATAATTAATAAGTACATGTAGGAGAAGTGGTGTGTTGACAGAATTAATAAGTAGATGTAGGAGAAGTGGTGTGTTGACAGAATTAATAAGTAGATGTTGGAGAGGTGGTGTGTTGACAGAATTAATAAGTAGATGTAGGAGAGGTGGTGTGTTGATAGAATTAATAAGTAGATGTAGGAGAGGTGGTTTGTTGACAGAATTAATAAGTAGATGTAGGAGAGGTGGTTTGTTGACAGAATTAATAAGTAGATGTACGAGAGGTAGTGTTTTGACAGAACTAATAAGTAGATGTAGGAGAAGTGGTTTGTTGACAGAAATAATAAGTAGATGTAGGAGAAGTGGTTTGTTAACAGAAATAATAAGTAGATGTAGGAGAAGTAGTTTGTTGACAGAACCAATAAGTAGATGTAGGAGAGGTGGTGTGTTGACAGAACTAATAAGTAGATGTAGGAGAGGTGGTTTGTTGACAGAATTAATAAGTAGTTGTAGGAGAGGGTTTGTTGACAGAATTAATAGGTGGATGTAGGAGAGGTGGTGTGTTGACAGAATTAATAAGTAGATGTAGGAGAGGTGGTTTGTTGACAGAATTAATAAGTAGATGTGGGAGAGGTGGTTTGTTGACAGAATTAATAAGTAGCCGAGGAGAGGTGGTTTGTTGACAGAATTAATAAGTAGATGTGGGAGAGGTGGATTGTTGACAGAATTAATAAGTAGATGTAGGAGAGGTGGTTTGTTTACAGAACCAATAAGTAGATGTAGGAGAGTTGGTTGGTTGACAGAAATAATAAGTAGATGTAGGAGAGGTGGTTTGTTGACATAATTAATAAGTAGATGTAGGAGAGGTGGTTTGTTGACAGAATTAATAAGTAGACGTAGGAGAGGTGTTGTGTTGACATAATTAAAAAGTAGATGTGGGAGAGGTTGTGTGTTGACAGAACTAATAAGTCAATGTGGAAGAGGTGGTTTGTTGACAGTATTAATAAGTAGATGTTGGAGAGGTGGTGTGTTGACAGAACTAATAAGTAGATGTAGGAGAAGTGGTTTGTTGACAGAAATGATAAGTAGATGTAGGAGAAGTGGTTTGTTGACAGAAATAATAAGTAGATGTAGGAGAAGTAGTTTGTTGACAGAACCAATAAGTAGATGTAGGAGAGGTGGTGTGTTGACAGAACTAATAAGTAGATGTAGGAGAGGTGGTTTGTTGACAGAATTAATAAGTAGTTGTAGGAGAGGGTTTGTTGACAGAATTAATAGGTGGATGTAGGAGAGGTGGTGTGTTGACAGAATTAATAAGTAGATGTAGGAGAGGTGGTTTGTTGACAGAATTAATAAGTAGATGTGGGAGAGGTGGTTTGTTGACAGAATTAATAAGTAGACGTAGGAGAGGTGGTTTGTTGACAGAATTAATAAGTAGATGTGGGAGAGGTGGTTTGTTGACAGAATTAATAAGTAGATGTAGGAGAGGTGGTTTGTTTACAGAACCAATAAGTAGATGTAGGAGAGTTGGTTGGTTGACATAAATAATAAGTAGATGTAGGAGAGGTGGTTTGTTGACATAATTAATAAGTAGATGTTGGAGAGGTGGTGTGTTGACAGAATTAATAAGCAGATGTAGGAGAGGTGGTTTGTTGACTGAACTAATAAGTAGATGTGGGAGAGGTGGCTTGTTGACAGAATTAATAAGTAGATGTAGCAGAGGTGGTTTGTTGACAGAACTAATAAGTAGATGTAGGAGAGTTGATTTGTTCACAGAAATAATAAGTAGATGTAGGAGAGGTGGTGTGTTGACAGAATTAATAAGTTGATGTAGGAGAGGTGGTGTGTTGATAGAATTAATAAGTAAATGAAGGAGAGGTGGTGTGTTGACAGAATTAATAAGTAGATGTAGGAGAGGTGGTGTGTTGACATAATTAATAAGTAGATGTAGGAGAGGTGGTGTGTTGACAGAATTAATAAGTAGATGTAGGAGAAGTGGTGTGTTGACAGAATTAATAAGTAGATGTTGGAGAGGTGGTGTGTTGACAGAATTAATAAGTAGATGTAGGAGAGGTGGTGTGTTGATAGAATTAATAAGTAGATGTAGGAGAGGTGGTTTGTTGACAGAATTAATAAGTAGATGTAGGAGAGGTGGTTTGTTGACAGAATTAATAAGTAGATGTAGGAGAAGTGGTTTGTTAACAGAAATAATAAGTAGATGTAGGAGAAGTAGTTTGTCGACAGAACCAATAAGTAGATGTAGGAGAAGTAGTTTGTTGACAGAACCAATAAGTAGATGTAGGAGAGGTGGTGTGTTGACAGAACTAATAAGTAGATGTAGGAGAGGTGGTTTGTTGACAGAATTAATAAGTAGTTGTAGGAGAGGGTTTGTTGACAGAATTAATAGGTGGATGTAGGAGAGGTGGTGTGTTGACAGAATTAATAAGTAGATGTAGGAGAGGTGGTTTGTTGACAGAATTAATAAGTAGATGTGGGAGAGGTGGTTTGTTGACAGAATTAATAAGTAGACGTAGGAGAGGTGGTTTGTTGACAGAATTAATAAGTAGATGTGGGAGAGGTGGTTTGTTGACAGAATTAATAAGTAGATGTAGGAGAGGTGGTTTGTTTACAGAACCAATAAGTAGATGTAGGAGAGTTGGTTGGTTGACAGAAATAATAAGTAGATGTAGGAGAGGTGGTTTGTTGACATAATTAATAAGTAGATGTTGGAGAGGTGGTGTGTTGACAGAATCAATAAGTAGATGTAGGAGAAGTGGTGTGTTGACAGAATTAATAAGTAGATGTTGGGGAGGTGGTGTGTTGACAGAATTAATAAGTAGATGTAGGAGAGGTGGTGTGTTGATAGAATTAATAAGTAGATGTAGGAGAGGTGGTTTGTTGACAGAATTAATAAGTAGATGTAGGAGAGGTGGTGTGTTGACAGAATTAATGAGTAGATTTAGGAGAGGTGGTGTGTTGATAGAATCAATAAGTAAATGAAGGAGAGGTGGTGTGTTGACAGAACTAATAAGTAGATGTAGGAGAGGTGTTGTGTTGACATAATTAAAAAGTAGATGTGGGAGAGGTTGTGTGTTGACAGAACTAATAAGTATATGTGGAAGAGGTGGTTTGTTGACAGTATTAATAAGTAGATGTTGGAGAGGTGGTGTGTTGACAGAACTAATAAGTAGATGTAGGAGAGGTGGTGTGTTGATAGAATTAATAAGTAAATGAAGAAGATGTGGTGTGTTGACAGAGCTAATAAGTAGATGTAGGAGAGATGGTGTGTGGACATAATTAATAAGTAGATGTAGGAGAGGTGGTTTGTTGACAGAAATAAAAAGTAGATGTAGGAGAGGTGGTTTGTTGACAGAAATAGTAAGTAGATGTAGGAGGGGTGGTGTGTTGACAGAACTAATAAGTAGATGTAGGAGATGCGGTGTGTTGACAGAACTAATAAGTAGATGTTGGAGAGGTGGTTTGTTGACATAATTAATAAGTAGATGTAGGAGATGTGATGTGTTGACAGAATAAATAAGTAGATGTAGGAGAAGTGGTGTGTTGACAGAATTAATAAGTAGATGTTGGAGAGGTGGTGTGTTGACAGAATTAATAAGTAGATGTAGGAGAGGTGGTGTGTTGATAGAATTAATAAGTAGATGTAGGAGAGGTGGTTTGTTGACAGAATTAATAAATAGATATAGGAGAGGTGGTTTGTTGACAGAATTAATAAGTAGATGTACGAGAGGTAGTGTGTTGACAGAACTAATAAGTAGATGTAGGAGAAGTGGTTTGTTGACAGAAATAATAATTAGATTTAGTAGAAGTGGTTTGTTGACAGAAATAATAAGTAGATGTAGGAGAAGTAGTTTGTTGACAGAACCAATAAGTAGATGTAGGAGAGGTGGTGTGTTGACAGAACTAATAATTAGATGTAGGAGAGGTGGTTTGTTGACAGAATTAATAAGTAGATGTAGGAGAGGGGTTGTTGAGAGAATTAATAGGTGGATGTAGGAGAGGTGGTGTGTTGACAGAATTAATAAGTAGATGTAGGAGAGGTGGTTTGTTGACAGAATTAATAAGTAGATGTGGGAGAGGTGGTTTGTTGACAGAATTAATAAGTAGACGTAGGAGAGGTGGTTTGTTGACAGAATTAATAAGTAGATGTGGGAGAGGTGGTTTGTTGACAGAATTAATAAGTAGATGTAGGAGAGGTGGTTTGTTGACAGAAATAATAAGTAGATGTAGGAGAGGTGGTGTGTTGATAGAATTAATAAGTAAATGAAGAAGATGTGGTGTGTTGACAGAACTAATAAGTAGATGTAGGAGAGGTGGTGTGTTGACATAATTAATAAGTAGATGTAGGAGAGGTGGTTTGTTGACAGAAATAAAAAGTAGATGTAGGAGAGGTGGTTTGTTGACATAATTAATAAGTAGATGTAGGAGAGGTGGTTTGTTGACAGAACCAATAAGTAGATGTAGGAGAGTTGGTTGGTTGACAGAAATAATAAGTAGATGTAGGAGAGGTGGTTTGTTGACATAATTAATAAGTAGATGTTGGAGAGGTGGTGTGTTGACAGAATTAATAAGTAGATGTAGGAGAAGTGGTGTGTTGACAGAATTAATAAGTACATGTTGGGGAGGTGGTGTGTTGACAGAATTAATAAGTAGATGTAGGAGAGGTGGTGTGTTGATAGAATTAATAAGTAGATGTAGGAGAGGTGGTGTGTTGACAGAACTAATAAGTAGATGTAGGAGAGGTGGTGTGTTGACATAATTAATAAGTAGATGTAGGTGAGGTGGTGTGTTGACAGAATTAATAAGTAGATGTAGGAGAAGTGGTGTGTTGACAGAATTAATAAGTAGATGTTGGAGAGGTGGTGTGTTGACAGAATTAATAAGTAGATGTAGGAGAGGTGGTGTGTTGATAGAATTAATAAGTAGATGTAGGAGAGGTGGTTTGTTGACAGAATTAATAAGTAGATGTAGGAGAGGTGGTTTGTTGACAGAATTAATAAGTAGATGTACGAGAGGTAGTGTGTTGACAGAACTAATAAGTAGATGTAGGAGAAGTGGTTTGTTGACAGAAATAATAAGTAGATGTAGGAGAAGTGGTTTGTTGACAGAAATAATAAGTAGATGTAGGAGAAGTAGTTTGTTGACAGAACCAATAAGTAGATGTAGGAGAGGTGGTGTGTTGACAGAACTAATAAGTAGATGTAGGAGAGGTGCTGTGTTGATAGAATTAATAAGTAGATGTAGGAGAGGTGGTGTGTTGACAGAATTAATAAGTAGATGGAGGAGAAGTGGTGTGTTGACAGAATTAATAAGTAGATGTTGGAGAGGTGGTGTGTTGACAGAATTAATAAGTAGATGTAGGAGAGGTGGTGTGTTGATAGAATTAATAAGTACATGTAGGAGAGGTGGTTTGTTGACAGAATTAATAAGTAGATGTAGGAGAGGTGGTTTGTTGACAGAATTAATAAGTAGACGTAGGAGAGGTGTTGTGTTGACATAATTAAAAAGTAGATGTGGGAGAGGTTGTGTGTTGACAGAACTAATAAGTAGATGTGGAAGAGGTGGTTTGTTGACAGTATTAATAAGTAGATGTTGGAGAGGTGGTGTGTTGACAGAACTAATAAGTAGATGTAGGAGAAGTGGTTTGTTGACAGAAATGATAAGTAGATGTAGGAGAAGTGGTTTGTTGACAGAAATAATAAGTAGATGTAGGAGAAGTAGTTTGTTGACAGAACCAATAAGTAGATGTAGGAGAGGTGGTGTGTTGACAGAACTAATAAGTAGATGTAGGAGAGGTGGTTTGTTGACAGAATTAATAAGTAGATGTGGGAGAGGTGGTTTGTTGACAGAATTAATAAGTAGACGTAGGAGAGGTGGTTTGTTGACAGAATTAATAAGTAGATGTGGGAGAGGTGGTTTGTTGACAGAATTAATAAGTAGATGTAGGAGAGGTAGTTTGTTGACAGAACCAATAAGTAGATGTAGGAGAGTTGGTTGGTTGACAGAAATAATAAATAGATGTAGGAGAGGTGGTTTGTTGACATAATTAATAAGTAGATGTTGGAGAGGTGGTGTTTTGACAGAACTAATAAGTAGATGTAGGAGACGTGGTTTGTTGACAGAAATAATAAGTAGATGTAGGAGAAGTGGTTTGTTAACAGAAATAATAAGTAGATGTAGAAGAAGTAGTTTGTTGACAGAACCAATAAGTAGATGTAGGAGAGGTGGTGTGTTGACAGAACTAATAAGTAGATGTAGGAGAGGTGGTTTGTTGACAGAATTAATAAGTAGTTGTAGGAGAGGGTTTGTTGACAGAATTAATAGGTGGATGTAGGAGAGGTGGTGTGTTGACAGAATTAATAAGTAGATGTTGGAGAGGTGGTTTGTTGACAGAATTAATAAGTAGATGTGGGAGAGGTGGTTTGTTGACAGAATTAATAAGTAGACGTAGGAGAGGTGGTTTGTTGACAGAATTAATAAGTAGATGTGGGAGAGGTGGTTTGTTGACAGAATTAATAAGTAGATGTAGGAGAGGTGGTTTGTTTACAGAACCAATAAGTAGATGTAGGAGAGTTGGTTGGTTGACAGAAATAATAAGTAGATGTAGGAGAGGTGGTTTGTTGACATAATTAATAAGTAGATGTTGGAGAGGTGGTGTGTTGACAGAATTAATAAGCAGATGTAGGAGAGGTGGTTTGTTGACTGAACTAATAAGTAGATGTGGGAGAGGTGGTTTGTTGACAGAATTAATAAGTAGATGTAGCAGAGGTGGTTTGTTGACAGAACTAATAAGTAGATGTAGGAGAGTTGATTTGTTCACAGAAATAATAAGTAGATGTAGGAGAGGTGGTGTGTTGACAGAATTAATAAGTAGATGTAGGAGAGGTGGTGTGTTGATAGAATTAATAAGTAAATGAAGGAGAGGTGGTGTGTTGACAGAATTAATAAGTAGATGTAGGAGAGGTGGTGTGTTGACATAATTAATAAGTAGATGTAGGAGAGGTGGTGTGTTGACAGAATTAATAAGTAGATGTAGGAGAGGTGGTGTGTTGACATAATTAATAAGTACATGTAGGAGAAGTGGTGTGTTGACAGAATTAATAAGTAGATGTAGGAGAAGTGGTGTGTTGACAGAATTAATAAGTAGATGTTGGAGAGGTGGTGTGTTGACAGAATTAATAAGTAGATGTAGGAGAGGTGGTGTGTTGATAGAATTAATAAGTAGATGTAGGAGAGGTGGTTTGTTGACAGAATTAATAAGTAGATGTAGGAGAGGTGGTTTGTTGACAGAATTAATAAGTAGATGTACGAGAGGTAGTGTTTTGACAGAACTAATAAGTAGATGTAGGAGAAGTGGTTTGTTGACAGAAATAATAAGTAGATGTAGGAGAAGTGGTTTGTTAACAGAAATAATAAGTAGATGTAGGAGAAGTAGTTTGTTGACAGAACCAATAAGTAGATGTAGGAGAGGTGGTGTGTTGACAGAACTAATAAGTAGATGTAGGAGAGGTGGTTTGTTGACAGAATTAATAAGTAGTTGTAGGAGAGGGTTTGTTGACAGAATTAATAGGTGGATGTAGGAGAGGTGGTGTGTTGACAGAATTAATAAGTAGATGTAGGAGAGGTGGTTTGTTGACAGAATTAATAAGTAGATGTGGGAGAGGTGGTTTGTTGACAGAATTAATAAGTAGCCGAGGAGAGGTGGTTTGTTGACAGAATTAATAAGTAGATGTGGGAGAGGTGGATTGTTGACAGAATTAATAAGTAGATGTAGGAGAGGTGGTTTGTTTACAGAACCAATAAGTAGATGTAGGAGAGTTGGTTGGTTGACAGAAATAATAAGTAGATGTAGGAGAGGTGGTTTGTTGACATAATTAATAAGTAGATGTAGGAGAGGTGGTTTGTTGACAGAATTAATAAGTAGACGTAGGAGAGGTGTTGTGTTGACATAATTAAAAAGTAGATGTGGGAGAGGTTGTGTGTTGACAGAACTAATAAGTCAATGTGGAAGAGGTGGTTTGTTGACAGTATTAATAAGTAGATGTTGGAGAGGTGGTGTGTTGACAGAACTAATAAGTAGATGTAGGAGAAGTGGTTTGTTGACAGAAATGATAAGTAGATGTAGGAGAAGTGGTTTGTTGACAGAAATAATAAGTAGATGTAGGAGA
Source organism: Lampris incognitus (assembly GCF_029633865.1). NCBI lineage: Eukaryota > Metazoa > Chordata > Actinopteri > Lampriformes > Lampridae > Lampris > Lampris incognitus. The sequence goes on from NC_079213.1 coordinate 57,272,112, forward strand.
AGTAGTTTGTTGACAGAACCAATAAGTAGATGTAGGAGAGGTGGTGTGTTGACAGAACTAATAAGTAGATGTAGGAGAGGTGGTTTGTTGACAGAATTAATAAGTAGTTGTAGGAGAGGGTTTGTTGACAGAATTAATAGGTGGATGTAGGAGAGGTGGTGTGTTGACAGAATTAATAAGTAGATGTAGGAGAGGTGGTTTGTTGACAGAATTAATAAGTAGATGTGGGAGAGGTGGTTTGTTGACAGAATTAATAAGTAGACGTAGGAGAGGTGGTTTGTTGACAGAATTAATAAGTAGATGTGGGAGAGGTGGTTTGTTGACAGAATTAATAAGTAGATGTAGGAGAGGTGGTTTGTTTACAGAACCAATAAGTAGATGTAGGAGAGTTGGTTGGTTGACATAAATAATAAGTAGATGTAGGAGAGGTGGTTTGTTGACATAATTAATAAGTAGATGTTGGAGAGGTGGTGTGTTGACAGAATTAATAAGCAGATGTAGGAGAGGTGGTTTGTTGACTGAACTAATAAGTAGATGTGGGAGAGGTGGCTTGTTGACAGAATTAATAAGTAGATGTAGCAGAGGTGGTTTGTTGACAGAACTAATAAGTAGATGTAGGAGAGTTGATTTGTTCACAGAAATAATAAGTAGATGTAGGAGAGGTGGTGTGTTGACAGAATTAATAAGTTGATGTAGGAGAGGTGGTGTGTTGATAGAATTAATAAGTAAATGAAGGAGAGGTGGTGTGTTGACAGAATTAATAAGTAGATGTAGGAGAGGTGGTGTGTTGACATAATTAATAAGTAGATGTAGGAGAGGTGGTGTGTTGACAGAATTAATAAGTAGATGTAGGAGAAGTGGTGTGTTGACAGAATTAATAAGTAGATGTTGGAGAGGTGGTGTGTTGACAGAATTAATAAGTAGATGTAGGAGAGGTGGTGTGTTGATAGAATTAATAAGTAGATGTAGGAGAGGTGGTTTGTTGACAGAATTAATAAGTAGATGTAGGAGAGGTGGTTTGTTGACAGAATTAATAAGTAGATGTAGGAGAAGTGGTTTGTTAACAGAAATAATAAGTAGATGTAGGAGAAGTAGTTTGTCGACAGAACCAATAAGTAGATGTAGGAGAAGTAGTTTGTTGACAGAACCAATAAGTAGATGTAGGAGAGGTGGTGTGTTGACAGAACTAATAAGTAGATGTAGGAGAGGTGGTTTGTTGACAGAATTAATAAGTAGTTGTAGGAGAGGGTTTGTTGACAGAATTAATAGGTGGATGTAGGAGAGGTGGTGTGTTGACAGAATTAATAAGTAGATGTAGGAGAGGTGGTTTGTTGACAGAATTAATAAGTAGATGTGGGAGAGGTGGTTTGTTGACAGAATTAATAAGTAGACGTAGGAGAGGTGGTTTGTTGACAGAATTAATAAGTAGATGTGGGAGAGGTGGTTTGTTGACAGAATTAATAAGTAGATGTAGGAGAGGTGGTTTGTTTACAGAACCAATAAGTAGATGTAGGAGAGTTGGTTGGTTGACAGAAATAATAAGTAGATGTAGGAGAGGTGGTTTGTTGACATAATTAATAAGTAGATGTTGGAGAGGTGGTGTGTTGACAGAATCAATAAGTAGATGTAGGAGAAGTGGTGTGTTGACAGAATTAATAAGTAGATGTTGGGGAGGTGGTGTGTTGACAGAATTAATAAGTAGATGTAGGAGAGGTGGTGTGTTGATAGAATTAATAAGTAGATGTAGGAGAGGTGGTTTGTTGACAGAATTAATAAGTAGATGTAGGAGAGGTGGTGTGTTGACAGAATTAATGAGTAGATTTAGGAGAGGTGGTGTGTTGATAGAATCAATAAGTAAATGAAGGAGAGGTGGTGTGTTGACAGAACTAATAAGTAGATGTAGGAGAGGTGTTGTGTTGACATAATTAAAAAGTAGATGTGGGAGAGGTTGTGTGTTGACAGAACTAATAAGTATATGTGGAAGAGGTGGTTTGTTGACAGTATTAATAAGTAGATGTTGGAGAGGTGGTGTGTTGACAGAACTAATAAGTAGATGTAGGAGAGGTGGTGTGTTGATAGAATTAATAAGTAAATGAAGAAGATGTGGTGTGTTGACAGAGCTAATAAGTAGATGTAGGAGAGATGGTGTGTGGACATAATTAATAAGTAGATGTAGGAGAGGTGGTTTGTTGACAGAAATAAAAAGTAGATGTAGGAGAGGTGGTTTGTTGACAGAAATAGTAAGTAGATGTAGGAGGGGTGGTGTGTTGACAGAACTAATAAGTAGATGTAGGAGATGCGGTTTGTTGACAGAACTAATAAGTAGATGTTGGAGAGGTGGTTTGTTGACATAATTAATAAGTAGATGTAGGAGATGTGATGTGTTGACAGAATAAATAAGTAGATGTAGGAGAAGTGGTGTGTTGACAGAATTAATAAGTAGATGTTGGAGAGGTGGTGTGTTGACAGAATTAATAAGTAGATGTAGGAGAGGTGGTGTGTTGATAGAATTAATAAGTAGATGTAGGAGAGGTGGTTTGTTGACAGAATTAATAAATAGATATAGGAGAGGTGGTTTGTTGACAGAATTAATAAGTAGATGTACGAGAGGTAGTGTGTTGACAGAACTAATAAGTAGATGTAGGAGAAGTGGTTTGTTGACAGAAATAATAATTAGATTTAGTAGAAGTGGTTTGTTGACAGAAATAATAGGTAGATGTAGGAGAAGTAGTTTGTTGACAGAACCAATAAGTAGATGTAGCAGAGGTGGTTTGTTGACAGAACTAATAAGTAGATGTAGGAGAGTTGATTTGTTCACAGAAATAATAAGTAGATGTAGGAGAGGTGGTGTGTTGACAGAATTAATAAGTAGATGTAGGAGAGGTGGTGTGTTGATAGAATTAATAAGTAAATGAAGGAGAGGTGGTGTGTTGACAGAATTAATAAGTAGATGTAGGAGAGGTGGTGTGTTGACATAATTAATAAGTAGATGTAGGAGAGCTGGTGTGTTGACAGAATTAATAAGTAGATGTAGGAGAAGTGGTGTGTTGACAGAATTAATAAGTAGATGTTGGAGAGGTGGTGTGTTGACAGAATTAATAAGTAGATGTAGGAGAGGTGGTGTGTTGATAGAATTAATAAGTAGATGTAGGAGAGGTCGTTTGTTGACAGAATTAATAAGTAGATGTAGGAGAGGTGGTTTGTTGACAGAATTAATAAGTAGATGTACGAGAGGTAGTGTTTTGACAGAACTAATAAGTAGATGTAGGAGAAGTGGTTTGTTGACAGAAAAAATAAGTAGATGTAGGAGAAGTGGTTTGTTGACAGAAATAATAAGTAGATGTAGGAGAAGTAGTTTGTTGACAGAACCAATAAGTAGATGTAGGAGAGGTGGTGTGTTGACAGAACTAATAATTAGATGTAGGAGAGGTGGTTTGTTGACAGAATTAATAAGTAGATGTAGGAGAGGGTTTGTTGAGAGAATTAATAGGTGGATGTAGGAGAGGTGGTGTGTTGACAGAATTAATAAGTAGATGTAGGAGAGGTGGTTTGTTGACAGAATTAATAAGTAGATGTGGGAGAGGTGGTTTGTTGACAGAATTAATAAGTAGACGTAGGAGAGGTGGTTTGTTGACAGAATTAATAAGTAGATGTGGGAGAGGTGGTTTGTTGACAGAATTAATAAGTAGATGTAGGAGAGGTGGTTTGTTGACAGAAATAATAAGTAGATGTAGGAGAGGTGGTGTGTTGATAGAATTAATAAGTAAATGAAGAAGATGTGGTGTGTTGACAGAACTAATAAGTAGATGTAGGAGAGGTGGTGTGTTGACATAATTAATAAGTAGATGTAGGAGAGGTGGTTTGTTGACAGAAATAAAAAGTAGATGTAGGAGAGGTGGTTTGTTGACATAATTAATAAGTAGATGTAGGAGAGGTGGTTTGTTGACAGAACCAATAAGTAGATGTAGGAGAGTTGGTTGGTTGACAGAAATAATAAGTAGATGTAGGAGAGGTGGTTTGTTGACATAATTAATAAGTAGATGTTGGAGAGGTGGTGTGTTGACAGAATTAATAAGTAGATGTAGGAGAAGTGGTGTGTTGACAGAATTAATAAGTACATGTTGGGGAGGTGGTGTGTTGACAGAATTAATAAGTAGATGTAGGAGAGGTGGTGTGTTGATAGAATTAATAAGTAGATGTAGGAGAGGTGGTTTTTTGACAGAATTAATAAGTAGATGTGGAAGAGGTGGTTTGTTGACAGTATTAACAAGTAGATGTAGGAGAGGTGGTGTGTTGACAAAATTAATAAGTAGATTTAGGAGAGGTGGTGTGTTGATAGAATCAATAAGTTGATGTAGGAGAGTTGATTTGTTCACAGAAATAATAATTAGATGTAGGAGAGGTGGTGTGTTGACAGAATTAATAAGTAGATGTAGGAGAGGTGGTGTGTTGACATAATTAATAAGTAGATGTAGGAGAGGTGGTGTGTTGACAGAATTAATAAGTAGATGTAGGAGAAGTGGTGTGTTGACAGAATTAATAAGTAGATGTGGGAGAGGTGGTTTGTTGACAGAATTAATAAGTAGATGTAGGAGAGGTGGTTTGTTGACAGAAATAATAAGTAGATGTAGGAGAGGTGGTGTGTTGATAGAATTAATAAGTAAATGAAGAAGATGTGGTGTGTTGACAGAACTAATAAGTAGATGTAGGAGAGGTGGTGTGTTGACATAATTAATAAGTAGATGTAGGAGAGGTGGTTTGTTGACAGAAATAAAAAGTAGATGTAGGAGAGGTGGTTTGTTGACATAATTAATAAGTAGATGTAGGAGAGGTGGTTTGTTGACAGAACCAATAAGTAGATGTAGGAGAGTTGGTTGGTTGACAGAAATAATAAGTAGATGTAGGAGAGGTGGTTTGTTGACATAATTAATAAGTAGATGTTGGAGAGGTGGTGTGTTGACAGAATTAATAAGTAGATGTAGGAGAAGTGGTGTGTTGACAGAATTAATAAGTACATGTTGGGGAGGTGGTGTGTTGACAGAATTAATAAGTAGATGTAGGAGAGGTGGTGTGTTGATAGAATTAATAAGTAGATGTAGGAGAGGTGGTTTTTTGACAGAATTAATAAGTAGATGTGGAAGAGGTGGTTTGTTGACAGTATTAACAAGTAGATGTAGGAGAGGTGGTGTGTTGACAAAATTAATAAGTAGATTTAGGAGAGGTGGTGTGTTGACAGAATTAATAAGTAGATGTAGGAGAAGTGGTGTGTTGACAGAATTAATAAGTAGATGTTGGAGAGGTGGTGTGTTGACAGAATTAATAAGTAGATGTAGGAGAGGTGGTGTGTTGATAGAATTAATAAGTAGATGTAGGAGAGGTGGTTTGTTGACAGAATTAATAAGTAGATGTAGGAGAGGTGGTTTGTTGACAGAATTAATAAGTAGATGTACGAGAGGTAGTGTGTTGACAGAACTAATAAGTAGATGTAGGAGAAGTGGTTTGTTGACAGAAATAATAAGTAGATGTAGGAGAAGTGGTTTGTTGACAGAAATAATAAGTAGATGTAGGAGAAGTAGTTTGTTGACAGAACCAATAAGTAGATGTAGGAGAGGTGGTGTGTTGACAGAACTAATAAGTAGATGTAGGAGAGGTGGTGTGTTGATAGAATTAATAAGTAGATGTAGGAGAGGTGGTGTGTTGACAGAATTAATAAGTAGATGGAGGAGAAGTGGTGTGTTGACAGAATTAATAAGTAGATGTTGGAGAGGTGGTGTGTTGACAGAATTAATAAGTAGATGTAGGAGAGGTGGTGTGTTGATAGAATTAATAAGTACATGTAGGAGAGGTGGTTTGTTGACAGAATTAATAAGTAGATGTAGGAGAGGTGGTGTGTTGACAGAATTAATAAGTAGATGTAGGAGAAGTGGTGTGTTGACAGAATTAATAAGTAGATGTGGGAGAGGTGGTTTGTTGACAGAATTAATAAGTAGATGTAGGAGAGGTGGTTTGTTGACAGAAATAATAAGTAGATGTAGGAGAGGTGGTGTGTTGATAGAATTAATAAGTAAATGAAGAAGATGTGGTGTGTTGACAGAACTAATAAGTAGATGTAGGAGAGGTGGTGTGTTGACATAATTAATAAGTAGATGTAGGAGAGGTGGTTTGTTGACAGAAATAAAAAGTAGATGTAGGAGAGGTGGTTTGTTGACATAATTAATAAGTAGATGTAGGAGAGGTGGTTTGTTGACAGAACCAATAAGTAGATGTAGGAGAGTTGGTTGGTTGACAGAAATAATAAGTAGATGTAGGAGAGGTGGTTTGTTGACATAATTAATAAGTAGATGTTGGAGAGGTGGTGTGTTGACAGAATTAATAAGTAGATGTAGGAGAAGTGGTGTGTTGACAGAATTAATAAGTACATGTTGGGGAGGTGGTGTGTTGACAGAATTAATAAGTAGATGTAGGAGAGGTGGTGTGTTGATAGAATTAATAAGTAGATGTAGGAGAGGTGGTTTTTTGACAGAATTAATAAGTAGATGTGGAAGAGGTGGTTTGTTGACAGTATTAACAAGTAGATGTAGGAGAGGTGGTGTGTTGACAAAATTAATAAGTAGATTTAGGAGAGGTGGTGTGTTGACAGAATTAATAAGTAGATGTAGGAGAAGTGGTGTGTTGACAGAATTAATAAGTAGATGTTGGAGAGGTGGTGTGTTGACAGAATTAATAAGTAGATGTAGGAGAGGTGGTGTGTTGATAGAATTAATAAGTAGATGTAGGAGAGGTGGTTTGTTGACAGAATTAATAAGTAGATGTAGGAGAGGTGGTTTGTTGACAGAATTAATAAGTAGATGTACGAGAGGTAGTGTGTTGACAGAACTAATAAGTAGATGTAGGAGAAGTGGTTTGTTGACAGAAATAATAAGTAGATGTAGGAGAAGTGGTTTGTTGACAGAAATAATAAGTAGATGTAGGAGAAGTAGTTTGTTGACAGAACCAATAAGTAGATGTAGGAGAGGTGGTGTGTTGACAGAACTAATAAGTAGATGTAGGAGAGGTGGTGTGTTGATAGAATTAATAAGTAGATGTAGGAGAGGTGGTGTGTTGACAGAATTAATAAGTAGATGGAGGAGAAGTGGTGTGTTGACAGAATTAATAAGTAGATGTTGGAGAGGTGGTGTGTTGACAGAATTAATAAGTAGATGTAGGAGAGGTGGTGTGTTGATAGAATTAATAAGTACATGTAGGAGAGGTGGTTTGTTGACAGAATTAATAAGTAGATGTAGGAGAGGTGGTTTGTTGACAGAATTAATAAGTAGACGTAGGAGAGGTGTTGTGTTGACATAATTAAAAAGTAGATGTGGGAGAGGTTGTGTGTTGACAGAATTAATAAGTAGATGTGGAAGAGGTGGTTTGTTGACAGTATTAATAAGTAGATGTTGGAGAGGTGGTGTGTTGACAGAACTAATAAGTAGATGTAGGAGAAGTGGTTTGTTGACAGAAATGATAAGTAGATGTAGGAGAAGTGGTTTGTTGACAGAAATAATAAGTAGATGTAGGAGAAGTAGTTTGTTGACAGAACCAATAAGTAGATGTAGGAGAGGTGGTGTGTTGACAGAACTAATAAGTAGATGTAGGAGAGGTGGTTTGTTGACAGAATTAATAAGTAGATGTGGGAGAGGTGGTTTGTTGACAGAATTAATAAGTAGACGTAGGAGAGGTGGTTTGTTGACAGAATTAATAAGTAGATGTGGGAGAGGTGGTTTGTTGACAGAATTAATAAGTAGATGTAGGAGAGGTAGTTTGTTGACAGAACCAATAAGTAGATGTAGGAGAGTTGGTTGGTTGACAGAAATAATAAGTAGATGTAGGAGAGGTGGTTTGTTGACATAATTAATAAGTAGATGTTGGAGAGGTGGTGTGTTGACAGAATTAATAAGTAGATGTAGGAGAAGTGGTGTGTTGACAGAATTAATAAGTAGATGTTGGGGAGGTGGTGTGTTGACAGAATTAATAAGTAAATGAAGAAGATGTGGTGTGTTGACAGAACTAATAAGTAGATGTAGGAGAGGTGGTGTGTTGACATAATTAATAAGTAGATGTAGGAGAGGTGGTTTGTTGACAGAAATAAAAAGTAGATGTAGGAGAGGTGGTTTGTTGACATAATTAATAAGTAGATGTAGGAGAGGTGGTTTGTTGACAGAACCAATAAGTAGATGTAGGAGAGTTGGTTGGTTGACAGAAATAATAAGTAGATGTAGGAGAGGTGGTTTGTTGACATAATTAATAAGTAGATGTTGGAGAGGTGGTGTGTTGACAGAATTAATAAGTAGATGTAGGAGAAGTGGTGTGTTGACAGAATTAATAAGTACATGTTGGGGAGGTGGTGTGTTGACAGAATTAATAAGTAGATGTAGGAGAGGTGGTGTGTTGATAGAATTAATAAGTAGATGTAGGAGAGGTGGTTTTTTGACAGAATTAATAAGTAGATGTGGAAGAGGTGGTTTGTTGACAGTATTAACAAGTAGATGTAGGAGAGGTGGTGTGTTGACAAAATTAATAAGTAGATTTAGGAGAGGTGGTGTGTTGACAGAATTAATAAGTAGATGTAGGAGAAGTGGTGTGTTGACAGAATTAATAAGTAGATGTTGGAGAGGTGGTGTGTTGACAGAATTAATAAGTAGATGTAGGAGAGGTGGTGTGTTGATAGAATTAATAAGTAGATGTAGGAGAGGTGGTTTGTTGACAGAATTAATAAGTAGATGTAGGAGAGGTGGTTTGTTGACAGAATTAATAAGTAGATGTACGAGAGGTAGTGTGTTGACAGAACTAATAAGTAGATGTAGGAGAAGTGGTTTGTTGACAGAAATAATAAGTAGATGTAGGAGAAGTGGTTTGTTGACAGAAATAATAAGTAGATGTAGGAGAAGTAGTTTGTTGACAGAACCAATAAGTAGATGTAGGAGAGGTGGTGTGTTGACAGAACTAATAAGTAGATGTAGGAGAGGTGGTGTGTTGATAGAATTAATAAGTAGATGTAGGAGAGGTGGTGTGTTGACAGAATTAATAAGTAGATGGAGGAGAAGTGGTGTGTTGACAGAATTAATAAGTAGATGTTGGAGAGGTGGTGTGTTGACAGAATTAATAAGTAGATGTAGGAGAGGTGGTGTGTTGATAGAATTAATAAGTACATGTAGGAGAGGTGGTTTGTTGACAGAATTAATAAGTAGATGTAGGAGAGGTGGTGTGTTGACAGAATTAATAAGTAGATGTAGGAGAAGTGGTGTGTTGACAGAATTAATAAGTAGATGTGGGAGAGGTGGTTTGTTGACAGAATTAATAAGTAGATGTAGGAGAGGTGGTTTGTTGACAGAAATAATAAGTAGATGTAGGAGAGGTGGTGTGTTGATAGAATTAATAAGTAAATGAAGAAGATGTGGTGTGTTGACAGAACTAATAAGTAGATGTAGGAGAGGTGGTGTGTTGACATAATTAATAAGTAGATGTAGGAGAGGTGGTTTGTTGACAGAAATAAAAAGTAGATGTAGGAGAGGTGGTTTGTTGACATAATTAATAAGTAGATGTAGGAGAGGTGGTTTGTTGACAGAACCAATAAGTAGATGTAGGAGAGTTGGTTGGTTGACAGAAATAATAAGTAGATGTAGGAGAGGTGGTTTGTTGACATAATTAATAAGTAGATGTTGGAGAGGTGGTGTGTTGACAGAATTAATAAGTAGATGTAGGAGAAGTGGTGTGTTGACAGAATTAATAAGTACATGTTGGGGAGGTGGTGTGTTGACAGAATTAATAAGTAGATGTAGGAGAGGTGGTGTGTTGATAGAATTAATAAGTAGATGTAGGAGAGGTGGTTTTTTGACAGAATTAATAAGTAGATGTGGAAGAGGTGGTTTGTTGACAGTATTAACAAGTAGATGTAGGAGAGGTGGTGTGTTGACAAAATTAATAAGTAGATTTAGGAGAGGTGGTGTGTTGACAGAATTAATAAGTAGATGTAGGAGAAGTGGTGTGTTGACAGAATTAATAAGTAGATGTTGGAGAGGTGGTGTGTTGACAGAATTAATAAGTAGATGTAGGAGAGGTGGTGTGTTGATAGAATTAATAAGTAGATGTAGGAGAGGTGGTTTGTTGACAGAATTAATAAGTAGATGTAGGAGAGGTGGTTTGTTGACAGAATTAATAAGTAGATGTACGAGAGGTAGTGTGTTGACAGAACTAATAAGTAGATGTAGGAGAAGTGGTTTGTTGACAGAAATAATAAGTAGATGTAGGAGAAGTGGTTTGTTGACAGAAATAATAAGTAGATGTAGGAGAAGTAGTTTGTTGACAGAACCAATAAGTAGATGTAGGAGAGGTGGTGTGTTGACAGAACTAATAAGTAGATGTAGGAGAGGTGGTGTGTTGATAGAATTAATAAGTAGATGTAGGAGAGGTGGTGTGTTGACAGAATTAATAAGTAGATGGAGGAGAAGTGGTGTGTTGACAGAATTAATAAGTAGATGTTGGAGAGGTGGTGTGTTGACAGAATTAATAAGTAGATGTAGGAGAGGTGGTGTGTTGATAGAAATAATAAGTACATGTAGGAGAGGTGGTTTGTTGACAGAATTAATAAGTAGATGTAGGAGAGGTGGTTTGTTGACAGAATTAATAAGTAGACGTAGGAGAGGTGTTGTGTTGACATAATTAAAAAGTAGATGTGGGAGAGGTTGTGTGTTGACAGAATTAATAAGTAGATGTGGAAGAGGTGGTTTGTTGACAGTATTAATAAGTAGATGTTGGAGAGGTGGTGTGTTGACAGAACTAATAAGTAGATGTAGGAGAAGTGGTTTGTTGACAGAAATGATAAGTAGATGTAGGAGAAGTGGTTTGTTGACAGAAATAATAAGTAGATGTAGGAGAAGTAGTTTGTTGACAGAACCAATAAGTAGATGTAGGAGAGTAGGTGTGTTGACAGAACTAATAAGTAGATGTAGGAGAGGTGGTTTGTTGACAGAATTAACAAGTAGATGTGGGAGAGGTGGTTTGTTGACAGAATTAATAAGTAGACGTAGGAGAGGTGGTTTGTTGACAGAATTAATAAGTAGATGTGGGAGAGGTGGTTTGTTGACAGAATTAATAAGTAGATGTAGGAGAGGTAGTTTGTTGACAGAACCAATAAGTAGATGTAGGAGAGTTGGTTGGTTGACAGAAATAATAAGTAGATGTAGGAGAGGTGGTTTGTTGACATAATTAATAAGTAGATGTTGGAGAGGTGGTGTGTTGACAGAATTAATAAGTAGATGTAGGAGAAGTGGTGTGTTGACAGAATTAATAAGTAGATGTTGGGGAGGTGGTGTGTTGACAGAATTAATAAGTAGATGTAGGAGAGGTGGTTTGTTGACAGAATTAATAAGTAGATGTAGGAGAAGTGGTGTGTTGACAGAATTAATAAGTAGATGTCGGGGAGGTGGTGTGTTGACAGAATTAATAAGTAGATGTTGGGGAGGTGGTGTGTTGACAGAATTAATAAGTAGATGTAGGAGAGGCGGTTTGTTGACATAATTAATAAGTAGATGTTGGAGAGGTGGTGTGTTGACAGAATTAATAAGTAGATGTAGGAGAAGTGGTGTGTTGACAGAATTAATAAGTAGATGTTGGGGAGGTGGTGTGTTGACAGAATTAATAAGCAGATGTTGGGGAGGTGGTTTGTTGACAGAATTAATAAGTAGACGTAGGAGAGGTTGTTTTGTTGACAGAATTAATAAGTAGATGTGGGAGAGGTGGTTTGTTGACAGAATTAATAAGTAGATGTAGGAGAGGTGGTTTGTTGACAGAACCAATAAGTAGATGTAGGAGAGTTGGTTGGTTGACAGAAATAATAAGTAGATGTAGGAGAGGTGGTTTGTTGACATAATTAATAAGTAGATGTTGGAGAGGTGGTGTGTTGACAGAATTAATAAGTAGATGTAGGAAAAGTGGTGTGTTGACAGAATTAATAATTAGATGTTGGGGAGGTGGTGTGTTGACAGAATTAATAAGTAGATGTAGGAGAGGTGGTGTGTTGTTAGAATTAATAAGTAGATGTAGGAGAGGTAGTTTGTTGACAGAATTAATAAGTAGATGTAGGAGAGGTGGTGTGTTGACAAAATTAAAAAGTAGATTTAGGAGAGGTGGTGTGTTGATAGAATCAATAAGTAAATGAAGGAGAGGTGGTGTGTTGACAGAACTAATAAGTAGATGTAGGAGAGGTGTTGTGTTGACATAATTAAAAAGTAGATGTGGGAGAGGTTGTGTGTTGACAGAACTAATAAGTAGATGTGGAAGAGGTGGTTTGTTGACAGTATTAATAAGTAGATGTTGGAGAGGTGGTGTGTTGACAGAAATAATAAGTAGATGTAGGAGAGGTGGTGTGTTGATAGAATTAATAAGTAAATGAAGAAGATGTGGTGTGTTGACAGAACTAATAAGTAGATGTAGGAGAGGTGGTGTGTTGACATAATTAATAAGTAGATGTAGGAGAGGTGGTTTGTTGACAGAAATAAAAAGTAGATGTAGGAGAGGTGGTTTGTTGACATAATTAATAAGTAGATGTAGGAGAGGTGGTTTGTTGACAGAACCAATAAGTAGATGTAGGAGAGTTGGTTGGTTGACAGAAATAATAAGTAGATGTAGGAGAGGTGGTTTGTTGACATAATTAATAAGTAGATGTTGGAGAGGTGGTGTGTTGACAGAATTAATAAGTAGATGTAGGAGAAGTGGTGTGTTGACAGAATTAATAAGTACATGTTGGGGAGGTGGTGTGTTGACAGAATTAATAAGTAGATGTAGGAGAGGTGGTGTGTTGATAGAATTAATAAGTAGATGTAGGAGAGGTGGTTTTTTGACAGAATTAATAAGTAGATGTGGAAGAGGTGGTTTGTTGACAGTATTAATAAGTAGATGTAGGAGAGGTGGTTTGTTGACAGAATTAATAAGTAGATGTAGGAGAGGTGGTTTGTTGACAGAATTAATAAGTAGATGTACGAGAGGTAGTGTGTTGACAGAACTAATAAGTAGATGTAGGAGAAGTGATTTGTTGACAGAAATAATAAGTAGATGTAGGAGAAGTGGTTTGTTGACAGAAATAATAAGTAGATGTAGGAGAAGTAGTTTGTTGACAGAACCAATAAGTAGATGTAGGAGACGTGGTGTGTTGACAGAACTAATAAGTAGATGTAGGAGAGGTGGTGTGTTGATAGAATTAATAAGTAGATGTAGGAGAGGTGGTGTGTTGACAGAATTAATAAGTAGATGTAGGAGAAGTGGTGTGTTGACAGAATTAATAAGTAGATGTTGGAGAGGTGGTGTGTTGACAGAATTAATAAGTAGATGTAGGAGAGGTGGTGTGTTGATAGAATTAATAAGTAGATGTAGGAGAAGTGGTTTGTTGACAGTATTAATAAGTAGATGTAGGAGAGGTGGTTTGTTGACAGAATTAATAAGTAGATGTAGGAGAGGTGGTTTGTTGACAGAATTAATAAGTAGATGTACGAGAGGTAGTGTGTTGACAGAACTAATAAGTAGATGTAGGAGAAGTGATTTGTTGACAGAAATAATAAGTAGATGTAGGAGAAGTGGTTTGTTGACAGAAATAATAAGTAGATGTAGGAGAAGTAGTTTGTTGACAGAACCAATAAGTAGATGTAGGAGACGTGGTGTGTTGACAGAACTAATAAGTAGATGTAGGAGAGGTGGTGTGTTGATAGAATTAATAAGTAGATGTAGGAGAGGTGGTGTGTTGACAGAATTAATAAGTAGATGTAGGAGAAGTGGTGTGTTGACAGAATTAATAAGTAGATGTTGGAGAGGTGGTGTGTTGACAGAATTAATAAGTAGATGTAGGAGAGGTGGTGTGTTGATAGAATTAATAAGTAGATGTAGGAGAGGTGGTTTGTTGACAGAATTAATAAGTAGATGTAGGAGAGGTGGTTTGTTGACAGAATTAATAAGTAGATGTAGGAGAGGTGTTGTGTTGACATAATTAAAAAGTAGATGTGGGAGAGGTTGTGTGTTGACAGAACTAATAAGTAGATGTGGAAGAGGTGGTTTGTTGACAGTATTAATAAGTAGATGTTGGAGAGGTGGTGTGTTGACAGAACTAATAAGTAGATGTAGGAGAAGTGGTTTGTTGACAGAAATGATAAGTAGATGTAGGAGAAGTGGTTTGTTGACAGAAATAATAAGTAGATGTAGGAGAAGTAGTTTGTTGACAGAACCAATAAGTAGATGTAGGAGAGGTGGTGTGTTGACAGAACTAATAAGTAGATGTAGGAGAGGTGGTTTGTTGACAGAATTAATAAGTAGATGTGGGAGAGGTGGTTTGTTGACAGAATTAATAAGTAGACGTAGGAGAGGTGGTTTGTTGACAGAATTAATAAGTAGATGTGGGAGAGGTGGTTTGTTGACAGAATTAATAAGTAGATGTAGGAGAGGTGGTTTGTTGACAGAACCAATAAGTAGATGTAGGAGAGTTGGTTGGTTGACAGAAATAATAAGTAGATGTAGGAGAGGTGGTTTGTTGACATAATTAATAAGTAGATGTTGGAGAGGTGGTGTGTTGACAGAATTAATAAGTAGATGTAGGAGAAGTGGTGTGTTGACAGAATTAATAAGTAGATGTTGGGGAGGTGGTGTGTTGACAGAATTAATAAGTAGATGTAGGAGAGGTGGTGTGTTGATAGAATTAATAAGTAGATGTAGGAGAGGTGGTTTGTTGACAGAATTAATAAGTAGATGTAGGAGAGGTGGTGTGTTGACAGAATTAATAAGTAGATTTAGGAGAGGTAGTGTTTTGACAGAACTAATAAATAGATGTAGGAGAAGTGGTTTGTTGACAGAAATAATAAGTAGATGTAGGAGAAGTGGTTTGTTGACAGAAATAATAAGTAGATGTAGGAGAAGTAGTTTGTTGACAGAACCAATAAGTAGATGTAGGAGAGGTGGTGTGTTGACAGAATTAATAAGTAGATGTAGGAGAGGTGGTTTGTTGACAGAATTAATAAGTAGATGTAGGAGAGGGTTTGTTGACAGAATTAATAGGTTGATGTAGGAGAGGTGGTTTGTTGACAGAATTAATAAGTAGATGTAGGAGAGGTGGTTTGTTGACAGAATTAATAAGTAGATGTGGGAGAGGTGGTTTGTTGACAGAATTAATAAGTAGATGTAGGAGAGGTGGTTTGTTGACAGAATTAATAAGTAGACGTAGGAGAGGTGGTTTGTTGACAGAATTAATAAGTAGATGTGGGAGAGGTGGTTTGTTGACAGAATTAATAAGTAGACGTAGGAGAGGTAGTGTTTTGACAGAGCTAATAAATAGATGTAGGAGAAGTGGTTTGTTGACAAAATAATAAGTAGATGTAGGAGAAGTGGTTTGTTGACAGAAATAATAAGTAGATGTAGGAGAAGTAGTTTGTTGACAGAACCAATAAGTAGATGTAGGAGAGGTGGTGTGTTGACAGAATTAATAAGTAGATGTAGGAGAGGTGGTTTGTTGACAGAATTAATAAGTAGATGTAGGAGAGGGTTTGTTGACAGAATTAATAGGTTGATGTAGGAGAAGTGGTTTGTTGACAGAATTAATAAGTAGATGTAGGAGAGGTGGTTTGTTGACAGAATTAATAAGTAGATGTAGGAGAGGGTTTGTTGACAGAATTAATAGGTTGATGTAGGAGAGGTGGTTTGTTGACAGAATTAATAAGTAGATGTAGGAGAGGTGGTTTGTTGACAGAAATAGTAAGTAGATGTAGGAGGGGTGGTGTGTTGACAGAACTAATAAGTAGATGTAGGAGATGCGGTGTGTTGACAGAACTAATAAGTAGATGTAGGAGAGGTGGTGTGTTGATAGAATTAATAAGTACATGTAGGAGAGGTGGTTTGTTGACAGAATTAATAAGTAGATGTAGGAGAGGTGGTTTGTTGACAGAATTAATAAGTAGACGTAGGAGAGGTGTTGTGTTGACATAATTAAAAAGTAGATGTGGGAGAGGTTGTGTGTTGACAGAACTAATAAGTAGATGTGGAAGAGGTGGTTTGTTGACAGTATTAATAAGTAGATGTTGGAGAGGTGGTGTGTTGACAGAACTAATAAGTAGATGTAGGAGAAGTGGTTTGTTGACAGAAATGATAAGTAGATGTAGGAGAAGTGGTTTGTTGACAGAAATAATAAGTAGATGTAGGAGAAGTAGTTTGTTGACAGAACCAATAAGTAGATGTAGGAGAGGTGGTGTGTTGACAGAACTAATAAGTAGATGTAGGAGAGGTGGTTTGTTGACAGAATTAATAAGTAGATGTGGGAGAGGTGGTTTGTTGACAGAATTAATAAGTAGACGTAGGAGAGGTGGTTTGTTGACAGAATTAATAAGTAGATGTGGGAGAGGTGGTTTGTTGACAGAATTAATAAGTAGATGTAGGAGAGGTAGTTTGTTGACAGAACCAATAAGTAGATGTAGGAGAGTTGGTTGGTTGACAGAAATAATAAGTAGATGTAGGAGAGGTGGTTTGTTGACATAATTAATAAGTAGATGTTGAAGAGGTGGTGTGTTGACAGAATTAATAAGTAGATGTAGGAGAAGTGGTGTGTTGACAGAATTAATAAGTAGATGTTGGGGAGGTGGTGTGTTGACAGAATTAATAAGTAGATGTAGGAGAGGTGGTTTGTTGACAGAATTAATAAGTAGATGTAGGAGAAGTGGTGTGTTGACAGAATTAATAAGTAGATGTTGGGGAGGTGGTGTGTTGACAGAATTAATAAGTAGATGTTGGGGAGGTGGTGTGTTGACAGAATTAATAAGTAGATGTAGGAGAGGCGGTTTGTTGACATAATTAATAAGTAGATGTTGGAGAGGTGGTGTGTTGACAGAATTAATAAGTAGATGTAGGAGAAGTGGTGTGTTGACAGAATTAATAAGTAGATGTTGGGGAGGTGGTGTGTTGACAGAATTAATAAGTAGATGTTGGGGAGGTGGTTTGTTGACAGAATTAATAAGTAGACGTAGGAGAGGTTGTTTGTTGACAGAATTAATAAGTAGATGTGGGAGAGGTGGTTTGTTGACAGAATTAATAAGTAGATGTAGGAGAGGTGGTTTGTTGACAGAACCAATAAGTAGATGTAGGAGAGTTGGTTGGTTGACAGAAATAATAAGTAGATGTAGGAGAGGTGGTTTGTTGACATAATTAATAAGTAGATGTTGGAGAGGTGGTGTGTTGACAGAATTAATAAGTAGATGTAGGAAAAGTGGTGTGTTGACAGAATTAATAATTAGATGTTGGGGAGGTGGTGTGTTGACAGAATTAATAAGTAGATGTAGGAGAGGTGGTGTGTTGTTAGAATTAATAAGTAGATGTAGGAGAGGTGGTTTGTTGACAGAATTAATAAGTAGATGTAGGAGAGGTGGTGTGTTGACAAAATTAAAAAGTAGATTTAGGAGAGGTGGTGTGTTGATAGAATCAATAAGTAAATGAAGGAGAGGTGGTGTGTTGACAGAACTAATAAGTAGATGTAGGAGAGGTGGTGTGTTGACAGAATTAATAAGTAGATGTTGGGGAGGTGGTGTGTTGACAGAATTAATAAGTAGATGTAGGAGAGGTGGTTTGTTGACATAATTAATAAGTAGATGTAGGAGAAGTGGTGTGTTGACAGAATTAATAAGTAGATGTAGGAGAAGTGGTGTGTTGACAGAATTAATAAGTAGATGTTGGGGAGGTGGTGTGTTGACAGAATTAATAAGTAGATGTAGGAGAGGTGGTTTGTTGACAGAATTAATAAGTAGATGTAGGAGAAGTGGTGTGTTGACAGAATTAATAAGTAGATGTTGGGGAGGTGGTGTGTTGACAGAATTAATAAGTAGATGTTGGGGAGGTGGTGTGTTGACAGAATTAATAAGTAGATGTAGGAGAGGCGGTTTGTTGACATAATTAATAAGTAGATGTTGGAGAGGTGGTGTGTTGACATAATTAATAAGTAGATGTAGGAGAAGTGGTGTGTTGACAGAATTAATAAGTAGATGTTGGGGAGGTGGTGTGTTGACAGAATTAATAAGTAGATGTTGGGGAGGTGGTTTGTTGACAGAATTAATAAGTAGACGTAGGAGAGGTTGTTTGTTGACAGAATTAATAAGTAGATGTGGGAGAGGTGGTTTGTTGACAGAATTAATAAGTAGATGTAGGAGAGGTGGTTTGTTGACAGAACCAATAAGTAGATGTAGGAGAGTTGGTTGGTTGACAGAAATAATAAGTAGATGTAGGAGAGGTGGTTTGTTGACATAATTAATAAGTAGATGTTGGAGAGGTGGTGTGTTGACAGAATTAATAAGTAGATGTAGGAAAAGTGGTGTGTTGACAGAATTAATAATTAGATGTTGGGGAGGTGGTGTGTTGACAGAATTAATAAGTAGATGTAGGAGAGGTGGTGTGTTGTTAGAATTAATAAGTAGATGTAGGAGAGGTGGTTTGTTGACAGAATTAATAAGTAGATGTAGGAGAGGTGGTGTGTTGACAAAATTAAAAAGTAGATTTAGGAGAGGTGGTGTGTTGATAGAATCAATAAGTAAATGAAGGAGAGGTGGTGTGTTGACAGAACTAATAAGTAGATGTAGGAGAGGTGTTGTGTTGACATAATTAAAATGTAGATGTGGGAGAGGTTGTGTGTTGACAGAACTAATAAGTAGATGTGGAAGAGGTGGTTTGTTGACAGTATTAATAAGTAATTGTTGGAGAGGTGGTGTGTTGACAGAAATAATAAGTAGATGTAGGAGAGGTGGTGTGTTGATAGAATTAATAAGTAAATGAAGAAGATGTGGTGTGTTGACAGAACTAATAAGTAGATGTAGGAGAGGTGGTGTGTTGACATAATTAATAAGTAGATGTAGGAGAGGTGGTTTGTTGACAGAAATAAAAAGTAGATGTAGGAGAGGTGGTTTGTTGACATAATTAATAAGTAGATGTAGGAGAGGTGGTTTGTTGACAGAACCAATAAGTAGATGTAGGAGAGTTGGTTGGTTGACAGAAATAATAAGTAGATGTAGGAGAGGTGGTTTGTTGACATAATTAATAAGTAGATGTTGGAGAGGTGGTGTGTTGACAGAATTAATAAGTAGATGTAGGAGAAGTGGTGTGTTGACAGAATTAATAAGTACATGTTGGGGAGGTGGTGTGTTGACAGAATTAATAAGTAGATGTAGGAGAGGTGGTGTGTGATAGAATTAATAAGTAGATGTAGGAGAGGTGGTTTTTTGACAGAATTAATAAGTAGATGTGGAAGAGGTGGTTTGTTGACAGTATTAATAAGTAGATGTAGGAGAGGTGGTTTGTTGACAGAATTAATAAGTAGATGTAGGAGAGGTGGTTTGTTGACAGAATTAATAAGTAGATGTACGAGAGGTAGTGTGTTGACAGAACTAATAAGTAGATGTAGGAGAAGTGATTTGTTGACAGAAATAATAAGTAGATGTAGGAGAAGTGGTTTGTTGACAGAAATAATAAGTAGATGTAGGAGAAGTAGTTTGTTGACAGAACCAATAAGTAGATGTAGGAGACGTGGTGTGTTGACAGAACTAATAAGTAGATGTAGGAGAGGTGGTGTGTTGATAGAATTAATAAGTAGATGTAGGAGAGGTGGTGTGTTGACAGAATTAATAAGTAGATGTAGGAGAAGTGGTGTGTTGACAGAATTAATAAGTAGATGTTGGAGAGGTGGTGTGTTGACAGAATTAATAAGTAGATGTAGGAGAGGTGGTGTGTTGATAGAATTAATAAGTAGATGTAGGAGAGGTGGTTTGTTGACAGAATTAATAAGTAGATGTAGGAGAGGTGGTTTGTTGACAGAATTAATAAGTAGACGTAGGAGAGGTGTTGTGTTGACATAATTAAAAAGTAGATGTGGGAGAGGTTGTGTGTTCACAGAACTAATAAGTAGATGTGGAAGAGGTGGTTTGTTGACAGTATTAATAAGTAGATGTTGGAGAGGTGGTGTGTTGACAGAACTAATAAGTAGATGTAGGAGAAGTGGTTTGTTGACAGAAATGATAAGTAGATGTAGGAGAAGTGGTTTGTTGACAGAAATAATAAGTAGATGTAGGAGAAGTAGTTTGTTGACAGAACCAATAAGTAGATGTAGGAGAGGTGGTGTGTTGACAGAATTAATAAGTAGATGTAGGAGAGGTGGTTTGTTGACAGAATTAATAAGTAGATGTGGGAGAGGTGGTTTGTTGACAGAATTAATAAGTAGACGTAGGAGAGGTGGTTTGTTGACAGAATTAATAAGTAGATGTGGGAGAGGTGGTTTGTTGACAGAATTAATAAGTAGATGTAGGAGAGGTGGTTTGTTGACAGAACCAATAAGTAGATGTAGGAGAGTTGGTTGGTTGACAGAAATAATAAGTAGATGTAGGAGAGGTGGTTTGTTGACATAATTAATAAGTAGATGTTGGAGAGGTGGTGTGTTGACAGAATTAATAAGTAGATGTAGGAGAAGTGGTGTGTTGACAGAATTAATAAGTAGATGTTGGGGAGGTGGTGTGTTGACAGAATTAATAAGTAGATTTAGGAGAGGTAGTGTTTTGACAGAACTAATAAATAGATGTAGGAGAAGTGGTTTGTTGACAGAAATAATAAGTAGATGTAGGAGAAGTGGTTTGTTGACAGAAATAATAAGTAGATGTAGGAGAAGTAGTTTGTTGACAGAACCAATAAGTAGATGTAGGAGAGGTGGTGTGTTGACAGAATTAATAAGTAGATGTAGGAGAGGTGGTTTGTTGACAGAATTAATAAGTAGATGTAGGAGAGGGTTTGTTGACAGAATTAATAGGTTGATGTAGGAGAGGTGGTTTGTTGACAGAATTAATAAGTAGATGTAGGAGAGGTGGTTTGTTGACAGAATTAATAAGTAGATGTGGGAGAGGTGGTTTGTTGACAGAATTAATAAGTAGATGTAGGAGAGGTGGTTTGTTGACAGAATTAATAAGTAGATGTAGGAGAGGGTTTGTTGACAGAATTAATAGGTTGATGTAGGAGAGGTGGTGTGTTGACAGAATTAATAAGTAGATGTAGGAGAGGTGGTTTGTTGACAGAATTAATAAGTAGATGTGGGAGAGGTGGTTTGTTGACAGAATTAATAAGTAGACGTAGGAGAGGTGGTTTGTTGACAGAATTAATAAGTAGATGTGGGAGAGGTGGTTTGTTGACAGAATTAATAAGTAGACGTAGGAGAGGTGGTTTGTTGACAGAATTAATAAGTAGATGTGGGAGAGGTGGTTTGTTGACAGAATTAATAAGTAGATGTAGGAGAGGTGGTTTGTTGATATAATTAATAAGTAGATGTTGGAGAGGTGGTGTGTTGACAGAATTAATAAGTAGATGTAGGAGAAGTGGTGTGTTGACAGAATTAATAAGTAGATGTTGGGGAGGTAGTGTGTTGACAGAATTAATAAGTAGATGTAGAAGAGGTGGTTTGTTGATAGAATTAATAAGTAGATGTAGGAGAGGTGGTTTGTTGACAGAATTAATAAGTAGATGTAGGAGAGGTGGTGTGTTGACAGAATTAATAAGTAGATGTTGGAGAGGTGGTGTGTTGATAGAATCAATAAGTAAATGAAGGAGAGGTGGTGTGTTGACAGAACTAATAAGTAGATGTAGGAGAGGTGTTGTGTTGACATAATTAAAAATTAGATGTGGGAGAGGTTGTGTGTTGACAGAACTAATAAGTAGATGTGGAAGAGGTGGTTTGTTGACAGTATTAATAAGTAGATGTTGGAGAGGTGGTGTGTTGACAGAACTAATAAGTAGATGTAGGAGAGGTGGTGTGTTTATAGAATTAATAAGTAAATGAAGAAGATGTGGTGTGTTGACAGAGCTAATAAGTAGATGTTCGAGAGGTGGTGTGTTGACATAATTAATAAGTAGATGTAGGAGAGGTGGTTTGTTGACAGAAATAAAAAGTAGATGTAGGAGAGGTGGTTTGTTGACAGAAATAGTAAGTAGATGTAGGAGGGGTGGTGTGTTGACAGAACTAATAAGTAGATGTAGGAGATGCGGTGTGTTGACAGAACTAATAAGTAGATGTTGGAGAGGTGGTTTGTTGACAGAATTAATAAGTAGATGTTGGAGAGGTGGTGTGTTGGCAGAACTAATAAGTAGATGTAGGAGGGGTGGTGTGTTGACATAATTAATAAGTAGATGTAGGAGATGTGGTGTGTTGACAGAATTAATAAGTAGATGTAGGAGAAGTGGTGTGTTGACAGAATTAATAAGTAGATGTTGGAGAGGTGGTCTGTTGACAGAATTAATAAGCAGATGTAGGAGAGGTGGTGTGTTGATAGAATTAATAAGTAGATGTAGGAGAGGTGGTTTGTTGACATAATTAATAAATAGATATAGGAGAGGTGGTTTGTTGACAGAATTAATAAGTAGATGTAGGAGAGGTGGTTTGTTGACAGAACTAATAAGTAGATGTAGGAGAAGTGGTTTGTTGACAGAAATAATAATTAGATGTAGAAGAAGTGGTTTGTTGACAGAAATAATAAGTAGATGTAGGAGAAGTAGTTTGTTGACAGAACCAATAAGTAGATGTAGGAGAGGTGTTGTGTTGACAGAACTAATAAGTAGATGTAGGAGAGGTGGTTTGTTGACAGAATTAATAAGGAGATGTAGGAGAGGTGGTTTGTTGACAGAATTAATAGGTAGATTTAGGAGAGGTGGTGTGTTGACAGAATTAATAAGTAGATGTAGGAGAGGTGGTTTGTTGACAGAATTAATAAGTAGATGTGGGAGAGGTGGTTTGTTGACAGAATTAATAAGTAGACGTAGGAGAGGTGGTTTGTTGACAGAACTAATAAGTAGATGTAGGAGAGGTGGTGTGTTGACAGAACTAATAGTAGATGTAGGAGAGGTGGTGTGTTGATAGAATTAATAAGTAGATGTAGGAGAGGTGGTGTGTTGACAGAATTAATAAGTAGATGTAGGAGAAGTGGTGTGTTGACAGAATTAATAAGTAGATGTTGGAGAGGTGGTGTGTTGACAGAATTAATAAGTAGATGTAGGAGAGGTGGTGTGTTGATAGAATTAATAAGTAGATGTAGGAGAGGTGGTTTGTTGACAGAATTAATAAGTAGATGTAGGAGAGGTGGTTTGTTGACAGAATTAATAAGTAGACGTAGGAGAGGTGTTGTGTTGACATAATTAAAAAGTAGATGTGGGAGAGGTTGTGTGTTGACAGAACTAATAAGTAGATGTAGAAGAGGTGGTTTGTTGACAGTATTAATAAGTAGATGTTGGAGAGGTGGTGTGTTGACAGAACTAATAAGTAGATGTAGGAGAAGTGGTTTGTTGACAGAAATAATAAGTAGATGTAGGAGAAGTGGTTTGTTGACAGAAATAATAAGTAGATGTAGGAGAAGTAGTTTGTTGACAGAACCAATAAGTAGATGTAGGAGAGGTGGTGTGTTGACAGAACTAATAAGTAGATGTAGGAGAGGTGGTTTGTTGACAGAATTAATAAGTAGATGTAGGAGAGGGTTTGTTGACAGAATTAATAGGTGGATGTAGGAGAGGTGGTGTGTTGACAGAATTAATAAGTAGATGTAGGAGAGGTGGTTTGTTGACAGAATTAATAAGTAGATGTGGGAGAGGTGGTTTGTTGACAGAATTAATAAGTAGACGTAGGAGAGGTGGTTTGTTGACAGAATTAATAAGTAGATGTGGGAGAGGTGGTTTGTTGACAGAATTAATAAATAGATGTAGGAGAGGTGGTTTGTTGACAGAACCAATAAGTAGATGTAGGAGAGTTGGTTGGTTGACAGAAAAAATAAGTAGATGTAGGAGAAGTAGTTTGTTGACAGAACCAATAAGTAGATGTAGGAGAGGTGGTGTGTTGACAGAACTAATAAGTAGATGTAGGAGAGGTGGTTTGTTGACAGAATTAATAAGTAGATATAGGAGAGGGTTTGTTGACAGAATTAATAGGTGGATGTAGGAGAGGTGGTGTGCTGACAGAATTAATAAGTAGATGTAGGAGAGGTGGTTTGTTGACAGAATTAATAAGTAGATGTGGGAGAGGTGGTTTGTTGACAGAATTAATAAGTAGACGTAGGAGAGGTGGTTTGTTGACAGAATTAATAAGTAGATGTGGGAGAGGTGGTGTGTTGATAGAATTAATAAGTAGATGTAGGAGAGGTGGTGTGTTGATAGAATTAATAAGTAGATGTAGGAGAGGTGGTTTGTTGACATAATTAATAAATAGATATAGGAGAGGTGGTTTGTTGACAGAATTAATAAGTAGATGTAGGAGAGGTGGTTTGTTGACAGAACTAATAAGTAGATGTAGGAGAAGTGGTTTGTTGACAGAAATAATAATTAGATGTAGAAGAAGTGGTTTGTTGACAGAAATAATAAGTAGATGTAGGAGAAGTAGTTTGTTGACAGAACCAATAAGTAGATGTAGGAGAGGTGTTGTGTTGACAGAACTAATAAGTAGATGTAGGAGAGGTGGTTTGTTGACAGAATTAATAAGGAGATGCAGGAGAGGTGGTTTGTTGACAGAATTAATAGGTAGATGTAGGAGAGGTGGTGTGTTGACAGAATTAATAAGTAGATGTAGGAGAGGTGGTTTGTTGACAGAATTAATAAGTAGATGTGGGAGAGGTGGTTTGTTGACAGAATTAATAAGTAGACGTAGGAGAGGTGGTTTGTTGACAGAACTAATAAGTAGATGTAGGAGAGGTGGTGTGTTGACAGAACTAATAGTAGATGTAGGAGAGGTGGTGTGTTGATAGAATTAATAAGTAGATGTAGGAGAGGTGGTGTGTTGACAGAATTAATAAGTAGATGTAGGAGAAGTGGTGTGTTGACAGAATTAATAAGTAGATGTTGGAGAGGTGGTGTGTTGACAGAATTAATAAGTAGATGTAGGAGAGGTGGTGTGTTGATAGAATTAATAAGTAGATGTAGGAGAGGTGGTTTGTTGACAGAATTAATAAGTAGATGTAGGAGAGGTGGTTTGTTGATATAATTAATAAGTAGATGTTGGAGAGGTGGTGTGTTGACAGAATTAATAAGTAGATGTAGGAGAAGTGGTGTGTTGACAGAATTAATAAGTAGATGTTGGGGAGGTAGTGTGTTGACAGAATTAATAAGTAGATGTAGAAGAGGTGGTTTGTTGATAGAATTAATAAGTAGATGTAGGAGAGGTGGTTTGTTGACAGAATTAATAAGTAGATGTAGGAGAGGTGGTGTGTTGACAGAATTAATAAGTAGATGTTGGAGAGGTGGTGTGTTGATAGAATCAATAAGTAAATGAAGGAGAGGTGGTGTGTTGACAGAACTAATAAGTAGATGTAGGAGAGGTGTTGTGTTGACATAATTAAAAATTAGATGTGGGAGAGGTTGTGTGTTGACAGAACTAATAAGTAGATGTGGAAGAGGTGGTTTGTTGACAGTATTAATAAGTAGATGTTGGAGAGGTGGTGTGTTGACAGAACTAATAAGTAGATGTAGGAGAGGTGGTGTGTTTATAGAATTAATAAGTAAATGAAGAAGATGTGGTGTGTTGACAGAGCTAATAAGTAGATGTTCGAGAGGTGGTGTGTTGACATAATTAATAAGTAGATGTAGGAGAGGTGGTTTGTTGACAGAAATAAAAAGTAGATGTAGGAGAGGTGGTTTGTTGACAGAAATAGTAAGTAGATGTAGGAGGGGTGGTGTGTTGACAGAACTAATAAGTAGATGTAGGAGATGCGGTGTGTTGACAGAACTAATAAGTAGATGTTGGAGAGGTGGTTTGTTGACAGAATTAATAAGTAGATGTTGGAGAGGTGGTGTGTTGGCAGAACTAATAAGTAGATGTAGGAGGGGTGGTGTGTTGACATAATTAATAAGTAGATGTAGGAGATGTGGTGTGTTGACAGAATTAATAAGTAGATGTAGGAGAAGTGGTGTGTTGACAGAATTAATAAGTAGATGTTGGAGAGGTGGTCTGTTGACAGAATTAATAAGCAGATGTAGGAGAGGTGGTGTGTTGATAGAATTAATAAGTAGATGTAGGAGAGGTGGTTTGTTGACATAATTAATAAATAGATATAGGAGAGGTGGTTTGTTGACAGAATTAATAAGTAGATGTAGGAGAGGTGGTTTGTTGACAGAACTAATAAGTAGATGTAGGAGAAGTGGTTTGTTGACAGAAATAATAATTAGATGTAGAAGAAGTGGTTTGTTGACAGAAATAATAAGTAGATGTAGGAGAAGTAGTTTGTTGACAGAACCAATAAGTAGATGTAGGAGAGGTGTTGTGTTGACAGAACTAATAAGTAGATGTAGGAGAGGTGGTTTGTTGACAGAATTAATAAGGAGATGTAGGAGAGGTGGTTTGTTGACAGAATTAATAGGTAGATTTAGGAGAGGTGGTGTGTTGACAGAATTAATAAGTAGATGTAGGAGAGGTGGTTTGTTGACAGAATTAATAAGTAGATGTGGGAGAGGTGGTTTGTTGACAGAATTAATAAGTAGACGTAGGAGAGGTGGTTTGTTGACAGAACTAATAAGTAGATGTAGGAGAGGTGGTGTGTTGACAGAACTAATAGTAGATGTAGGAGAGGTGGTGTGTTGATAGAATTAATAAGTAGATGTAGGAGAGGTGGTGTGTTGACAGAATTAATAAGTAGATGTAGGAGAAGTGGTGTGTTGACAGAATTAATAAGTAGATGTTGGAGAGGTGGTGTGTTGACAGAATTAATAAGTAGATGTAGGAGAGGTGGTGTGTTGATAGAATTAATAAGTAGATGTAGGAGAGGTGGTTTGTTGACAGAATTAATAAGTAGATGTAGGAGAGGTGGTTTGTTGACAGAATTAATAAGTAGACGTAGGAGAGGTGTTGTGTTGACATAATTAAAAAGTAGATGTGGGAGAGGTTGTGTGTTGACAGAACTAATAAGTAGATGTAGAAGAGGTGGTTTGTTGACAGTATTAATAAGTAGATGTTGGAGAGGTGGTGTGTTGACAGAACTAATAAGTAGATGTAGGAGAAGTGGTTTGTTGACAGAAATAATAAGTAGATGTAGGAGAAGTGGTTTGTTGACAGAAATAATAAGTAGATGTAGGAGAAGTAGTTTGTTGACAGAACCAATAAGTAGATGTAGGAGAGGTGGTGTGTTGACAGAACTAATAAGTAGATGTAGGAGAGGTGGTTTGTTGACAGAATTAATAAGTAGATGTAGGAGAGGGTTTGTTGACAGAATTAATAGGTGGATGTAGGAGAGGTGGTGTGTTGACAGAATTAATAAGTAGATGTAGGAGAGGTGGTTTGTTGACAGAATTAATAAGTAGATGTGGGAGAGGTGGTTTGTTGACAGAATTAATAAGTAGACGTAGGAGAGGTGGTTTGTTGACAGAATTAATAAGTAGATGTGGGAGAGGTGGTTTGTTGACAGAATTAATAAATAGATGTAGGAGAGGTGGTTTGTTGACAGAACCAATAAGTAGATGTAGGAGAGTTGGTTGGTTGACAGAAAAAATAAGTAGATGTAGGAGAAGTAGTTTGTTGACAGAACCAATAAGTAGATGTAGGAGAGGTGGTGTGTTGACAGAACTAATAAGTAGATGTAGGAGAGGTGGTTTGTTGACAGAATTAATAAGTAGATATAGGAGAGGGTTTGTTGACAGAATTAATAGGTGGATGTAGGAGAGGTGGTGTGCTGACAGAATTAATAAGTAGATGTAGGAGAGGTGGTTTGTTGACAGAATTAATAAGTAGATGTGGGAGAGGTGGTTTGTTGACAGAATTAATAAGTAGACGTAGGAGAGGTGGTTTGTTGACAGAATTAATAAGTAGATGTGGGAGAGGTGGTGTGTTGATAGAATTAATAAGTAGATGTAGGAGAGGTGGTGTGTTGATAGAATTAATAAGTAGATGTAGGAGAGGTGGTTTGTTGACATAATTAATAAATAGATATAGGAGAGGTGGTTTGTTGACAGAATTAATAAGTAGATGTAGGAGAGGTGGTTTGTTGACAGAACTAATAAGTAGATGTAGGAGAAGTGGTTTGTTGACAGAAATAATAATTAGATGTAGAAGAAGTGGTTTGTTGACAGAAATAATAAGTAGATGTAGGAGAAGTAGTTTGTTGACAGAACCAATAAGTAGATGTAGGAGAGGTGTTGTGTTGACAGAACTAATAAGTAGATGTAGGAGAGGTGGTTTGTTGACAGAATTAATAAGGAGATGCAGGAGAGGTGGTTTGTTGACAGAATTAATAGGTAGATGTAGGAGAGGTGGTGTGTTGACAGAATTAATAAGTAGATGTAGGAGAGGTGGTTTGTTGACAGAATTAATAAGTAGATGTGGGAGAGGTGGTTTGTTGACAGAATTAATAAGTAGACGTAGGAGAGGTGGTTTGTTGACAGAACTAATAAGTAGATGTAGGAGAGGTGGTGTGTTGACAGAACTAATAGTAGATGTAGGAGAGGTGGTGTGTTGATAGAATTAATAAGTAGATGTAGGAGAGGTGGTGTGTTGACAGAATTAATAAGTAGATGTAGGAGAAGTGGTGTGTTGACAGAATTAATAAGTAGATGTTGGAGAGGTGGTGTGTTGACAGAATTAATAAGTAGATGTAGGAGAGGTGGTGTGTTGATAGAATTAATAAGTAGATGTAGGAGAGGTGGTTTGTTGACAGAATTAATAAGTAGATGTAGGAGAGGTGGTTTGTTGACAGAATTAATAAGTAGACGTAGGAGAGGTGTTGTGTTGACATAATTAAAAAGTAGATGTGGGAGAGGTGGTGTGTTGACAGAACTAATAAGTAGATGTAGAAGAGGTGGTTTGTTGACAGTATTAATAAGTAGATGTTGGAGAGGTGGTGTGTTGACAGAACTAATAAGTAGATGTAGGAGAAGTGGTTTGTTGACAGAAATAATAAGTAGATGTAGGAGAAGTGGTTTGTTGACAGAAATAATAAGTAGATGTAGGAGAAGTAGTTTGTTGACAGAACCAATAAGTAGATGTAGGAGAGGTGGTGTGTTGACAGAACTAATAAGTAGATGTAGGAGAGGTGGTTTGTTGACAGAATTAATAAGTAGATGTAGGAGAGGGTTTGTTGACAGAATTAATAGGTGGATGTAGGAGAGGTGGTGTGTTGACAGAATTAATAAGTAGATGTAGGAGAGGTGGTTTGTTGACAGAATTAATAAGTAGATGTGGGAGAGGTGGTTTGTTGACAGAATTAATAAGTAGACGTAGGAGAGGTGGTTTGTTGACAGAATTAATAAGTAGATGTGGGAGAGGTGGTTTGTTGACAGAATTAATAAGTAGATGTAGGAGAGGTGGTTTGTTGACAGAACCAATAAGTAGATGTAGGAGAGTTGGTTGGTTGACAGAAAAAATAAGTAGATGTAGGAGAAGTAGTTTGTTGACAGAACCAATAAGTAGATGTAGGAGAGGTGGTGTGTTGACAGAACTAATAAGTAGATGTAGGAGAGGTGGTTTGTTGACAGAATTAATAAGTAGATATAGGAGAGGGTTTGTTGACAGAATTAATAGGTGGATGTAGGAGAGGTGGTGTGCTGACAGAATTAATAAGTAGATGTAGGAGAGGTGGTTTGTTGACAGAATTAATAAGTAGATGTGGGAGAGGTGGTTTGTTGACAGAATTAATAAGTAGACGTAGGAGAGGTGGTTTGTTGACAGAATTAATAAGTAGATGTGGGAGAGGTGGTGTGTTGATAGAATTAATAAGTAGATGTAGGAGAGGTGGTGTGTTGATAGAATTAATAAGTAGATGTAGGAGAGGTGGTTTGTTGACATAATTAATAAATAGATATAGGAGAGGTGGTTTGTTGACAGAATTAATAAGTAGATGTAGGAGAGGTGGTTTGTTGACAGAACTAATAAGTAGATGTAGGAGAAGTGGTTTGTTGACAGAAATAATAATTAGATGTAGAAGAAGTGGTTTGTTGACAGAAATAATAAGTAGATGTAGGAGAAGTAGTTTGTTGACAGAACCAATAAGTAGATGTAGGAGAGGTGTTGTGTTGACAGAACTAATAAGTAGATGTAGGAGAGGTGGTTTGTTGACAGAATTAATAAGGAGATGCAGGAGAGGTGGTTTGTTGACAGAATTAATAGGTAGATGTAGGAGAGGTGGTGTGTTGACAGAATTAATAAGTAGATGTAGGAGAGGTGGTTTGTTGACAGAATTAATAAGTAGATGTGGGAGAGGTGGTTTGTTGACAGAATTAATAAGTAGACGTAGGAGAGGTGGTTTGTTGACAGAACTAATAAGTAGATGTAGGAGAGGTGGTGTGTTGACAGAACTAATAGTAGATGTAGGAGAGGTGGTGTGTTGATAGAATTAATAAGTAGATGTAGGAGAGGTGGTGTGTTGACAGAATTAATAAGTAGATGTAGGAGAAGTGGTGTGTTGACAGAATTAATAAGTAGATGTTGGAGAGGTGGTGTGTTGACAGAATTAATAAGTAGATGTAGGAGAGGTGGTGTGTTGATAGAATTAATAAGTAGATGTAGGAGAGGTGGTTTGTTGACAGAATTAATAAGTAGATGTAGGAGAGGTGGTTTGTTGACAGAATTAATAAGTAGACGTAGGAGAGGTGTTGTGTTGACATAATTAAAAAGTAGATGTGGGAGAGGTGGTGTGTTGACAGAACTAATAAGTAGATGTAGAAGAGGTGGTTTGTTGACAGTATTAATAAGTAGATGTTGGAGAGGTGGTGTGTTGACAGAACTAATAAGTAGATGTAGGAGAAGTGGTTTGTTGACAGAAATAATAAGTAGATGTAGGAGAAGTGGTTTGTTGACAGTATTAATAAGTAGATGTTGGAGAGGTGGTGTGTTGACAGAACTAATAAGTAGATGTAGGAGAAGTGGTTTGTTGACAGAAATAATAAGTAGATGTAGGAGAAGTGGTTTGTTGACAGAAATAATAAGTAGATGTAGGAGAAGTAGTTTGTTGACAGAACCAATAAGTAGATGTAGGAGAGGTGGTGTGTTGACAGAACTAATAAGTAGATGTAGGAGAGGTGGTTTGTTGACAGAATTAATAAGTAGATGTAGGAGAGGGTTTGTTGACAGAATTAATAGGTGGATGTAGGAGAGGTGGTGTGTTGACAGAATTAATAAGTAGATGTAGGAGAGGTGGTTTGTTGACAGAATTAATAAGTAGATGTGGGAGAGGTGGTTTGTTGACAGAATTAATAAGTAGACGTAGGAGAGGTGGTTTGTTGACAGAATTAATAAGTAGATGTGGGAGAGGTGGTTTGTTGACAGAATTAATAAGTAGATGTAGGAGAGGTGGTTTGTTGACAGAACCAATAAGTAGATGTAGGAGAGTTGGTTGGTTGACAGAAAAAATAAGTAGATGTAGGAGAGGTGGTTTGTTGACATAATTAATAAGTAGATGTTGGAGAGGTGGTGTGTTGACAGAATTAATAAGTAGATGTAGGAGAAGTGGTGTGTTGACAGAACTAATAAGTAGATGTTGGGGAGGTGGTGTGTTGACAGAATTAATAAGTAGATGTAGGAGAGGTGGTGTGTTGATAGAATTAATAAGTAGATGTAGGAAAGGTGGTT
The DNA here is from genome assembly GCF_029633865.1 of Lampris incognitus. Taxonomy (NCBI): domain Eukaryota; kingdom Metazoa; phylum Chordata; class Actinopteri; order Lampriformes; family Lampridae; genus Lampris; species Lampris incognitus. The sequence goes on from NC_079213.1 coordinate 57,303,712, forward strand.
TGTTGACAGAATTAATAAGTAGATGTAGGAGAGGTGGTGTGTTGACATAATTAATAAGTAGATTTAGGAGAGGTAGTGTTTTGACAGAACTATTAAGTAGATGTAGGAGAAGTGGTTTGTTGACAGAAATAATAAGTAGATGTAGGAGAAGTGGTTTGTTGACAGAAATAATAAGTAGATGTACACTACCGTTCAAAAGTTTGGGATCACCCAAACAATTTCGTGTTTTCCATGAAAAGTCACACTTATTCACCACCATATGTTGTGAAATGAATAGAAAATAGAGTCAAGACATTGACAAGGTTAGAAATAATGATTTGTATTTGAAATAAGATTTTTTTACATCAAACTTTGCTTTCGTCAAAGAATCCTCCATTTGCAGCAATTACAGCATTGCAGACCTTTGGCATTCTAGCTGTTAATTTGTTGAGGTAATCTGGAGAAATTGCACCCCACGCTTCCAGAAGCAGCTCCCACAAGTTGGATTGGTTGGATGGGCACTTCTTTGAGCAGATTGAGTTTCTGGAGCATCACATTTGTGGGGTCAATTAAATGCTCAAAATGGCCAGAAAAAGAGAACTTTCATCTGAAACTCGACAGTCTATTCTTGTTCTTAGAAATGAAGGCTATTCCATGCGAGAAATTGCTAAGAAATTGAAGATTTCCTACACCGGTGTGTACTACTCCCTTCAGAGGACAGCACAAACAGGCTCTAACAGGTACTATTTAATGAAGATGCCAGTTGGGGACCTGTGAGGCGTTTGTTTCTCAAACTAGAGACTCTATTGTACTTATCTTCTTGCTCAGTTGTGCAACGCGGCCTCCCACTTCTTTTTCTACTCTGGTTAGAGCCTGTTTGTGCTGTCCTCTGAAGGGAGTAGTACACACCGGTGTAGGAAATCTTCAATTTCTTAGCAATTTCTCGCATGGAATAGCCTTCATTTCTAAGAACAAGAATAGACTGTCGAGTTTCAGATGAAAGTTCTCTTTTTCTGGCCATTTTGAGCGTTTAATTGACCCCACAAATGTGATGCTCCAGAAACTCAATCTGCTCAAAGAAGTGCCCATCCAACCAATCCAACTTGTGGGAGCTGCTTCTGGAAGCGTGGGGTGCAATTTCTCCAGATTACCTCAACAAATTAACAGCTAGAATGCCAAAGGTCTGCAATGCTGTAATTGCTGCAAATGGAGGATTCTTTGACGAAAGCAAAGTTTGATGTAAAAAAAATCTTATTTCAAATACAAATCATTATTTCTAACCTTGTCAATGTCTTGACTCTATTTTCTATTCATTTCACAACATATGGTGGTGAATAAGTGTGACTTTTCATGGAAAACACAAAATTGTTTGGGTGATCCCAAACTTTTGAACGGTAGTGTAGGAGAAGTAGTTTGTTGACAGAACCAATAAGTAGATGTAGGAGAGGTGGTGTGTTGACAGAACTAATAAGTAGATGTAGGAGAGGTGGTTTGTTGACAGAATTAATAAGTAGATGTAGGAGAGGGTTTGTTGACAGAATTAATAGGTGGATGTAGGAGAGGTGGTGTGCTGACAGAATTAATAAGTAGATGTAGGAGAGGTGGTTTGTTGACAGAATTAATAAGTAGATGTGGGAGAGGTGGTTTGTTGACAGAATTAATAAGGAGACGTAGGAGAGGTGGTTTGTTGACAGAATTAATAAGTAGATGTGGGAGAGGTGGTTTGTTGACCGAATTAATAAGTAGATGTAGGAGAGGTGGTTTGTTGACAGAACCAATAAGTAGATGTAGGAGAGTTGGTTGGTTGACAGAAATAATAAGTAGATGTAGGAGAGGTGGTTTGTTGACATAATTAATAAGTAGATGTTGGAGAGGTGGTGTGTTGACAGAATTAATAAGTAGATGTAGGAGAAGTGGTGTGTTGACAGAATTAATAAGTAGATGTTGGGGAGGTGGTGTGTTAACAGAATTAATAAGTAGATGTAGGAGAGGTGGTGTGTTGATAGAATTAATAAGTAGATGTAGGAGAGGTGGTTTGTTGACAGAATTAATAAGTAGATGTAGGAGAGGTGGTGTGTTGACAGAATTAATAAGTAGATTTAGGAGAGGTGGTGTGTTGATAGAATCAATAAGTAAATGAAGGAGAGGTGGTGTGTTGACAGAACTAATAAGTAGATGTAGGAGAGGTGTTGTGTTGACATAATTAAAAAGTAGATGTGGGAGAGGTTGTGTTGACAGAACTAATAAGTAGATGTGGAAGAGGTGGTTTGTTGACAGTATTAATAAGTAGATGTTGGAGAGGTGGTGTGTTGACAGAACTAATAAGTAGATGTAGGAGAGGTGGTGTGTTTATAGAATTAATAAGTAAATGAAGAAGATATGGTGTGTTGACAGAGCTAATAAGTAGATGTTGGAGAGGTGGTGTGTTGACATAATTAATAAGTAGATGTAGGAGAGGTGGTTTGTTGACAGAAATAAAAAGTAGATGTAGGAGAGGTGGTTTGTTGACAGAAATAGTAAGTAGATGTAGGAGGGGTGGTGTGTTGACAGAACTAATAAGTAGATGTAGGAGATGCGGTGTGTTGACAGAACTAATAAGTAGATGTTGGAGAGGTGGTTTGTTGACAGAATTAATAAGTAGATGTTGGAGAGGTAGTGTGTTGACAGAACTAATAAGTAGATGTAGGAGAAGTGGTTTGTTGACAGAAATAATAAATAGATGTAGAAGAAGTGGTTTCTTGACAGAAATAATAAGTAGATGTAGGAGAAGTAGTTTGTTGACAGAACCAGTAAGTAGATGTAGGAGAGGTGGTGTGTTGACAGAACTAATAAGTAGATGTAGGAGAGGTGGTTTGTTGACAGAATTAATAAGGAGATGTAGGAGAGGTGGTTTGTTGACAGAATTAATAGGTAGATGTAGGAGAGGTGGTGTGTTGACAGAATTAATAAGTAGATGTAGGAGAAGTGGTTTGTTGACAGAATTAATAAGTAGATGTGGGAGAGGTGGTTTGTTGACAGAATTAATAAGTAGACGTAGGAGAGGTGGTTTGTTGACAGAACTAATAAGTAGATGTAAGAGAGGTGGTGTGTTGACAGAACTAATAAGTAGATGTTGGAGAGGTGGTTTGTTGACAGAATTAATAAGCAGATGTAGGAGAAGTGGTGCATCGACAGAATCAATAGGTAGATGTAGGAGAGGTGGTGTGTTGACAGAATTAATAAGTAGATGTAGGAGAGGTGGTTTGTTGATAGAATTAATAAGAAGATGTGGGAGAGGTGGTTTGTTGAGAGAATTAATAGGTAGATGTAGGAGAGGTGGTGTGTTGACAGAATTAATAAGTAGATGTAGGAGAGGTGGTTTGTTGACAGAATTAATAAATAGATGTGGGAGAGGTGGTTTGTTGACAGAATTAATAAGTAGATGTAGGAGAGGTGGTTTGTTGACAGAACTAATAAGTACATGTAGGAGAGTTGGTGTGTTGACAGAACTAATAAGTAGATGGAGGAGAGGTGGTGTGTTGGCAGAACTAATAAGTAGATGTTGGAGTGGTTGTTTGTTGACAGAATTAATAAGTAGATGTAGGAGAAGTGGTGCATCGACAGAATTAATAGGTAGATATAGGAGAGGTGGTGTGTTGACAGAATTAATAAGTAGATGTAGGAGAGGTGGTGTGTTGACAGAATTAATAAGTAGATGTAGGAGAGGTGGTGTGTTTATAGAATTAATAAGTAGATGTAGGAGAGGTGGTGTGTTGACAGAATTAATAAGTAGATGTAGGAGAAGTGGTGTGTTGACAGAATTAATAAGTAGATGTTGGAGAGGTGGTGTGTTGACAGAACTAATAAGTAGATGTAGGAGAAGTGGTTTGTTGACAGAATTAATAAGTAGATGTGGGAGAGGTGGTTTGTTGACAGAATTAATAAGTAGACGTAGGAGAGGTGGTTTGTTGACAGAATTAATAAGTAGATGTGGGAGAGGTGGTTTGTTGACAGAATTAATAAGTAGAAGTAGGAGAGGTGGTTTGTTGACAGAACCAATAAGTAGATGTATGAGAGGGTTTGTTGACAGAATTAATAGGTGGATGTAGGAGAGGTGGTGTGTTGACATAATTAATAAGTAGATGTTGGAGAGGTGGTGTTTTGACAGAATTAATAAGTAGATGTAGGAGAAGTGGTGTGTTGACAGAATTAATAAGTAGATGTTGGGGAGGTGGTGTGTTGACAGAACTAATAAGTAGATGTGGAAGAGGTGGTTTGTTGACAGTATTAATAAGTAGATGTTGGAGAGGTGGTGTGTTGACAGAACTAATAAGTAGATGTAGGTGAGGTGGTGTGTTGATAGAATTAATAAGTAAATGAAGAAGATGTGGTGTGTTGACAGAACTAATAAGTAGATGTAGGAGAGGTGGTGTGTTGACATAATTAATAAGTAGATGTAGGAGAGGTGGTTTGTTGACAGAAATAAAAAGTAGATGTAGGAGAGGTGGTTTGTTGACAGAATTAATAAGTAGATGTAGGAGAGGTGGTTTGTTGACAGAACCAATAAGTAGATGTAGGAGAGTTGGTTGGTTGACAAAAATAATAAGTAGATGTAGGAGAGGTGGTTTGTTGACAGAATTAATAGGTAGATGTAGGAGAGGTGGTGTGTTGACAGAATTAATAAGTAGATGTAGGAGAGGTGGTTTGTTGACAGAATTAATAAGTAGATGTGGGAGAGGTGGTTTGTTGACAGAATTAATAAGTAGACGTAGGAGAGGTGGTTTGTTGACAGAACTAATAAGTAGATGTAAGAGAGGTGGTGTGTTGACAGAACTAATAAGCAGATGTAGGAGAAGTGGTGCATCGACAGAATCAATAGGTAGATGTAGGAGAGGTGGTGTGTTGACAGAATTAATAAGTAGATGTAGGAGAGGTGGTTTGTTGATAGAATTAATAAGAAGATGTGGGAGAGGTGGTTTGTTGAGAGAATTAATAGGTAGATGTAGGAGAGGTGGTGTGTTGACAGAATTAATAAGTAGATGTAGGAGAGGTGGTTTGTTGACAGAATTAATAAATAAATGTGGGAGAGGTGGTTTGTTGACAGAATTAATAAGTAGATGTAGGAGAGGTGGTTTGTTGACAGAACTAATAAGTACATGTAGGAGAGTTGGTGTGTTGACAGAACTAATAAGTAGATGGAGGAGAGGTGGTGTGTTGGCAGAACTAATAAGTAGATGTTGGAGTGGTTGTTTGTTGACAGAATTAATAAGTAGATGTAGGAGAAGTGGTGCATCGACAGAATTAATAGGTAGATATAGGAGAGGTGGTGTGTTGACAGAATTAATAAGTAGATGTAGGAGAGGTGGTTTGTTGACAGAATTAATAAGTCGATGTGGGAGAGGTGGTTTGTTGACAGAATTAATAAGTAGATGTAGGAGAGGTGGTTTGTTGACAGAAATAATAAGTAGATGTAGGAGAGTTGGTTTGTAGACAGAAATAATAAGTAGATGTAGGAGAAGTGGTGCATCGACAGAATTAATAAGTAGATGTGGGACAGGTGGTTTGTTGACAGAATTAATAAGTAGATGTAGGAGAGGTGGTGTGTTGACAGAATTAATAAGTAGATGTAGGAGAGAGGGGTGTGTTTATAGAATTAATAAGTAGATGTAGGAGAGGTGGTGTGTTGACAGAATTAATAAGTAGATGTAGGAGAAGTGGTGTGTTGACAGAATTAATAAGTAGATGTTGGAGAGGTGGTGTGTTGACAGAACTAATAAGTAGATGTAGGAGAAGTGGTTTGTTGACAGAATTAATAAGTAGATGTGGGAGAGGTGGTTTGTTGACAGAATTAATAAGTAGACGTAGGAGAGGTGGTTTGTTGACAGAATTAATAAGTAGATGTGGGAGAGGTGGTTTGTTGACAGAATTAATAAGTAGAAGTAGGAGAGGTGGTTTGTTGACAGAACCAATAAGTAGATGTATGAGAGGGTTTGTTGACAGAATTAATAGGTGGATGTAGGAGAGGTGATGTGTTGACATAATTAATAAGTAGATGTTGGAGAGGTGGTGTTTTGACAGAATTAATAAGTAGATGTAGGAGAAGTGGTGTGTTGACAGAATTAATAAGTAGATGTTGGGGAGGTGGTGTGTTGACAGAACTAATAAGTAGATGTGGAAGAGGTGGTTTGTTGACAGTATTAATAAGTAGATGTTGGAGAGGTGGTGTGTTGACAGAACTAATAAGTAGATGTAGGTGAGGTGGTGTGTTGATAGAATTAATAAGTAAATGAAGAAGATGTGGTGTGTTGACAGAACTAATAAGTAGATGCAGGAGAGGTGGTGTGTTGACATAATTAATAAGTAGATGTAGGAGAGGTGGTTTGTTGACAGAAATAAAAAGTAGATGTAGGAGAGGTGGTTTGTTGACAGAATTAATAAGTAGATGTAGGAGAGGTGGTTTGTTGACAGAACCAATAAGTAGATGTAGGAGAGTTGGTTGGTTGACAGAAATAATAAGTAGATGTAGGAGAGGTGGTTTGTTGACAGAATTAATAGGTAGATGTAGGAGAGGTGGTGTGTTGACAGAATTAATAAGTAGATGTAGGAGAGGTGGTTTGTTGACAGAATTAATAAGTAGATGTGGGAGAGGTGGTTTGTTGACAGAATTAATAAGTAGACGTAGGAGAGGTGGTTTGTTGACAGAACTAATAAGTAGATGTAAGAGAGGTGGTGTGTTGACAGAACTAATAAGCAGATGTAGGAGAAGTGGTGCATCGACAGAATCAATAGGTAGATGTAGGAGAGGTGGTGTGTTGACAGAATTAATAAGTAGATGTAGGAGAGGTGGTTTGTTGATAGAATTAATAAGAAGATGTGGGAGAGGTGGTTTGTTGAGAGAATTAATAGGTAGATGTAGGAGAGGTGGTGTGTTGACAGAATTAATAAGTAGATGTAGGAGAGGTGGTTTGTTGACAGAATTAATAAATAGATGTGGGAGAGGTGGTTTGTTGACAGAATTAATAAGTAGATGTAGGAGAGGTGGTTTGTTGACAGAACTAATAAGTACATGTAGGAGAGTTGGTGTGTTGACAGAACTAATAAGTAGATGGAGGAGAGGTGGTGTGTTGGCAGAACTAATAAGTAGATGTTGGAGTGGTTGTTTGTTGACAGAATTAATAAGTAGATGTAGGAGAAGTGGTGCATCGACAGAATTAATAGGTAGATATAGGAGAGGTGGTGTGTTGACAGAATTAATAAGTAGATGTAGGAGAGGTGGTTTGTTGACAGAATTAATAAGTCGATGTGGGAGAGGTGGTTTGTTGACAGAATTAATAAGTAGATGTAGGAGAGGTGGTTTGTTGACAGAAATAATAAGTAGATGTAGGAGAGTTGGTTTGTAGACAGAAATAATAAGTAGATGTAGGAGAAGTGGTGCATCGACAGAATTAATAAGTAGATGTGGGACAGGTGGTTTGTTAACAGAATTAATAAGTAGATGTAGGAGAGGTGGTGTGTTGACAGAATTAATAAGTAGATGTAGGAGAGGTGGTGTGTTTATAGAATTAATAAGTAGATGTAGGAGAGGTGGTGTGTTGACAGAATTAATAAGTAGATGTAGGAGAAGTGGTGTGTTGACAGAATTAATAAGTAGATGTTGGAGAGGTGGTGTGTTGACAGAACTAATAAGTAGATGTAGGAGAAGTGGTTTGTTGACAGAATTAATAAGTAGATGTGGGAGAGGTGGTTTGTTGACAGAATTAATAAGTAGACGTAGGAGAGGTGGTTTGTTGACAGAATTAATAAGTAGATGTGGGAGAGGTGGTTTGTTGACAGAATTAATAAGTAGATGTAGGAGAGGTGTTTTGTTGACAGAACCAATAAGTAGATGTATGAGAGGGTTTGTTGACAGAATTAATAGGTGGATGTAGGAGAGGTGGTGTGTTGACATAATTAATAAGTAGATGTTGGAGAGGTGGTGTGTTGACAGAATTAATAAGTAGATGTAGGAGAAGTGGTGTGTTGACAGAATTAATAAGTAGATGTTGGGGAGGTGGTGTGTTGACAGAACTAATAAGTAGATGTGGAAGAGGTGGTTTGTTGACAGTATTAATAAGTAGATGTTGGAGAGGTGGTGTGTTGACAGAACTAATAAGTAGATGTAGGTGAGGTGGTGTTTTAATAGAATTAATAAGTAAATGAAGAAGATGTGGTGTGTTGACAGAACTAATAAGTAGATGTAGGAGAGGTGGTGTGTTGACATAATTAATAAGTAGATGTAGGACAGGTGGTTTGTTGACAGAAATAAAAAGTAGATGTAGGAGAGGTGGTTTGTTGACAGAATTAATAAGTAGATGTAGGAGAGGTGGTTTGTTGACAGAACCAATAAGTAGATGTAGGAGAGTTGGTTGGTTGACAGAAATAATAAGTAGATGTAGGAGAGGTGGTTTGTTGACATAATTAATAAGTAGATGTTGGAGAGGTGGTGTGTTGACAGAATTAATAAGTAGATGTAGGAGAAGTGGTGTGTTGACAGAATTAATAAGTAGATGTTGGGCAGGTGGTGTGTTGACAGAATTAATAAGTAGATGTAGGAGAGGTGGTGTGTTGATAGAATTAATAAGTAGATGTAGGAGAGGTGGTTTGTTGACAGAATTAATAAGTACATGTAGGAGAGGTGGTGTGTTGACAGAATTAATAAGTAGATTTAGGAGAGGTGGTGTGTTGATAGAATCAATAAGTAAATGAAGGAGAGGTGGTGTGTTGACAGAATTAATAAGTAGATGTAGGAGAGTTGTTGTGTTGAAATAATTAAAAAGTAGATGTGGGAGAGGTTGTGTGTTGACAGAACTAATAAGTAGATGTTGGAGGGGTGGTTTGTTGACAGAATTAATAAGTAGATGTAGGAGAGGGTTTGTTGACAGAATTAATAGGTGGATGTAGGAGAGGTGGTGTGTTGACAGAATTAATAAGTAGATGTAGGAGAGGTGGTTTGTTGACAGAATTAATAAGTAGATGTGGGAGAGGTGGTTTGTTGACAGAATTAATAAGTAGACGTAGGAGAGGTGGTTTGTTGACAGAATTAATAAGTAGATGTGGGAGAGGTGGTTTGTTGACAGAATTAATAAGTAGATGTAGGAGAGGTGGTTTGTTGACAGAACCAATAAGTAGATGTAGGAGAGTTGGTTGGTTGACAGAAATAATAAGTAGATGTAGGAGAGGTGGTTTGTTGACATAATTAATAAGTAGATGTTGGAGAGGTGGTGTGTTGACAGAATTAATAAGTAGATGTAGGAGAAGTGGTGTGTTGACAGAATTAATAAGTAGATGTTGGGGAGGTGGTGTGTTGACAGAATTAATAAGTAGATGTAGGAGAGGTGGTGTGTTGATAGAATTAATAAGTAGATGTAGGAGAGGTCGTTTGTTGACAGAATTAATAAGTAGATGTAGGAGAGGTGGTGTGTTGACAGAATTAATAAGTAGATTTAGGAGAGGTGGTGTGTTGATAGAATCAATAAGTAAATGAAGGAGAGGTGGTGTGTTGACAGAACTAATAAGTAGATGTAGGAGAGGTGTTGTGTTGACATAATTAAAAAGTAGATGTGGGAGAGGTTGTGTGTTGACAGAACTAATAAGTAGATGTGGAAGAGGTGGTTTGTTGAGAGTATTAATAAGTAGATGTTGGAGAGGTGGTGTGTTGACAGAACTAATAAGTAGATGTAGGAGAGGTGGTGTGTTTATAGAATTAATAAGTAAATGAAGAAGATGTGGTGTGTTGACAGAGCTAATAAGTAGATGTTGGAGAGGTGGTGTGTTGACATAATTAATAAGTAGATGTAGGAGAGGTGGTTTGTTGACAGAAATAAAAAGTAGATGTAGGAGAGGTGGTTTGTTGACAGAAATAGTAAGTAGATGTAGGAGGGGTGGTGTGTTGACAGAACTAATAAGTAGATGTAGGAGATGCGGTGTGTTGACAGAACTAATAAGTAGATGTTGGAGAGGTGGTTTGTTGACAGAATTAATAAGTAGATGTTGGAGAGGTGGTGTGTTGGCAGAACTAATAAGTAGATGTAGGAGGGGTGGTGTGTTGACATAATTAATAAGTAGATGTAGGAGAGGTGGTGTGTTGACAGAATTAATAAGTAGATGTAGGAGAGGTGGTTTGTTGACAGAATTAATAAATAGATGTGGGAGAGGTGGTTTGTTGACAGAATTAATAAGTAGATGTAGGAGAGGTGGTTTGTTGACAGAACTAATAAGTACATGTAGGAGAGTTGGTGTGTTGACAGAACTAATAAGTAGATGGGGGAGAGGTGGTGTGTTGGCAGAACTAATAAGTAGATGTTGGAGTGGTTGTTTGTTGACAGAATTAATAAGTAGATGTAGGAGAAGTGGTGCATCGACAGAATTAATAGGTAGATATAGGAGAGGTGGTGTGTTGACAGAATTAATAAGTAGATGTAGGAGAGGTGGTTTGTTGACAGAATTAATAAGTCGATGTGGGAGAGGTGGTTTGTTGACAGAATTAATAAGTAGATGTAGGAGAGGTGGTTTGTTGACAGAAATAATAAGTAGATGTAGGAGAGTTGGTTTGTAGACAGAAATAATAAGTAGATGTAGGAGAGGTGGTGTGTTGACAGAACTAATAAGTAGATGTAGGAGAAGTGGTTTGTTGACAGAATTAATAAGTAGATGTGGGAGAGGTGGTTTGTTGACAGAATTAATAAGTAGACGTAGGAGAGGTGGTTTGTTGACAGAATTAATAAGTAGATGTGTGAGAGGTGGTTTGTTGACAGAATTAATAAGTAGATGTAGGAGAGGTGGTTTGTTCACAGAACCAATAAGTAGATGTATGAGAGGGTTTGTTGACAGAATTAGTAGGTGGAGGTAGGAGAGGTGGTGTGTTGACATAATTAATAAGTAGATGTTGGAGAGGTGGTGTGTTGACAGAATTAATAAGTAGATGTAGGAGAAATGGTGTGTTGACAGAATTAATAAGTAGATGTTGGGGAGGTGGTGTGTTGACAGAACTAATAAGTAGTTGTGGAAGAGGTGGTTTGTTGACAGTATTAATAAGTAGATGTTGGAGAGGTGGTGTGTTGACAGAACTAATAAGTAGATGTAGGTGAGGTGGTTTGTTGATAGAATTAATAAGTAAATGAAGAAGATGTGGTGTGTTGACAGAACTAATAAGTAGATGTAGGAGAGGTGGTGTGTTGATATAATTAATAAGTAGATGTAGGAGAGGTGGTTTGTTGACAGAAATTAAAAGTAGATGTAGGAGAGGTGGTTTGTTGACAGAATTAATAAGTAGATGTAGGAGAGGTGGTTTGTTGACAGAACCAAGAAGTAGATGTAGGAGAGTTGGTTGGTTGACAGAAATAATAAGTAGATGTAGGAGAGGTGGTTTGTTGACATAATTAATAAGTAGATGTTGGAGAGGTGGTGTGTTGACAGAATTAATAAGTAGATGTAGGAGAAGTGGTGTGTTGACAGAATTAATAAGTAGATGTTGGGGAGGTGGTGTGTTGACAGAATTAATAAGTAGATGTAGGAGAGGTGGTGTGTTGATAGAATTAATAAGTAGATGTAGGAGAGGTGGTTTGTTGACAGAATTAATAAGTACATGTAGGAGAGGTGGTGTGTTGACAGAATTAATAAGTAGATTTAGGAGAGGTGGTGTGTTGATAGAATCAATAAGTAAATGAAGGAGAGGTGGTGTGTTGACAGAATTAATAAGTAGATGTAGGAGAGTTGTTGTGTTGAAATAATTAAAAAGTAGATGTGGGAGAGGTTGTGTGTTGACAGAACTAATAAGTAGATGTGGAAGAGGTGGTGTGTTGTTAGAATTAATAAGTAGATGTAGGAGAGGTGGTTTGTTGACAGAATTAATAAGTAGATGTTGGAGAGGTGGTGTGTTGACAGAATTAATAAGTAGATGTAGGAGAGGTGGTGTGTTGATAGAATTAATAAGTAGATGTAGGAGAGGTGGTTTGTTGACAGAATTAATAAATAGATATAGGAGAGGTGGTTTGTTGACAGAATTAATAAGTAGATGTACGAGAGGTAGTGTGTTGACAGAACTAATAAGTAGATGTAGGAGAAGTGGTTTGTTGACAGAAATAATAATTAGATGTAGAAGAAGTGGTTTGTTGACAGAAATAATAAGTAGATGTAGGAGAAGTAGTTTGTTGACAGAACCAATAAGTAGATGTAGGAGAGGTGGTGTGTTGACAGAACTAATAAGTAGATGTAGGAGAGGTGGTTTGTTGACAGAATTAATAAGTAGATGTGGGAGAGGTGGTTTGTTGACAGAATTAATAACTAGACGTAGGAGAGGTGGTTTGTTGACAGAACTAATAAGTAGATGTAAGAGAGGTGGTGTGTTGACAGAACTAATAAGTAGATGTTGGAGAGGTGGTTTGTTGACAGAATTAATAAGCAGATGTAGGAGAAGTGGTGCATCGACAGAATCAATAGGTAGATGTAGGAGAGGTGGTGTGTTGACAGAATTAATAAGTAGATGTAGGAGAGGTGGTTTGTTGATAGAATTAATAAGAAGATGTGGGAGAGGTGGTTTGTTGAGAGAATTAATAGGTAGATGTAGGAGAGGTGGTGTGTTGACAGAATTAATAAGTAGATGTAGGAGAGGTGGCTTGTTGACAGAATTAATAAATAGATGTGGGAGAGGTGGTTTGTTGACAGAATTAATAAGTAGATGTAGGGGAGGTGGTTTGTTGACAGAACTAATAAGTAGATGTAGGAGAGTTGGTGTGTTGACAGAACTAATATGTAGATGGAGGAGAGGTGGTGTGTTGGCAGAACTAATAAGTAGATGTTGGAGTGGTTGTTTGTTGACAGAATTAATAAGTAGATGTAGGAGAAGTGGTGCATCGACAGAATTAATAGGTAGATATAGGAGAGGGGGTGTGTTGACAGAATTAATAAGTAGATGTAGTAGAGGTGGTTTGTTGACAGAATTAATAAGTCGATGTGGGAGAGGTGGTTTGTTGACAGAATTAATAAGTAGATGTAGGAGAGGTGGTTTGTTGACAGAAATAATAAGTAGATGTAGGAGAGTTGGTTTGTAGACAGAATTAATAAGTAGATGTTGGAGAGGTGGTGTGTTGACAGAACTAATAAGTAGATGTAGGAGAAGTGGTTTGTTGACAGAATTAATAAGTAGATGTGGGAGAGGTGGTTTGTTGACAGAATTAATAAGTAGACGTAGGAGAGGTGGTTTGTTGACAGAATTAATAAGTAGATGTGTGAGAGGTGGTTTGTTGACAGAATTAATAAGTAGATGTAGGAGAGGTGGTTTGTTCACAGAACCAATAAGTAGATGTATGAGAGGGTTTGTTGACAGAATTAATAGGTGGAGGTAGGAGAGGTGGTGTGTTGACATAATTAATAAGTAGATGTTGGAGAGGTGGTGTGTTGACAGAATTAATAAGTAGATGTAGGAGAAGTGGTGTGTTGACAGAATTAATAAGTAGATGTTGGGGAGGTGGTGTGTTGACAGAACTAATAAGTAGATGTGGAAGAGGTGGTTTGTTGACAGTATTAATAAGTAGATGTTGGAGAGGTGGTGTGTTGACAGAACTAATAAGTAGATGTAGGTGAGGTGGTTTGTTGATAGAATTAATAAGTAAATGAAGAAGATGTGGTGTGTTGACAGAACTAATAAGTAGATGTAGGAGAGGTGGTGTGTTGACATAATTAATTAGTAGATGTAGGAGAGGTGGTTTGTTGACAGAAATAAAAAGTAGATGTAGGAGAGGTGGTTTGTTGACAGAATTAATAAGTAGATGTAGGAGAGGTGGTTTGTTGACATAATTAATAAGTAGATGTTGGAGAGGTGGTGTGTTGACAGAATTAATAAGTAGATGTAGGAGAAGTGGTGTGTTGACAGAATTAATAAGTAGATGTTGGGGAGGTGGTGTGTTGACAGAATTAATAAGTAGATGTAGGAGAGGTGGTGTGTTGATAGAATTAATAAGTAGATGTAGGAGAGGTGGTTTTTTGACAGAATTAATAAGTACATGTAGGAGAGGTGGTGTGTTGACAGAATTAATAAGTAGATTTAGGAGAGGTGGTGTGTTGATAGAATCAATAAGTAAATGAAGGAGAGGTGGTGTGTTGACAGAATTAATAAGTAGATGTAGGAGAGTTGTTGTGTTGAAATAATTAAAAAGTAGATGTGGGAGAGGTTGTGTGTTGACAGAACTAATAAGTAGATGTGGAAGAGGTGGTGTGTTGTTAGAATTAATAAGTAGATGTAGGAGAGGTGGTTTGTTGACAGAATTAATAAGTAGATGTTGGAGAGGTGGTGTGTTGACAGAATTAATAAGTAGATGTAGGAGAGGTGGTGTGCTGATAGAATTAATAAGTAGATGTAGGAGAGGTGGTTTGTTGACAGAATTAATAAATAGATGTAGAAGAAGTGGTTTGTTGACAGAAATAATAAGTAGATGTAGGAGAAGTAGTTTGTTGACAGAACCAATAAGTAGATGTAGGAGAGGTGGTGTGTTGACAGAACTAATAAGTAGATGTAGGAGAGGTGGTTTGTTGACAGAATTAATAAGTAGATGTGGGAGAGGTGGTTTGTTGACAGAATTAATAACTAGACGTAGGAGAGGTGGTTTGTTGACAGAACTAATAAGTAGATGTAAGAGAGGTGGTGTGTTGACAGAACTAATAAGTAGATGTTGGAGAGGTGGTTTGTTGACAGAATTAATAAGCAGATGTGGGAGAGGTGGTTTGTTGAGAGAATTAATAGGTAGATGTAGGAGAGGTGGTGTGTTGACAGAATTAATAAGTAGATGTAGGAGAGGTGGCTTGTTGACAGAATTAATAAATAGATGTGGGAGAGGTGGTTTGTTGACAGAATTAATAAGTAGATGTAGGGGAGGTGGTTTGTTGACAGAACTAATAAGTAGATGTAGGAGAGTTGGTGTGTTGACAGAACTAATATGTAGATGGAGGAGAGGTGGTGTGTTGGCAGAACTAATAAGTAGATGTTGGAGTGGTTGTTTGTTGACAGAATTAATAAGTAGATGTAGGAGAAGTGGTGCATCGACAGAATTAATAGGTAGATATAGGAGAGGGGGTGTGTTGACAGAATTAATAAGTAGATGTAATAGAGGTGGTTTGTTGACAGAATTAATAAGTCGATGTGGGAGAGGTGGTTTGTTGACAGAATTAATAAGTAGATGTAGGAGAGGTGGTTTGTTGACAGAAATAATAAGTAGATGTAGGAGAGTTGGTTTGTAGACAGAATTAATAAGTAGATGTTGGAGAGGTGGTGTGTTGACAGAACTAATAAGTAGATGTAGGAGAAGTGGTTTGTTGACAGAATTAATAAGTAGATGTGGGAGAGGTGGTTTGTTGACAGAATTAATAAGTAGACGTAGGAGAGGTGGTTTGTTGACAGAATTAATAAGTAGATGTGGGAGAGGTGGTTTGTTGACAGAATTAATAAGTAGATGTAGGAGAGGTGGTTTGTTGACAGAACCAATAAGTAGATGTATGAGAGGGTTTGTTGACAGAATTAATAGGTGGATGTAGGAGAGGTGGTGTGTTGACATAATTAATAAGTAGATGTTGGAGAGGTGGTGTGTTGACAGAATTAATAAGTAGATGTAGGAGAAGTGGTGTGTTGACAGACTTAATAAGTAGATGTTGGGGAGGTGGTGTGTTGACAGAATTAATAAGTAGATGTAGGAGAGGTGGTGTGTTGTTAGAATTAATAAGTAGATTTAGGAGAGGTGGTGTGTTGACAGAATTAATAAGTAGATTTAGGAGAGGTGGTGTGTTGATAGAATCAATAAGTAAATGAAGGAGAGGTGGTGTGTTGACAGAACTAATAAGTAGATGTAGGAGAGGTGTTGTGTTGACATAATTAAAAAGTAGATGTGGGAGAGGTTGTGTGTTGACAGAACTAATAAGTAGATGTGGAAGAGGTGGTTTGTTGACAGTATTAATAAGTAGATGTTGGAGAGGTGGTGTGTTGACAGAACTAATAAGTAGATGTAGGAGAGAGGGGGTGTGTTTATAGAATTAATAAGTAGATGTAGGAGAGGTGGTGTGTTGACAGAATTAATAAGTAGATGTAGGAGAAGTGGTGTGTTGACAGAATTAATAAGTAGATGTTGGAGAGGTGGTGTGTTGACAGAATTAATAAGTAGATGTGGGAGAGGTGGTTTGTTGACAGAATTAATAACTAGACGTAGGAGAGGTGGTTTGTTGACAGAACTAATAAGTAGATGTAAGAGAGGTGGTGTGTTGACAGAACTAATAAGTAGATGTTGGAGAGGTGGTTTGTTGACAGAATTAATAAGCAGATGTGGGAGAGGTGGTTTGTTGAGAGAATTAATAGGTAGATGTAGGAGAGGTGGTGTGTTGACAGAATTAATAAGTAGATGTAGGAGAGGTGGCTTGTTGACAGAATTAATAAATAGATGTGGGAGAGGTGGTTTGTTGACAGAATTAATAAGTAGATGTAGGGGAGGTGGTTTGTTGACAGAACTAATAAGTAGATGTAGGAGAGTTGGTGTGTTGACAGAACTAATATGTAGATGGAGGAGAGGTGGTGTGTTGGCAGAACTAATAAGTAGATGTTGGAGTGGTTGTTTGTTGACAGAATTAATAAGTAGATGTAGGAGAAGTGGTGCATCGACAGAATTAATAGGTAGATATAGGAGAGGGGGTGTGTTGACAGAATTAATAAGTAGATGTAATAGAGGTGGTTTGTTGACAGAATTAATAAGTCGATGTGGGAGAGGTGGTTTGTTGACAGAATTAATAAGTAGATGTAGGAGAGGTGGTTTGTTGACAGAAATAATAAGTAGATGTAGGAGAGTTGGTTTGTAGACAGAATTAATAAGTAGATGTTGGAGAGGTGGTGTGTTGACAGAACTAATAAGTAGATGTAGGAGAAGTGGTTTGTTGACAGAATTAATAAGTAGATGTGGGAGAGGTGGTTTGTTGACAGAATTAATAAGTAGACGTAGGAGAGGTGGTTTGTTGACAGAATTAATAAGTAGATGTGGGAGAGGTGGTTTGTTGACAGAATTAATAAGTAGATGTAGGAGAGGTGGTTTGTTGACAGAACCAATAAGTAGATGTATGAGAGGGTTTGTTGACAGAATTAATAGGTGGATGTAGGAGAGGTGGTGTGTTGACATAATTAATAAGTAGATGTTGGAGAGGTGGTGTGTTGACAGAATTAATAAGTAGATGTAGGAGAAGTGGTGTGTTGACAGACTTAATAAGTAGATGTTGGGGAGGTGGTGTGTTGACAGAATTAATAAGTAGATGTAGGAGAGGTGGTGTGTTGTTAGAATTAATAAGTAGATTTAGGAGAGGTGGTGTGTTGACAGAATTAATAAGTAGATTTAGGAGAGGTGGTGTGTTGATAGAATCAATAAGTAAATGAAGGAGAGGTGGTGTGTTGACAGAACTAATAAGTAGATGTAGGAGAGGTGTTGTGTTGACATAATTAAAAAGTAGATGTGGGAGAGGTTGTGTGTTGACAGAACTAATAAGTAGATGTGGAAGAGGTGGTTTGTTGACAGTATTAATAAGTAGATGTTGGAGAGGTGGTGTGTTGACAGAACTAATAAGTAGATGTAGGAGAGAGGGGGTGTGTTTATAGAATTAATAAGTAGATGTAGGAGAGGTGGTGTGTTGACAGAATTAATAAGTAGATGTAGGAGAAGTGGTGTGTTGACAGAATTAATAAGTAGATGTTGGAGAGGTGGTGTGTTGACAGAACTAATAAGTAGATGTAGGAGAAGTGGTTTGTTGACAGAATTAATAAGTAGATGTGGGAGAGGTGGTTTGTTGACAGAATTAATAAGTAGACGTAGGAGAGGTGGTTTGTTGACAGAATTAATAAGTAGATGTGGGAGAGGTGGTTTGTTGACAGAATTAATAAGTAGAAGTAGGAGAGGTGGTTTGTTGACAGAACCAATAAGTAGATGTATGAGAGGGTTTGTTGACAGAATTAATAGGTGGATGTAGGAGAGGTGGTGTGTTGACATAATTAATAAGTAGATGTTGGAGAGGTGGTGTTTTGACAGAATTAATAAGTAGATGTAGGAGAAGTGGTGTGTTGACAGAATTAATAAGTAGATGTTGGGGAGGTGGTGTGTTGACAGAACTAATAAGTAGATGTGGAAGAGGTGGTTTGTTGACAGTATTAATAAGTAGATGTTGGAGAGGTGGTGTGTTGACAGAACTAATAAGTAGATGTAGGTGAGGTGGTGTGTTGATAGAATTAATAAGTAAATGAAGAAGATGTGGTGTGTTGACAGAACTAATAAGTAGATGTAGGAGAGGTGGTGTGTTGACATAATTAATAAGTAGATGTAGGAGAGGTGGTTTGTTTACAGAAATAAAAAGTAGATGTAGGAGAGGTGGTTTGTTGACAGAATTAATAAGTAGATGTAGGAGAGGTGGTTTGTTGACAGAACCAATAAGTAGATGTAGGAGAGTTGGTTGGTTGACAGAAATAATAAGTAGATGTAGGAGAGGTGGTTTGTTGACATAATTAATAAGTAGATGTTGGAGAGGTGGTGTGTTGACAGAATTAATAAGTAGATGTAGGAGAAGTGGTGTGTTGACAGAATTAATAAGTAGATGTTGGGGAGGTGGTGTGTTGACAGAATTAATAAGTAGATGTAGGAGAGGTGGTGTGTTGATAGAATTAATAAGTAGATGTAGGAGAGGTGGTTTTTTGACAGAGTTAATAAGTAGATGTAGGAGAGGTGGTGTGTTGACAGAATTAATAAGTAGATTTAGGAGAGGTGGTGTGTTGATAGAATCAATAAGTAAATGAAGGAGAGGTGGTGTGTTGACAGAACTAATAAGTAGATGTAGGAGAGGTGTTGTATTGACATAATTAAAAAGTAGATGTGGGAGAGGTGGTGTGTTGACAGAGCTAATAAGTAGATGTGGAAGAGGTGGTTTGTTGACAGTATTAATAAGTAGATGTTGGAGAGGTGGTGTGTTGACAGAACTAATAAGTAGATGTAGGAGAGGTGGTGTGTTGATAGAATTAATAAGTAAATGAAGAAGATGTGGTGTGTTGACAGAACTAATAAGTAGATGTAGGAGAGGTGGTGTGTTGACATAATTAATAAGTAGATGTAGGAGAGGTGGTTTGTTGACAGAAATAAAAAGTAGATGTAGGAGAGGTGGTTTGTTGACAGAAATAGTAAGTAGATGTAGGAGGGGTGGTGTGTTGACAGAACTAATAAGTAGATGTAGGAGATGCGGTGTGCTGACAGAACTAATAAGTAGATGTTGGAGAGGTGGTTTGTTGACAGAATTAATAAGTAGATGTTGGAGAGGTGGTGTGTTGGCAGAACTAATAAGTAGATGTAGGAGAAGTGGTTTTTTGACAGAGATAATAAGTAGATGTAGGAGGGGTGGTGTGTTGACAGAACTACTAATTAGATGTTGGAGAAGTGGTTTTTTGACAGAGATAATAAGTAGATGTAGGAGGGGTGGTGTGTTGACAGAACTACTAAGTAGATGTTGGAGAGGTGGTGTGTTGACAGAATTAATAAGTAGATGTAGGAGAGGTGGTGTGTTGATAGAATTAATAAGTAGATGTAACAGAGGTGGTTTGTTGACAGAATTAATAAATAGATGTAGGAGAGGTGGTTTGTTGACAGAACTAATAAGTAGATGTAGGAGAGGTGGTTTGTTGACAGAATTAATAAGGAGATGTAGGTGAGGTGGTTTGTTGACAGAATTAATAGGTAGATGTAGGAGAGGTGGTGTGTTGACAGAATTAATAAGTAGATGTAGGAGAGGTGGTTTGTTGACAGAATTAATAAGTAGATGTGGGAGAGGTGGTTTCTTGACAGAATTAATAAGTAGACGTAGGAGAGGTGGTTTGTTGACAGAACTAACAAGTAGATGTAGGAGAGGTGGTGTGTTGACAGAACTAATAAGTAGATGTTGGAGAGGTGGTTTGTTGACAGAATTAATGAGCAGATGTAGGAGAAGTGGTGCGTCGACAGAGTCAATAGGTAGATGTAGGAGAGGTGGTGTGTTGACAGAATTAATAAGTAGATGTAGGAGAGGTGGTTTGTTGATAGAATTAATAAGAAGATGTGGGAGAGGTGGTTTGTTGACAGAATTAATAGGTAGATGTAGGAGAGGTGGTGTGTTGACAGAATTAATAAGTAGATGTAGGAGGGGTGGTTTGTTGACAGAATTAATAAGTAGATGTGGGAGAGGTGGTTTGTTGACAGAATTAATAAGTAGATGTAGGAGAGTTGGTGTGTTGACAGAACTAATATGTAGATGGAGGAGAGGTGGTGTGTTGGCAGAACTAATAAGTAGATGTTGGAGTGGTTGTTTGTTGACAGAATTAATAAGTAGATGTAGGAGAAGTGGTGCATCGACAGAATTAATAGGTAGATATAGGAGAGGGGGTGTGTTGACAGAATTAATAAGTAGATTTAATAGAGGTGGTTTGTTGACAGAATTAATAAGTCGATGTGGGAGAGGTGGTTTGTTGACAGAATTAATAAGTAGATGTAGGAGAGGTGGTTTGTTGACAGAAATAATAAGTAGATGTAGGAGAGTTGGTTTGTAGACAGAATTAATAAGTAGATGTTGGAGAGGTGGTGTGTTGACAGAACTAATAAGTAGATGTAGGAGAAGTGGTTTGTTGACAGAATTAATAAGTAGATGTGGGAGAGGTGGTTTGTTGACAGAATTAATAAGTAGACGTAGGAGAGGTGGTTTGTTGACAGAATTAATAAGTAGATGTGGGAGAGGTGGTTTGTTGACAGAATTAATAAGTAGAAGTAGGAGAGGTGGTTTGTTGACAGAACCAATAAGTAGATGTATGAGAGGGTTTGTTGACAGAATTAATAGGTGGATGTAGGAGAGGTGGTGTGTTGACATAATTAATAAGTAGATGTTGGAGAGGTGGTGTTTTGACAGAATTAATAAGTAGATGTAGGAGAAGTGGTGTGTTGACAGAATTAATAAGTAGATGTTGGGGAGGTGGTGTGTTGACAGAACTAATAAGTAGATGTGGAAGAGGTGGTTTGTTGACAGTATTAATAAGTAGATGTTGGAGAGGTGGTGTGTTGACAGAACTAATAAGTAGATGTAGGTGAGGTGGTGTGTTGATAGAATTAATAAGTAAATGAAGAAGATGTGGTGTGTTGACAGAACTAATAAGTAGATGTAGGAGAGGTGGTGTGTTGACATAATTAATAAGTAGATGTAGGAGAGGTGGTTTGTTTACAGAAATAAAAAGTAGATGTAGGAGAGGTGGTTTGTTGACAGAATTAATAAGTAGATGTAGGAGAGGTGGTTTGTTGACAGAACCAATAAGTAGATGTAGGAGAGTTGGTTGGTTGACAGAAATAATAAGTAGATGTAGGAGAGGTGGTTTGTTGACATAATTAATAAGTAGATGTTGGAGAGGTGGTGTGTTGACAGAATTAATAAGTAGATGTAGGAGAAGTGGTGTGTTGACAGAATTAATAAGTAGATGTTGGGGAGGTGGTGTGTTGACAGAATTAATAAGTAGATGTAGGAGAGGTGGTGTGTTGATAGAATTAATAAGTAGATGTAGGAGAGGTGGTTTTTTGACAGAGTTAATAAGTAGATGTAGGAGAGGTGGTGTGTTGACAGAATTAATAAGTAGATTTAGGAGAGGTGGTGTGTTGATAGAATCAATAAGTAAATGAAGGAGAGGTGGTGTGTTGACAGAACTAATAAGTAGATGTAGGAGAGGTGTTGTGTTGACATAATTAAAAAGTAGATGTGGGAGAGGTGGTGTGTTGACAGAGCTAATAAGTAGATGTGGAAGAGGTGGTTTGTTGACAGTATTAATAAGTAGATGTTGGAGAGGTGGTGTGTTGACAGAACTAATAAGTAGATGTAGGAGAGGTGGTGTGTTGATAGAATTAATAAGTAAATGAAGAAGATGTGGTGTGTTGACAGAACTAATAAGTAGATGTAGGAGAGGTGGTGTGTTGACATAATTAATAAGTAGATGTAGGAGAGGTGGTTTGTTGACAGAAATAAAAAGTAGATGTAGGAGAGGTGGTTTGTTGACAGAAATAGTAAGTAGATGTAGGAGGGGTGGTGTGTTGACAGAACTAATAAGTAGATGTAGGAGATGCGGTGTGCTGACAGAACTAATAAGTAGATGTTGGAGAGGTGGTTTGTTGACAGAATTAATAAGTAGATGTTGGAGAGGTGGTGTGTTGGCAGAACTAATAAGTAGATGTAGGAGAAGTGGTTTTTTGACAGAGATAATAAGTAGATGTAGGAGGGGTGGTGTGTTGACAGAACTACTAATTAGATGTTGGAGAAGTGGTTTTTTGACAGAGATAATAAGTAGATGTAGGAGGGGTGGTGTGTTGACAGAACTACTAAGTAGATGTTGGAGAGGTGGTGTGTTGACAGAATTAATAAGTAGATGTAGGAGAGGTGGTGTGTTGATAGAATTAATAAGTAGATGTAACAGAGGTGGTTTGTTGACAGAATTAATAAATAGATGTAGGAGAGGTGGTTTGTTGACAGAACTAATAAGTAGATGTAGGAGAGGTGGTTTGTTGACAGAATTAATAAGGAGATGTAGGTGAGGTGGTTTGTTGACAGAATTAATAGGTAGATGTAGGAGAGGTGGTGTGTTGACAGAATTAATAAGTAGATGTAGGAGAGGTGGTTTGTTGACAGAATTAATAAGTAGATGTGGGAGAGGTGGTTTCTTGACAGAATTAATAAGTAGACGTAGGAGAGGTGGTTTGTTGACAGAACTAACAAGTAGATGTAGGAGAGGTGGTGTGTTGACAGAACTAATAAGTAGATGTTGGAGAGGTGGTTTGTTGACAGAATTAATAAGCAGATGTAGGAGAAGTGGTGCGTCGACAGAGTCAATAGGTAGATGTAGGAGAGGTGGTGTGTTGACAGAATTAATAAGTAGATGTAGGAGAGGTGGTTTGTTGATAGAATTAATAAGAAGATGTGGGAGAGGTGGTTTGTTGACAGAATTAATAGGTAGATGTAGGAGAGGTGGTGTGTTGACAGAATTAATAAGTAGATGTAGGAGGGGTGGTTTGTTGACAGAATTAATAAGTAGATGTGGGAGAGGTGGTTTGTTGACAGAATTAATAAGTAGATGTAGGAGAGTTGGTGTGTTGACAGAACTAATATGTAGATGGAGGAGAGGTGGTGTGTTGGCAGAACTAATAAGTAGATGTTGGAGTGGTTGTTTGTTGACAGAATTAATAAGTAGATGTAGGAGAAGTGGTGCATCGACAGAATTAATAGGTAGATATAGGAGAGGGGGTGTGTTGACAGAATTAATAAGTAGATTTAATAGAGGTGGTTTGTTGACAGAATTAATAAGTCGATGTGGGAGAGGTGGTTTGTTGACAGAATTAATAAGTAGATGTAGGAGAGGTGGTTTGTTGACAGAAATAATAAGTAGATGTAGGAGAGTTGGTTTGTAGACAGAATTAATAAGTAGATGTTGGAGAGGTGGTGTGTTGACAGAATTAATAAGTAGATGTAGGAGAAGTGGTTTGTTGACAGAATTAATAAGTAGATGTGGGAGAGGTGGTTTGTTGACAGAATTAATAAGTAGACGTAGGAGAGGTGGTTTGTTGACAGAATTAATAAGTAGATGTGGGAGAGGTGGTTTGTTGACAGAATTAATAAGTAGATGTAGGAGAGGTGGTTTGTTGACAGAACCAATAAGTAGATGTATGAGAGGGTTTGTTGACAGAATTAATAGGTGGATGTAGGAGAGGTGGTGTGTTGACATAATTAATAAGTAGATGTTGGAGAGGTGGTGTGTTGACAGAATTAATAAGTAGATGTAGGAGAAGTGGTGTGTTGACAGACTTAATAAGTAGATGTTGGGGAGGTGGTGTGTTGACAGAATTAATAAGTAGATGTAGGAGAGGTGGTGTGTTGTTAGAATTAATAAGTAGATTTAGGAGAGGTGGTGTGTTGACAGAATTAATAAGTAGATTTAGGAGAGGTGGTGTGTTGATAGAATCAATAAGTAAATGAAGGAGAGGTGGTGTGTTGACAGAACTAATAAGTAGATGTAGGAGAGGTGGTGTGTTGACATAATTAATAAGTAGATGTAGGAGAGGTGGTTTGTTTACAGAAATAAAAAGTAGATGTAGGAGAGGTGGTTTGTTGACAGAATTAATAAGTAGATGTAGGAGAGGTGGTTTGTTGACAGAACCAATAAGTAGATGTAGGAGAGTTGGTTGGTTGACAGAAATAATAAGTAGATGTAGGAGAGGTGGTTTGTTGACATAATTAATAAGTAGATGTTGGAGAGGTGGTGTGTTGACAGAATTAATAAGTAGATGTAGGAGAAGTGGTGTGTTGACAGAATTAATAAGTAGATGTTGGGGAGGTGGTGTGTTGACAGAATTAATAAGTAGATGTGGGAGAGGTGGTTTGTTGACAGAATTAATAAGTAGATGTAGGAGAGGTGGTTTGTTGACAGAGTTAATAAGTAGATGTAGGAGAGGTGGTGTGTTGACAGAATTAATAAGTAGATTTAGGAGAGGTGGTGTGTTGATAGAATCAATAAGTAAATGAAGGAGAGGTGGTGTGTTGACAGAACTAATAAGTAGATGTAGGAGAGGTGTTGTATTGACATAATTAAAAAGTAGATGTGGGAGAGGTGGTGTGTTGACAGAGCTAATAAGTAGATGTGGAAGAGGTGGTTTGTTGACAGTATTAATAAGTAGATGTTGGAGAGGTGGTGTGTTGACAGAACTAATAAGTAGATGTAGGTGAGGTGGTGTGTTGATAGAATTAATAAGTAAATGAAGAAGATGTGGTGTGTTGACAGAACTAATAAGTAGATGTAGGAGAGGTGGTGTGTTGACATAATTAATAAGTAGATGTAGGAGAGGTGGTTTGTTGACAGAAATAAAAAGTAGATGTAGGAGAGGTGGTTTGGTGACAGAATTAATAAGTAGATGTAGGAGAGGTGGTTTGTTGACAGAACCAATAAGTAGATGTAGGAGAGTTGGTTGGTTGACAGAAATAATAAGTAGATGTAGGAGAGGTGGTTTGTTGACATAATTAATAAGTAGATGTTGGAGAGGTGGTGTGTTGACAGAATTAATAAGTAGATGTAGGAGAAGTGGTGTGTTGACAGAATTAATAAGTAGATGTTGGGGAGGTGGTGTGTTGACAGAATTAATAAGTAGATGTAGGAGAGGTGGTGTGTTGATAGAATTAATAAGTAGATGTAGGAGAGGTGGTTTTTTGACAGAGTTAATAAGTAGATGTAGGAGAGGTGGTGTGTTGACAGAATTAATAAGTAGATTTAGGAGAGGTGGTGTGTTGATAGAATCAATAAGTAAATGAAGGAGAGGTGGTGTGTTGACAGAACTAATAAGTAGATGTAGGAGAGGTGTTGTGTTGACATAATTAAAAAGTAGATGTGGGAGAGGTGGTGTGTTGACAGAGCTAATAAGTAGATGTGGAAGAGGTGGTTTGTTGACAGTATTAATAAGTAGATGTTGGAGAGGTGGTGTGTTGACAGAACTAATAAGTAGATGTAGGAGAGGTGGTGTGTTGATAGAATTAATAAGTAAATGAAGAAGATGTGGTGTGTTGACAGAACTAATAAGTAGATGTAGGAGAGGTGGTGTGTTGACATAATTAATAAGTAGATGTAGGAGAGGTGGTTTGTTGACAGAAATAAAAAGTAGATGTAGGAGAGGTGGTTTGTTGACAGAAATAGTAAGTAGATGTAGGAGGGGTGGTGTGTTGACAGAACTAATAAGTAGATGTAGGAGATGCGGTGTGCTGACAGAACTAATAAGTAGATGTTGGAGAGGTGGTTTGTTGACAGAATTAATAAGTAGATGTTGGAGAGGTGGTGTGTTGGCAGAACTAATAAGTAGATGTAGGAGAAGTGGTTTTTTGACAGAGATAATAAGTAGATGTAGGAGGGGTGGTGTGTTGACAGAACTACTAATTAGATGTTGGAGAAGTGGTTTTTTGACAGAGATAATAAGTAGATGTAGGAGGGGTGGTGTGTTGACAGAACTACTAAGTAGATGTTGGAGAGGTGGTGTGTTGACAGAATTAATAAGTAGATGTAGGAGAGGTGGTGTGTTGATAGAATTAATAAGTAGATGTAACAGAGGTGGTTTGTTGACAGAATTAATAAATAGATGTAGGAGAGGTGGTTTGTTGACAGAACTAATAAGTAGATGTAGGAGAGGTGGTTTGTTGACAGAATTAATAAGGAGATGTAGGTGAGGTGGTTTGTTGACAGAATTAATAGGTAGATGTAGGAGAGGTGGTGTGTTGACAGAATTAATAAGTAGATGTAGGAGAGGTGGTTTGTTGACAGAATTAATAAGTAGATGTGGGAGAGGTGGTTTCTTGACAGAATTAATAAGTAGACGTAGGAGAGGTGGTTTGTTGACAGAACTAACAAGTAGATGTAGGAGAGGTGGTGTGTTGACAGAACTAATAAGTAGATGTTGGAGAGGTGGTTTGTTGACAGAATTAATAAGCAGATGTAGGAGAAGTGGTGCGTCGACAGAGTCAATAGGTAGATGTAGGAGAGGTGGTGTGTTGACAGAATTAATAAGTAGATGTAGGAGAGGTGGTTTGTTGATAGAATTAATAAGAAGATGTGGGAGAGGTGGTTTGTTGACAGAATTAATAGGTAGATGTAGGAGAGGTGGTGTGTTGACAGAATTAATAAGTAGATGTAGGAGGGGTGGTTTGTTGACAGAATTAATAAGTAGATGTGGGAGAGGTGGTTTGTTGACAGAATTAATAAGTAGATGTAGGAGAGGTGGTTTGTTGACAGAACTAATAAGTAGATGTAGGAGAGGTGGTGTGTTGACAGAACTAATAAGTAGATGGAGGAGAGGTGGTGTGTTGACAGAACTAATAAGTAGATGTTGGAGAGGTGGTTTGTTGACAGAATTAATAAGTAGATGTAGGAGAAGTGGTGCATCGACAGAATTAATAGGTAGATATAGGAGAGGTGGTGTGTTGACAGAATTAATAAGTAGATGTAGGAGAGGTGGTCTGTTGACAGAATTAATAAGTCGATGTGGGAGAGGTGGTTTGTTGACAGAATTAATAAGTAGATGTAGGAGAGGTGGTTTGTTGACAGAAATAATAAGTAGATGTAGGAGAGTTGGTTTGTAGACAGAAATAATAAGTAGATGTAGGAGAAGTGGTGCATCGACAGAATTAATAAGTAGATGTGGGACAGGTGGCTTGTTGACAGAATTAATAAGTAGATGTAGGAGAGGTGGTGTGTTGACAGAATTAATAAGTAGATGTAGGAGAGGTGGTGTGTTGATAGAATTAATAAGTAGATGTAGGAGAGGTGGTGTGTTGACAGAATTAATAAGTAGATGTAGGAGAAGTGGTGTGTTGACAGAATTAATAAGTAGATGTTGGAGAGGTGGTGTGTTGACAGAATTAATAAGTAGATGTAGGAGAGGTGGTGTGTTGATAGAATTAATAAGTAGATGTAGGAGAGGTGGTTTGTTGACAGAATTAATAAGTAGATGTAGGAGAGGTGGTGTGTTGATAGAATTAATAAGTAGATGTAGGAGAGGTGGTTTGTTGACAGAATTAATAAATAGTTATAGGAGAGGTGGTTTGTTGACAGAATTAATAAGTAGATGTACGAGAGGTAGTGTGTTGACAGAACTAATAAGTAGATGTAGGAGAAGTGGTTTGTTGACAGAAATAATAATTAGATGTAGAAGAAGTGGTTTGTTGACAGAAATAATAAGTAGATGTAGAAGAAGTAGTTTGTTGACAGAACCAATAAGTAGATGTAGGAGAGGTGGTGTGTTGACAAAACTAATAAGTAGATGTAGGAGAGGTGGTTTGTTGACAGAATTAATAAGCAGATGTAGGAGAAGTGGTGCATCGACAGAATCAATAGGTAGATGTAGGAGAGGTGGTGTGTTGACAGAATTAATAAGTAGATGTAGGAGAGGTGGTTTGTTGATAGAATTAATAAGAAGATGTGGGAGAGGTGGTTTGTTGAGAGAATTAATAGGTAGATGTAGGAGAGGTGGTGTGTTGACAGAATTAATAAGTAGATGTAGGAGAGGTGGCTTGTTGACAGAATTAATAAATAGATGTGGGAGAGGTGGTTTGTTGACAGAATTAATAAGTAGATATAGGGGAGGTGGTTTGTTGACAGAACTAATAAGTAGATGTAGGAGAGTTGGTGTGTTGACAGAACTAATATGTAGATGGAGGAGAGGTGGTGTGTTGGCAGAACTAATAAGTAGATGTTGGAGTGGTTGTTTGTTGACAGAATTAATAAGTAGATGTAGGAGGAGTGGTGCATCGACAGAATTAATAGGTAGATATAGGAGAGGGGGTGTGTTGACAGAATTAATAAGTAGATGTAGTAGAGGTGGTTTGTTGACAGAATTAATAAGTCGATGTGGGAGAGGTGGTTTGTTGACAGAATTAATAAGTAGATGTAGGAGAGGTGGTTTGTTGACAGAAATAATAAGTAGATGTAGGAGAGTTGGTTTGTAGACAGAATTAATAAGTAGATGTTGGAGAGGTGGTGTGTTGACAGAACTAATAAGTAGATGTAGGAGAAGTGGTTTGTTGACAGAATTAATAAGTAGATGTGGGAGAGGTGGTTTGTTGACAGAATTAATAAGTAGACGTAGGAGAGGTGGTTTGTTGACAGAATTAATAAGTAGATGTGGGAGAGGTGGTTTGTTGACAGAATTAGTAAGTAGATGTAGGAGAGGTGGTTTGTTGACAGAACCAATAAGTAGATGTATGAGAGGGTTTGTTGACAGAATTAATAGGTGGATGTAGGAGAGGTGGTGTGTTGACATAATTAATAAGTAGATGTTGGAGAGGTGGTGTGTTGACAGAATTAATAAGTAGATGTAGGAGAAGTGGTGTGTTGACAGAATTAATAAGTAGATGTTGGGGAGGTGGTGTGTTGACAGAATTAATAAGTAGATGTAGGAGAGGTGGTGTGTTGTTAGAATTAATAAGTAGATTTAGGAGAGGTGGTGTGTTGACAGAATTAATAAGTAGATTTAGGAGAGGTGGTGTGTTGATAGAATCAATAAGTAAATGAAGGAGAGGTGGTGTGTTGACAGAACTAATAAGTAGATGTAGGAGAGGTGTTGTGTTGACATAATTAAAAAGTAGATGTGGGAGAGGTTGTGTGTTGACAGAACTAATAAGTAGAAGTGGAAGAGGTGGTTTGTTGACAGTATTAATAAGTAGATGTTGGAGAGGTGGTGTGTTGACAGAACTAATAAGTAGATGTAGGAGAGGTGGTGTGTTGATAGAATTAATAAGTAAATGAAGAAGATATGGTGTGTTGACAGAACTAATAAGTACATGTAGGAGAGGTGGTGTGTTGACATAATTAATAAGTAGATGTAGGAGAGGTGGTTTGTTGACAGAATTAATAAGTAGATGTAGGAGAGGTGGTTTGTTGACAGAAATAATAAGTAGATGTAGGAGAGTTGGTTTGTAGACAGAAATAATAAGTAGATGTAGGAGAAGTGGTGCATCGACAGAATTAATAAGTAGATGTGGGACAGGTGGCTTGTTGACAGAATTAATAAGTAGATGTAGGAGAGGTGGTGTGTTGACAGAATTAATAAGTAGATGTAGGAGAGGTGGTGTGTTGATAGAATTAATAAGTAGATGTAGGAGAGGTGGTGTGTTGACAGAATTAATAAGTAGATGTAGGAGAAGTGGTGTGTTGACAGAATTAATAAGTAGATGTTGGAGAGGTGGTGTGTTGACAGAATTAATAAGTAGATGTAGGAGAGGTGGTGTGTTGATAGAATTAATAAGTAGATGTAGGAGAGGTGGTTTGTTGACAGAATTAATAAGTAGATGTAGGAGAGGTGGTGTGTTGATAGAATTAATAAGTAGATGTAGGAGAGGTGGCTTGTTGACAGAATTAATAAATAGATGTGGGAGAGGTGGTTTGTTGACAGAATTAATAAGTAGATATAGGGGAGGTGGTTTGTTGACAGAACTAATAAGTAGATGTAGGAGAGTTGGTGTGTTGACAGAACTAATATGTAGATGGAGGAGAGGTGGTGTGTTGGCAGAACTAATAAGTAGATGTTGGAGTGGTTGTTTGTTGACAGAATTAATAAGTAGATGTAGGAGGAGTGGTGCATCGACAGAATTAATAGGTAGATATAGGAGAGGGGGTGTGTTGACAGAATTAATAAGTAGATGTAGTAGAGGTGGTTTGTTGACAGAATTAATAAGTCGATGTGGGAGAGGTGGTTTGTTGACAGAATTAATAAGTAGATGTAGGAGAGGTGGTTTGTTGACAGAAATAATAAGTAGATGTAGGAGAGTTGGTTTGTAGACAGAATTAATAAGTAGATGTTGGAGAGGTGGTGTGTTGACAGAACTAATAAGTAGATGTAGGAGAAGTGGTTTGTTGACAGAATTAATAAGTAGATGTGGGAGAGGTGGTTTGTTGACAGAATTAATAAGTAGACGTAGGAGAGGTGGTTTGTTGACAGAATTAATAAGTAGATGTGGGAGAGGTGGTTTGTTGACAGAATTAATAAGTAGATGTAGGAGAGGTGGTTTGTTGACAGAACCAATAAGTAGATGTATGAGAGGGTTTGTTGACAGAATTAATAGGTGGATGTAGGAGAGGTGGTGTGTTGACATAATTAATAAGTAGATGTTGGAGAGGTGGTGTGTTGACAGAATTAATAAGTAGATGTAGGAGAAGTGGTGTGTTGACAGAATTAATAAGTAGATGTTGGGGAGGTGGTGTGTTGACAGAATTAATAAGTAGATGTAGGAGAGGTGGTGTGTTGTTAGAATTAATAAGTAGATTTAGGAGAGGTGGTGTGTTGACAGAATTAATAAGTAGATTTAGGAGAGGTGGTGTGTTGATAGAATCAATAAGTAAATGAAGGAGAGGTGGTGTGTTGACAGAACTAATAAGTAGATGTAGGAGAGGTGTTGTGTTGACATAATTAAAAAGTAGATGTGGGAGAGGTTGTGTGTTGACAGAACTAATAAGTAGAAGTGGAAGAGGTGGTTTGTTGACAGTACTAATAAGTAGATGTTGGAGAGGTGGTGTGTTGACAGAACTAATAAGTAGATGTAGGAGAGGTGGTGTGTTGATAGAATTAATAAGTAAATGAAGAAGATATGGTGTGTTGACAGAACTAATAAGTAGATGTAGGAGAGGTGGTGTGTTGACATAATTAATAAGTAGATGTAGGAGAGGTGGTGTGTTGACAGAATTAATAAGTAGATGTAGGAGAGGTGGTTTGTTGACAGAAATAATAAGTAGATGTAGGAGAGTTGGTTTGTAGACAGAAATAATAAGTAGATGTAGGAGAAGTGGTGCATCGACAGAATTAATAAGTAGATGTGGGACAGGTGGCTTGTTGACAGAATTAATAAGTAGATGTAGGAGAGGTGGTGTGTTGACAGAATTAATAAGTAGATGTAGGAGAGGTGGTGTGTTGATAGAATTAATAAGTAGATGTAGGAGAGGTGGTGTGTTGACAGAATTAATAAGTAGATGTAGGAGAAGTGGTGTGTTGACAGAATTAATAAGTAGATGTTGGAGAGGTGGTGTGTTGACAGAATTAATAAGTAGATGTAGGAGAGGTGGTGTGTTGATAGAATTAATAAGTAGATGTAGGAGAGGTGGTTTGTTGACAGAATTAATAAGTAGATGTAGGAGAGGTGGTGTGTTGATAGAATTAATAAGTAGATGTAGGAGAGGTGGTTTGTTGACAGAATTAATAAATAGTTATAGGAGAGGTGGTTTGTTGACAGAATTAATAAGTAGATGTACGAGAGGTAGTGTGTTGACAGAACTAATAAGTAGATGTAGGAGAAGTGGTTTGTTGACAGAAATAATAATTAGATGTAGAAGAAGTGGTTTGTTGACAGAAATAATAAGTAGATGTAGAAGAAGTAGTTTGTTGACAGAACCAATAAGTAGATGTAGGAGAGGTGGTGTGTTGACAAAACTAATAAGTAGATGTAGGAGAGGTGGTTTGTTGACAGAATTAATAAGCAGATGTAGGAGAAGTGGTGCATCGACAGAATCAATAGGTAGATGTAGGAGAGGTGGTGTGTTGACAGAATTAATAAGTAGATGTAGGAGAGGTGGTTTGTTGATAGAATTAATAAGAAGATGTGGGAGAGGTGGTTTGTTGAGAGAATTAATAGGTAGATGTAGGAGAGGTGGTGTGTTGACAGAATTAATAAGTAGATGTAGGAGAGGTGGCTTGTTGACAGAATTAATAAATAGATGTGGGAGAGGTGGTTTGTTGACAGAATTAATAAGTAGATGTAGGGGAGGTGGTTTGTTGACAGAACTAATAAGTAGATGTAGGAGAGTTGTTGTGTTGACAGAACTAATATGTAGATGGAGGAGAGGTGGTGTGTTGGCAGAACTAATAAGTAGATGTTGGAGTGGTTGTTTGTTGACAGAATTAATAAGTAGATGTAGGAGGAGTGGTGCATCGACAGAATTAATAGGTAGATATAGGAGAGGGGGTGTGTTGACAGAATTAATAAGTAGATGTAGTAGAGGTGGTTTGTTGACAGAATTAATAAGTCGATGTGGGAGAGGTGGTTTGTTGACAGAATTAATAAGTAGATGTAGGAGAGGTGGTTTGTTGACAGAAATAATAAGTAGATGTAGGAGAGTTGGTTTGTAGACAGAATTAATAAGTAGATGTTGGAGAGGTGGTGTGTTGACAGAACTAATAAGTAGATGTAGGAGAAGTGGTTTGTTGACAGAATTAATAAGTAGATGTGGGAGAGGTGGTTTGTTGACAGAATTAATAAGTAGACGTAGGAGAGGTGGTTTGTTGACAGAATTAATAAGTAGATGTGGGAGAGGTGGTTTGTTGACAGAATTAATAAGTAGATGTAGGAGAGGTGGTTTGTTGACAGAACCAATAAGTAGATGTATGAGAGGGTTTGTTGACAGAATTAATAGGTGGATGTAGGAGAGGTGGTGTGTTGACATAATTAATAAGTAGATGTTGGAGAGGTGGTGTGTTGACAGAATTAATAAGTAGATGTAGGAGAAGTGGTGTGTTGACAGAATTAATAAGTAGATGTTGGGGAGGTGGTGTGTTGACAGAATTAATAAGTAGATGTAGGAGAGGTGGTGTGTTGTTAGAATTAATAAGTAGATTTAGGAGAGGTGGTGTGTTGACAGAATTAATAAGTAGATTTAGGAGAGGTGGTGTGTTGATAGAATCAATAAGTAAATGAAGGAGAGGTGGTGTGTTGACAGAACTAATAAGTAGATGTAGGAGAGGTGTTGTGTTGACATAATTAAAAAGTAGATGTGGGAGAGGTTGTGTGTTGACAGAACTAATAAGTAGATGTGGAAGAGGTGGTTTGTTGACAGTATTAATAAGTAGATGTTGGAGAGGTGGTGTGTTGACAGAACTAATAAGTAGATGTAGGAGAGGTGGTGTGTTGATAGAATTAATAAGTAAATGAAGAAGATGTGGTGTGTTGACAGAACTAATAAGTAGATGTAGGAGAGGTGGTGTGTTGACATAATTAATAAGTAGATGTAGGAGAGGTGGTTTGTTGACAGAAATAAAAAGTAGATGTAGGAGAGGTGGTTTGTTGACAGAATTAATAAGTAGATGTAGGAGAGGTGGTTTGTTGACAGAACCAATAAGTAGATGTAGGAGAGTTGGTTGGTTGACAGAAATAATAAGTAGATGTAGGAGAGGTGGTTTGTTGACATAATTAATAAGTAGATGTTGGAGAGGTGGTGTGTTGACAGAATTAATAAGTAGATGTAGGAGAGGTGGTGTGTTGACAAAACTAATAAGTAGATGTAGGAGAGGTGGTTTGTTGACAGAATTAATAAGCAGATGTAGGAGAAGTGGTGCATCGACAGAATCAATAGGTAGATGTAGGAGAGGTGGTGTGTTGACAGAATTAATAAGTAGATGTAGGAGAGGTGGTTTGTTGATAGAATTAATAAGAAGATGTGGGAGAGGTGGTTTGTTGAGAGAATTAATAGGTAGATGTAGGAGAGGTGGTGTGTTGACAGAATTAATAAGTAGATGTAGGAGAGGTGGCTTGTTGACAGAATTAATAAATAGATGTGGGAGAGGTGGTTTGTTGACAGAATTAATAAGTAGATATAGGGGAGGTGGTTTGTTGACAGAACTAATAAGTAGATGTAGGAGAGTTGGTGTGTTGACAGAACTAATATGTAGATGGAGGAGAGGTGGTGTGTTGGCAGAACTAATAAGTAGATGTTGGAGTGGTTGTTTGTTGACAGAATTAATAAGTAGATGTAGGAGGAGTGGTGCATCGACAGAATTAATAGGTGGATATAGGAGAGGGGGTGTGTTGACAGAATTAATAAGTAGATGTAGTAGAGGTGGTTTGTTGACAGAATTAATAAGTCGATGTGGGAGAGGTGGTTTGTTGACAGAATTAATAAGTAGATGTAGGAGAGGTGGTTTGTTGACAGAAATAATAAGTAGATGTAGGAGAGTTGGTTTGTAGACAGAATTAATAAGTAGATGTTGGAGAGGTGGTGTGTTGACAGAACTAATAAGTAGATGTAGGAGAAGTGGTTTGTTGACAGAATTAATAAGTAGATGTGGGAGAGGTGGTTTGTTGACAGAATTAATAAGTAGACGTAGGAGAGGTGGTTTGTTGACAGAATTAATAAGTAGATGTGGGAGAGGTGGTTTGTTGACAGAATTAATAAGTAGATGTAGGAGAGGTGGTTTGTTGACAGAACCAATAAGTAGATGTATGAGAGGGTTTGTTGACAGAATTAATAGGTGGATGTAGGAGAGGTGGTGTGTTGACATAATTAATAAGTAGATGTTGGAGAGGTGGTGTGTTGACAGAATTAATAAGTAGATGTAGGAGAAGTGGTGTGTTGACAGAATTAATAAGTAGATGTTGGGGAGGTGGTGTGTTGACAGAATTAATAAGTAGATGTAGGAGAGGTGGTGTGTTGTTAGAATTAATAAGTAGATTTAGGAGAGGTGGTGTGTTGACAGAATTAATAAGTAGATTTAGGAGAGGTGGTGTGTTGATAGAATCAATAAGTAAATGAAGGAGAGGTGGTGTGTTGACAGATCTAATAAGTAGATGTAGGAGAGGTGTTGTGTTGACATAATTAAAAAGTAGATGTGGGAGAGGTTGTGTGTTGACAGAACTAATAAGTAGAAGTGGAAGAGGTGGTTTGTTGACAGAATTAATAAGTAGATGTAGGAGAAGTGGTGCATCGACAGAATTAATAGGTAGATATAGGAGAGGTGGTGTGTTGACAGAATTAATAAGTAGATGTAGGAGAGGTGGTTTGTTGACAGAACTAATGAGTAGATATAGCAGAGGTGGTTTGTTGACAGAATTAATAAGTAGATGTAGGAGAGGTGGTTTGTTGACAGAACTAATAAGTAGATGTAGGAGAAGTGGTTTGTTGACAGAACTAATAAGTAGATGTTGGAGAGGTGGTTTGTTGACAGAATTAATAAGTAGATGTAGGAGAGGTGATTTGTTGACAGAACTAATATATAGATGCTGGAGAGGTGGATTGTTGACAGAATTAATAAGTAGATGTTGGAGAGGTGGTTTGTTGACAGAAGTAATATGTAGATGTAGGAGAGGTGGTTTGATGACATAATTAAAAAGTAGATGTGGGAGAGGTTGTGTGTTGACAGAACTAATAAGTAGAAGTGGAAGAGGTGGTTTGTTGACAGTATTAATAAGTAGATGTTGGAGAGGTGGTGTGTTGACAGAACTAATAAGTAGATGTAGGAGAGGTGGTGTGTTGATAGAATTAATAAGTAAATGAAGAAGATATGGTGTGTTGACAGAACTAATAAGTACATGTAGGAGAGGTGGTGTGTTGACATAATTAATAAGTAGATGTAGGAGAGGTGGTTTGTTGACAGAATTAATAAGTAGATGTAGGAGAGGTGGTTTGTTGACAGAAATAATAAGTAGATGTAGGAGAGTTGGTTTGTAGACAGAAATAATAAGTAGATGTAGGAGAAGTGGTGCATCGACAGAATTAATAAGTAGATGTGGGACAGGTGGCTTGTTGACAGAATTAATAAGTAGATGTAGGAGAGGTGGTGTGTTGACAGAATTAATAAGTAGATGTAGGAGAGGTGGTGTGTTGATAGAATTAATAAGTAGATGTAGGAGAGGTGGTGTGTTGACAGAATTAATAAGTAGATGTAGGAGAAGTGGTGTGTTGACAGAATTAATAAGTAGATGTTGGAGAGGTGGTGTGTTGACAGAATTAATAAGTAGATGTAGGAGAGGTGGTGTGTTGATAGAATTAATAAGTAGATGTAGGAGAGGTGGTTTGTTGACAGAATTAATAAGTAGATGTAGGAGAGGTGGTGTGTTGATAGAATTAATAAGTAGATGTAGGAGAGGTGGCTTGTTGACAGAATTAATAAATAGATGTGGGAGAGGTGGTTTGTTGACAGAATTAATAAGTAGATATAGGGGAGGTGGTTTGTTGACAGAACTAATAAGTAGATGTAGGAGAGTTGGTGTGTTGACAGAACTAATATGTAGATGGAGGAGAGGTGGTGTGTTGGCAGAACTAATAAGTAGATGTTGGAGTGGTTGTTTGTTGACAGAATTAATAAGTAGATGTAGGAGGAGTGGTGCATCGACAGAATTAATAGGTAGATATAGGAGAGGGGGTGTGTTGACAGAATTAATAAGTAGATGTAGTAGAGGTGGTTTGTTGACAGAATTAATAAGTCGATGTGGGAGAGGTGGTTTGTTGACAGAATTAATAAGTAGATGTAGGAGAGGTGGTTTGTTGACAGAAATAATAAGTAGATGTAGGAGAGTTGGTTTGTAGACAGAATTAATAAGTAGATGTTGGAGAGGTGGTGTGTTGACAGAACTAATAAGTAGATGTAGGAGAAGTGGTTTGTTGACAGAATTAATAAGTAGATGTGGGAGAGGTGGTTTGTTGACAGAATTAATAAGTAGACGTAGGAGAGGTGGTTTGTTGACAGAATTAATAAGTAGATGTGGGAGAGGTGGTTTGTTGACAGAATTAATAAGTAGATGTAGGAGAGGTGGTTTGTTGACAGAACCAATAAGTAGATGTATGAGAGGGTTTGTTGACAGAATTAATAGGTGGATGTAGGAGAGGTGGTGTGTTGACATAATTAATAAGTAGATGTTGGAGAGGTGGTGTGTTGACAGAATTAATAAGTAGATGTAGGAGAAGTGGTGTGTTGACAGAATTAATAAGTAGATGTTGGGGAGGTGGTGTGTTGACAGAATTAATAAGTAGATGTAGGAGAGGTGGTGTGTTGTTAGAATTAATAAGTAGATTTAGGAGAGGTGGTGTGTTGACAGAATTAATAAGTAGATTTAGGAGAGGTGGTGTGTTGATAGAATCAATAAGTAAATGAAGGAGAGGTGGTGTGTTGACAGAACTAATAAGTAGATGTAGGAGAGGTGTTGTGTTGACATAATTAAAAAGTAGATGTGGGAGAGGTTGTGTGTTGACAGAACTAATAAGTAGAAGTGGAAGAGGTGGTTTGTTGACAGTACTAATAAGTAGATGTTGGAGAGGTGGTGTGTTGACAGAACTAATAAGTAGATGTAGGAGAGGTGGTGTGTTGATAGAATTAATAAGTAAATGAAGAAGATATGGTGTGTTGACAGAACTAATAAGTAGATGTAGGAGAGGTGGTGTGTTGACATAATTAATAAGTAGATGTAGGAGAGGTGGTGTGTTGACAGAATTAATAAGTAGATGTAGGAGAGGTGGTTTGTTGACAGAAATAATAAGTAGATGTAGGAGAGTTGGTTTGTAGACAGAAATAATAAGTAGATGTAGGAGAAGTGGTGCATCGACAGAATTAATAAGTAGATGTGGGACAGGTGGCTTGTTGACAGAATTAATAAGTAGATGTAGGAGAGGTGGTGTGTTGACAGAATTAATAAGTAGATGTAGGAGAGGTGGTGTGTTGATAGAATTAATAAGTAGATGTAGGAGAGGTGGTGTGTTGACAGAATTAATAAGTAGATGTAGGAGAAGTGGTGTGTTGACAGAATTAATAAGTAGATGTTGGAGAGGTGGTGTGTTGACAGAATTAATAAGTAGATGTAGGAGAGGTGGTGTGTTGATAGAATTAATAAGTAGATGTAGGAGAGGTGGTTTGTTGACAGAATTAATAAGTAGATGTAGGAGAGGTGGTGTGTTGATAGAATTAATAAGTAGATGTAGGAGAGGTGGTTTGTTGACAGAATTAATAAATAGTTATAGGAGAGGTGGTTTGTTGACAGAATTAATAAGTAGATGTACGAGAGGTAGTGTGTTGACAGAACTAATAAGTAGATGTAGGAGAAGTGGTTTGTTGACAGAAATAATAATTAGATGTAGAAGAAGTGGTTTGTTGACAGAAATAATAAGTAGATGTAGAAGAAGTAGTTTGTTGACAGAACCAATAAGTAGATGTAGGAGAGGTGGTGTGTTGACAAAACTAATAAGTAGATGTAGGAGAGGTGGTTTGTTGACAGAATTAATAAGCAGATGTAGGAGAAGTGGTGCATCGACAGAATCAATAGGTAGATGTAGGAGAGGTGGTGTGTTGACAGAATTAATAAGTAGATGTAGGAGAGGTGGTTTGTTGATAGAATTAATAAGAAGATGTGGGAGAGGTGGTTTGTTGAGAGAATTAATAGGTAGATGTAGGAGAGGTGGTGTGTTGACAGAATTAATAAGTAGATGTAGGAGAGGTGGCTTGTTGACAGAATTAATAAATAGATGTGGGAGAGGTGGTTTGTTGACAGAATTAATAAGTAGATGTAGGGGAGGTGGTTTGTTGACAGAACTAATAAGTAGATGTAGGAGAGTTGTTGTGTTGACAGAACTAATATGTAGATGGAGGAGAGGTGGTGTGTTGGCAGAACTAATAAGTAGATGTTGGAGTGGTTGTTTGTTGACAGAATTAATAAGTAGATGTAGGAGGAGTGGTGCATCGACAGAATTAATAGGTAGATATAGGAGAGGGGGTGTGTTGACAGAATTAATAAGTAGATGTAGTAGAGGTGGTTTGTTGACAGAATTAATAAGTCGATGTGGGAGAGGTGGTTTGTTGACAGAATTAATAAGTAGATGTAGGAGAGGTGGTTTGTTGACAGAAATAATAAGTAGATGTAGGAGAGTTGGTTTGTAGACAGAATTAATAAGTAGATGTTGGAGAGGTGGTGTGTTGACAGAACTAATAAGTAGATGTAGGAGAAGTGGTTTGTTGACAGAATTAATAAGTAGATGTGGGAGAGGTGGTTTGTTGACAGAATTAATAAGTAGACGTAGGAGAGGTGGTTTGTTGACAGAATTAATAAGTAGATGTGGGAGAGGTGGTTTGTTGACAGAATTAATAAGTAGATGTAGGAGAGGTGGTTTGTTGACAGAACCAATAAGTAGATGTATGAGAGGGTTTGTTGACAGAATTAATAGGTGGATGTAGGAGAGGTGGTGTGTTGACATAATTAATAAGTAGATGTTGGAGAGGTGGTGTGTTGACAGAATTAATAAGTAGATGTAGGAGAAGTGGTGTGTTGACAGAATTAATAAGTAGATGTTGGGGAGGTGGTGTGTTGACAGAATTAATAAGTAGATGTAGGAGAGGTGGTGTGTTGTTAGAATTAATAAGTAGATTTAGGAGAGGTGGTGTGTTGACAGAATTAATAAGTAGATTTAGGAGAGGTGGTGTGTTGATAGAATCAATAAGTAAATGAAGGAGAGGTGGTGTGTTGACAGAACTAATAAGTAGATGTAGGAGAGGTGTTGTGTTGACATAATTAAAAAGTAGATGTGGGAGAGGTTGTGTGTTGACAGAACTAATAAGTAGATGTGGAAGAGGTGGTTTGTTGACAGTATTAATAAGTAGATGTTGGAGAGGTGGTGTGTTGACAGAACTAATAAGTAGATGTAGGAGAGGTGGTGTGTTGATAGAATTAATAAGTAAATGAAGAAGATGTGGTGTGTTGACAGAACTAATAAGTAGATGTAGGAGAGGTGGTGTGTTGACATAATTAATAAGTAGATGTAGGAGAGGTGGTTTGTTGACAGAAATAAAAAGTAGATGTAGGAGAGGTGGTTTGTTGACAGAATTAATAAGTAGATGTAGGAGAGGTGGTTTGTTGACAGAACCAATAAGTAGATGTAGGAGAGTTGGTTGGTTGACAGAAATAATAAGTAGATGTAGGAGAGGTGGTTTGTTGACATAATTAATAAGTAGATGTTGGAGAGGTGGTGTGTTGACAGAATTAATAAGTAGATGTAGGAGAGGTGGTGTGTTGACAAAACTAATAAGTAGATGTAGGAGAGGTGGTTTGTTGACAGAATTAATAAGCAGATGTAGGAGAAGTGGTGCATCGACAGAATCAATAGGTAGATGTAGGAGAGGTGGTGTGTTGACAGAATTAATAAGTAGATGTAGGAGAGGTGGTTTGTTGACAGAATTAATAAGTAGATGTTGGGGAGGTGGTGTGTTGACAGAATTAATAAGTAGATGTAGGAGAGGTGGTGTGTTGTTAGAATTAATAAGTAGATTTAGGAGAGGTGGTGTGTTGACAGAATTAATAAGTAGATTTAGGAGAGGTGGTGTGTTGATAGAATCAATAAGTAAATGAAGGAGAGGTGGTGTGTTGACAGAACTAATAAGTAGATGTAGGAGAGGTGTTGTGTTGACATAATTAAAAAGTAGATGTGGGAGAGGTTGTGTGTTGACAGAACTAATAAGTAGAAGTGGAAGAGGTGGTTTGTTGACAGTACTAATAAGTAGATGTTGGAGAGGTGGTGTGTTGACAGAACTAATAAGTAGATGTAGGAGAGGTGGTGTGTTGATAGAATTAATAAGTAAATGAAGAAGATATGGTGTGTTGACAGAACTAATAAGTAGATGTAGGAGAGGTGGTGTGTTGACATAATTAATAAGTAGATGTAGGAGAGGTGGTGTGTTGACAGAATTAATAAGTAGATGTAGGAGAGGTGGTTTGTTGACAGAAATAATAAGTAGATGTAGGAGAGTTGGTTTGTAGACAGAAATAATAAGTAGATGTAGGAGAAGTGGTGCATCGACAGAATTAATAAGTAGATGTGGGACAGGTGGCTTGTTGACAGAATTAATAAGTAGATGTAGGAGAGGTGGTGTGTTGACAGAATTAATAAGTAGATGTAGGAGAGGTGGTGTGTTGATAGAATTAATAAGTAGATGTAGGAGAGGTGGTGTGTTGACAGAATTAATAAGTAGATGTAGGAGAAGTGGTGTGTTGACAGAATTAATAAGTAGATGTTGGAGAGGTGGTGTGTTGACAGAATTAATAAGTAGATGTAGGAGAGGTGGTGTGTTGATAGAATTAATAAGTAGATGTAGGAGAGGTGGTTTGTTGACAGAATTAATAAGTAGATGTAGGAGAGGTGGTGTGTTGATAGAATTAATAAGTAGATGTAGGAGAGGTGGTTTGTTGACAGAATTAATAAATAGTTATAGGAGAGGTGGTTTGTTGACAGAATTAATAAGTAGATGTACGAGAGGTAGTGTGTTGACAGAACTAATAAGTAGATGTAGGAGAAGTGGTTTGTTGACAGAAATAATAATTAGATGTAGAAGAAGTGGTTTGTTGACAGAAATAATAAGTAGATGTAGAAGAAGTAGTTTGTTGACAGAACCAATAAGTAGATGTAGGAGAGGTGGTGTGTTGACAAAACTAATAAGTAGATGTAGGAGAGGTGGTTTGTTGACAGAATTAATAAGCAGATGTAGGAGAAGTGGTGCATCGACAGAATCAATAGGTAGATGTAGGAGAGGTGGTGTGTTGACAGAATTAATAAGTAGATGTAGGAGAGGTGGTTTGTTGATAGAATTAATAAGAAGATGTGGGAGAGGTGGTTTGTTGAGAGAATTAATAGGTAGATGTAGGAGAGGTGGTGTGTTGACAGAATTAATAAGTAGATGTAGGAGAGGTGGCTTGTTGACAGAATTAATAAATAGATGTGGGAGAGGTGGTTTGTTGACAGAATTAATAAGTAGATGTAGGGGAGGTGGTTTGTTGACAGAACTAATAAGTAGATGTAGGAGAGTTGTTGTGTTGACAGAACTAATATGTAGATGGAGGAGAGGTGGTGTGTTGGCAGAACTAATAAGTAGATGTTGGAGTGGTTGTTTGTTGACAGAATTAATAAGTAGATGTAGGAGGAGTGGTGCATCGACAGAATTAATAGGTAGATATAGGAGAGGGGGTGTGTTGACAGAATTAATAAGTAGATGTAGTAGAGGTGGTTTGTTGACAGAATTAATAAGTCGATGTGGGAGAGGTGGTTTGTTGACAGAATTAATAAGTAGATGTAGGAGAGGTGGTTTGTTGACAGAAATAATAAGTAGATGTAGGAGAGTTGGTTTGTAGACAGAATTAATAAGTAGATGTTGGAGAGGTGGTGTGTTGACAGAACTAATAAGTAGATGTAGGAGAAGTGGTTTGTTGACAGAATTAATAAGTAGA
This sequence comes from Lampris incognitus, assembly GCF_029633865.1. Lineage (NCBI taxonomy): Eukaryota > Metazoa > Chordata > Actinopteri > Lampriformes > Lampridae > Lampris > Lampris incognitus. The sequence continues at coordinate 57,346,240 of NC_079213.1, forward strand.
TGTGGGAGAGGTGGTTTGTTGACAGAATTAATAAGTAGACGTAGGAGAGGTGGTTTGTTGACAGAATTAATAAGTAGATGTGGGAGAGGTGGTTTGTTGACAGAATTAATAAGTAGATGTAGGAGAGGTGGTTTGTTGACAGAACCAATAAGTAGATGTATGAGAGGGTTTGTTGACAGAATTAATAGGTGGATGTAGGAGAGGTGGTGTGTTGACATAATTAATAAGTAGATGTTGGAGAGGTGGTGTGTTGACAGAATTAATAAGTAGATGTAGGAGAAGTGGTGTGTTGACAGAATTAATAAGTAGATGTTGGGGAGGTGGTGTGTTGACAGAATTAATAAGTAGATGTAGGAGAGGTGGTGTGTTGTTAGAATTAATAAGTAGATTTAGGAGAGGTGGTGTGTTGACAGAATTAATAAGTAGATTTAGGAGAGGTGGTGTGTTGATAGAATCAATAAGTAAATGAAGGAGAGGTGGTGTGTTGACAGAACTAATAAGTAGATGTAGGAGAGGTGTTGTGTTGACATAATTAAAAAGTAGATGTGGGAGAGGTTGTGTGTTGACAGAACTAATAAGTAGATGTGGAAGAGGTGGTTTGTTGACAGTATTAATAAGTAGATGTTGGAGAGGTGGTGTGTTGACAGAACTAATAAGTAGATGTAGGAGAGGTGGTGTGTTGATAGAATTAATAAGTAAATGAAGAAGATGTGGTGTGTTGACAGAACTAATAAGTAGATGTAGGAGAGGTGGTGTGTTGACATAATTAATAAGTAGATGTAGGAGAGGTGGTTTGTTGACAGAAATAAAAAGTAGATGTAGGAGAGGTGGTTTGTTGACAGAATTAATAAGTAGATGTAGGAGAGGTGGTTTGTTGACAGAACCAATAAGTAGATGTAGGAGAGTTGGTTGGTTGACAGAAATAATAAGTAGATGTAGGAGAGGTGGTTTGTTGACATAATTAATAAGTAGATGTTGGAGAGGTGGTGTGTTGACAGAATTAATAAGTAGATGTAGGAGAGGTGGTGTGTTGACAAAACTAATAAGTAGATGTAGGAGAGGTGGTTTGTTGACAGAATTAATAAGCAGATGTAGGAGAAGTGGTGCATCGACAGAATCAATAGGTAGATGTAGGAGAGGTGGTGTGTTGACAGAATTAATAAGTAGATGTAGGAGAGGTGGTTTGTTGATAGAATTAATAAGAAGATGTGGGAGAGGTGGTTTGTTGAGAGAATTAATAGGTAGATGTAGGAGAGGTGGTGTGTTGACAGAATTAATAAGTAGATGTAGGAGAGGTGGCTTGTTGACAGAATTAATAAATAGATGTGGGAGAGGTGGTTTGTTGACAGAATTAATAAGTAGATATAGGGGAGGTGGTTTGTTGACAGAACTAATAAGTAGATGTAGGAGAGTTGGTGTGTTGACAGAACTAATATGTAGATGGAGGAGAGGTGGTGTGTTGGCAGAACTAATAAGTAGATGTTGGAGTGGTTGTTTGTTGACAGAATTAATAAGTAGATGTAGGAGGAGTGGTGCATCGACAGAATTAATAGGTGGATATAGGAGAGGGGGTGTGTTGACAGAATTAATAAGTAGATGTAGTAGAGGTGGTTTGTTGACAGAATTAATAAGTCGATGTGGGAGAGGTGGTTTGTTGACAGAATTAATAAGTAGATGTAGGAGAGGTGGTTTGTTGACAGAAATAATAAGTAGATGTAGGAGAGTTGGTTTGTAGACAGAATTAATAAGTAGATGTTGGAGAGGTGGTGTGTTGACAGAACTAATAAGTAGATGTAGGAGAAGTGGTTTGTTGACAGAATTAATAAGTAGATGTGGGAGAGGTGGTTTGTTGACAGAATTAATAAGTAGACGTAGGAGAGGTGGTTTGTTGACAGAATTAATAAGTAGATGTGGGAGAGGTGGTTTGTTGACAGAATTAATAAGTAGATGTAGGAGAGGTGGTTTGTTGACAGAACCAATAAGTAGATGTATGAGAGGGTTTGTTGACAGAATTAATAGGTGGATGTAGGAGAGGTGGTGTGTTGACATAATTAATAAGTAGATGTTGGAGAGGTGGTGTGTTGACAGAATTAATAAGTAGATGTAGGAGAAGTGGTGTGTTGACAGAATTAATAAGTAGATGTTGGGGAGGTGGTGTGTTGACAGAATTAATAAGTAGATGTAGGAGAGGTGGTGTGTTGTTAGAATTAATAAGTAGATTTAGGAGAGGTGGTGTGTTGACAGAATTAATAAGTAGATTTAGGAGAGGTGGTGTGTTGATAGAATCAATAAGTAAATGAAGGAGAGGTGGTGTGTTGACAGATCTAATAAGTAGATGTAGGAGAGGTGTTGTGTTGACATAATTAAAAAGTAGATGTGGGAGAGGTTGTGTGTTGACAGAACTAATAAGTAGAAGTGGAAGAGGTGGTTTGTTGACAGAATTAATAAGTAGATGTAGGAGAAGTGGTGCATCGACAGAATTAATAGGTAGATATAGGAGAGGTGGTGTGTTGACAGAATTAATAAGTAGATGTAGGAGAGGTGGTCTGTTGACAGAATTAATAAGTCGATGTGGGAGAGGTGGTTTGTTGACAGAATTAATAAGTAGATGTAGGAGAGGTGGTTTGTTGACAGAAATAATAAGTAGATGTAGGAGAGTTGGTTTGTAGACAGAAATAATAAGTAGATGTAGGAGAAGTGGTGCATCGACAGAATTAATAAGTAGATGTGGGACAGGTGGCTTGTTGACAGAATTAATAAGTAGATGTAGGAGAGGTGGTGTGTTGACAGAATTAATAAGTAGATGTAGGAGAGGTGGTGTGTTGATAGAATTAATAAGTAGATGTAGGAGAGGTGGTGTGTTGACAGAATTAATAAGTAGATGTAGGAGAAGTGGTGTGTTGACAGAATTAATAAGTAGATGTTGGAGAGGTGGTGTGTTGACAGAATTAATAAGTAGATGTAGGAGAGGTGGTGTGTTGATAGAATTAATAAGTAGATGTAGGAGAGGTGGTTTGTTGACAGAATTAATAAGTAGATGTAGGAGAGGTGGTGTGTTGATAGAATTAATAAGTAGATGTAGGAGAGGTGGTTTGTTGACAGAATTAATAAATAGTTATAGGAGAGGTGGTTTGTTGACAGAATTAATAAGTAGATGTACGAGAGGTAGTGTGTTGACAGAACTAATAAGTAGATGTAGGAGAAGTGGTTTGTTGACAGAAATAATAATTAGATGTAGAAGAAGTGGTTTGTTGACAGAAATAATAAGTAGATGTAGAAGAAGTAGTTTGTTGACAGAACCAATAAGTAGATGTAGGAGAGGTGGTGTGTTGACAAAACTAATAAGTAGATGTAGGAGAGGTGGTTTGTTGACAGAATTAATAAGCAGATGTAGGAGAAGTGGTGCATCGACAGAATCAATAGGTAGATGTAGGAGAGGTGGTGTGTTGACAGAATTAATAAGTAGATGTAGGAGAGGTGGTTTGTTGATAGAATTAATAAGAAGATGTGGGAGAGGTGGTTTGTTGAGAGAATTAATAGGTAGATGTAGGAGAGGTGGTGTGTTGACAGAATTAATAAGTAGATGTAGGAGAGGTGGCTTGTTGACAGAATTAATAAATAGATGTGGGAGAGGTGGTTTGTTGACAGAATTAATAAGTAGATGTAGGGGAGGTGGTTTGTTGACAGAACTAATAAGTAGATGTAGGAGAGTTGTTGTGTTGACAGAACTAATATGTAGATGGAGGAGAGGTGGTGTGTTGGCAGAACTAATAAGTAGATGTTGGAGTGGTTGTTTGTTGACAGAATTAATAAGTAGATGTAGGAGGAGTGGTGCATCGACAGAATTAATAGGTAGATATAGGAGAGGGGGTGTGTTGACAGAATTAATAAGTAGATGTAGTAGAGGTGGTTTGTTGACAGAATTAATAAGTCGATGTGGGAGAGGTGGTTTGTTGACAGAATTAATAAGTAGATGTAGGAGAGGTGGTTTGTTGACAGAAATAATAAGTAGATGTAGGAGAGTTGGTTTGTAGACAGAATTAATAAGTAGATGTTGGAGAGGTGGTGTGTTGACAGAACTAATAAGTAGATGTAGGAGAAGTGGTTTGTTGACAGAATTAATAAGTAGATGTGGGAGAGGTGGTTTGTTGACAGAATTAATAAGTAGACGTAGGAGAGGTGGTTTGTTGACAGAATTAATAAGTAGATGTGGGAGAGGTGGTTTGTTGACAGAATTAATAAGTAGATGTAGGAGAGGTGGTTTGTTGACAGAACCAATAAGTAGATGTATGAGAGGGTTTGTTGACAGAATTAATAGGTGGATGTAGGAGAGGTGGTGTGTTGACATAATTAATAAGTAGATGTTGGAGAGGTGGTGTGTTGACAGAATTAATAAGTAGATGTAGGAGAAGTGGTGTGTTGACAGAATTAATAAGTAGATGTTGGGGAGGTGGTGTGTTGACAGAATTAATAAGTAGATGTAGGAGAGGTGGTGTGTTGTTAGAATTAATAAGTAGATTTAGGAGAGGTGGTGTGTTGACAGAATTAATAAGTAGATTTAGGAGAGGTGGTGTGTTGATAGAATCAATAAGTAAATGAAGGAGAGGTGGTGTGTTGACAGAACTAATAAGTAGATGTAGGAGAGGTGTTGTGTTGACATAATTAAAAAGTAGATGTGGGAGAGGTTGTGTGTTGACAGAACTAATAAGTAGATGTGGAAGAGGTGGTTTGTTGACAGTATTAATAAGTAGATGTTGGAGAGGTGGTGTGTTGACAGAACTAATAAGTAGATGTAGGAGAGGTGGTGTGTTGATAGAATTAATAAGTAAATGAAGAAGATGTGGTGTGTTGACAGAACTAATAAGTAGATGTAGGAGAGGTGGTGTGTTGACATAATTAATAAGTAGATGTAGGAGAGGTGGTTTGTTGACAGAAATAAAAAGTAGATGTAGGAGAGGTGGTTTGTTGACAGAATTAATAAGTAGATGTAGGAGAGGTGGTTTGTTGACAGAACCAATAAGTAGATGTAGGAGAGTTGGTTGGTTGACAGAAATAATAAGTAGATGTAGGAGAGGTGGTTTGTTGACATAATTAATAAGTAGATGTTGGAGAGGTGGTGTGTTGACAGAATTAATAAGTAGATGTAGGAGAGGTGGTGTGTTGACAAAACTAATAAGTAGATGTAGGAGAGGTGGTTTGTTGACAGAATTAATAAGCAGATGTAGGAGAAGTGGTGCATCGACAGAATCAATAGGTAGATGTAGGAGAGGTGGTGTGTTGACAGAATTAATAAGTAGATGTAGGAGAGGTGGTTTGTTGATAGAATTAATAAGAAGATGTGGGAGAGGTGGTTTGTTGAGAGAATTAATAGGTAGATGTAGGAGAGGTGGTGTGTTGACAGAATTAATAAGTAGATGTAGGAGAGGTGGCTTGTTGACAGAATTAATAAATAGATGTGGGAGAGGTGGTTTGTTGACAGAATTAATAAGTAGATATAGGGGAGGTGGTTTGTTGACAGAACTAATAAGTAGATGTAGGAGAGTTGGTGTGTTGACAGAACTAATATGTAGATGGAGGAGAGGTGGTGTGTTGGCAGAACTAATAAGTAGATGTTGGAGTGGTTGTTTGTTGACAGAATTAATAAGTAGATGTAGGAGGAGTGGTGCATCGACAGAATTAATAGGTAGATATAGGAGAGGGGGTGTGTTGACAGAATTAATAAGTAGATGTAGTAGAGGTGGTTTGTTGACAGAATTAATAAGTCGATGTGGGAGAGGTGGTTTGTTGACAGAATTAATAAGTATATGTAGGAGAGGTGGTTTGTTGACAGAAATAATAAGTAGATGTAGGAGAGTTGGTTTGTAGACAGAATTAATAAGTAGATGTTGGAGAGGTGGTGTGTTGACAGAACTAATAAGTAGATGTAGGAGAAGTGGTTTGTTGACAGAATTAATAAGTAGATGTGGGAGAGGTGGTTTGTTGACAGAATTAATAAGTAGACGTAGGAGAGGTGGTTTGTTGACAGAATTAATAAGTAGATGTGGGAGAGGTGGTTTGTTGACAGAATTAATAAGTAGATGTAGGAGAGGTGGTTTGTTGACAGAACCAATAAGTAGATGTATGAGAGGGTTTGTTGACAGAATTAATAGGTGGATGTAGGAGAGGTGGTGTGTTGACATAATTAATAAGTAGATGTTGGAGAGGTGGTGTGTTGACAGAATTAATAAGTAGATGTAGGAGAAGTGGTGTGTTGACAGAATTAATAAGTAGATGTTGGGGAGGTGGTGTGTTGACAGAATTAATAAGTAGATGTAGGAGAGGTGGTGTGTTGTTAGAATTAATAAGTAGATTTAGGAGAGGTGGTGTGTTGACAGAATTAATAAGTAGATTTAGGAGAGGTGGTGTGTTGATAGAATCAATAAGTAAATGAAGGAGAGGTGGTGTGTTGACAGAACTAATAAGTAGATGTAGGAGAGGTGTTGTGTTGACATAATTAAAAAGTAGATGTGGGAGAGGTTGTGTGTTGACAGAACTAATAAGTAGAAGTGGAAGAGGTGGTTTGTTGACAGTATTAATAAGTAGATGTTGGAGAGGTGGTGTGTTGACAGAACTAATAAGTAGATGTAGGAGAGGTGGTGTGTTGATAGAATTAATAAGTAAATGAAGAAGATATGGTGTGTTGACAGAACTAATAAGTAGATGTAGGAGAGGTGGTGTGTTGACATAATTAATAAGTAGATGTAGGAGAGGTGGTTTGTTGACAGAATTAATAAGTAGATGTAGGAGAGGTGGTTTGTTGACAGAAATAATAAGTAGATGTAGGAGAGTTGGTTTGTAGACAGAAATAATAAGTAGATGTAGGAGAAGTGGTGCATCGACAGAATTAATAAGTAGATGTGGGACAGGTGGCTTGTTGACAGAATTAATAAGTAGATGTAGGAGAGGTGGTGTGTTGACAGAATTAATAAGTAGATGTAGGAGAGGTGGTGTGTTGATAGAATTAATAAGTAGATGTAGGAGAGGTGGTGTGTTGACAGAATTAATAAGTAGATGTAGGAGAAGTGGTGTGTTGACAGAATTAATAAGTAGATGTTGGAGAGGTGGTGTGTTGACAGAATTAATAAGTAGATGTAGGAGAGGTGGTGTGTTGATAGAATTAATAAGTAGATGTAGGAGAGGTGGTTTGTTGACAGAATTAATAAGTAGATGTAGGAGAGGTGGTGTGTTGATAGAATTAATAAGTAGATGTAGGAGAGGTGGCTTGTTGACAGAATTAATAAATAGATGTGGGAGAGGTGGTTTGTTGACAGAATTAATAAGTAGATATAGGGGAGGTGGTTTGTTGACAGAACTAATAAGTAGATGTAGGAGAGTTGGTGTGTTGACAGAACTAATATGTAGATGGAGGAGAGGTGGTGTGTTGGCAGAACTAATAAGTAGATGTTGGAGTGGTTGTTTGTTGACAGAATTAATAAGTAGATGTAGGAGAGGTGGTGTGTTGACAAAACTAATAAGTAGATGTAGGAGAGGTGGTTTGTTGACAGAATTAATAAGCAGATGTAGGAGAAGTGGTGCATCGACAGAATCAATAGGTAGATGTAGGAGAGGTGGTGTGTTGACAGAATTAATAAGTAGATGTAGGAGAGGTGGTTTGTTGATAGAATTAATAAGAAGATGTGGGAGAGGTGGTTTGTTGAGAGAATTAATAGGTAGATGTAGGAGAGGTGGTGTGTTGACAGAATTAATAAGTAGATGTAGGAGAGGTGGCTTGCTGACAGAATTAATAAATAGATGTGGGAGAGGTGGTTTGTTGACAGAATTAATAAGTAGATGTAGGGGAGGTGGTTTGTTGACAGAACTAATAAGTAGATGTAGGAGAGTTGTTGTGTTGACAGAACTAATATGTAGATGGAGGAGAGGTGGTGTGTTGGCAGAACTAATAAGTAGATGTTGGAGTGGTTGTTTGTTGACAGAATTAATAAGTAGATGTAGGAGGAGTGGTGCATCGACAGAATTAATAGGTAGATATAGGAGAGGGGGTGTGTTGACAGAATTAATAAGTAGATGTAGTAGAGGTGGTTTGTTGACAGAATTAATAAGTCGATGTGGGAGAGGTGGTTTGTTGACAGAATTAATAAGTAGATGTAGGAGAGGTGGTTTGTTGACAGAAATAATAAGTAGATGTAGGAGAGTTGGTTTGTAGACAGAATTAATAAGTAGATGTTGGAGAGGTGGTGTGTTGACAGAACTAATAAGTAGATGTAGGAGAAGTGGTTTGTTGACAGAATTAATAAGTAGATGTGGGAGAGGTGGTTTGTTGACAGAATTAATAAGTAGACGTAGGAGAGGTGGTTTGTTGACAGAATTAATAAGTAGATGTGGGAGAGGTGGTTTGTTGACAGAATTAATAAGTAGATGTAGGAGAGGTGGTTTGTTGACAGAACCAATAAGTAGATGTATGAGAGGGTTTGTTGACAGAATTAATAGGTGGATGTAGGAGAGGTGGTGTGTTGACATAATTAATAAGTAGATGTTGGAGAGGTGGTGTGTTGACAGAATTAATAAGTAGATGTAGGAGAAGTGGTGTGTTGACAGAATTAATAAGTAGATGTTGGGGAGGTGGTGTGTTGACAGAATTAATAAGTAGATGTAGGAGAGGTGGTGTGTTGTTAGAATTAATAAGTAGATTTAGGAGAGGTGGTGTGTTGACAGAATTAATAAGTAGATTTAGGAGAGGTGGTGTGTTGATAGAATCAATAAGTAAATGAAGGAGAGGTGGTGTGTTGACAGAACTAATAAGTAGATGTAGGAGAGGTGTTGTGTTGACATAATTAAAAAGTAGATGTGGGAGAGGTTGTGTGTTGACAGAACTAATAAGTAGATGTGGAAGAGGTGGTTTGTTGACAGTATTAATAAGTAGATGTTGGAGAGGTGGTGTGTTGACAGAACTAATAAGTAGATGTAGGAGAGGTGGTGTGTTGATAGAATTAATAAGTAAATGAAGAAGATGTGGTGTGTTGACAGAACTAATAAGTAGATGTAGGAGAGGTGGTGTGTTGACATAATTAATAAGTAGATGTAGGAGAGGTGGTTTGTTGACAGAAATAAAAAGTAGATGTAGGAGAGGTGGTTTGTTGACAGAATTAATAAGTAGATGTAGGAGAGGTGGTTTGTTGACAGAACCAATAAGTAGATGTAGGAGAGTTGGTTGGTTGACAGAAATAATAAGTAGATGTAGGAGAGGTGGTTTGTTGACATAATTAATAAGTAGATGTTGGAGAGGTGGTGTGTTGACAGAATTAATAAGTAGATGTAGGAGAGGTGGTGTGTTGACAAAACTAATAAGTAGATGTAGGAGAGGTGGTTTGTTGACAGAATTAATAAGCAGATGTAGGAGAAGTGGTGCATCGACAGAATCAATAGGTAGATGTAGGAGAGGTGGTGTGTTGACAGAATTAATAAGTAGATGTAGGAGAGGTGGTTTGTTGATAGAATTAATAAGAAGATGTGGGAGAGGTGGTTTGTTGAGAGAATTAATAGGTAGATGTAGGAGAGGTGGTGTGTTGACAGAATTAATAAGTAGATGTAGGAGAGGTGGCTTGTTGACAGAATTAATAAATAGATGTGGGAGAGGTGGTTTGTTGACAGAATTAATAAGTAGATATAGGGGAGGTGGTTTGTTGACAGAACTAATAAGTAGATGTAGGAGAGTTGTTGTGTTGACAGAACTAATATGTAGATGGAGGAGAGGTGGTGTGTTGGCAGAACTAATAAGTAGATGTTGGAGTGTTTGTTTGTTGACAGAATTAATAAGTAGATGTAGGAGGAGTGGTGCATCGACAGAATTAATAGGTAGATATAGGAGAGGGGGTGTGTTGACAGAATTAATAAGTAGATGTAGTAGAGGTGGTTTGTTGACAGAATTAATAAGTCGATGTGGGAGAGGTGGTTTGTTGACAGAATTAATAAGTAGATGTAGGAGAGGTGGTTTGTTGACAGAAATAATAAGTAGATGTAGGAGAGTTGGTTTGTAGACAGAATTAATAAGTAGATGTTGGAGAGGTGGTGTGTTGACAGAACTAATAAGTAGATGTAGGAGAAGTGGTTTGTTGACAGAATTAATAAGTAGATGTGGGAGAGGTGGTTTGTTGACAGAATTAATAAGTAGACGTAGGAGAGGTGGTTTGTTGACAGAATTAATAAGTAGATGTGGGAGAGGTGGTTTGTTGACAGAATTAATAAGTAGATGTAGGAGAGGTGGTTTGTTGACAGAACCAATAAGTAGATGTATGAGAGGGTTTGTTGACAGAATTAATAGGTGGATGTAGGAGAGGTGGTGTGTTGACATAATTAATAAGTAGATGTTGGAGAGGTGGTGTGTTGACAGAATTAATAAGTAGATGTAGGAGAAGTGGTGTGTTGACAGAATTAATAAGTAGATGTTGGGGAGGTGGTGTGTTGACAGAATTAATAAGTAGATGTAGGAGAGGTGGTGTGTTGTTAGAATTAATAAGTAGATTTAGGAGAGGTGGTGTGTTGACAGAATTAATAAGTAGATTTAGGAGAGGTGGTGTGTTGATAGAATCAATAAGTAAATGAAGGAGAGGTGGTGTGTTGACAGAACTAATAAGTAGATGTAGGAGAGGTGTTGTGTTGACATAATTAAAAAGTAGATGTGGGAGAGGTTGTGTGTTGACAGAACTAATAAGTAGAAGTGGAAGAGGTGGTTTGTTGACAGTATTAATAAGTAGATGTTGGAGAGGTGGTGTGTTGACAGAACTAATAAGTAGATGTAGGAGAGGTGGTGTGTTGATAGAATTAATAAGTAAATGAAGAAGATATGGTGTGTTGACAGAACTAATAAGTAGATGTAGGAGAGGTGGTGTGTTGACATAATTAATAAGTAGATGTAGGAGAGGTGGTTTGTTGACAGAAATAAAAAGTAGATGTAGGAGAGGTGGTTTGTTGACAGAATTAATAAGTAGATGTAGGAGAGGTGGTTTGTTGACAGAACCAATAAGTAGATGTAGGAGAGTTGGTTGGTTGACAGAAATAATAAGTAGATGTAGGAGAGGTGGTTTGTTGACATAATTAATAAGTAGATGTTGGAGAGGTGGTGTGTTGACAGAATTAATAAGTAGATGTAGGAGAAGTGGTGTGTTGACAGAATTAATAAGTAGATGTTGGGGAGGTGGTGTGTTGACAGAATTAATAAGTAGATGTAGGAGAGGTGGTGTGTTGATAGAATTAATAAGTAGATGTAGGAGAGGTGGTTTTTTGACAGAGTTAATAAGTAGATGTAGGAGAGGTGGTGTGTTGACAGAATTAATAAGTAGATTTAGGAGAGGTGGTGTGTTGATAGAATCAATAAGTAAATGAAGGAGAGGTGGTGTGTTGACAGAACTAATAAGTAGATGTAGGAGAGGTGTTGTGTTGACATAATTAAAAAGTAGATGTGGGAGAGGTGGTGTGTTGACAGAGCTAATAAGTAGATGTGGAAGAGGTGGTTTGTTGACAGTATTAATAAGTAGATGTTGGAGAGGTGGTGTGTTGACAGAACTAATAAGTAGATGTAGGAGAGGTGGTGTGTTGATAGAATTAATAAGTAAATGAAGAAGATGTGGTGTGTTGACAGAACTAATAAGTAGATGTAGGAGAGGTGGTGTGTTGACATAATTAATAAGTAGATGTAGGAGAGGTGGTTTGTTGACAGAAATAAAAAGTAGATGTAGGAGAGGTGGTTTGTTGACAGAAATAGTAAGTAGATGTAGGAGGGGTGGTGTGTTGACAGAACTAATAAGTAGATGTAGGAGATGCGGTGTGTTGACAGAACTAATAAGTAGATGTTGGAGAGGTGGTTTGTTTACAGAATTAATAAGTAGATGTTGGAGAGGTGGTGTGTTGGCAGAACTAATAAGTAGATGTAGGAGAAGTGGTTTTTTGACAGAGATAATAAGTAGATGTAGGAGGGGTGGTGTGTTGACAGAACTACTAATTAGATGTTAGAGAAGTGGTTTTTTGACAGAGATAATAAGTAGATGTAGGAGGGGTGGTGTGTTGACAGAACTACTAAGTAGATGTTGGAGAGGTGGTGTGTTGACAGAATTAATAAGTAGATGTAGGAGAGGTGGTGTGTTGATAGAATTAATAAGTAGATGTAACAGAGGTGGCTTGTTGACAGAATTAATAAATAGATGTAGGAGAGGTGGTTTGTTGACAGAACTAATAAGTAGATGTAGGAGAGGTGGTTTGTTGACAGAATTAATAAGGAGATGTAGGAGAGGTGGTTTGTTGACAGAATTAATAGGTAGATGTAGGAGAGGTGGTGTGTTGACAGAATTAATAAGTAGATGTAGGAGAGGTGGTTTGTTGACAGAATTAATAAGTAGATGTGGGAGAGGTGGTTTGTTGACAGAATTAATAAGTAGACGTAGGAGAGGTGGTTTGTTGACAGAACTAACAAGTAGATGTAGGAGAGGTGGTGTGTTGACAGAACTAATAAGTAGATGTTGGAGAGGTGGTTTGTTGACAGAATTAATAAGCAGATGTAGGAGAAGTGGTGCGTCGACAGAGTCAATAGGTAGATGTAGGAGAGGTGGTGTGTTGACAGAATTAATAAGTAGATGTAGGAGAGGTGGTTTGTCGATAGAATTAATAAGAAGATGTGGGAGAGGTGGTTTGTTGACAGAATTAATAGGTAGATGTAGGAGAAGTAGTTTGTTGACAGAACCAATAAGTAGATGTAGGAGAGGTGGTGTGTTGACAGAACTAATAAGTAGATGTAGGAGAGGTGGTTTGTTGACAGAATTAATAAGTAGATGTAGGAGAGGTGGTTTGTTGACAGAACTAATAAGTAGATGTAGGAGAGGTGGTGTGTTGACAGAACTAATAAGTAGATGGAGGAGAGGTGGTGTGTTGACAGAACTAATAAGTAGATGTTGGAGAGGTGGTTTGTTGACAGAATTAATAAGTAGATGTAGGAGAAGTGGTGCATCGACAGAATTAATAGGTAGATATAGGAGAGGTGGTGTGTTGACAGAATTAATAAGTAGATGTAGGAGAGGTGGTTTGTTGATAGAATTAAAAAGAAGATGTGGGAGAGGTGGTTTGTTGAGAGAATTAATAGGTAGATGTAGGAGAGGTGGTGTGTTGACAGAATTAATAAGTAGATGTAGGAGAGGTGGCTTGTTGACAGAATTAATAAATAGATGTGGGAGAGGTGGTTTGTTGACAGAATTAATAAGTAGATGTAGGGGAGGTGGTTTGTTGACAGAACTAATAAGTAGATGTAGGAGAGTTGGTGTGTTGACAGAACTAATATGTAGATGGAGGAGAGGTGGTGTGTTGGCAGAACTAATAAGTAGATGTTGGAGTGGTTGTTTGTTGACAGAATTAATAAGTAGATGTAGGAGAAGTGGTGCATCGACAGAATTAATAGGTAGATATAGGAGAGGGGGTGTGTTGACAGAATTAATAAGTAGATGTAGTAGAGGTGGTTTGTTGACAGAATTAATAAGTCGATGTGGGAGAGGTGGTTTGTTGACAGAATTAATAAGTAGAAGTAGGAGAGGTGGTTTGTTGACAGAAATAATAAGTAGATGTAGGAGAGTTGGTTTGTAGACAGAATTAATAAGTAGATGTTGGAGAGGTGGTGTGTTGACAGAACTAATAAGTAGATGTAGGAGAAGTGGTTTGTTGACAGAATTAATAAGTAGATGTGGGAGAGGTGGTTTGTTGACAGAATTAATAAGTAGACGTAGGAGAGGTGGTTTGTTGACAGAATTAATAAGTAGATGTGGGAGAGGTGGTTTGTTGACAGAATTAATAAGTAGATGTAGGAGAGGTGGTTTGTTGACAGAACCAATAAGTAGATGTATGAGAAGGTTTGTTGACAGAATTAATAGGTGGATGTAGGAGAGGTGGTGTGTTGACATAATTAATAAGTAGATGTTGGAGAGGTGGTGTGTTGACAGAATTAATAAGTAGATGTAGGAGAAGTGGTGTGTTGACAGAATTAATAAGTAGATGTTGGGGAGGTGGTGTGTTGACAGAATTAATAAGTAGATGTAGGAGAGGTGGTGTGTTGTTAGAATTAATAAGTAGATTTAGGAGAGGTGGTGTGTTGACAGAATTAATAAGTAGATTTAGGAGAGGTGGTGTGTTGATAGAATCAATAAGTAAATGAAGGAGAGGTGGTGTGTTGACAGAACTAATAAGTAGATGTAGGAGAGGTGTTGTGTTGACATAATTAAAAAGTAGATGTGGGAGAGGTTGTGTGTTGACAGAACTAATAAGTAGATGTGGAAGAGGTGGTTTGTTGACAGTATTAATAAGTAGATGTTGGAGAGGTGGTGTGTTGACAGAACTAATAAGTAGATGTAGGAGAGGTGGTGTGTTGATAGAATTAATAAGTAAATGAAGAAGATGTGGTGTGTTGACAGAACTAATAAGTAGATGTAGGAGAGGTGGTGTGTTGACATAATTAATAAGTAGATGTAGGAGAGGTGGTTTGTTGAGAGAAATAAAAAGTAGATGTAGGAGAGGTGGTTTGTTGACAGAATTAATAAGTAGATGTAGGAGAGGTGGTTTGTTGACAGAACCAATAAGTAGATGTAGGAGAGTTGGTTGGTTGACAGAAATAATAAGTAGATGTAGGAGAGGTGGTTTGTTGACATAATTAATAAGTAGATGTTGGAGAGGTGGTGTGTTGACAGAATTAATAAGTAGATGTAGGAGAAGTGGTGTGTTGACAGAATTAATAAGTAGATGTTGGGGAGGTGGTGTGTTGACAGAATTAATAAGTAGATGTAGGAGAGGTGGTGTGTTGATAGAATTAATAAGTAGATGTAGGAGAGGTGGTTTTTTGACAGAGTTAATAAGTAGATGTAGGAGAGGTGGTGTGTTGACAGAATTAATAAGTAGATTTAGGAGAGGTGGTGTGTTGATAGAATCAATAAGTAAATGAAGGAGAGGTGGTGTGTTGACAGAACTAATAAGTAGATGTAGGAGAGGTGTTGTGTTGACATAATTAAAAAGTAGATGTGGGAGAGGTGGTGTGTTGACAGAGCTAATAAGTAGATGTGGAAGAGGTGGTTTGTTGACAGTATTAATAAGTAGATGTTGGAGAGGTGGTGTGTTGACAGAACTAATAAGTAGATGTAGGAGAGGTGGTGTGTTGATAGAATTAATAAGTAAATGAAGAAGATGTGGTGTGTTGACAGAACTAATAAGTAGATATAGGAGAGGTGGTGTGTTGACATAATTAATAAGTAGATGTAGGAGAGGTGGTTTGTTGACAGAAATAAAAAGTAGATGTAGGAGAGGTGGTTTGTTGACAGAAATAGTAAGTAGATGTAGGAGGGGTGGTGTGTTGACAGAACTAATATGTAGATGTAGGAGATGCGGTGTGTTGACAGAACTAATAAGTAGATGTTGGAGAGGTGGTTTGTTTACAGAATTAATAAGTAGATGTTGGAGAGGTGGTGTGTTGGCAGAACTAATAAGTAGATGTAGGAGAAGTGGTTTTTTGACAGAGATAATAAGTAGATGTAGGAGGGGTGGTGTGTTGACAGAACTACTAATTAGATGTTGGAGAAGTGGTTTTTTGACAGAGATAATAAGTAGATGTAGGAGGGGTGGTGTGTTGACAGAACTACTAAGTAGATGTTGGAGAGGTGGTGTGTTGACAGAATTAATAAGTAGATGTAGGAGAGGTGGTGTGTTGATAGAATTAATAAGTAGATGTAACAGAGGTGGCTTGTTGACAGAATTAATAAATAGATGTAGGAGAGGTGGTTTGTTGACAGAACTAATAAGTAGATGTAGGAGAGGTGGTTTGTTGACAGAATTAATAAGGAGATGTAGGAGAGGTGGTTTGTTGACAGAATTAATAAGTAGATGTAGGAGAGGTGGTTTGTTGACAGAAATAAAAAGTAGATGTAGGAGAGGTGGTTTGTTGACAGAAATAGTAAGTAGATGTAGGAGGGGTGGTGTGTTGACAGAACTAATATGTAGATGTAGGAGATGCGGTGTGTTGACAGAACTAATAAGTAGATATAGGAGAGGTGGTGTGTTGACATAATTAATAAGTAGATGTAGGAGAGGTGGTTTGTTGACAGAAATAAAAAGTAGATGTAGGAGAGGTGGTTTGTTGACAGAAATAGTAAGTAGATGTAGGAGGGGTGGTGTGTTGACAGAACTAATATGTAGATGTAGGAGATGCGGTGTGTTGACAGAACTAATAAGTAGATGTTGGAGAGGTGGTTTGTTTACAGAATTAATAAGTAGATGTTGGAGAGGTGGTGTGTTGGCAGAACTAATAAGTAGATGTAGGAGAAGTGGTTTTTTGACAGAGATAATAAGTAGATGTAGGAGGGGTGGTGTGTTGACAGAACTACTAATTAGATGTTGGAGAAGTGGTTTTTTGACAGAGATAATAAGTAGATGTAGGAGGGGTGGTGTGTTGACAGAACTACTAAGTAGATGTTGGAGAGGTGGTGTGTTGACAGAATTAATAAGTAGATGTAGGAGAGGTGGTGTGTTGATAGAATTAATAAGTAGATGTAACAGAGGTGGCTTGTTGACAGAATTAATAAATAGATGTAGGAGAGGTGGTTTGTTGACAGAACTAATAAGTAGATGTAGGAGAGGTGGTTTGTTGACAGAATTAATAAGGAGATGTAGGAGAGGTGGTTTGTTGACAGAATTAATAGGTAGATGTAGGAGAGGTGGTGTGTTGACAGAATTAATAAGTAGATGTAGGAGAGGTGGTTTGTTGACAGAATTAATAAGTAGATGTGGGAGAGGTGGTTTGTTGACAGAATTAATAAGTAGACGTAGGAGAGGTGGTTTGTTGACAGAACTAACAAGTAGATGTAGGAGAGGTGGTGTGTTGACAGAACTAATAAGTAGATGTTGGAGAGGTGATTTGTTGACAGAATTAATAAGCAGATGTAGGAGAAGTGGTGCGTCGACAGAGTCAATAGGTAGATGTAGGAGAGGTGGTGTGTTGACAGAACTAATAAGTAGATGGAGGAGAGGTGGTGTGTTGACAGAACAACTAAGTAGATGTTGGAGAGGTGGTTTGTTGACAGAATTAATAAGTAGATGTAGGAGAAGTGGTGCATCGACAGAATTAATAGGTAGATATAGGAGAGGTGGTGTGTTGACAGAATTAATAAGTAGATGTAGGAGAGGTGGTCTGTTGACAGAATTAATAAGTCGATGTGGGAGAGGTGGTTTGTTGACAGAATTAATAAGTAGATGTAGGAGAGGTGGTTTGTTGACAGAAATAATAGGTAGATGTAGGAGAGTTGGTTTGTAGACAGAAATAATAAGTAGATGTAGGAGAAGTGGTGCATCGACAGAATTAATAAGTAGATGTGGGACAGGTGGTTTGTTGACAGAATTAATAAGTAGATGTAGGAGAGGTGGTGTGTTGACAGAATTAATAAGTAGATGTAGGAGAGGTGGTGTGTTGATAGAATTAATAAGTAGATGTAGGAGAGGTGGTGTGTTGACAGAATTAATAAGTAGATGTAGGAGAAGTGGTGTGTTGACAGAATTAATAAGTAGATGTTGGAGAGGTGGTGTGTTGACAGAATTAATAAGTAGATGTAGGAGAGGTGGTGTGTTGATAGAATTAATAAGTAGATGTAGGAGAGGTGGTTTGTTGACAGAATTAATAAGTAGATGTAGGAGAGGTGGTTTGTTGAGAGAATTAATAAGTAGATGTACGAGAGGTAGTGTGTTGACAGAACTAATAAGTAGATGTAGGAGAAGTGGTTTGTTGACAGAAATAATAAGTAGATGTAGGAGAAGTGGTTTGTTGGCAGAAATAATAAGTAGTTGTAGGAGAAGTAGTTTGTTGACAGAACCAATAAGTATATGTAGGAGAGGTGGTGTGTTGACAGAACTAATAAGTAGATGTAGGAGAGGTGGTTTGTTGACAGAATTAATAAGTAGATGTAGGAGAGGGTTTGTTGACAGAATTAATAGGTGGATGTAGGAGAGGTGGTGTGTTGACAGAATTAATAAGTAGATGTAGGAGATGTGGTTTGTTGACAGAATTAATAAGTAGATGTGGGAGAGGTGGTTTGTTGACAGAATTAATAAGTAGACGTAGGAGAGGTGGTTTGTTGACAGAATTAATAAGTAGATGTGGGAGAGGTGGTTTGTTGACAGAATTAATAAGTAGATGTAGGAGAGGTGGTTTGTTGACAGAACCAATAAGTAGATGTAGGAGAGTTGGTTGGTTGGTTGGTTGGTTGGTTGACAGAAATAATAAGTAGATGTAGGAGAGGTGGTTTGTTGACATAATTAATAAGTAGATGTAGGAGAAGTGGTGCATCGACAGAATCAATAGGTAGATGTAGGAGAGGTGGTGTGTTGACAGAATTAATAAGTAGATGTAGGAGAGGTGGTTTGTTGACAGAACCAATAAGTAGATGTAGGAGAGTTGGTTGGTTGACAGAAATAATAAGTAGATATAGGAGAGGTGGTTTGTTGACAGAATTAATAAGTAGATGTAGGAGAAGTGGTGCATCGACAGAATCAATAGGTAGATGTAGATGGTAGATGGTAGATGGTAGATGGTGGATGGTAGCTGGTGGATGGTAGATGGTAGATGGTAGATGGTAGATGGTAGCTGGTAGATGGTAGCTGGTGGATGGTAGCTGGTAGCTGGTAGACGGTAGATGGTAGCTGGTAGACGGTAGATGGTAGATGGTAGCTGGTAGCTGGTGGATGGTGGATGGTAGATGGTAGCTGGTAGATGGTAGATGGTAGATGGTAGCTGGTAGCTGGTAAACGGTAGCTGGTAGATGGTAGATGGTAGCTGGTAGATGGTAGATGGTAGCTGGTAGATGGTAGCTGGTAGATGGTATCTGGTAGACGGTTGACGGTAGCTGGTAGATGGTAGATGGTAGATGGTAGCTGGTATATGGTGGATGGTAGATGGTAGCTGGTAGATGGTAGATGGTAGCTGGTAGATGGTAGATGGTGGATGGTAGCTGGTGGATGGTAGATGGTAGATGGTAGATGGTAGCTGGTAGATGGTAGCTGGTGGATGGTAGCTGGAAGCTGGTAGATGGTAGATGGTGGATGGTAAATGGTAGCTGGTGGATGGTGGATGGTAGCTGGTAGATGTAGCTGGTAGCTGGTGGATGGTAGCTGGTAGATGGTAGCTGGTGGATGGTAGCTGGTAGCTGGTAGATGGTAGCTGGTAGATGGTAGCTGGTAGATGGTGGATGGTAGCTGGTAGATGGTAGCTGGTGGATGTTAGATGGTAGCTGGTAGCTGGTAGATGGTGGTTGGTAGCTGGTAGATGGTAGCTGGTGGATGGTGGATTGTAGATGGTAGCTGGTAGATGGTAGATGGTAGCTGGTAGATGGTAGATGGTGGATGGTAGCTGGTGGATGGTAGATGGTAGATGGTAGCTGATGGATGGTAGCTGGTGGATGGTAGCTGGAAGCTGGTAGATGGTAGCTGGTAGCTGGTAGCTGGTGGATGGGTGCTGGTAGATGGTAGCTGGTGGATGGTAGCTGGTAGCTGGTAGATGGTGGATGGTAGCTGGTAGATGGTAGCTGGTGGATGTTAGATGGTAGGTGGTAGCTGGTAGATGGTGGATGGTAGCTGGTAGATGGTAGCTGGTGGATGTTAGATGGTGGATGGTAGATGGTAGATGGTGGATGGTAGCTGGTAGCTGGTAGACGGTGGATGGTAGATGGTAGATGGTGGATGGTGTTATATTGTCATTTAGAGTCCAAAACACGGACCATTCTGTAGATAAATGTAATGGTGTGATGTTTAATAATGATGATTACAATGTATTAATTGGAATGAGGGATATAAGGATATATTAATCGTTGGGAAAGCATATGCATGAGAAACAGGGCTTGTTACAAGGACATGAGGGGCTATAGTGGCAGTGGAAAAGTACTGAGTATGTTAGCAGACAGAGGAATGCAGAGTAAATTATAGGAAGAGAAGTGGGGGGCAATAAAAGGATAAGATGTCCCAAGAAGGAGAGTGTGTCTATCTCCATGGAAGAAGTGAGGGTCGCTGACCTTAGATAAGGTTAGCGGCTCTGAATAGGAAAGGGAACAATAAGGGTGTTGTGGTCAAGGGGGAGTAGAGACAAGATGTGCTTTGATTTGTGGTTTCAGAAATAGGAACAGGATTTTACGACGGCAGCTGCAACAAGGAGGTCACAGCAGATGTAGAAGAAGATTACCTGGAGTCCGGATATCAGGGAGGCGGAAATGGAGTCATATGAACGGACCAATCACAAAGAAGACCACACATTCATGTTCAGTCAACCCTTTGTATAGTATAAAGACTGGGTCAGGGAAAGGAGAGACAGTCAGACTTCGTGAACTGACACAATCTGTTGTTTGTCAGGGATAGGAAGATCTAGACCCAGAGCTCTGTATGCTTTATCCATTTACTGCTAAATAAAACGGATGGTTTTGGGACCGAACATCTTCTCCTATTGCTTTATCAACAAACACACAGGACTACGCTCTCACATAGATGAAGATGAGTTGATAGAGTGAGCTCCAGTCCAACAATTCCCAGTGCAGAGTTTGATGATGGAGCAGGCTGCCTGTCCAACAGTCCAACAGTGCTGATGTCTGGTTTAGCACAGTCTGCCATGCCGTGAACACAAAGATGGAGGAAGATGGTCAAAAGTGCACAGTGTGCGCTGGGCTTAAGTTAGATGTGGGCGGTTGTGTTTAAATTCTTCTACAGATTGTTGTTTTTGGTAAACTTACTCACACATATAGTGTTACTGGTAGTTACATTTGAGTTTGAGTAATCCAAATCCCTGGTATCCGTTGGTTCAAGTTCAACTTTGTCATATGTATTTTGAATGAAGTGTTTGTGCTCTGGCTCTGCCTTAACACAAGAGACACAAGGAAAAAGGAAATAATAAGGTGCACATGGATGCGTCAGCTGTTCAGCAACCTGCCTACCTGTGGAAAGAAACTACTACTGAGATGGGTGGTGTGTGATTTGATGCTCCGGTAGCGTTTTTTTAGATGGAAGGACTGAGAACAGAACATGAGCAGGGTGGCTGGTGTCCTTGATGATGTTTGGGCTTACTTTTGCAGCGAGTGGTGTAAATATTATGAAGTCGTGGTAGTTCCATGCCAATGATTTTTGCTGCCATCTTTACAGTCCTTTGAATCAGTCTGCAGTCCTGAGCAGTCAGGTCACCAAACCACACTGTGATACAGCCTGTCAAGACCCTCTCCATGGTACTCAGATAAAAGTTCATAAGAGTTTTGGTACTCATACCAAAACTCTTGAGATGCCTCAGAAAGTAGAGTCTCTGCTGGGCCTTCTTGAGGTTGCAATTGGTGTTGAGAGACCATGTGAGGGTGTCTGATGTGTAAACTGAGAAATCTAACACTGTCCACAATTTTTTGGGGGGGGGGGGATTTTGCCCCCTCTTTCTCCCCAGTTGTATTTGGCCAATTACCCCACTCTTCCAAGCTATCCCGGTCACTGCTCCACCCCCTCTGCCGATCCGGGGAGGGCTGCAGGCTACCACATCTCCTCCGATACATGTGGAGTCGCCAGCCACTTCTTTTCACCTGACAGTAAGGAGTTTCACCAGGGAACGTAGCACGTGGGGTATCACGCTTTTACCCCCAGTTCCCCTTCCCCCCTGAACAGGCGCCCCAACCGACCAGAGGAGGCGCTAGTGCAGCAACCATGATTCATAGCCACATCCGGCTTCCCACTCACAGACACGGCCAATTGTGTCTGTAGGGACACCCAACCAAGCTGGAGGTAACACCGTTATTCGAACTGGCAATCCCCATATTGGTACGCAATGGAATATATCGCCACACTACCCAGACGCCCCCAAATGTCCACATATAGATGTCCACTGATAGATGGAAATAGGAATGTGATTTTATCTGATCTTTCTAAATTCAATACTTATTTCTTTTGTCCTATTGACATTTACAGAGAGGTTGTTGTCCTGGCACCATGTGGTTTAATCGTCCACTCCCCTCCACTAGGACCTGTCATCACTGTCACTTATTGCGAATCTGCGAATTTAATGATGCTGTTGTCATATTTGACAACACAGTTTTGTGTAAACAGACTGTAAAATAGGGGACCTAGACAGTAGCCCTGGGGTGCGCCGGTCCGTAAACTAATGTGGATGAGTATGTTTTACCTATTCTACAGTCTGCGGCCTATCTGTTAGGAAATCAAATAACCAGTTATGGATAGAGTTGCCCAGACCAAGACCTCTGAGTTTCAACACCAGTTTGGATGGTACACTTGTACTAAATGCAAAGCTGTAATCAATAAACAACATTCTAACATAGGTATTTTTCTTTTCAAGGTGTACTAAAACAGTATGCAGTGCAAATGAGATAGCCTCATCCACAGATCTATTGGAACAGTAGGCAAACCCTAATGGGTCAAGGGTAGCAGGAGTCTTACTTTTTATATATGATATAATCAATCTTTCAAGGCACTTCATAATAACAGAGGTCAAAGCAACAGATTGGTAACCATTAAGGCAAGAGACAGGCGTTTCCTTACATACAGGCACAATGATGGTTTTCTTAAAACACAGTGGAACCACACACAATGATAGGGACAGGTTAAAAATGTCAGTAAAAACCTGAGATAGTTGAGTGTAAAGTTAGCAGATGCAAACAGGCTCAATAAACTGATCCGCAAGGCCGGTGATGTTATGGGGGTGGAACTGGATTATCTGGCGGCAGTTTCTGAGAGGAGGACGCTGTTGAACTTACGTGCCATCACGGGTCCGCGGTGGTGTAGCGGTCTAAGCATCGGCTTTGTGTCGATGCAGTTGCCCACTGGGGACCGGGGTTCACGCCCCGGTCTCGTCAGATCCGACTATGGCCGGATTCGATGAAGCAGCAATAATTGGCAGCGCTGTCTTCAGGAGGGGGGGTGGAGTCGGCTTGTGTTCGTCACGTGAATGCGTCTCTGTGTGTATCGGAATAGCAGTGGTTCGGCCTGGATTCGCCTTGTCACGAACAGTGGCGAGGCGTCTCCTTCCAGACTGCCGGCCGGAGAGTTGCAGTTGGCGAACGCATACAGTACGAGGGCGGGTGTTTGAACTAAAATAAGGATCCATTGGCCACTAATTTGGGAGAAAAAGGGAAAAATCAGAAAGAAAAGAAGGAAGAAATTGCGTGCCATCATGGACAATGTCTCCCACCCACTCCATGACATGCTGGTTGGGCACAGGAGTACTTTTAGTAATAGACTCATTCTGCCGAAAAGCACCACAGAGCACCACAGGAGGTCATTCCTGCCTGTAGCCATCAAACTTTGCTACTCCTCCCTCAGACTCAGACTGTCAGACACTCTGAGTTAATGGTCACTGGACTGGCCCTGTCGAGTTTTGTTTGTGCTGCTTGTTGTGTGCTGCGGTAGTGCAGTATAGATAGGGTGTTATGTGCACCACACTTGTTGATATATTTTGTTCTTATTTCTATTTCTTATTTATCTTTTATTTCTGTTTGTTTCTGTTTCTATTTTATTATCTTGTATCTTGTTAGTTTTTAGTTATTCGAGCGTGAGTGTCTGTAATAGAACCCAATTTCCCCTCGGGGATAAATAAAGTATTCTGATTCTGATTCTGATAACATACTTTGATGACATAGGGAGAGATGTCATCTGGGCCAGCAGCTTTCTGAGCTTTAACCCTTTTAAAAGTTTTACTCACACCAGCCTTCTGTCACCTGTAGATTGACATCGTCAGGTGGGCACTGTGCTGCTGTCACTGGGTCCAAGTTGTGAGCTTCAAAGTGAGCATAAAAGTTGTTCAGCTCATTCAGGAGAGAGGCAGAGGTGTTGATAGCCACACTGGGTTTAGATGTATAGTCCGTAATCACCTGCTACCACCTCCACGTGCGTCTTGAGTCACAGCCACTGTAGATATTTTCCAGTTAGTCCCTATATTGTCTTTTAGTGGCTTTGATGGCTCTCCTTAAGTCATACGTGGATTTTTTGTTTGTTTTTTTTTTGTTTTTTTTTTTTTGGGGTAGCATTCCTTGTCCCCTCGATTTAAAAGCAGTGGTACATTCCCTCAACCTCAGGCAAATGTCGCTTTTAATCCAGGGCTTCTGGTTGGGGTAGGATCAAAAAGTCTGTACTGGGATACAGTCATCCACACAGAATCTAATATAGCCGGTGACCATTTCAGCATACTCATCCAAACTCAAGGCTGAATCCTTAAAGACTGACCAGTCTGTCAAAAAATCCCTGAAGTTTGGATTCGTGTTCTGTAGTCCAGCACTGTACCGTCATCATAGTGGGCTGCGCGCACTTCACTTTCGGCTTGTAGGCAGGAAGCAAGTGCACTGACAGGTGGTTAGATTTCCTAAAGTGAGGTCAAGGGATAAACTGTAAACTGCCTTGACCATGGAGTAACAAAGGTCGAGAGTCTTGTTGTCTCTGGTTGGGCAGGGGACATCTTGTAAAATTTTGGTAGCACAAATTTTACAGGGGTTTCAGTCCCCCACCAAAGTTGAAATGGCCTCAGGGTGCAAGTTCTCCTACCTGCTAATGGCTCCATACAGTCCGTCCAGCGCCCCTGTGGCAGAAGCTTGTGATGGTATGTTGACAGCAGTTAACTTGCAGGTGAATTCCCTTGGGAATGAGCTGCACCTTATTGTTGTTTCAACACTGGTGAAGAGGACTGAGAGACTATTTCCATGTCAGTGCACCATGAATTGTTAACAAAGAAGCATACGTCGCCTCCCTTTACCTTGCCATTAGTTGTCATGGAACGGTCCATGTGGTGCACAGAAAAACCCTCCAGGTGTACAGCCTTATCAGGTGTATTAGGTCCCAACCAAGTCTCTGTAAAGCAGAACACACAACAGTTCTTCATGTCCCTTTGATTGCCGATTAAGCAAGGAAGTTCGTTCGGCTTATTTTCTAGGGAATGCACGTTAAACACCAGTATGCTGGTTAGGATGCAGTTGTAGCCTCACCAGGGCGCCACTTCATTTACCTCATCTCTGGCAGCACTGTCTGCAGCCATTACTCCATGGTGGTACCCCTTTGTTGTAGGTAATCTCTCTCGGCAAGTCCTGTGGCTTCCAGCTGTTAGGAACGTCTAATCTTGGGAGAGAGATCCCTCCTCTGTTGCTCTCCCTGAGGTTTCTTCTTATATTTTCTCCCTGTTAAAGGGTTTTTTTAGGAAGTTGTTTTTGTCTGATGTGACGGTCTAAGGACTGGCTGTTGTGTTGCTGTAAAGCCCCGAAGCAAATTTTTAAATTTGTGGTATTGGGCTATACAAATAAAATTGACTTGACTTTGACTTGATTTTTTTTCCCTAGGATGGTGAAGGTATGACCTGCCCTACTCTGCCTCTGATTGGCTTACCCTGATATTCTCACTCTAACCATTCTCACTCCTCATGCAACCAATCAACGACCAACCAATGAAGGAAACGAGTACTAGCAACGCGTGTTGGTGTTAAAGCATGACCTCTTTGCCATTATCGGAAATCACTGATTTTTTTAATGCCTTCCAGATACACTGAGACAGTTATGCTAACACCTATGAAAAAGTGTTGCTAACATATGTGAAACTCTCTCACATAAGTACAAACACAAAGTGTAAGTGTGAGTGTTTCATAACTGCATGTTCGTGTATCTCGTGTACACGTGTCTCATACGTCAGTGTGAGTATTTGACAGTACAGGTGTTAGTGCAAGTATTTCATGCATATGTGTGTATCATATGTTAAATTGAACAAGTTTGAGTTACACCCTATATGGCAGTTCATATTTCTTTAATATAATTCTCTGTACTCTATATAAACCAGCCCTTTCTTACAAACAAGAAAGAGCTCTGAGCCCTTTCTTGTTTGCAGTGGTGATGGACAGGTTGATGGACGAGATCAGGCAGGAGTCTCCGTGGACTATGATGTTTGCGGATGACATTGTGATCTGTAGTGAGAGTAGGGTGCAGGTGGAGGAGAGCCTGGAGAGGTGGAGGTATGCACTGGAGAGAAGAGGAATGAAAGTCAGTAGGAGCAAGAAGGAATATGTGTGAATGAGAAGGAGGACAGTGGAATGGTGAGGATGCAAGGAGTAGAGGTGACGAAGACATATGAGTTTAAATACTTGGGGTCAACTGTCCGAAGTAACGGGGAGTGCAGAAGAGAGGTGACGAAGAGAGTGCAGGCAGGGTGGAGGGGGTGGAGAAGAGTGTCAGGAGTGATGTGTGACAGAAGGGTACCAGCAAGAGTTAAAGGGAAGGTTTACAGGATGGTTGTGAGACCAGCAATGTTATATGGTTTGGAGACAGTGGCACTGATGAAAAGACAGGAGGTGCAGCTGGAGGTGGCAGAGGTGAAGATGATAAAATTTTCACTGGGAGTGATGAAGAAGGACAGGATTAGGAACGAGTATATTAGAGGGACAGCTCAGGCTGGACGGTTTGGAGACAAAGCAAGAGAGGCAAGATTGAGATGGTTTGGACATGTGTGGAGGAGAGATGCTGGGTATATTGGGAGAAGGATGCTGAATATGGAGCTGCCAGGGAAGAGGAGAAGAGGAAGGCCAAAGAGGAGGTTTATGGATGTGGTGAGGGAGGACATGCAGGTGGCTGGTGTGACAGAGGAAGATGCAGATGGTCTGCTGTGGCGACCCCTAGCAGGAGTAGCCAAAAGTAGTAGTAGTAGTAGTACTAGTAGTCCTACTAGTAGTAGTAGTAGTAGTACTCTATATAAACCAGGAAACTCCCTTTCCTATATGATAATACTTGTTAGTCAATTTATTCTTCGGCAGTATGTATTGCTCATGTTATCAATGTGTAATCTCATGTTGTATTATTTTTAAATGTGTTTTTGATGAGCTCTATCTCTCCTTTTCTCTCCATTTCTTTTTCCAGTGAGGTTCATGGACTGTGGTCATGACAAGGTTTCATTTGACGTGCGCGAAGCGTCTGATTTCCATGTGGGTGCAGATGGCATGATCTATACTCTGCGCAAGCTCCGCCTGCCCGAGAAGAAGAAACTGTTTGTGGTGGTCTATGCCCGGGATCTGCAGTCCAAGCGAGTGTGGAAGATGCTTGTCCATCTCGTCCTGCGTCCCAGGGGGCCAGGAGCGATGCTAAAACAGGTAAAACAGCCAGCGTGTCTGCTGGCAGTTAGCGTGATGTGTTGTTGAAGCTTGCGTTTCTCTTTATTTATATTAGTGGGCCAGCTTTTAGCTCCCAAAATAGATGTTTGTGTCTTACCTTAATATACACCATTACACTTTTTATAGCGTGCCCCTGGGGTGACCCTTTCACTTTGTGCTTCTATCCCCCATAGGCCCAATAGAAATAGATGGTCACTATGTGGTTGCTAGGGTATAACTACATGCTTGCTCAGGGTTTACGTATGGGGTTGCTAGGTGGCTGCAAAGGGGTCCTAGTTATGTGTAGATGTTAAATAGCAGTTGTCCTGGATGTTCTTTTGGTCCACATCGACACATTCTGTTCCAACCTCTAACCCGGTTTTTATGTTACCCTTAAGCCTGGAGTAGTATACGTGTGGGGTTTTTATCGTCACTCAGGTTATATATATTTAGACTTTTTAGTCATTTAGCTTTGAAAGAACATGGCCTAAGAGAACCATCTTTAGTGCACCTACCGGTGTCTTTGATGCTGTGTTTGTCTCTGTCCTTAGCAAGCTGGTGTGTTGCAGCACACTGCAGTTCTGATCAGAGAGGTTTGTTTGTGGCGGAGGGTTATACAGAACCATGCATTACTAAAGCCGGAGTAAATGCTGAATGCCTTCATGAGAGAGAGAAAGATGGGTGACTACCTGTATTTTGGCATTCAACCGTAACCCAATTCATAAAGGAAAAAAAATCATCGGCTTCATTGCTATCATAGCAATGCAGTGCCATGGTCAGCAAAACCAACAGCTAATGGATTCATTAACAGCAATTTGCCATTAATGGAAGGCACTCGGCCATAGCATAGCTGCATAAGTGCACCACATTGTACATGGATACTGGGAGAGAGCAGCATGAATTCACCACCCTCCACTCACCATTCACTCTTAGATTACCAAAAGCGTTTTGTTTTCTTCTTCTTGCATTCCAGGAGATGCTGGTCTAATCCATGATTCTCCAGGCCAATACTCGATAGATGGGAACCGTATAGCATCACCACTTAGCACATAGCCACCAGGTGGAATGCTCTTAGCTGCCATCTATAAACTGCTATTTAACATCTACACACAACTAGTAACCCCTTAGCAAACCCTTAGCACCCATGTAGTTATGCCCTAGCAACCACACAGTGACCATCTAGCAACTGCTAGTAAACACTGAGCAACCACTTAGAAACCACCTAGAAGCCACTGTTAAACACCTAGTAACATGGACGGCATGGTGGCCCAGTGGTCAGCACTGTTGCCTCACAGCAAGAAGATCCCGGGTTCGAACCCCAGGCTGTCCCAGGTCCTTTCTCTGTGGCATTTGCATGTTCTCCCCATGTTCTTCCAGGTGCTACAGTTTCCTCCCACCATCAAAAGACATACATGTAGTGTTAATACTCCTGTCTGTGACCCTGAGCAAGGCAATTGAAAGAAGAACTGGAGTTGGTCCCCGGGTGCTGCAGCTGCCCACTGCTCCTATACAATAGGATGGGTTACATGCAGAAGACAGTCATTGTAACAATACAATTAGTTGTAACAATACAAAATAAAATGGCTGTCATTAAATAAAGTGGCTTTCAGACACAAGCAACCAGTGATAGTCCCTCATATTAATGTAGAACTATCGCTTATCTGGAAAGTTGAGGAAACATTGCTAATGAAACTACACAGCCGTATGGTTGCTAGTTGTTAGCACTGTCACCTGACAGCAGGAGGTTCCTTAGTTTGATCCAAGCCTCCCTGTGTGGAGTTTGCATGTTCTCCCTGTGTTTGCATGTTCTCCCTGTGTTTGCATGTTCTCCCTGTGTGGAGTTTGCATGTTCTCCCTGTGTGGAGTTTGCATGTTCTCCCTGTGTTTACATGTTCTCTCTGTGTGGGGTTTGCATGTTCTCCCAGTGTTTGCATGTTCTCCCTGTGTTTGCATGTTCTCCCTGTGTGGAGTTTGCATGTTCTCCCTGTGTGGAGTTTGCATTTTCTCCCTGTTTTTGTATGTTCTCCCTGTCTTTGCATGTTCTCCCTGTGTGGAGCTTGCATGTTCTCCCTGTTTTTGTATGTTCTCCCTGTGTTTGCATGTTCTCCCCGTGTGGAGTTTGCATGTTCTCCCTGTGTTTGCATGTTCTCCCTGTGTGGAGTTTGTATGTTCTCCCTGTGTTTGCATGTTCTCCCCGTGTGGAGTTTGCATGTTCTCCCTGTGTTTGCATGTTCTCCCTGTGTTTGCATGTTCTCCCCGTGTGGAGTTTGCATGTTCTCCCTGTGTTTGCATGTTCTCCCCGTGTGGAGTTTGCATGTTCTCCCTGTGTTTGCATGTTCTCCCCGTGTGGAGTTTGCATGTTCTCCCTGTGTGGAGTTTGCATGTTCTCCCTGTGTTTGCATGTTCTCCCTGTGTGGAGTTTGCATGTTCTCCCTGTGTGGAGTTTGCATGTTCTCCCCGTGTGGAGTTTGCATGTTCTCCCTGTGTTTGCATGTTCTCCCTGTGTGGAGTTTGCATGTTCTCCCTGTGTGGAGTTTGCATGTTCTCCCCGTGTGGAGTTTGCATGTTCTCCTTGTGTTTGCATGTTCTTCCCGTGTGGAGTTTGCATGTTCTCCCTGTGTTTGCCTGGGTTTCTATTGCTCTCTTGTTTCCCCCCTCAGTCCAAAGATATGTGTTAGGGGAAGTAAAGACTCTTAAGGGCCAGATCATATCCATGTGTAACTCCCAGATAGAAGCTCAGTCATGTTCATGTGCGGTTGCATTATCTCTGCATCATCGCATCATCTTTGCATTGCGTTGAATTGTCCGTGTTGCATGCATTAGATTTTTTTCTACTTGTTTGCCCAAGTTGGTTTGCTTGATACACTACCAAGAGTAGGTGGACACACATACATCTCACCCATATGTGCTGGTTGAGCATCCTCTGAACCCGGGGCATTAATACGGAGCTGGTCCTGTCTCTGCTGCTACGGCGGCCTCCACTCTCCTGGGGGAACTTCCCACTGGGTTTTGGAACATGGCTGCAGGGATTCACTCCCATTCAGCCACCAGAGCATCAGTGAGGTGGGGGACTGACTGGGCGAGAAGGCCTGACTCACAGCCAGTGGTCCAGCTCATCCTAAAGCTGTTGAGGCCTGTCAAGTTCTTCCAAACCAAGCTCAGCAACCCTTGTGTGTGTGTGTGTGTGTGTGTGTGTGTGTGTGTGTGTGTGTGTGTGTGTGTGTGTGTGTGTGTGTGTGCCTGCGTGCGTGCGTGCGTGCGTGCGTGCGTGCGTGCGTGCGTGCGTGCGTGCGTGTGTGTGTGTGCCCTTGCCTATTCAGCAGTTAAAACCCAGTGATGCAACAGTGACCCAGGTGCCAGAAATTGTGTTTCCATGGCTCAGTGTGGTTGTCGGGGGCAACGGCTCTCTGAGGCGTGTGAAGAGAGACTGGGTGATCCCACCCATTAATGTCCCTGAGAACTCTCGAGGACAGTTCCCCGAGGAGCTGGTCAGAGTAAGTCACAGTGACACAGATGCCACATTCTCATATGAACACACACACACACACACACACACACACACACACACACACACACACACACACACACACACACACACACACACACACACACACACACACACTGAGCCTGATACATGGACCACCTGCTTCACACTACAATAGCACACAATATGTAGCTTCATGGAGTGTGACATACACACTGCAGACGAGGTCATCCATCCATCCATCTATACAACCATCCATCCATCCATCCATCCATCCATCCATCCATCCATCCATCCATCATGGTGGTGGCTCTTGCCTGACATACTGACCAAACTTATTCTAATTATCAGATTAGCCAAAGTTTTGTTCTACTCTGGGTATGTTTTTCTACTCTGGATGTGTTTTTCTACTCTGGGGTGTTTTTCTACTCTGGGGTGTTTTTCTACTCTGGGGTGTTTTTCTACTCTGGGTATGTTTTTCTACTCTGGATGTGTTTTTCTACTCTGGGGTGTTTTTCTACTCTGGGGTGTTTTTCTACTCTGGATGTGTTTTTCTACTCTGGGTGTGTTTTTCTACTCTGGGTATGTTTTTCTACTCTGGGGTGTGTTTTTCTACTCTGGATGTGTTTTTCTACTCTGGGTATGTTTTTCTACTCTGGGGGTGTTTTTCTACTCTGGGTGTGTTTTTCTACTCTGGATGTGTTTTTCTACTCTGGGTGTGTTTTTCTACTCTGGGTGTGTTGTTCTACTCTGGGTGTGTTTTTCTACTCTGGGTATGTTTTTCTACTCTGCGGGTGTTTTTCTACTCTGGGTGTGTTTTTCTACTCTGCGGGTGTTTTTCTACTCTGGGTGTGTTTTTCTACTCTGGGTGTGTTTTTCTACTCTGGGGGTATTTTTCTACTCTGGGGGTGTTTTTCTACTCTGGGTGTGTTTTTCTACTCTGGAT
This sequence comes from Lampris incognitus, assembly GCF_029633865.1. NCBI lineage: Eukaryota > Metazoa > Chordata > Actinopteri > Lampriformes > Lampridae > Lampris > Lampris incognitus. Next base: position 57,377,809 of record NC_079213.1, read on the forward strand.
GTGTTTTTCTACTCTGGGTGTGTTTTTCTACTCTGGGTGTGTTTTTCTACAGGGGCTGTTGTTCTACTCTGGATGTGTTTTTCTACTGGGGGTTTTTTTTTACTCTGGGGGTGTTTTTCTACTCTGGGGATGTTTTTCTACTCTGGATGTGTTTGCATTGAGCTGTTTCTCAGCATCTGTTGAAGATTTAGTATTTTTTTGTTTTAAATTCATTAAACAAGGACCATACACAGACACGTTCATCACATACTGAGAGGGGATGGGGCATCCAGGATACTGTAGCAGTCTATTCCGTTGCCTACTACCACGGGGATCACCAGTTCGAATCCCCTTGTTACCTCCAGCTTGGTCGGGCGTCCCTACAGACACAATTGGCCATATCTGCAGGTGGGAAGCCGGATATGGGTGTGTGTCCTGGTCGCTGCACTAGCGCCTTCTCTGGTCAGTTGGGGTGCCTGTTCGGGGGGGAGGGGGAACCTGGGGGAATAGTGTGATCCTCCCACGCACTACGTCCCCCTGGTGAAACTCCTCACTGTCAGGTGAAAAGAAGTGGCTGGTGACTCCACATGTATGGGAGGAGGCATGTGGTAGTCTGCAGCCCTCCCGGATCAGCAGGGGGGGTGGAGCAGCGGAAGAGTGTGGTAATTGGCCAAGTACAATTGGGGAGAAAAAGGGGGAAAGATGAGAAGAGATGATTTATGGCAGATGTAGCTGAATCTCTTTTCCGTCTGCAGCCCTGGTGTGTGAACGTGAGGGTAGATATGCTGTGTGGGTTTATGTGTAAGATAAGCAATAATAATAAATAAACAAGCAAACAAAATCATCGGTGACATATGGGCGACTCAGATAACAGCGATCATGCTCAGCAGAACCTTCTCTGCATCGTTACTCTGACTCCGGCCTGTGCACACCAGCTGCTGTTGTTTCTGATCTTTTCTGAAGAGAGAGTTGAGTCTGTAATTTATTCCAGTGTTTTTCTCACCTTCCCATGTTGTTGTTGTCCTGCACTCCTATTTTCTCTCCACAAACCTCCGCCTCCATCCTATTTGCCCTCCCTCCCTCCACCACACTGCTTTCTACCATCTCTCCTTCTCTGGTGTAGATCCGCTCAGACCGGGAAAAGAACCGATTCCTGCGCTACAGTGTGACGGGTCCCGGGGCGGACCAGCCTCCTACTGGTATCTTCATCATCAGTCCCATCTCAGGCCAGCTGTCAGTCACCAAGCCCCTGGACAGAGAGCACATCTCCACCTTCCATGTAAGACTCACAGCGCCATGCCAGCTCACATGGTGATGCTGAACGCCAGTGTCTGAAACAGCATGTAGGCTGGTCCAGAGGGCCTCTGCATTGGTCCCTACTGCCAAGTCATTCCTGGGGACACAAGAGTCTCAGTTAGTCAATTTCTTTTTTATCACCGGGTTTAATTCAGAACTCTTGACTGTTCACAGGGAACAGTGAGTATCAGTCAGGCAGGTCACCTGGGTCGTGTGCATCCTGCTGTACTTCCAAGTTTTTATTTTTTCTATTAAAACAATAAATGATCCCTTTGCCACCAAACATTAATGTTACGTTTACATTCATCTATGTGTTTGTCAAATTAACTTTTCACATGCCCTTCTGTTTCATAAATACCAAGGTGTTCTACGACACTTTTAACAGGTATTTCATACATGACATTTTGTGCACATTCATGACTAGACAGTTCACATGTTTGGAAGAGTCCAGTGTTCTGTGTGGCAACAGGAATCTGATGTTTGTCCTTGAGAAGCAGGGTTGTGTCATCTGCAAACTGACTTATAACATGTTCTGGACCAAATACATTAATTTTTTCATGTTCTCGCAGTTCTTTATCATGATAGCCAACTTTTCTGCCGCCAAAATGCATAGTCCTGGACTCGCCGGACTTGGAAGTGTACCAGTGCTAATACAGCTCACCACCTTTCTTCTCATCTTTCCTGTCATTCTCATATGCATACACAAATCAAGGATGTGTTAAAAAATGGCTTTAAGCCTGCGTTTACACACTTTATATAAAATAGTCACACTAGGTCTTGAGAAATACACACATAGATCACACATGGAGATTGAATGTTGTAATTTAGCAGGATGAGTTTCATTAGAGCCGCTGATGAAGGTTCTGCTCCGGTATTTGCTATTGCAGGAGACTATGACTGTGTTACAGGTGTAGACCTTTTTATTTTTGCCAAGATACAAAATGAAAACATGAACTGATGATGTCACTGGAGGAAACTCACATCCGCAGCAGGATCATGTTGCACTTATTAATCCATCTCTTAAGCCACATGGACCTCCGCTGGTCAGAAGGTGGGACTGACACGTGTATTGTTGGCAATGATTTCAGGCCTGTGTGCCTCTGTCAGTCATACGACGTTGTGCTGTAGTCCTTGTTAAGTGAAGTCATTGGTTGTTTCCACGGTGACACAGCACTTATAGCATCACCCTCCCACTGCACTAAGACCATGTGCTATGATGAATAACAAATAACAAATAAAAACGTTGGTGGTTTGAATCTGAAGAAACGGCTGCCAGAACAGAAGGGGATTTTAAACCATGTCAGCAGCTGCAGTCACAAGTAGGTCTGCAGGCGATGTGTTTCATTCTTTATATGTTCACACCAGGAACAAACTGCAGTCTGTCTCTGTTGCATGCAGCCTCACTTTCACTGCACACCCACGTTACCCCATGCTGCATGGGCTCCCCAATAGGTTTTAACATTTTATTGCTCACTTTTAAGGCTTTAAATGGTCTTGCTCCTACATACATTTGTGATTTATTGACCTGGTACACGCCCTCTCAACCATTAAGACCTGCAGATGGAGCCCGACTGGTTATTCCCAGATCTCCACCATTAACACCTGCAGATGGAGCCCTGCTGGTTATTCCCAGATCTCCACCATTAACACCTGCAGATGGAGCCCTGCTGGTTATTCCCAGGTCTCCACCATTAACGTCTACAGATGCAGCCCTGCTGGTTATTCCCGGGTCTCCACTGTTAAGACCTGCAGATGAAGCCCTGCTGGTTATTCCCCAGGTCTCCACCATTAAGACCTGCAGATGGAGCCCTGCTGGTTATTTTCCAGGTCCCCGCCATTAAGACCTGCAGATGGAGCCCTGCTGGTTATTCCCAGGTCTCCACCATTAAGACCTGCAGATGGAGCCCTGCTGGTTATTCCCAGGTCTCCACCATTAAGACCTGCAGATGGAGCACTGGTGGTTATTTTCCAGGTCCCCGCCATTAAGACCTGCAGATGGAGCCCTGCTGATTATTCCCAGGTCTCCACCATTAAGACCTACAGATGGAGCACTGGTGGTTATTTTCCAGGTCCTCATCATTAAGATCTGCAGATGGAGGCCTGCTGGTTATTCCCAGGTCCTCATCATTAAGACCTGCAGATGGAGCTCTGCTGGTTATTTTCCAGGTCTCCACCATTAAGACCTGCAGATGGAGCCCTGCTGGTTATTCCCAGGTCTCCACCATTAAGACCTGCAGATGGAGCCCTGCTGGTTATTCCCAGATCTCCACCATTAAGACCAGCAGAAGGAGCTTGCTGGTTGATCCCATGTCTCCGCCATTAAGACCTGCAGATGGAGCCCTGCTGGTTATTCACAGGTCTCCAGCATTAAGACCTGCAGATGGAGCCCGACTGGTTATTCCCAGGTCTCCACCATTAAGATCTGAAGATGGAGCCCTGCTGGTTATTCCCAGGTCTCCACCATTAAGATCTGAAGATGGAGCCCTGCTGGTTATTCCCAGGTCTCCACCATTAAGACCTGCAGATGGAGCCCTGCTGGTTATTCCAGGTCTCCACCATTAACACCTGCAGATGGAGCCCTGCTGGTTATTCCCAGATCTCCACCATTAACACCTGCAGATGGAGCACTGGTGGTTATTTTCCAGGTCCTCATCATTAAGATCTGCAGATGGAGCCCTGCTGGTTATTCCCAGGTCCTCATCATTAAGACCTGCAGATGGAGCCCTGCTGGTTATTCCCAGGTCCTCATCATTAAGACCTGCAGATGGAGGCCTGCTGGTTAGTCCCAGGTCCTCATCATTAAGACCTGCAGATGGAGCTCTGCTGGTTATTCCCAGGTCCTCATCATTAAGACCTCCAGATGGAGCTCTGCTGGTTATTCCCAGGTCTCCACCATTAAGACCTGCAGATGGAGGCCCTGCTGGTTATTCCCAGGTCTCGGTTTGTTACAAAGGGTGGTCGGGCTTTTGCTGTTAGAGCCCCCACACTATGGACCTCTCTTCCTGTTGAACTAAGACACAACAAGTCGCTAGCTTCTTTTAAATCTCATCTTAAAACTTTTCTTTTTATGAAAGGTTTTACAAATGTTTCATATTTGTTTTTATTTGTTTATAGTGTTTTATTTTAACTGCTGCTTATTTGGTCTTACTCTTATTTTTGCCTCGTCTGGTTTTATTTCTTTGTAAAGCACTTTGTAACATCATTGTAGAAAAGTGTAAAATGAATAGTTATTATTATTATATTATATATATATTAATTATTATTACATTATATTATTATTATTATTATTATTATTATGTAGAACCACTGTTCTTTTCGCTCATGTTTCCTTTACAACTTATTGGCATGTCTGTGCTGAATTCAATTTTACAAAATAAAACAAAATACAGAAGAATAGAAATAAAATAGAAAACAGAAATCAAAAATAGAAAAGAATACAAAAGAGAAAAAAAGTGAATAAGTGGCCAAAGTATCATAACTTAGAGGGCATGTATTACCCTGTCTGACCCAGCGTGTGTGTGTGTGTGTGTGTGTGTGTGTGTGTGTGTGTGTGTGTGTGTGTGTGTGTGTGTGTGTGTCTAGCTGCGGGCACATGCTGTGGATCTGAACGGTAACCAGGTGGAGAACCCCATAGACATCGTCATCAATGTGATCGACATGAACGACAACAGACCAGAATTCACAAACACTGTCTTCAACGAAACCGTGCCAGAGGGCACCAAACCTGGTACACACACACACACACACACACACACACACACACACACACACACACACACACCTCTATTACTGCCTTTCACGCCCTCCCTCATAGACACCCTCTCATCACCCACATAAACTTAGTGTAACCTACATTTCCCCATCATCTCCTTCTCTTCTGTCCATCCTTACATGCCCAGACACTTACACCTGTTGTGTGTGTGTGTGTGTGTGTGTGTGTACTCAGGTACCCTGGTGATGGTTGTGACAGCGGTGGATAAAGACAACCCCAACACAGCCAATGGGATTCTCCGATACAAAATCCTGTCCCAGAGTCCTGAGAGTCCCTCCCCTGGCATGTTCACCATCAACAACAAGACTGGGGACATCATAACTGTTGCAGCAGGTCTTGACCGAGAGGTGTGTGGCTGTGTTTTGTGTCTCTTGCTGCACTGCTTTAACCCAATGAGGCACACAACACTGCTTTTCAGGGTCAGGAACAACTTATTGTCATTTCTTTTCATGTACACAAAAGAAACAAAATGTTGCTTCCCCGGCCCACAGCCCGCAACACAAAAGATAAAAACACATTTCCAAGATTTCCAGAAACAACACCATTAAAAACATACAAAACAACAGAACAAAGGAACAAAACACAAACAGTTAACAACACAGTCCAAAAACTCCACCGTCCAGAGACCGAGCGCCAGCCAGGAGGACTGCCGGAACGGTCGGTCTGCATGGGCTAGCAGTTAGCCTAGCCTAGCTTAGCCATAGCTCCGGGCAGGGCTGTGGTCCCTGGGTCCACAGGATGCAGCAGACCAGATTCCCCCAGCCGATCCAACGCCAGCGCTCCCAGCCATTAAAAAAAAAATCTAAATGTTGCATCCTTCTTTCTCATAAGGCCTCATTAGCTGAATAAAGGACATGAAGTTGACAGTTGAATCGGCAAGCTGGTCACTAACCAGGCTATGTGCTTTGTGTGTGACATTATTGTGAATTGAGTCTGCAGACACGTTTGCAGTGTTCAACAACATGACAACTTTGTTTCTGTAGTAATACATTGAACACAAAGACCAGGTTAAACGCGCTGGAGGTCGGCGTATGCGTTGCTCTTTGGGTCTCCAAACAGCTTAGTTAAGTTGTTTTACAGCATCTCACAGCAGCAGAGCCCCTTCCAGCCTGACACCGCTCCAGCTCCACAGCAGCCTGTGGTCCAATCAGCAGTCAGCAGCTGATGTTTATAAGTCTGCAGTTGTGATTTATCAATTCCTGCAATGTTCTGTGGCAGCAAAATCCTGTCTAACCAGGCTCAGCCTGCCTTAATCATTCAAAAAGATGTCTGCCAGTCTGTACAAAGGAACTTAAATAACTGTTTATGGACAGAATAAAATGCTCTTTGAAGTGTAACCTAAATGATACATTTGACTGCCGCTTGGTGCAGAGTGTTGTCTGTTGCTGGTCCTGCAAAGCAACAAGCTCAGCTGCCACCGCCGTCAGTCCTCATGCAGGGCATTCAGCAAGTCCATCTACGATGCAGGCACTGCTTCAGCTTAGTTAAATCACTGTTCATACGTAGAATCAGCCAGGGGATGGTGGTGTGGGATGGAGTAGGGCTTTCTCTCACTGCAGGAAGTGTTGCTGGATAAATCCCCACTAGTTTCCTGTCTCGTGTCTGCCGTGTCTGTCTGTCTTCCTGTACACTGTGTGTGCAAACAGCCACAATAGAAAGCTGACTGCATCTGTCATGTGTTTTGTTCAGTCAGGGAATGGCTTCATAGGTTTCTGTTTTTTTTCTCTTCTTTTTTCCCCAATGATTCCAGAAAGTTCCCCAGTATACTCTGATCATCCAGGCTACAGACATGGAGGGAAACCCCACCTACGGCCTGTCCAACACGGCCACTGCGGTCATCAGGGTCACAGACGTCAACGACAACCCCCCCGAGTTCACCACAGATGCAGTAGGTTTCACTTGCTCCCACATGCAGACATCCAGACGAACGCCTTCAGCACGTACTGCCACGGTGGCTAGCGGTGCATAAGCCGTCCTCCCTTTCTGCTCCTCATGACTCCCCCTCCCCTCTGCAAACATCCAAACATCTCTATCTCTCCCACCAGTTCTTTGGAGAGGTTCAGGAGAACAGGGCAAACATGATTGTAGCCAACCTGACAGTGACGGACAAGGACCAGCCTCACACCTCCGCCTGGAATGCAGTCTACAGGATCACCTCCGGAGACCCCACTGGACGCTTCTCCATCCCCACTGACCCCACCACAAACGAGGGCCTGCTCACAGTAGTCAAGGTCTGATTTGTCCACCACAATACACCCTGGTCCCCCTACACACACACACACACACACACGCATATGTTTGATTGATTGATTGATTGATTGATTGATTGATTGATTGATTGATTGATTGATTGATTGATTGATTGATTGATTGATTGATTGATCGTTCGCGAAATTCCTGCAAACACTACATATTCACATGCAGACAGGACACAAACGTGTTACGTTTCTCATGTCCACTTATTCTGAGTCTCCCAGTCTCTCTTCCTGTGTCTCTTTAACCTGAGAAAACAAGCATGCCATACACACCTACACATTTACATTTATTCGTTCATCCATAGAGCAACTCACAAGAGCCAGCAATTATCAGATAAATGTGTATTACCAGTAGAGTGCTGGACAATAACCATGTCATTGTCAAGAATGCATGTCATGTCACGTGTACTTAGTGTAAGTGCAGCTTAGATCGTCAAGAGAGAGCTATAGGAGAGTCAGATTACAAAGCAGATGGACACATTATATACACACACCTGTATATCATGTCAAGTGCAGGTAGTAGAATGGTGCAATAATAGTAGAAACTGGTCATACTGGTGTCTTAGGCCAGGGTCATACCTGTTGTTTCACTCCAACCTGGCACACCTGGTCACGCCGGAACACACGGATCTTGTTCACATCGGAATACAATCAGAAAAGCCACATATTGAAGTGGCCTGGCTCGCTTTGCTATCACATCACAGTTATGTGTGGACATAAGTCTGGCCACAATCTGCATATTGCAAACCACGTCATTAATTTACCATACCCCTGCTGATGTATTTCCTATTAGTTTCCTGCCTCGGCCCCCACAAATGCATAGGTGGAAAACAAATTTTGGGGTGCTGCAGAGACTCAGTACCTTGTAGAGTTGTGGTCAGATGGCGGCATGGTGGTGCAGTGGTTAGCGAGGTCACCTCAAAGCAGGAAGGTCCTGGGTTTGAACCCTGGGGTTGTCCAACCTCGGGGGTCATGCCAAGTCGCCCTTTGTGTTAGGTTTGTGTGTTCTCCCCGTGTCTGCGGTGGGTTTTCTCCGGGTGCTCCGGTTTCCCCCACCATCAAAAAGAAACATGCATGTTAGGGTTAATACTCCTGTCTGTGCCCCTGAGCAAGGCAATGGGAGAAGAACCGGAGTTGGTCCCCGGGCCCAGCATGAAGGTGGCAGCCCACTGCTCCTAGCTACACAGATCACAACTGGGATGGGTTAACTTGCAGTAACTGGATTTTCCTAAGGGGATTAATAAAGAAACTTAATATAATTTAGATGCCACCAGAGTATGTGAGCGGAACAAAGTGCAAGCCAAGCAGCCTGATTTTGCTCGGATGGAGGAGCGGAATTTTTTGAAAGTCGGAGTGTCAGCATTCTCTGTCACTCTGAAATTGCTCCATCCCTGCCAATAATACAACTGGATTTTTTTGGGTTAGTTACATTTCTCAAGATTGAATTGAGTAGCCTACGTTATAAGCTATTGTCTTGTCTGTTTACCACAGATAAATCTGATGATAATTAGAATCAGTGAAGTGTTCAGTTTACCACTTATATGTGTGTGTGTGGGGGGGGGGACTTAAACTTAAGCCATTGGCAAAAATGTGCACCACTGAAACATCCTCATGTCTCTTCTACTATTTCAAATTGTCTCGCTCATAGTATTTTGTTTCCAAATTGACCTATTAAGAAAATGTATTTGCTTGTGTATTGTTGACTGATTGAAATGTCCTAAATCCAGACGGCAGCAGGTTTATAGAGCTACACAGCAGGGCCTGCGTCGTGCTCATGTAGGCTATGCCAAGTGAAGTTGTTTGGGTTGCATATTCCAACCAGCGATAGTGGATTGCTATGGAATCAAACTAGCTAGAATTTGTTTACAGCATAATATTAGTTTATTCAGTTCCTGTGTAACCATGGTGGTAGTGTAGGCTATTCTATGCAGATGACATCCTCATAGCCTATGTCAAAGTTGGCAAGTAATGAACAAACAGGTCCTTGGGCAGGAAATATGTTGGCAAGGTGACAAGAAAAGTATTTACACATTTCACACATGCTTTTATTCATGCAGTCTGAGTAACATATTTTAAAGTGCTGTCCCATTTAGAAACTATTACTGAGCCTGAGTAAATGTCGAGTGTAAACATAAATGGCCTTTCTTTTTCATCCAGCCCATTGATTTTGAGCTGAGCCGGTCCTTCTTGCTGACTGTGGTGACGGAGAACGAGGTGCCGCTGGCCCGTGGTATCCACCTGCCACAGCAGTCAACAGCAACAGTTTCTGTACATGTCATGGATGTCAACGAGAGCCCTGAGTTTTCTCCCAACCCGAAGGCCATCAAACTGGATGAGGGTTTGTCTGCAGGTGCTCTGCTCACCACCTTCACCGCCCAGGACCCTGACAAATACCTGAGCCAAGGCATTCGGTAAGGCACCAATCTAGACTGGAAGTTTTGAGAGGTGGACTGTTTAAGGACTGGCTGAGCAGGCTTCCTAGTGTTTGCTGGCTTTAAAAGCACCAGATGTGGGGGGCACTGTTTAAGGGACTACCCAGTGGTTGTTCTTAGTGAAGCTGCACCTCTGTAAACTGTCAAGCAGTGCATCAGTTGTGTGTGTTCTGCCTATGTCGGTATGTTCGATTATGGTCACTGGGAGGGATTGCACATTTTTATTCACTGCTCAGTAGCCAAACCCTACATATCCCAAGACATTGGTTTTCAATCCGACAGTCCAGGTCTGGTCAGAGACATGAACCAGACACCTTAATGGTCATTCAAAATCGAGTATTTTAAAGTAGTGTATGTTTTCACTCACACAGGGGAGGAAGGAAGGATCCCAGTAGCTCACTCTCTTGTTTAGAATTTGCTAGAGACACAGATTCTCACAACAGATCAGATAGAGACCTTGATTTGTAAATCCTGAGGTCCTAGAACTCCAAGCCCACAGTGCTCCATCTGGTTGACTCTACAACAAGAGGTCCCATGTGTGTTGTGACACTGATACAACCATCAGACACCACAGTGGCGTTAAATTGTTATGACACATGTATATTAAATGACTTATACTCAAGGCCAGTTGAAATCATACAACCTTTATTACAAAGCTGTACTGTAGTCTTCAAACACATGAAACTCAAACAGCCAAAGTCAATCAAGTGCAACACAAATGCCCAGACATGTCACACAGGCTGCTGTAGGCCCACATAAAACATTCGGATGTGATGCCAATCTCACATTAACAGAATGGACCACAAAATAAATCCATACATATTCAGACAATAAAAAGGTCAGTCATATTTGTCTTTTGGTCGTCCCAGCAGCCACAGTAAATGTCAGCTGACTTCATCTGGATGGTAGCAGTTAGATGGTAGATCAGTTGTCATATCAATAAGTTTGTCTGTCCTCATAGAGAGACGAGCCATTAAAGGTTTTGGAGGGAGGGAAATGGAAAGAAAAAGTCATCTATTGTTTTCCTCTGGAATCTTAACATACTGTACAGACAATAACTGCTTACAACAAGAGGTATGGGATCTTCACAAACAGTAGGTGCTGTATTCTGTCCAGCACCTATGGCCCAAATTGAACCGGGATTCTGTAAAACACAGAACACTATGCATGCTCAGTCATTCAGCTGTTTGACGTGGATGGTAGTTTGTGTGTTCCCATAGTTGGGGTTGAGGGTTTCAGTTTTTTGACATGGGTCAAGTTGTTTTTGCACTGAATGAGAGTAGCTGCTCAGTCCGCATCAGAAACCAGGAATCAGGAACCCTTTACAACATCCTTTCCCCCAGCCCACAGCAGTGTAACACAAAGACAAAAACACACATCCAAAAACTACAAGAACTACAAGAACACACATATCCAAACTAAACAAAAAATCACTGTCCAAGGGAAGGAACGCCAGCCAGGATGACTGTTGGAACTTCCGGTCTGCATGGGCTAGCAGTTAGCTTAGCCTGTCCCGCTTCTGCGTCCTGTCAGACCGCCCACGGTGTTTCCTCGTCGGGCACAGCACCGGTCAGGGCCATGGTTCCTAGGACCACAGGACACAGCAAACCAAGCTCCTTCAGCCGATCCAATGCCAGCTCTCCCAGCCAGGCACCTTCGACACACCTCCCCACACTCCACACGACGACACTAAAACCACAGTCAAATATTGCATCACCAAATTATGTGCTTACAGAATTCAAAGGGTTGTCAAATTCACTTCATTCAGATCAAATGCTGGTACTATTAAGAGGGTTTAACAGTGGGGAATTCATTGAATCATTTAAAATCCCCGCTGTGAAAACAGCCAATTTGTGACCCTGGTACAAAGTCTGTCACTGAAACGGACATGTAAAGCCCGTCATGCCTCACTGGGACAGAGCCAAAGCGAGTGAAGATTTTCTCCTCATCTTTTTTAATCTCTATCTGTTGAATGTTTTTCCAATTTATAATTTAGTGCCACGGTATTTGTCACTAAGCCTAGCCAAGTGTCCGTAGACACAACGTCCACAAAAATATTGCATTATAGTACATTACCCCCCTCTCCTCACTGCCACCCGGATCGTACCTCCTCTTCCCCTTCACTGAGTTGTTGTTCCATTCTGTCGTTTCTGTGGTAAAACTGAGGTAATATAGCTGTACTTCTCCAGTGTTTATCCCACGTGCTGAAGAACAGTGAAACAACTCATAATTTATCTGTTCTGTAAAAAAAAGGAGTATTGTGTTTATTTGGCTGTGAAGTTCTTTTCTTAGCTATGTGCTCCATCTGATCCTACTCATTATTTTGTGTTCCGTTACCATCACAGCAGCTCAGACTTTTTAATTAATAATCTATGTGAATTAGAATGGGCTGGGATCACACTTCTTATTTATATATCATTAAGGACATTTTGTCAACCAAAGACTTACTGTAATGCAAAACATGAAAACAAATAGTCATCTGTTACTAGTAGCTCCAGTAATTTGGAGCTTACCTTGAATCTTCTGGCCTTCATAAGAACCTGCCAGTTGTTTGAGGAGGAGCGCATGTTGTGTTTGTTTCTCACAGTCTCTCATTGACTGAATGCAGGTACTCCAAGCTCTATGACCCCGCCAACTGGCTAGAGATTGACCCTGTTAATGGCCGTATTTCCACCATCGCCATCCTGGACAGAGAATCCCCCTACGTCAGCAACAACCTCTACAATGTGACCTTCATGGCCTCCGATAATGGTGAGACTCTGGACTTCTCCGATCTCCTCGTAGCCAGCGTCCATCAGCAACATCCCACTCAGATGTGTTGTGTTTGCCAAGTCCATCTGAATGGCACGAGTTGCCCTTCAGTTAAGATGATATTCCAGATGAGAAAATTAAACCTTTTCTCTGTTGACAGTGGTTCCACTGTCCAAGCTTATCTGTGTCACATTCATGCATCTGTTTCCTTATTAAATGAACTGAGAAGGATCAGATGTGCTGTTCCTAACGCAGCGCCACCATTCATCTCTAGTGGAGACATCCTTATTCTGCCTGTTCAGGCCATTATTCCGGGTGGTGTTGTCCTGATCTCCACTGTGGGTTCTAGCCATGAAAACAGAATCCTTTGTTTTCAAACTGGGACATTGTTAGAGGATTGTCAGATATCAGCAGTGGATCCAGGCCTCTTTCCCTCTCCTGTCTTCCCACAGAGACCCTGCTGCACACACAAACAATTCACAGAAAACTTGACACAAACCCTCTGGTGTATGCCTGGGTGTGTGTTTTTGTGTGCTACTTTTTTTTCACTTGTCGTCTGACTCTTTAAAGCAGTCAGTGTTTAGACACTGTTAAATATTCACTAGTAAAACCCAGGGGAAAAAGAGCAAGGCTGGATGCAGTGCCCTCCGTCCAGGAGCCACCAGGTACTGTGGCTCACATTAGAGAGGCAGAGCTGATGTACACCTGCTGCATCCATCACAGGGTGGAAGACGAGACAAAGCAGCATGGAGGAATATTTATTTTATTAAGAAACAATATCGCCCCAACCTGTTTCTTGCTCGGTGCTGTCCACTGCACTGTTTCTCTAAAAGAGGTCTGTGAGGTCCACATCGCCTCGCCTAGAACCACCAAGACGGTGCTTTTGACTGTTTTGGATTTTCAAAGTTTAATAACTTTGTGGGGGGGGGGGGAGATACAGACCTGCCGCTCCCTGAATACCCCTAAAATTACATATATTTGCATTAAAATGATTTTTAGATCAATTGCGCAAGTTATGATAAGATTTACCTAAAACGACCATGAGCGGTCAACATGACCGTCTCGTAATTTGCGCGTGATGGTGTGCGTCATGTCAGTATTTATGAAGTGTGTTGGTCGCGTCATTTCCTTGGTGAAGTTCGTTGCTGTGTCCTAAAAACACACTAGCGTCCTCCAGTGGAGAGAAATAGTCTACACTTGATGTGTGATTATGTCCAACATATTTGGTTACAGACGCACCATGACCACCATCGAGGCGCTGCAGTATTTACAGGCGTTGGACAGCCGCCATTTTAAATTGTTTGGAAATAGTATTAAAGTTGTTAAAATGTTAATTTTGGTGTCAGTTAGTTTCATAACAGACATACTAACATATGTAATGCATTAATATCTCGATTCGGTATTTATCTCGACACAATATAGAGTTTAAAAACCGCGGCGGTCAAAATGGCCGCTCATGGTCGTTCTAGTAGTTTGTAAGTCCCGGTCGTTATTTGGGACTGTTTCAATATTTATTTTCAGTTCTTTTTTACATGTCACATGTTCTGGCCTTGTTACGTTTGTTAGATTAGCAATATGCGTTTCCGTTTTGTTTTTCAGTTTTGCTATTCAAGTCCCACCATGTCTCTCTGAAGTTTAAATAGTTTAAAAATAGTATTATAGTTGTTTAAATGTTAATTTTGGTGTCAGTTAGTTTCATAACAGACATACTAACATATGTAATGCATTAATATCTCAGTTGAGTATTTATCTTGACACAATATATTTAAAAACCGTCGTTTAGATAGTTTTAGGTAGGAGTAAAATGCTGGTCCTTCTCTGAAGACCTTGCTCACTGCAAGGGGAGGGGAGATATATTATAGTGAAGGGGAGGTTAGAGAACAAACCAGTGACATTGGTAAATATATACGCCCCTCCTGAAAGTGATAAAAGATTTTTTAAATCTTTGTTTGATGAGATAGCAAACGAGTCAGAGGGGCTCTTAATTTGTGGGGGAGATTTGAATGTCGTTTTGAATCACAAAATGGATACTGTGGTGGACAGGACTACGCGCTGGCCTGAAGCTGTTCCCCTGGCATCCACGACGTCTGCTGATGTGGCCCGGGCTTTTATTGGGTCGTGGGTCTCACGTTTCGGTACGCCTTCCGACCTTTCATCTGACCGCGGGCCACAGTTTACCTCAGAGCTATGGAATGCTGTGGGTGAGGCTCTGGGCGTCAAGCTTCATCGCACTACCGCCTACCACCCTCAGGCGAACGGCCTATGTGAGCGCTTCCACCGGTCCATGAAGGCTGCGCTTCGGGCTACTCTCAAGGACTGCAACTGGGTTGACAAGCTCCCATGGGTCATGCTGGGCCTGCGGACCGCCCCGAAGGAAGACCTACAAGCCTCCTCTGCGGAGCTGGTGTACGGCACGCCGCTGCGAGTCCCAGGCGATTTCATGCCCAATGCAACGCGTCCCTGGTCAGCTGTGGACCAACGAGCCTCCTTGCTGGACGGGGTCAGAGCTTTCACACCCGTCCCTACCGCCCAACACGGCGCTCCGGTGTCCCAGGTGCCCCCAGGTCTGCAGTCAGCGGACTACGTGTTCATCCGTCACGACGCACACCGCCCCCCTCTGCAACCCCCTTATGACGGCCCCTTCCGCGTCCTGGAACGGGGAACTAAGCACCTGGTGGTGGATTTTGGGGGCACGGCCGAGCATGTTTCAGTGGACCGAGTTAAACCCGCACACCTGGACTTGACGCAGCCGTTGGAGTTAGCCCAACCTCCTCGTCGCGGTCGTCCCCCGGCTCCGCCTCCTCCCCCCGTGGAGGCCCGAGCTGCCTCTTCTGCTCCTCAGGCCGACCTCCACAGGCCCGCGTCAATGCCTCCCACAGACACTCCGGCCCCTGTTATCCGGAGCCGCCGCGGACGGCCTGTCGTCCACCCGCGCCTGCCTGACTTCGATTACTAGGGCGAATTCTGGGGGGGCTCATGTGGTGGACACGTATTGGGGACAGAATTCAACCCAGGAACTAAGGGTTAAGTCATGGTTGCCCTGGCAGGTTAACGCAGGGTTAAGTTATGGTTGTCCAGCCAGTTTTCTGGTTATTCTTGCCACCTCCGCTCAGTCGAGCTGTGGGTTTTGTTTGTCTCGCTGATTTACCGTGGATTAAAGAAAGTTGCCTACACGGCTAAAGTGTGAACCTACGGTTTTCTCCGTTACTTCGGCTCTACAATACGACCAGTATCAAAAGGACTAAAACACAGGTCACTCGATTTGTAAATATATCACTGGAAGAGATGGGGATGGATGATGTGTGGAGACAATTACACCCTCAGGAAAAAGACTATACACATTACTCAGCTGTACATAAAGTTCATTCAAGGATAGACTATTTCCTTATGAGCAAAGACGATATTTACAGAGTAAAGGAGTGTGGGATTGGAGGGGCGGATATCTCAGATCACAATCCAGTATATTTAGAAATTAATTTGAATTGTAGAAAGCGAAATACGGTTTGGAGGTTTAATGTGGGTCTACTGAATAGTGAGCAGAGTAAGATTATGTTAAAGACGGATATTCGGACATATCTAGAAGAAAACAGCAATGGGGAAGTAGACCCAACAATACTTTGGGATGCCATGAAGGCGGTCATCAGGGGAAAGTTAATAGCGCATTAAGCATTGATCAAAAAGGCAAGATCAATTATATCCAGAAAGAATACGGACAGGTTAAGAGAAATGGAGAGGGAATACCAGACTGCAGGAAACCCCGTGGTGTTGGAGCAAATCAAATCGGCTAAGTCAGACATTAATAAAGAACTGTTAGATGAAGTTGAGAAAAAAAGCTTGTTTCTCAAACAAAGATATTATGAAACAGACCCGCGCGCAACTAAACTGTTGGCAAAACGTATTCGCAAACAGCAAGCAGTTGGCCATATACATAAGATCAGAGACCCCCATTCAAATGAGTTAACGAATATACCAGAAAGCATAGAGGACATATTTTTGGGATATTATAAAGAGCTATATTCACAACCCACACCTGCACCCGAAGCGGAAATTAATACCTTTTTGAATTCATTAGATTTACCCTCAATTGGACGGCTCCAAAATGACAAATTAACAGCTGACATCAAGATGGAAGAGGTGATAGATGCAATAAATTCTTTAAAAAACAATAGAAGCCCGGGCAGTAATGGATACCCTGCAGAATGGTACAAAGTGTTTAGGGAAGAGCTGGCACCGATACTTCTGAGATCCTTCAATTGGACACTTCACAATAATAAGATACCACCATCATGGTCAGAGGCAATAATCACAGTCATTCCAAAACCGGGAAAGGATAAAGAATATTGTGGGAACTACAGACCTATTTCATTATTAAATGTAGATTATAAAATATATACGACAATTATCTCCAAAAGGTTAAACTCATTCATAGGTGATTTGATAGATGAAGATCAAACAGGATTCATGAGAGAAAGACAAACGCATGATAATATCAGAAGGACATTGCATATTGTTGATCAAGCGAGTAAGAGAAAACAAGCTACACTATTAGTAAGTTTAGATGCAGAAAAAGCATTCGATCGGGTGTCTTGGAATTTTTTGAATGCAGTATTGGAACGACTAGGGTTCAGCAATAAGTCAATACAGTGCATTAAAACATTATAATGCTAATGCTCGGATTAAAATAAACGGGAGTTTAACGAACAAGTTCAGTTTGCAAAGGTCGACAAGACAAGGATGCTGTTTGTCTCCAACACTGTTCGCGTTATTCATTGAGCCTTTAGCGGAGGCCATTCGCCAAAATGAAGGAATTAATGGAGTGACAGTGAATGGCACTGTCCACAAGGTGGGGTTATTTGCTGATGATGTCATAGCCTATCTTGAGCAACCACATACATCACTCCCTCAACTAATGAAGCTACTAGAACTATATGGTCATTTATCTGGATATAAAATTAACATCTCAAAAACACAGGTGCTAGTTCTCAATTATACTCCAACCACAGAATTCAAGGGAAAATTTTACTTTAATTGGAATCTAAACAAAATCAAATATTTGGGAATTTACATTACCAAGGAATTGTCTAAATTACATAAAGCAAATTACGGCAAGATCAACGATGTGATGCAAAAGGATATTGATAGATGGCCCACTCTGCCACTTGACTTCAGCTCAAGAATTGAGACAGTTAGAATGAATGTTCTACCAAGGCTTCTTTATCTATTCCAATCGTTGCCTGTAGAGGTGACTCAAGCTCAATTTGATAGGTGGGATAGGACAATATCTAGATTTATTTGGGGAGGGAAGAAGCCCAGAGTAAGGTATGAAACTCTCCAACTCTCAAAGGAAAAGGGAGGTATGGGTTTACCAAATCTAAAAGAATATTTCAAAGCTGCCCAACTGAGATATGCTGTTGACTGGTGTAGGCAAGATTACATGGCCAAGTGGAAAGTCATGGAAAGGGAATATGGTGGGTACCCTATCCAGAATATGTTAGGGGATAAAGAAGTATACAAGAAAACAAAAACCCACATGGATTCAGTCACATTATTTACACTGGAGTTATGGTTTAAATTGATTAAAATCAACAAATTACAAGATGAGATACAGTTATTGAGATGGGTAGCATATGATAGAGACTTTACTCCAGCGAGGCATGACACAGTTTTTAAACTGTGGGTTAACTGGGGAATCACAGCATGGTGCACTCTAGAGGAAAAAGGGGAGATGGAGAGTTTTCAGGGTATGAAAGACAAGTTTGATTTGGAGAATCATGACTTCTTTAGATATTTACAATTAAGGGATTATTACAACAAACGTATCAGGAGAGGACCCTCCATGGAGGTGAACAGTGTGATTCAAATTATAATCAACGCATATAAAGGGAGAAAATCTAGGACTATATCTGTACTATATCAAGCTCTCACAACTAATAAACACTCAACTACATATATAAAAGAAAAATGGGAATTAGAATTTGGCACAGAAATTACAGAGGAGGACTGGCAGAATATGTGGAAAGTTCATCAATCCTCCACTAGTTCGCGGATATGGAGGGAATTCTCCTGGAAAAATCTGATACGTTTTTTTATTACACCAAAAATCAAAAATAGATACTCCAGCACCAAACTGTCATGCTGGAGGAAATGTGGAACAGAGGATGTAGACCACTCACATATATTTTGGAAATGTAATAAGCTAGCGATGTTTTGGGAGATGGTTCATGATGTAATACAAAAGGTACTTGGATATGACTTCCCTAAGAGCTATATGACCCTCTATTTCTGTAATTTTAAAAATGACTATATAGGGCCAAGTGATAGATGTTTGGTTAAGATACTGCTGATTGCGGCTAAGAAGGCAATCACAAGAAAATGGTGCCAGGTGGCCGCCCCCACACAAGGACAATGGATGGAAATAGTGGAAGACATTCATACAATGGAAAAACTGACTCATCGATTGAGACTTACAGTACCTCGGATGGAAGACCAGTGGAAGAAATGGACATGGTTTAAGGAGCAAACACGCGACAACATAATTCATGACAACACTTAAGACTGGAAAGTTAGACCCACAGGAAGCTCATGTAGTTCATTTTTTGTGTGTTTTTTTGTTTGTTTGCTTTGAGTTGCCCTGTTGGGCTTGTGTGCAAGTAAATGTAGATAATTCAATGTTTACTTCTGAATACGGATGCCATGTTTGTATTGACCTAAAAACTTCAATAAAAACTACTACTACTACTACTTTCGGCTGCTCCCGTTAGGGGTCGCCACAGCGGATCATCCCTTTCCATTTCTTCCTGTCTTCTGCGTCTTCCTCTGTCACACCAGCCACCTGCATGTCTTCCCTCACTACATCCATAAACCTCCTCTTTGGCCTTCCTCTTCTCCTCTTCCCTGGCAGCTCCATATTCAGCATCCTTCTCCCAATATACTCAGCATCTCTCCTCCACGCATGTCCAAGCCATCTCAATCTTGCCTCTCTTGCTTTGTCTCCAAACCGTCCAACCTGAGCGGTCCCTCTAATATAATCGTTCCTAATCCTGTCCTTCTTCGTTACTCCCAGTGAAAATCTTAGCATCTTCAACTCTGCCACCTCCAGCTCCGCCTCCTGTCTTTTCGTCAGTGCCACTGTCTCCAAACCATATAACATAGCTGGTCTCACAACCATCTTGTAAACTTTCCCTTTAACTCTTGCTGATACCCTTCTGTCGCAAATCACTCCTGACACTCTTCTCCACCCACTCCAACCTGCCTGCACTCTCTTTTTCACCTCTCTACTGCACTCCCCGTTACTTTGGACAGTTGACCCCAAGTATTTAAACTCAGATGTCTTTGTCACCTCCACTCCTTGCATCCTGACCATTCCACTGTCCTCTCTCTCATTCACGCATAGGTATTCCGTCTTGCTCCTACTGACTTTCATTCCTCTTCTCTCCAGTGCATACCTCCACCTCTCCAGGCTCTCCTCAACCTGCACCCTACTCTCGCTACAGATCACAATGTCATCCGCGAACATCATCGTCCATGGAGACTCCTGCCTGATCTTGTCCGTCAACCTGTCCATCACCATTGCAAACAAGAAAGGGCTCAGAGCCGATCCTTGATGTAATCCCACCTCCACCTTGAACCCATCTGTCATTCCAACCGCACACCTCACCATTGTCACACTTCCCTCATACGTATCCTGCACCACTCCTACATACTTCTCTGCAACTCCTGACTTCCTCATACAATACCACACCTCCTCTCTCGGCACTCTGTCATAAGCTTTCTCTAAATCTACAAAGACACAATGCAACTCCTTCTGTCCTTCTCTATACTTCTCAATCAACATTCTCAAAGCAAACATCGCATCTGTGGTGCTCTTTCGTGGCATGAAACCATACTGCTGCTCGCTGATCGTCACCTCTCCTCTTAACCTAGCTTCTATTACTCTTTCCCAAATCTTCATGCTGTGGCTGATCAACTTTATACCTCTGTAGTTGTTACAGTTCTGCACATCGCCCTTGTTCTTGAAAATCGGTACCAGTATGCTTCTTCTCCACTCCTCAGGCATCCTCTCACTTTCCAGGATTGTGTTAAACAATCTAGTTAAAAACTCCACTGCCATCTCTCCTAAACATCACCATGCCTCCACAGGTATGTCATCAGGACCAACTGCCTTTCCACTCTTCATCTTCTTCATAGCTGCCCTCACTTCCTCCTTGCTAATCCGCTGAACTTCCTGATTCACTATCCCTACATCATCCAACCTTCTCTCTCTCTCATTTTCTTCATTCATCAGCCCCTCAAAGTATTCCTTCCACCTTCTTAGCACACTCTCCTCGCTTGTCAGCACATTTCCATCTCTATCCTTGATCGCCCTAACTTGCTGCACATCCTTTGCAGCTTGGTCCCTCTGTCTAGCCAATCGGTACAAGTCCTTTTCTCCTTCCTTAGTGTCTAATCTGTCATACAACTCACCATACGCCTTTTCCTTTGCCTTTGCCACCTCTCTCTTTGCTTTACGCTGCATCTCCTTGTACTCCTGTCTACTTTCTTCATCTCTCTTACTATCCCACGTCTTCTTTGCCAACCTTTTCCTCTGTATAATTTGCTGTACTTCCTCATTCCACCACCAAGTCTCCTTGTCTTCCTTCCTCTGTCCTGATGACACACCAAGTACCTTCCTAGCTGTCTCCCTCACTATTTCTGCAGTGGTTTTCAAGCCATCTGGCAACTCTTCACTACCACCCAGTGCCTGTCTTAACTCCTGCCTGAACTCCACACAACAGTCTTCCTTCTTCAACTTCCACCATTTTATCTTCGGCTGTGTCTTCACTCGCTTCCTCTTCTTGGTCTCTAAAGTCATCCTACAGACCACCATCCGATGCTGCCTAGCTACGTTCTCCCCTGTCACCACCTTGCAGTCTCCAATCCCTTTTAGATGGCGCCTTCTACATAAGATATAGTCCACCTGTGTGCACTTTCCTCCACTCTTGTACGTCACCCTGTGTTCCTCCCTCTTCTTGAAATATGTATTCACCACAGCCATTTCCATCCTTTTCGCAAAATCCACCACCATCTGTCCTTCCACATTTCTCTTCTTGACTCCATACCTTCCCATCACCTCCTCATCACCTCTGTTCCCTTCACCAACATGTCCATTGAAGTCGGCTCCAATCACCACTCTCTCCTCCTTGGGTACCCTCTCCACCATGTCGTCCAACTCATTCCAGAATTCTTCTTTTTCATCCATCTCACACCCAACTTGCGGGGCATATGCGCTGATAACATTCAGCAATAAACCTTCAATTTCCAGCTTCATACTCATCACTCTGTCTGACACTCTCTTCACCTCCAGCACGCTCTTGACATACTCTTCCTTCAGAATTACCCCTACCCCTTTACTCCTCCCATTCACACCATGGTAGAAGAGTTTGAAGCCACCTCCGATACTCCTGGCCTTACTCCCCTTCCACCTGGTCTCTTGCACACACAGTATGCCTACCTTTCTTCTTTCCATCATGTCAGCCAGCTCTCTCCCTTTACCAGTCATAGTGCCAACATTCAAAGTTCCAACTCTCACCTCCACATGCCTACCCTTCCTCCTCTCTAGTTGCCTCTGGACATGCTTTCCCCCTCTCCTTCTCCTTCGCCCAACAGTAGCATAGTTTCCACCGACACCCTGCTGGTTATCAGTACCGGTGGCGGTCGTTGTTAACCCGGGCCTCGACCGATCCGGTATGTAAGTCTTATTTATGATCCGCATATTTGATTTGGCAAAGATTTTACGCCGGATGCCCTTCCTGACGCAACCCTCCCCATTTGTCCGGGCTTGGGACCGGCACTAAGGATGCACTGGCTTGTGCATCCTCAGCGGCTGGGTTAAAAAAAAAAATAAAAAAAAACTTCAATAAAAACTAAAGTGATAAAAAAACAACAAAACAAGGAATGAATAACCTGATGTAGGTATGTACTATGTATATATTGACAGCTGATGATCGCTCGTGGCATGAAACAGGCTTGTACGGTCTCATAAAGAATTTACTTGACTCACTGGATTATTTATATATATGTAGCCCGTGGAATTAGATACCACACAGGACACAATTACTTGCGGGGTTCTTGTAGCTTTAATTTTATTGTTTGAACCTTCGAATGCAGATCGTTTTACTGAGTGCATACATTCCTGTGTCTTTCGAGCAAACAGCTCATAAATGTTCACAGATGTGGCAAGTTTAACAGAAAAGATTTTAAAAGGAAAATAATAAATACAAAATACAACATACGGTGCAAAATACGGCAGTGGACTATGTATGTTAAACAGGGTTTAACAAAGACATGTGGAACGTCCTGAAGATCGCGCAACTTCTCACTCTGTCAGTTACCTTTAAACAGAATTAAAATGCATATAAAACCTTTACATTTCCCTTACTACCCAAATACAATGGCATGGTGTGGCTTTATGCACGCCATCATTACCTTGTCATGCCTGCAATGGCGAACAGTGGTCGACGGCTCGCGCCCAAAATCACCGAACATCAGATACTCCAGTAGCGTCTAAATCAAACCATCTTGTCAAATTATCTACATACAATATTGTTTGGAATAATGTTACTGTGTGGTGACCCACATCTATATAACTAGAGACATTCACCTAAGAGGACGGTGTACCTTTAAGGGAAGAGGTGAGGGGTCAGATAATGCACTTCCGCTTCCGGTACACAGTTCAGTGTCGTTGTCGAATGTATGACATGCAAAGTTGGAGCTAGTAAACTACCTCGACTACGTCTACTCTCACGTCTCCTGTCTCGTTGTTTTCTAACTCCACATTGGTGACCCCGACGTGATCGAACTACGGTACCCGCTCCCGACGCCGGTGCTAACAACATGGCTATTGCTAACGCTAGCATTTACGCCGCTACTGTGAAGCTACCCGACTTTTGGCAGCATAATCCACGGCCGTGGTTTCAACATGTGGAAGCCCAGTTTCAGCTGAGAGGGATAACGCAGGATGCAACGCAGTACTTCCACGTAGTGGCGGCGTTAGACGCATCGACAACGGCGCGGGCAATGACACTGTTGGAAGCTCCGCCAGCTGCTGGCAAGTACGATGCTATAAAGACATTCCTCCTGAAACTATTTGAACTGTCGGAGCTGGAGAAGGCAGACTGTCCCTGAATGGCCTCGGCGACGGCAAACCGTCTGAGTTAATGGAAAAAATGCTGTCTGTGCTGGGATCGGCTGATCCGGCCTTTCTTTTCACACACATTTTTCTCAGGCAGCTCCCCGCACCTGTACGCACAGCACTGGCCAGTTCTCCTCTCGCCGCCTCCAAGGACTACCGTTCTCTGGCTGCTGAAGCAGACAGGGTTTTCCTGGCCAACCGGCAACAGTTTGTGCATGCCCTGCTACCCCATCAGACCACCCCACCACCACCTGTGTACGACTATATGGACACCGCGGCTGCGGTGACAGCCCGCCGCCAACCTGACGACGGGCTCTGTTATTACCATGCCAGGTTTGGGGCAAAAGCAAAACAGTGTCGCAAACCCTGCAGTTACAGGGTTCAGGGAAACGCCAAGGCCGGCGCTCGTTAACGGCTATGGGCGCCGGCCGTGACTGCAAGCTGTTGTTCATCAGAGACTCCTCAGCTGCAGAGTTCAATGATGACCCCTGTCCACCGCTGAAGCGCCTACAATGGGCACATAAGCATCAGAACTGGACCATGGAGCAAGGTGGAAGAAGGTGGCCTGGTCTGATGAATCCCGTTTTATTTTATATCATGTGGATGGCTGGGTGCGTGTGTGCCGTTTACCTGGGGAAGAGATGGCACCAGGATGCACTATGGGAAGAAGGCAAGCTGGCAGAGGCAGTGTGATGCTCTGGACAGTATTCTGCTGGGAAACCTTGGGTCCTGGCATTCATGTGGATGTTACTTTGACATGTACCACCTAGCTAAACATCCCCGCAGACCAGGTACACCCCTTCATGGCTGAAGTAATACTTGGGGTAGTAATGGTCGAGGATCAATGATCACACCGGGTTATAGAACTCAGGTTTAATCGTGGCTCAGTAGGCAGACGTAATAACCATACATGGTAGTGGTGTAACCATAATAACAGTCCGGGTAGTACATAACACCTAGTGTAGTTCCAGTGGATATACATAGCATTATATCACTACATCCCCCCTGTTTAGTTTTAAATTTTTAAAGTATCAATATACTCTAGAACATTCGGTTATATAAACCAACATATCACACAATTCCAATGTGGTACAACCATTGATCAGCATTGTACAGTCATTACACAGAGATTGCCTTTTCTTCTTCTTTTTTTTATAGACAACACACTCAGAATTGTCCATCTCAAAAAACAATAAACATATTCAGAGCCCTTCTTTTGTGTGTGATTGTCTCTACTCATAGTCCTTGTAGTGAGCTGGTTTGGAAACAGCTCTTCCATATCTTGTGTGTACTGTCTTGTGTGTTTCACAGGTTTGGCTGGAAGAAGTTCCAGCTGCATGAGTGTCCCGTTGAGGTTCTGTGAAGCGGGTTCTTGCACTCCTCAGTGCATGGGGGTAGTGAATTTCCCGCAGGTGGCTCCTGCCACGTCTGAGTTTGTTCCCATTTGATGTTTGCACAATGTAGCTCCTTGGCTCATTGCACTTTTGTACGACGGTGGCTGGATACCAAGTCCCTTTTTCCTTGTTTAGGACAGATACGTGCTGTCCGGGACCGAGTGGAGGTAGTTCTCTGCCGCTGCTGCGGTCATGATGTTCCCTCATGTTTGCTGTTCTCTGCTCCAGGTGGAGTCGGTTTTCCTCCTTGCCTGGGTCCCCTCGACTCGGCAGCAGGGTGGTGACTGGCCTTCCGAAGATCAGTTCTGCTGGTGATGGTAGTTTACTGTCGATGGGTGTTGCTCTGACCTGTAGTAAGGCCACTTGTATGTTACCTCCTTGTCTCATGGTTTTCTTCACAATGGATTTGATGTGTCGCACATGCCTCTCAATGAATCCATTGCTTTTTGGATGGTGGGGTGAGCTCGTCACGTGCCTGATTCCCCAGTCAGCCGTGAATTTCTGGAACACGTGCCCTGTGTACTGGGGTCCATTATCTGTAAGTATCTCATCAGGCCTTCCAAAAAGAGACATGTACATTTCCATTTTTTGTGCAACTGCCCGGCTGGACACAGGCATGGGCATTTCATCCACTAGAGGGAACTTAGAATATCTGTCCACAATCAGTAAATACTGATGTCCATCGATCTCGAATAGATCAGAAGCTAGGGATTGCCATGGTTTTGACGGTGTGTTGTGTGGGTTGAGAGGTTGCTTTGGATTTGCATCCTGATGTTCCACGCTTACGCTACATGACCTGCAGACTCTTTCGATGTCATCGTTCATTCTGATCCAGTAGACACTTTCTCTCGCCAGTCGCCGTGTCTTTTCGATGCCCTGGTGTCCTACATGCAGCTGTTCGAGTATAGAATCAGTCATGGAGTCTGGGATGAGCACCTGTCTGCCTTTGAATATGACTCCTGCTTCAACTGCGAGCTCATCAGCTATGCTGACGACACCATCGAGCCCCTCCAGGATTTGGTCCATCTTTGCCTGGAAGAGATCTTGAGAGACACTGAGACCAAATGGCAAACGTTTCCAGCAGTATCTACCAAATGGAGTTCGGAATGTGGTTAGCAGTTGTGACTCTTCCTCTAGGTGTATTGACCAATATCCAGCTTTTGCATCAAGTTTGCTGAATATTTTTGCATTTGCAAACTTCATGTTCAGTTCCTCCACAGTAGGAATTTTTGTGTGGGCATCTCCTAAGGCTGGCATTAAGCTTTTGGGGGTCTAAGCATATACGAAGGGAACCGTCTTTCTTTGTGCTGTATGCCAGACTCGAGCACCAGTCTGTGTGCTGTTCTACTTTTCTTAACACATCTTGTTCGACTAGGTTATTCAGTTCATCTTTCAGTTTGTCTTTCATGTGAATGCTGCACTTACGTGGTGGGTCTATGAATGGTTCAGCATCCTTTTTCAGGAAGAGCTTGGCCTTTCCACTGAAGTTGCCAATTTTGTCAAACTGGTCTGGGTATGCTCTCTTTAGGTCTGCACTGTTACATTACATATGGTCATTTTGGGGTTTGTCTGTCTTGTGTTGACTTTTTTCTGGTTTGCATTTCCTTTCTCATTCACTGCATCTACATTGACAGTCACTAGGTTTAACAGTTCACATGTTGGCAGCCCAACTATGGCTGGCCCTAGTACGTCTACAACGTAGAACTTTGCATTGATCCATTTGGATTCTTTGTACTGGCATGGAATGTCAATGGTGCCTAGGCAGGGGATGGCGTGACCACTGTATGCAGATAGCCTCCTGTTGGTTTTCTTCAGTCGTTTCTGGGTGCATGCATTTTCACCGTACATCTGCTTGAAGGTACGTAATGGGAGTGTGTTGCCTGACGCACCTGTGTCTATCTTCAGACGTAGTGTGTATCCACGACCAGGTAGGTCAGGTGGTGTCACCTTCAGGACTTTGTTGATTTGGTTTTGAAGCATCCTATAAAAACAATGTGAAGCTGAAGTGTTTTCATCCCGTTGTAGCTTGCTGTTAATTTAATGCATTGTGTTTTGATGATTTTAATGCATTTGTACATGCTTGCATTTGTGTGTGCATACATGTATGTTTGCGCAGGTAACATCCCCGCCAGTGGAACAGGCACCCTTCAGATGTACCTGCTGGACATAAATGACAATGCGCCGCATGTCTTCCCGCCCGAGGTTGAAATGTGTGAGAAGCCAGACCCGAACGGCATCAACATCACAGCCAACGACCCGGACCTGGCACCTAACGCCGGCCCTTTCGCCTTTGAGCTGGCCAGTCATCCTGCAGGCGCACGCCGCAACTGGACGCTGACACGCCTCAGTGGTCAGTATGCTGTTGCATTTTGTCAAGTTTCATGTTTGTCTGTTTTACTCGACCAGTTTTAGCGTTAGCACACAAGACTGAGTGCATGCTGGGGGTGTGAGAGTATATGAAGAGTACTTGCAGCCGTCTTAAATTCATTTTCAGCACATCCCTGGTATCTTAAGTCGTTATATGATTTTTTTCTCAGAAAAAGTGTCAATAATTGTTTCCAACCAGCCTCAATTTCACAGTGAGGAGCTCAATCGTGTCTGTAGGGACGCCCAACCAAGCCAGAGGTAACACGGGGATTCGAGCCGGTGATCCCCGTGTTGGTGTGTGCAATTGAATAGAACGCTACACTACCCGGATGCGGAAGCCCTTAGTAACCATTACATGACCTTACCTCTAAACTTAACAACTGTACCTGTGGTTGCCATCGCCTCTGTGTGAAAATGTACTTTTGCACATGACATTTTCAAGTGGTGTCATTTGTACTGCTTGCTGAGAATGTGACTTGGCAGTCCTCCCCAGTAATGACACCACCAGAGACATGAAGTCACACTGTGGGCTAGGCAGTTTGCACCTGGTGCTCCACTCCAGAGGTTTCAGAGACAGACTGCCGACTCTCTCAGCCCCCAGCTCTGCTGTCATCTAACCTGCCTTTCACCCTGCATGGCTGAGGGAGGGATTTAGAAGTCTGCAGCCCTCCCTGGATCAGCAGAGGGGGTGTGGAAGAGTGGGGTGATTGGCCAGATACAATTGGGGAGAAAAGGGGGAAAAATGAAAAAAGAAAACAAGTTATTGCAGAATTACAGTGTAAAAACTGTGGAAATCAAGACTTTGACCACATGTGCTTTTCAATGTTTGTACGACTGTATAGATGAGGCCTGACTTCAAATAAATTCACTTAGTCATTGGAAGCTACTCAGTAACATCACTATAACTATGAGGCCCTGTGTGTCCATCTGTCAACCCAGCCATCTAGCCTCTGTTAAAATCTCTATTTATGAATTTATCCATCCATTTCACTTTATTTTTCTATCCCTCTCGCTCTTCTTGTTAGGAGAGTATGCCCGGGTGCGTCTGCGTATTGGCTTTCTGGAGCATGGCATCTATGAATTGCCCATCATCATTACAGACTCAGGCAATCTGCCCATGTCCAGCACATCCTATCTGCGGGTCAAGGTCTGTCAGTGTGATCACCATGGGGACTGTGTAGACCTGGATCGCATCATGGCAGCTGGACTGGGCACTGGAGCTATAATTGCTATTCTCATCTGTATTATTATACTACTTGGTGAGCCTGCCTCACAAACACACACACACACACACACACACACATACACACATGTACTTGTGCACTCATAACACAAACATTTGTTACAACTTCTCTTGTGAGGACCTTAACATTGACCTACATTTGGCCCTCAGTCCCTGAACCTAACATTAACCCTCTACTTACTGGAACATCCTCCCTTTCCTCCACAAATGGTCTCCTTCTGTCAAAACATCTGGTCCCTTACACCGACCCAACTGTCCAATGAGGTCCTGGCTTATTTTGATTTTTGATTTTGAGATACACTACCGTTCAAAAGTTTGGGATCACCCAAACAATTTTGTGTTTGCCATGAAAAGTCACACTTATTCACCACCATATGTTGTGAAATGAATAGAAAATAGAGTCAAGACATTGACAAGGTTAGAAATAATGATTTGTATTTGAAATAAGATTTTTTTTACATCAAACTTTGCTTTCGTCAAAGAATCCTCCATTTGCAGCAATTACAGCATTGCAGACCTTTGGCATTCTAGCTGTTAATTTGTTGAGGTAATCTGGAGAAATTGCACCCCACGCTTCCAGAAGCAGCTCCCACAAGTTGGATTGGTTGGATGGGCACTTCTTTGAGCAGATTGAGTTTCTGGAGCATCACATTTGTGGGGTCAATTAAACGCTCAAAATGGCCAGAAAAAGAGAACTTTCATCTGAAACTCGACAGTCTATTCTTGTTCTTAGAAATGAAGGCTATTCCATGCGAGAAATTGCTAAGAAATTGAAGATTTCCTACACCGGTGTTTACTACTCCCTTCAGAGGACAGCACAAACAGGCTCTAACCAGAGTAGAAAAAGAAGTGGGAGGCCGCGTTGCACAACTGAGCAAGAAGATAAGTACATTAGAGTCTCTAGTTTGAGAAACAGACGCCTCACAGGTCCCCAACTGGCATCTTCATTAAATAGTACCTGTTAGAGCCTGTTTGTGCTGTCCTCTGAAGGGAGTAGTACACACCGGTGTAGGAAATCTTCAATTTCTTAGCAATTTCTCGCATGGAATAGCCTTCATTTCTAAGAACAAGAATAGACTGTCGAGTTTCAGATGAAAGTTCTCTTTTTCTGGCCATTTTGAGCGTTTAATTGACCCCACAAATGTGATGCTCCAGAAACTCAATCTGCTCAAAGAAGTGCCCATCCAACCAATCCAACTTGTGGGAGCTGCTTCTGGAAGCGTGGGGTGCAATTTCTCCAGATTACCTCAACAAATTAACAGCTAGAATGCCAAAGGTCTGCAATGCTGTAATTGCTGCAAATGGAGGATTCTTTAACGAAAGCAAAGTTTGATGTAAAAAAAATCTTATTTCAAATAAAAATCATTATTTCTAACCTTGTCAATGTCTTGACTCTATTTTCTATTCATTTCACAACATATGGTGGTGAATAAGTGTGACTTTTCATGGAAAACACGAAATTGTTTGGGTGATCCCAAACTTTTGAACGGTAGTGTATTTTATTAATCCCCATGGCTAAATTCTTCTCTGCATTTAACCCATCCTAGCTCTGTAGGACTATTAACCCTAACATGCACGTTTTCTTGATGGTGGGGGAAACTGGAGCAACCAGAGAAAACCCACCACAGACACGGGGAGAACATGCAAACTCCGCACAGAGGATGACCTGGGATGACTCCCAAGGTTGGACAACCCTGGGGTTTGAACCCAGGACCTTCTTGCTGTGAGGCGACCGCGCTGATGCTTCCATGCCTCCTCATAATGAATTCTCTTCACTCCCTGTCAATGAGCCTAGGACACATTCTGTTCCTCACTAGCCTCCTGTCTTAACAATCTCCGCTTTCTAGCATCTAAGCCCGCTTGTAACACCCCCCACCCCCCACCCTAGTCCATGGCTCACTGAGGTCTTCAGAGAACAAAGGGCGGGGCTCAAAGCGGCAGAGAGAAAATGGTGTAAAACCAGAGAGTTCACTGAACTCAGTGACTATCAGTGTCTCCTAGCATCATTCCCCTCTATCTTGAAAACAGCTAGACCACTTACTATCAGAACAAGATCTGTGCCACCACTTATGCTTGAAAATTTTGTTCTGCTTTTAAGTCACTCCTCAATCCGTCTCCTCCTCTGATCTCCACTCTGCTCATTCCAGACATGTTCACCTCATACTTTACTGATAAGGTTTCTGCCATCAGTAACCAGTTCTCTGAGCCTGACCACCTCTGTCTGCCACTGCCATTTAACAGTATCTCACTCACCTTATTCTTCCCCCTGACCGAAGAGAAATCTTCTGCTGGACTCTCATCCCACTACCTGTCCACTGGGCCCGATACCATCCAACCTCTTACAGACCATTTCCCCCACACTTAACCCCACAGTCACACACATCATTAATTCCTCGCTTACAATGGGTGTGTTCCCATTTAAGCAAGCTCGGGTCACCCCGCTGCTCAAAAAACCTATACTCAACCCAGCCCAGGTTGACTACTACACACCAGTTTCACTCCTACCCTTTCTATTAAAAAATACTTGAGCGCACAGTCTTTAACCAAGTCTCTGAATTCCTTTCTGAGAACACTCTGTATGATCCGAATCAGTCTGGCTTTAAGCGAGGGGTCAGTCTACCGAAACTGCACTCCTGTTAGTAACGGAATCAGTGCGTTTGGCTAGAGCTGCTGGTCAGTCCTCAGCTTTATTGATGCTAGATCTGTCAGCTTCCTTTGACATGGTTAACCACCATATACTCCTCTCCACACTCACTGAGCTTGGTATCTCAGGATCTGTCCTCCACTGGTTCATGTCCTACCTCTCAAGGAGCTCTTTTAGAGTATCTTGGTGGGGAGATGTTTCCAATTCACACGGCTTATCCACAGGGGTGCCTCAAGGGTCAGTGCTCAGTCCCCTTCTCTTCTCAATGTACACCACCTCACTTGGTGCAATAATCCGCTCCCATGGTTTCTCATACCATTGCTATGCTGATGATACCCAGCTCTTCCTATCATCCCGCCAGATGACCTCACAGTCTCGGCACGGATATCGTCATGACATGCTGATACCTCTGCATGAATGAAAGAATACCACCGTCAGCCTAACCTATCTAAGACCGAGCTCCTTGTCATCCCAGCTAGTCAATCCATACAATAACAGATCAATATCCAGCTCAGATGAACCCAACTCATGCCCATAAAGTCTGCCTGAAACCTGGGTGTCATGATTGATGACCAACTAACCTTTAGGATTCACATAGCCTCGATTGCTCGGGCATGCCAATTTGTCCTGTATAACATCAGGAAAATTAGACCCAACTTTTCTGAGCATGCAGCACAACTCCTGGTTCTGTCTCTTGTAATATCATGCATTTTTCACTGCAACTCCTTACTGGCAGGTCTCCCTGCATGCACTTTCACACCTCTGCAAATGATCCAGAACGCGGCAGTGCGTCTGGTCTTCAACCAACCCAAAACAGCACATGTCACTCCGCTGTTCATATCCCTCCACTGGCTCCCAGTTGCTGCCCACATCAAATTCTAAACCTTAATGCTCGCTTACAAAACAGCAACTACAATGGCTCCCCCTACCCAAACTCCCTCATTCAGGTCTACACTCAGTCCCGCTCACTGCGCTCTGCCAATGAAAGGCACCTGGCACTTCCGCCACAATGGGGTCCTCAGTCACTAGCCAGACTCTTCTCTTCTGGAGTTCCCCGGTGGTGGAACGAGTTACCGAACTCCATTCGATCCGCTGAGTCCTTCTCCGTCTTTAAGAAGAAGCTAAAGACCCAGCTCTTTCTCCAAACCTCCACACCTGATGGCATTAATAAAAATACAAAAAAACAAAAAAGCTTCTTTGCTCCCTACACATTGCCTTTGTGCACTGCCTGTTGACACATATGTTCTATGGGACTTGAACCTAGTTTTTTGGCCCTTACTTGTGTTGCCGTCTCCTGGCTAGATCCTTGCTTGTATTGTGTTAACTCGCAGATGTACGTCACTTTGCATAAAAGCGTCTGCTGAATGAAACTGTAACATTGTAACATCATGATTTTCTTTCTTCTTAACATGTTCACACACACACACACACACACACACACACACACACACACACACATCACATCACATCACATCACATCACATCACATCACATCACATCACATCACATCACATCACATCACATCACATCACATCACATCACATCACATCACATCACATCACATCACATCACATCACATCACATCACATCACATCACATCACATCACATCACATTACATTACATTACATTACATCACATCACATCACATGCATGCTAACCCACGGCCCTTGTGATCCTGCCCGTGCTCCTCTCAGCTTCAGTACCACAGGCCATATCAGGTGCAGTACATGCTCAGACAGCACACTGTTCTACTTGCTAGACAGATAATCTCCCCCCCAGTTCCTCCATTAGCCCCTGTGCTCCCTCTCACACTCTGACAACCACACACATCCACATGCACACACCCTATAGTCATCCACCTTCAAAACCCACCCACATAATGAAGATCAAAGTGGTGAATACCCAGTCAAGATCCCTGCTGAATTCAAAAACCTGCTGATCCTCTTAAAACGCAGGAAAGCAAAGGTCTGAAGAAAAACTAACGTATTTTATGGCTCACATGAAGACTGCTGCTGCACAGGGGTTAACGCAGTCGCCTCACAGCAAGAAGGTCCTGGCTTCGAGCCCCGGGGTAGTCCAACCTTGGGGTGGTCCCGGGTCGTCCTCTGTGTGGAGTTTGCATGTTCTCCCCGTGTCTGTGTGGGTTTCCTCCGGGGGCTCCGGTTTCCTCCCACAGTCCAAAGACATGTACTAACTTGTCCCTAGGTGTGTGTGTGTGTGTGTGTGTGTGTGTGTGTGTGTGTGTGGGCCCTGTGATGGATTGGCGGCCTGTCCAGGGTGTCTCCCCGCCTGCCACTCAATGACTGCTGGGATAGGCTCCAGCATCCCCGCAACCCTGAGAGCAGGATGAGCGGTTTGGATGAAGGATGGATGGATGAAGACTGCTAGAATGACTTCATCCTGCTTTTATGTTTTGTTTAGCTTTCCACGTAATCTCACAATTTTCTTTCTCTTGCACCTGTCTTTCTCTCTCTGTCCCCCTACCCACACTCACCCCTCCACCAAACCCCCACATCAACCATGACCTCTCTCCGACGGTAGTCTTGCTGCTGTTGTTTACGATGTGGGTCAAGAGGAGAGACAAAGAGCGTCAAGCCAAGCAGCTCCTCATCGATCCAGAGGACGATGTCCGTGACAACATCCTGAAATATGATGAGGAGGGCGGTGGAGAGGAGGACCAGGTATCCAGACACACACACACACACACGAGGGGAGATGTTTTTCTTCTCCTGTTCTCTTCTTTTCTCTACTGAACCCTTTCTCCTTCCATCGTGTTCTCTTGTTTCTTCTCACATCTTTTCCCTCCCTCTTCCTCTCACACACAACCACCTTTCTACCGCCATAGTGTCTGGCAGGTGCATCACACATGTGTGTTTTGTCCGGCGCGTGGTTGTGTGTCCGGCTCATGGCTGTGTGTCCAGCTCGTGGCTGTGTGTCCAGCTCGTGGTTGTGTGTCCAGCTCGTGGCTGTGTGTCCGGCTCGTGGTTGTGTGTGTCCGGCTCGTGGTTGTGTGTGTCCGGCTCATGGTTGTGTGTGTCCGGCTCGTGGTTGTGTGTGTCCGGCTCGTGGTTGTGTGTCCGGCTCATGGTTGTGTGTGTCCGGCTCATGGTTGTGTGTGTCCTGCTCGTGGTTGTGTGTGTCTGATTAGAGGTCATTAACATTGTTTTTTTTTAAATTTCATTATGGAGGTAAGTCCCAACCACTCAACTCTACGTCAGCATTGGCTTTGCAAGGTTCAGGTGTGCTTTAAAACAGTAGGTGGTGTGTTGAGCCATTTTCAAACCATGAAATGCTGATTTTTAAGAAATGTCAATATTAACACCAGCGTTAATGTAATGTAATCACCGTACAGTCATATCATCCAGTTTACAGCTCAAAGAAGACGTGTTTAGCACCTCTTTAAGGTGAATGCTATGTAGTCTATCAACCTTTGCGAGATCCATAGTGACAACAAGAAGAAACATGGCAGAAGAGCTGTGCTCGCAAATGATTGACAGGCAGTAGGACCGCCTCATCACAGAGAGCTTCCTGATTGGTTGAGGTCTACGGGGAGCAGTGAGATGTTGAGATCCTGAATAGAGACAAAGGGTTCAACACAGAGGCTTGATTTCATCTCGTGAATTGCTCACAGCTGTAAGAGCCATATGAACTTCTTCACAAATATCCCTGAAAGAAAACTGCCTACCCCAGCTTTAAGTAACTAGGTTCAAAATGGGGGAACAAACAATAAATTAAATGTTAATTTGTACGCTGCAGTGTTGGACTGTATCTTGGAACAAGTCTTTTGTCAAGACATTACTAATGATTAGCTGTTACGGACTAGTCGGGTGTAGGGGTTAGGGGTCAAGCATGCGATACTAGTCCTAACCTGGAGTGTGTGGAAAAGATGAAAAACAAGGGGAGAAACAGGAAGAAGGTCTGACTTCCAAGACTAGAGAAATAGCAGGGAGGTGGGCTAGCTTACCGAGGTAGCAGGCTAGCAGTTAGCAGGTCCCTTCGACAAGGCATAGGCCTTAAGGGTCTCAGCTCCCGTAAGCGGTGGACTCCGTCTTGGTAGGTTAGCTCAGTTTAGGTTGATGGTGTTGAGCTGGAAAGGTGTGAACTTGAAGTGTCCTGGACAGCGTGTTCAAAATGGCGTATTCTGAGGTGTATGTATGCAAACTGCCGCCATTAATTAACTCCAGGGGATGTGCCAGCATCTCACAGTGACGTCCTCTTAGAAACACTGCTTAACCACGAAAACCAGTCCAAGTATGTACGAAAAGGAAGAAGGGAAAAGACAAATATAATAACCCCCCTCACTTCTAACATTAGCATAGCTAGCAGCATGCTTGACAATAGTGTTGCTTGTCATCGCTGCAGGCTTTTGAAGCACAGCCAATCCAAAGTGAAAGTAACAGGCTCCAGTTGGATGGCTGCAAAACACATAATTAACCATGACGGTTTGCTTCAGGCTTTGCTTATGTATGCAAGAGCTAATTATACCCATACATACACCCTCCACTACTCACATACTGTATACACACATTTCCTTTGTTTTTTTCAATCATCTGTCCTCTAGCTGAGATTAAGGGTGTAACAAAGGATCTTCAAAGGAGCTTAATTGCATTCTCCTTGACAAAAAATGTGTTATTTCTCTCCAACCAACCCTCCAGATTTACTGGCTTGGCTCCAAGCATAAAAGATGCCACTGCCAATACACAGTTCATTCTTTTAGCCCGTATTTAGTCAGAATCATCAGACAGTAACTGCTCTGTCTGTACAGCTACAGCGAGGGAGGAGGTTGCTGATGAAGTGTTAGAACTAAACAAGTGATGACTTGTTAATGATGGGCACAAATACTGCACGGAGCTGAGTAGGTTAATTTGGTTCTGAATCAAAAATCTTATTCCTCAATCTTATACCTAGCACAGCAGCAGCTCCTGAAGTGCTAAAATGTTGATTTAAAGCCTTGAGTGGTTGGACTAAATGAGTGTAATTAGTTATTGCCTCTTGGTTTCGGAAACGTGTGCACACAAGACTACAGGGCAAAGATTTGGAGTCATAGATGTTAAGACCAGTGATAGCACACGTCCCCATGGGGGATAGAGTTGGGAAAGATACCTTCCATGCGCCGACACCATTAATTATGTTTAAGATGATGCTTTGTGGTCTGTTTTTCTCTAACATATAACAGAGTATCATCAACAAACATTTCTACAGGCTTTCCACTGTTGTTCAAGGAAATTAAGGAGGTAATGAGATTATGCATCTGATGAGATGGATGTCCTTTTTTTATTATTTAAAAATGACCCTGCAAGCACTAGAATGTAGACTGTAACCCAAGTATTTAGAATGATATTTTATAAGCCTCTTTTTTGCTGAATAATGTGTGTATTCAAATATTTTAACAAGGGTATTGTATAAAATAATGTATAGTAACGTAAGTGGATTACAGATAGCTAAAGAACTAATTCTCGCTCTTATTCCTGACATCTAATGCATGCATAGACAGTAGAACTACTACTACAGTAGCAGTTCCTTTCTTACTGATGTTGCTGAAGGTCCATCCTCCATATTTGCCCTTGAGATGAAGTGCCATTGCCCATTGCTGTCATTACTGGGACATTTCAGTCCTGTCCACTGTTGCATCAATTAACACAGCCAGAGGCAACCCAAATTCAAAATCAAACATGTTTGGAAATCAATGTCTGCCCCTCACTCATCCATCCATCCATCCATCCACTATCCAAACCGCTTATCCTGCTCTCACCCGTCAAAAAGGCCCATAGTCTTTAACAGTTTGTGCTATACCAAAATCTGCTCCAACCACTGACCCCAAGTGCTCCCTGAGTTCAAATTTAATTTGATCCCGAATATTGTTTTAATTTTAATTTTAAATTAAATTCAGTTTTTTAATTAATTTTAATTAATTTTAATTACTTTAATTTTAATTTTAAAAAATTAATTAACTTTAATGGTCCCGAGTTCAAATTTGATTTAAATTAGATTGCTTTGTTAAATATTGAGGAAAGCTGGCTGTATGTATCTACCCCCGTTAAAGTGTCCTCAAAAGACACTAATGTCCCGCTTTCTCCAAGTTGTGCAGCTTCCGGCTGACCCTGTTGTGAAATGCGTGTTTATGGACTGCCGTGATGTGCAGTACATTATTTCTTTCTTGATTATTGCATTTCTTACTGTGCAGTGTGTTGCGGGTCACTAACAACGAGCATGGCTTCTCAAAAATTACAGTGGCACCGCTGGCTGGCTTTGGTGCAGGAAAAAAGTGGACAGGCAACATTAGCGACATGGTTTACATGTGTGATTATGTTCCAAACCCAGACATCAGTAAAGTGCAGGACACTGGATTTCATGCAGTTTACATAAAATCAATGTATCAAGCATTTCTTGTACTACTATACAACACAAAACATTTGTCTGCCCTTCAAACATGTGACATTTGAGGCGTCCGGGTAGCGTAGTGGTCTATTCTGTTGCCTACCAACATGGGGATCGGCGTTTCGAATCTACCTCCGGCTTGGTCGAGTGTCCCTACAGACACAACTGGCCGTGTCTGCGGATGGGAAGCCAGATGTGGGTATGTGTCCTGGTCCTGGTCGCTGCACTAGCACCTCTTCTGGTCGGTTGGGGCACCTGTTTGGGGGGAGGGGGAACTGGGGGGAATAGCGTGATCCTCCCACGTGCTACGTCCCCCTGGTGAAACTCCTCACTGTCAGGTGAAAAGAAGCGGCTGGTGACTCCACATGTATCGGAGGAGGCATGTGGTAGTCTGCAGCCCTCCCCGGATCGGTAGAGGGGGCGGAGCAGAGACCAGAACAGCTCAGAAGAGTGGGGTAATTGGCCAAGTACAACTGGGGAGAAAAAATTTGTGACACCGACCCAACTGAAATTGCTCTGTGCAGGTCTTCAGAGATGAAAACAATTGATTACTCTCTCAGACAAGGCGACTGAGTGCTTGATCTTTTAAAGAAATACTACTACTACTACTACTACTACTACTACTACTTTTGGCTGCTCCCATTAGGGGTCGCCACAGCAGATCATCTGTTTCCATCTCTTCCTGTCCTCTGCATCTTCCTC
This sequence comes from Lampris incognitus, assembly GCF_029633865.1. NCBI lineage: Eukaryota > Metazoa > Chordata > Actinopteri > Lampriformes > Lampridae > Lampris > Lampris incognitus. The sequence goes on from NC_079213.1 coordinate 57,416,193, forward strand.
TGTCACACCAGCCACCTGCATGTCCTCCCTCACCACATCCATAAACCTCCTCTTTGGCCTTCCTCTTCTCCTCTTCCCTGGCAGCTCCATATTCAGCATCCTTCTCCCAAGATACCCAGCATCTCTCCTCCACACATGTCCAAACCATCTCAATCTTGTCTCTCTTGCTTTGTCTCCAAACCGTCCAACCTGAGCTGTCCCTCTAATATACTCGTTCCTAATCCTGTCCTTCTTCATCACTCCCAATGAAAATCTTATCATCTTCATCTCTGCCACCTCCAGCTCCACCTCCTGTCTTTTCATCAGTGCCACTGTCTCCAAACCATATAACATAGCTGGTCTCACTACCATCTTGTAAACCTTCCCTTTAACTCTTGCTGGTACCCTTCTGTCACAAATCACTCCTGACACTCTTCTCCACCTACTCCACCCTGCCTGCACTCTCTTCTTCACCTCTCTTCTGTAACCCCCCATTACTTTGAAAGAAATATTTTAAAGATCTTTTAAAGAAATAGTGACGCAATAATGGGGGCAGGAAGAAGCGAGTGTGTAAATAGCTACTGTCTGTTTATGGGGTTCTGACAGGGCTAATTAACATTTGCTGATTGTTTTGATATTGAGGTGTGGTACTCTTTAATTAGATATTGATTGGCACTGTCATAGTTCTCTGGGAAATGTTGTGGAACATTGAGAATCACTCAGGTAGACTTGTATTACTTATAAAAGTAAGTGTGTGGATCAGCTATAGTTTGGTGTAGGGTTTTTCGTGCGTGTGTAGGCATGTGGGTTCCCATGTTCAGCTCTTCTACTCTAACTCCTGCTCTTTTGTTAAGGCTAAGCAAGTGACAATAAAGAATTGGGAGCAAAGCTGTAATAATGACTTTCAAAGTAACACCACAAAGACATGTCTCTCATACTGCAGCAAATCACTAGTTACACAACATCCACCAGAAGGCCGCAACCTGTGGAACTAACATGAAAAACTGCAACCACTAATCCTTCTATATCTATCAGTCTGCTGCCCTGCATCCTCTTTTCCCTAGTGTGATGTAGACACATACACACATACACACATGTACACATGTGTGATGTACACACATACACACGTGTACACATGCCTGCCATGTTGATGCATTGTGAGCAGTTTTCCAGTATTCCATTGGCCATCTCCTGTATGGACCATCTTCTGTATGGACCATCTTCTTTGTGGACCATCTTCTTTGTGGACCATCTTCTGTATGGGCCATTTCCTGTATGGGCTATCTCCTGTATGGACCATCTCCTGTATGGACCATCTTCAGTATGGACCATCTCCTGTATGGACCATCTTCAGTATGGACCATCTTCTGTATGGACCATCTCCTGTATGGGCCATCTCCTGTATGGACCACCTCCTGTATGGACCATCTCCTGTATGGACTATCTTCTGTATGGGCCATCTGCTGTATGGACCAGCTTCTGTATGGACCATCTCCTGTATGGACCCTTTTCTGTATGGACCATCTCCTGTATGGACCATCTTCTGTATGGGCCATCTCCTGTATGGACCAGCTTCTGTATGGACCATCTCCTGTATGGGCCATCTCCTGTATGGACCATCTTCTGTATGGACCATCTTCTGCATGGACCATCTCCTGTATGGACCAAAGTCCACATTCATGGTGCAGCTGCAGGTGTTGCCCTGAAAAGGCCTCTTGAGTCAGTTTCAGTTTCCTCAATTTCCTCAATCCTCAACCATAACAAAAAAGGATCAGAGGTCACATAATTTTCTATTATTTAATTTTTACTTTTATCTTCACTCTTCTCTCTCCTGCCCTCATCCCTCCTCCTCATCCTTGTTCTCTCTTGTTCTACCGTCTTCTCGCCTTCCACTACACAGCAGAGTTTCAGCGGTCTTCACACTGCAGTAGACAATGCTGAAGAAACACAGGATGCTGTCAGACATCAGACACACGCACACATCACACACACACACACACACACACACACACATACACACATCATACACACATCATGTGTGATGTGTGTGTGGGTCTGATGTCTCTGTTCTGCGGACGAGATTATAGAGTATAGAGTATAGATTATAGAGTATAGATTATAGGGTATAGATTATAGAGTATAGATTGTAGTGTATAGGTTATAAAGTATATATTATAGAGTATAGATTATAGTGTATAGATTATAGAGTATAGATTATAGTGTATAGATTATAGAGTATAGATTATAAAGTATAGATTATAGAGTATAGATTGTAGTGTATAGATTATAGAGTATATATTGTATTGTATAGGTTATAGTGTATAGATTATAGCATATAGATTATAGATTAAAAATATAGATTGTATAGTATATATTATAGATTATACTGTATACATTATAAAGTATAGATTGTATAGTATCGACTATAGAGTCTATATTATAGCGTATAGATTATAGAGTATAGATTATAGATTATGACTAATGACAATTGCAAACTGTTCTCTTCTCTCACGTTTTCTCTCTCTCTGAATGATGTCCTCTCCTTTCTCTTTTTCTGTGTGTGACTGGTGTCACGTGAGTCTCCCTTGTTTGCACGTGCAGCTGGTTCTCCTCCCAGGTCTCTGTGGTGATGGTGGTCGCCACTTGGACGCTGCCTGCCATTCCCCTCATCACATTTTCTTTTTATTAATCCATATATATATTTTTTATTTTATTTTTTTACATGGTGGTGGCGGTCACGTGGCTCGGGTCCCGGACTGTTCCGGTAGTGTCTGGACACTGCTTGGCATCCTGCGCATCATGTTCTTCATTAATTTTATAATTCCATTATAATTGTGTTATCCTCTTTCAATGTTGTATTGTTTAATATGTGTAAACACAACATCATGTCACATTGTGCGTCTTGGGAGAGAGATCCTCCTCTGGTGCTCTCCCTGAGGTTCCTTCCATCATACACACACACACACACACACACACACACACACACACACACACACACATCAGACACATCATACACATACATCACACACATCACACACACACACACACATCACACACATCACACACATCATAGACACACACATCACGTATCACACACACATCACACAGTCACAACACTGACTTGGCAGCTTTCTCTGCAATAACGTACTAATGCATAGCTAATGGTTACATTTCTCTGTGTGTGTGTGTGTGTGTGTGTGTGTGTGTGTGTGTGTGTGTGTGTGTAGGACTATGATCTGAGTCAGCTACAGCAGCCTGATGAACCAGAGTGTGTGAAGGTGGGTGTCAGACGTCTGGATGAGAGACCCCTCCACCATGACCACCAGTACCCCCTGCGCTCCTCTGCCCCCCACCCAGGAGACATAGGAGACTTCATCCACGAGGTACTGATGTCCTCCATGTGAGGAAGAGGAAGAGGGGTGGGGATGTTAGCCTCGCTATTAGGTGTGCATTTGTGTACAACAACATGAAAGAAAGAGAAATAGAGAGAAAAGAAAGAGAAAAACAAAGAGAAGAAAGAGAAAAAGAAAGAGAAGAGAGAAAAGAAAGAGAAAAAGAGAGAAGAGAAAGAGAAGAGAGAAAAAGAAAAAGAGAAAAAGAGAGAAAAGAAAGAGAAAGAGAAAAAGAAAGAGTAGAAGAGAGAAAAGAAAGAGAAAAGAAAAACAAAGAGAGAAAAGAAAGAGTAGAAGAGAGAAAAGAGAGAAGAGAGAAAAGAGAAAAGAAAGAGAGAGAGAGAAAAGAAAGAGAAAAAGAGAGAAAAGAAAGAGAAAGAGAGAGAAAAGAAAGAAAAAGAGAGAGAAAAGAAAGAGAAAAAGAAAGAGAAGAAGAGGGTTTCTACTCTGTGTTTGGGTCTGCTGGTGGTCAGGATTAGCCTGCATCAGACAGCCACAGCCTGACTGAAGATAAACCCACTGAATCTGGTCCATCCTGGGTCTGGCTTAGAGCTGCAGCCTGTTCTGTCCTTAAAGGGACAGTCCACCTGTTTCATGAGTCAGGTTGCTCTGGTTTCTTCTTAAAGGGACAGTCCACCTGTTTCATGAGTCAGGTTGCTGTGGTTTCCTTAAAGGGACAGTCCACCTGTTTCACGAGTCAGGTTGCTCTGGTTTCTTCTTAATGGGACAGTCCACCTGTTTCATGAGTCAGGTTGCTGTGGTTTCTTCTTAAAGGGACAGTCCACCTGTTTCATGAGTCAGGTTGCTCTGGTTTCTTCTTAAAGGGACAGTCCACCTGTTTCATGAGTCAGGTTGCTGTGGTTTCTTCTTAAAGGGACAGTCCACCTGTTTCATGAGTCAGGTTGCTGTGGGTTCTTCTTAAAGGGATAGTCCATCTGTTTCATGAGTCAGGTTGCTGTGGTTTCTTCTTAAAGAGACAGTCCATCTGTTTCATGAGTCAGGTTGCTGTGGTTTCTTCTTAAAGGGACAGTCCACCTGTTTCATGAGTCAGGTTGCGGTGGTTTCTTCTTAAAGGGACAGTCCACCTGTTTCATGAGTCAGGTTGCTCTGGTTTCTTCTTAAAGGGACAGTTCTCCTGTTTCATGGGTCAGGTAGCGGTGGTTTCTTCTTAGAGGGACAGTCCACCTGTTTCAAGAGTCAGGTTGCTGTGGGTTCTTCTTAAAGGGACAGTCCACCTGTTTCACGAGTTAGGTTGCTGTGGTTTCTTCTTAATGGGACAGTCCACCTGTTTCATGAGTCAGTTTGCTGTGGTTTCTTCTTAAAGGGACAGTCCACCTGTTTCATGAGTCAGGTTGCGGTGGTTTCTTCTTAAAGGGACAGTCCACCTATTTCATGAGTCAGGTTGCTCTGGTTTCTTCTTAAAGGGACAGTTCACCTGTTTCATGAGTCAGGTTGCTGTGGTTTCTTCATGAACCTCTTCGAGGGATTTTGTTGAGACATCAGTAGTGTTATGGACTGCTGTGTTTTTGGTTTTTTTTGCGAGTCCTATAAAATTGAAAACTACTTCCAAGATGCTAGTCAAGATCAAAGTCAAAGAAATCATATTAATAACTGGTTTCATATTAACACAACACTTTCTGATCCCAGCATATTGAAATCATTTCCAAATCATAACTCTAAAGCATGCACTTCCTGGAAGCACTACAGTGACTATTTAATAATTTTAGGACTCTCGTGGACACCAGTGATAATTATTAGTAATTATTAGTAATAATTATCAGTAGATAACTACAACACACTGTATGCTGGTTATCTAGTGTGTAACGCTGCAGCATCGTTCAGATTTGAGTCACATCATTTTCTGTGAAGTAGCACTGCTTTTCACAGTGTGTGTGTGTGTGTGTGTGTGTGTGTGTGTGTGTGTGTGTGTGTGTGTGTGTGTGTGTGTGTGTGTGTCTTAATTGGACTGCAGGAAGACATCTGCCAGCAGGGCTGTGAATAATGAGAGGAGGCTGTCAGACAGGGCAGGGAAGCTCTAGACAGCTTAATCCAGCAGACGTTACAGGCGGCTGTCTCTCACCCTGGCTCTCTCTCTCCCTCCTTAACAGGCGGCTGTCTCTCGCCCTGCCTTTCTCTCTCTCTCCTTAACAGGCGGCTGTCTCTCGCAGACATGGCTCAGAAACACTTCCTTAGCGTATCAGATTTGATGTATAATTTTAGCGGCACTCAGCAGGGAGAACAGCCAGTAAGCACAGCGCTGTGGCCTGTTTTACTTTGTCACATGTGTTACTTTGTCACATGTTTAGGTTGTCACATGTTTAGGGTGTCACATGTTTAGGTTGTCACATGTTTAGGGTGTCACATGTTTAGGTTGTCACATGAAGTGGTGCAGGAGGTGCTGCAGGACACATGCTGGGTAACATGCAGTCGTAAATATGTGAGCTACGCAGGGTAATCTGCTGAATCTCCTCCAAGAGATAGCCAGCATGTCCTGTCTGACCCAAATCCTCCTCGCCTCTACGCTCCTCCATAATCCCTCCTTCTCTCTCTCCCTTATTCCCTGCTGTCCAACCATCCCTCTCCTCCTCTCCATATGTCCTCTCCCTCTCCTCCTCTCCCTCTCCTCTTCTCCCTCTGCTCTTCTCCATCTCCTTCTCCTTGTCTCCCTCACCTCCTCTCCTTCTCCTCCTCTCCCTCACCTCCTCTCCATCTCCTCCTCCCCCTCTTCTCCTCTCCAACTCCTCCTCTCCATATGTCCTCTCCCTCTCCTCCTCTCCCTCGCCCCATCCTTCTCCTCCTCACCATCTCCTCGTCTCCCTCGCCTCCTCTCCCTCATGCTTCACTATCTTTCCTCTTCACTTCTTCCTATGAGCTTTGCTGTTTTACCTCCTTATACTCTCCCTTTCTTTCTCCCTCCTTCTGTTGCTATGCTCTCTCCTTCCTTATTTCATCTTGCTTGAACCTCCTTCAAATTCAACCTTCTTCATTTCTTTCTTCTAATTATCCCCCTTTTTCTTCTGTATTTACACCACCACTGCCAACCCCCTCACCCACTCCCCTCCAGGGCCTGAACGCGGCTGATAACGACCCCACGGCGCCCCCTTACGACTCATTGCTGGTGTTTGACTACGAGGGCGGTGGCTCCACAGCTGGCTCCCTCAGCTCCTTACACTCCTCCTCCAGCGGCGGGGACCAGGACTACGACTACCTCAGAGACTGGGGGCCACGCTTCCGCAAGCTGGCTGACCTGTATGGCGGAGGGGATGATTAGTGGTCTCCCCCCACCCCCATCAGCCACTGTCCCTACAGCAGGAGGTGCCTCTGGGACATGACATGAGGAACAACAACCTGGGTATGAAGTGTGGGGGATAAACCGGGAGGGAGAGGAAGGAACATGGAGGCTCTTCTTTACTACTGTGACATGGCTGGTAAACAGACTTGTGGAGGGCTGCGTCTGATGTGAACGACACACAGGAAGCAGAGCGGCACGCTGATGCTCTGCTGGACGGTGAGGGAGAGTCCCCTGATTCTGCAGCTAGTGGCCACCACAGGCCCTCATAGAAGCCCTCATGATGGATGGATGCCGGGGCCTGAGCAGTGGTCCCAGGAGAGATGCCATCTCACTGGCTAAGGGTTGATTGGTAACAAATAAGACAGCCAGGAGTGTGTAGCAGCTAGCCATGCAGAAGATGCTCATCTGCACTTGACTCTCGCAGTACAGAAGCACGGGGGTCAAACGTGCCTTTTGTCCACTTTTGATTGTGTTGGTTTCTGTTCCGCAACCAGCTGACTCTACATGGAGGAGTGCTTTGCCATGTGCTTGTGTGTGTGTGTGTGTGTGGTGGGTGGGGGGGTGTGGGGGGTGTGAAGGGGGGGGGGGATTCCACCTTGCTGGTTAAAGAGAAGCGTGTGTTTAAGACAGAGTGAGTGAGTCATTTCCACTGAGAAGCGCTGGACAGTCACAGAACAAAGCATTGTGGGAAGACAGACAGCCTTGGAAGATCATACCAGCAACAGTTCTTGAGTTTGCTGTGCAGCTCTGTGTGCCACCGGCGTTTCCTTCTGACCACGTCACCACTCCCATCTACACCCCCGAAACACGGTTCCTTCCTGTGTACGTTATACACCTACACCCCTGAAACGTGGTTCCTTCCTGTGTACGTTATACATCTACACCCCTGAAACGTGGTTCCTTCCTGTGTACATTATACACCTACACCCCTGAAATGTGGTTCCTTCTTGTGTACGTTATACATCTACACCCCTGAAATGTGGTTCCTTCCTGTGTACGTTATACACCTACACCCCTGAAACGTGGTTCCTTCCTGTCTACGTTATACACCTACACCCCTGAAACGTGGTTCCTTCCTGTGTACGTTATACATCTACACCCCTGAAACATGGTTCCTTCCTGTGTACGTTATACAGCGTAGAAGACAGCAGTATATCTATGTATCTTACCCGTGTCTACTTTCTGCCTTTTATCTATCTATCTATTTATTTATTTATTTAATTGCCCCCCCCCCTTTTTTTGTCCCTAATTGTACTTGGCCAATTACCCCATTGGTCGCTGCTCCACCCACTCTGCTGATCCGGGGAGGGCTGCAGACTGCCACATGCCTCCTCCAATACATGTGGAGTCGCCAGCCGCTTCTTTTCACCTGACAGTGAGGAGTTTCACCAGGGGGGGCGTAGCACGTGGGAGGATCACGCTATTCCCCCCATTTCCCCCTCCAGACCGACCAGAGGAGGCGCTAGTGCAGCGACCAGGACACATACCCACATCTGGCTTCCCACCCGCAGACACGGCCAATTGTGTCTGTAGGGACGCCCGACCAAGCCGGAGGTAACACGGGGATTCGAACCGAAGATCCCCCCCACACACACACACACACACACACACACACACAGAGCAAGCTTAACGTCTCTCTCGAGGACGCCACCATGTTGGACAATTAAAGCTGCATCAGGGAATTTCCACGCAGTGATGGAGCAGCGACGGAGCAGTGACGATGCAGCGACGGAGCAGTGATGGCGCAGTGATGGCGCACTGCTCTAGTTGACGGTGATTCCCAAACATCCGTTTCGTGTGGCTTGAATGACATAAGAAAACAATCGTGGGTCGCGATTTCTGACAGTGACTTTTATGTTTCCATTGCGTGTAACGAGCAAAATCACAGAACTCAGTTTCAATAGTGTAAATGTATCATACACATTACATAAATGCTAGTCTATGAATACATAAGCTACGTCACTTCCTGTGTGCCAGTAAAGCGTTCACAGAAAAGATCGCAACGTGCTCAGCAGTTGGACAAATAGACAACAACAACTTAAATGAACTGTAGTGAATTCAGGGGGCAGCCGGGACGCGAACCCGGGTGTCCCGCACCACGGGCGACTACGTTAACCAATCCGCTAAAGGGTCCAACCTGTTGGCCGGTGAGTCTAGTCATCCGTGGTCGTTACTGTATATAGCGCATTTCAAGGTACCCAAGGACGCTCTGTACACATAGTGGAGCAGACAAAACAAGTCCTACAAGAAGAGGAAATCAAAATGGCAGGTTGGCGGGGAAGACAGAAGTGACTGGAGACACAGGCCTTGGTGAACAGGGGAGCTTCAGGACTTGAAGCGTCCGTAGAAGCAGCGGTGTGGCTGTGCAGGGACCGACGTCTGCACGGCGGGCTACCACGCTGAACGCCGTCCACACAGCTCCACAAACCACCACCCGTGAACAAAGTTTTGGGCGTGGGCTGGATCTGCCCACAGTCCGGCAGATCCGCATAGGAATCACATACACCCTAGACTGCCCCGCGCCTCTGCCAGTGTGTGGCCTTCTTACGAAAGTCAGAACCCATTTTAAATTAGGCCTTGTGGATCTTAGATGGGTCAAGAGTCAGCACCTGAATTCCCTATTTCTCCATCAGTTTTTTTGTTTTTGTTTTTTGTTTTAGAAACAGATTTCAGTGGGCTGTTTCACAGCAAGAATGTTTACGATTCTGGAATCCTGGGATCCTGGAATTAGTCCATGGGCCAGAGCCCAAAATTTCCTATTTCGGTGCACTCAAGGTGGCAAAACTTACTTATAATTTTTGAAAGGATCCATGTCTGTAGATGATATTTTGGTATGATAACCATTCCTGAGTGGCAGCTGTATCACAGTTATCAGCTCATGAAGTTAACCACCCCCTAGAGTAAATTGCATTTTAGACGCTGGTGCATATCCTGGTTTAGCCTCATGGTCAGGACATTTTTCAATGTTCTATAATACTGTCTTTGGTATCATTTTAAAGGGGACCTTCTTAGCTTTCATTCAAGCCCTGTTGTGGATATTTCTCACAAATATAGAGGTCACATGAGCTCTTCAACCCGTCAATAACACACATCTTTCTGCAATGTTTGCCTAAACTATATACTTTCTTTTAGCCCTGTGGCATCTAGGAATATCAGGGACACAAAACACAAAAACTGGAATACTCACAGGACTGTAAAGATTCAGGAAATGTATAATATACCCATACTATTTAATTGTGTGAGGTGATTGTGAACCTTAAATTAGAAGGGCATTATTACTAAGAAACTAACTAGACCAAAGCCAGTTAGTCCATGGTTCAGACCAGATATCGATATCACCCAAGGTGACACAACTTCACTGGTGCCATTTTATTTGGTACACTAACAGAAGTAAAATAATACATGATAACCTTTCCAAATGAGCAGCTATTTCATTTTTCTTTCAGGAAACCTGTTTCTGTGCCTCTCACGATTGTGTATTTGCCCAGATTTTTACAAATATAGCATTTCAACACCCATGGTACTGATTAGCCTAGCTTAAACTCTGGGACAGTTCTTAGTTGGCCAACAACCAAGGATAACCAGTACTGTGTACTTCCATTCATTGTGCTATGCTAGGCTAACGTGCAGCCAGATAGCTTTCTACTAAACACATATAGAGGAAACTGGTATCTATCTTCTTGTCTCACTCTGGAGAAGATTGTAAGCTAATTTCCCATAATGTTAGCATGTTCTTTTAATGTATATGTTAATATGATTAGTTAAAGTGGCTACGAGGAACTTTCATCTTGTGTTGATTTTAGCGGCCTCATGTGGACAAAATACAGCTGTTGCATAGCAACTAGGTAATGTATCTATTTGTGGCTATGTAAGATAAATAATGGTAATATGACGCTGGTGAAGCAAAGTAAACTTTGTTTTAGTAGTGTTCATACACCTAAGTTACATGTATTTGTTTGTATGTGGCAGGTGAAAACTGACTGAATATGGCCACTGGTGAACAAGCAAGTTTTTACCCAATACCCAAGCGCCCACGGGTGGAGTGCATTATCCACTGTTCTGATGATACAGATAAGCTGGTTTCACTACAAAGTGTCGACTCATGGAGAGCTCTGCTCAGGGCAGCTCAGATACGAAATCATGCACCAGTTTTGAAACTGGCAAAAGACATTCCTGAGGGACAGATTCCAGCAATCTACTACCACAGAAAGTGTCGCAGTATCTTCACTATGAAGCAAATTCTTGATGGCCTCCTTGCAAAAGAAAAGAAAAGTTGTGTCTCTGCTGAAGAGAAACAATCTAAGAGAGTAGCTCGACATGCTCCAAGTACATCTAGGACTTATGATGCAGAGTGCATATTTTGTCAGAAAAACAGCAAATATTCCAAGAGACAGAATACGAGAGAAGTACTGGTGCAGTGTCGAGAACTGCGAGCTGATGCAAAGATCAGGAGTGCAGCCACAAAGAAAAGGGACAGCAGAATCCTTGCCATTGTGAGTAGAGACCTTGTAGCAGCTGAAGGGCACTACCACAGGTCATGCTATAGACTTTACACCAAAGAAGAGGTTTCCAAAGGAGAGGTTGCCAGCAATGAAGATGATGATGCTGCAGCCCAGTATGAAGCTGCTGTGAATAAGGCATACAATGAGCTGTTCCTCTTCATCAGGATGGAGCTTTTTGGCAATCCTCAAGTGATGACAATGACTGATCTCTCTTCTAGACTGGTAGCTTCAATGAACTCCCAAGGCATTGCCCAAGTCAAGGAATCAACCAAGAAGCACATAAGGCGAAACCTGGAGAGTGAGTTTGCTGGAGCCTTGCAGATATTCCCTGATGAGAAAGGAAAATTCCTCCTCTATCCCAATAACTTGTCCATGAGGGAACTTGCCAAAGAAAATTAGTCTCTCAAAAGGGAGCTGCAGACCCTGAAAAGTGTCAGTGCACAAGATGGTATAGCCAAAGCAGCCATCAAATTGAGAGCAGACATTAAAAGTCAAGATGTTCCTCAAACCTGGCCGCCTGAAGTCAAACCAGAAGCAGAATGTCCTACCATTCCAGAGTCGCTCATTATCTTCCTGTACTCTCTACTCACAGGCTCAAATGATCCTGATCATGCATCCCAGAGAGTGCAGTGCCTTCTGCAGTCATTTGGCCATGACATAGTATATGCAGTGACATGTGGAAATACCAAGCCTTCCAAGCACATTGTTCTGCCATTCAGTGTCAAATCGTTGACAGGAAATGTAGAGTTGATAAACATCCTCAACCGACTTGGTCACAGTGTGTCCTATTCACAGATGGAAGAGATCAACACTGCCCTGTGTCTCCAGAAACTCTCATCATCAGGGAGTGGCATTGCCCTTCCAGCTAACATCCATCCTGGCATATTCACAACTTTAGCCTGGGACAATATCGACCGTCTTGAAGAAACTGTCAGTGGTGAGGGGACATCTCACAGAGTCAATGGGATTGCTGTGCAAGCAAAGCCAGTCAACCCACTTCCTGTCCAACCCATGCCCACTGTTCCCAAAACAAAGAAGAGAAGCATTGATGGACCCCCACCAATGTTACCAACTTACAATGCTGGACAACGGGTAGGGCCACCACAAAGCAAAAAGTCAGATGCCGATACTGCAGCCAATACTAAGCTTGCCAGAGAGAAAAACCTTCTTTGGGTCCTAGCACGCACGTCACAACAAGAAGAACAGTCAGTCAGCAGCTGGACAGGCTTCAACATCCTGACTCGAGGAGAGATGACGGTCATCCCCGACAATATAGGCTATCTGCCTACCATCAATGCTCCAGCGACACAAATGTCTACTGTCAACGAGGTGCTTAACCAGTCACTGAGCATCATGCAGTGCTTAGGCCTGAGGAAGATTGTCTGTGTCTTTGACCAAGCCCTGTATGCGAAGGCTGTCGAGATCACATGGAAACACCATGACAAGTTCCATGATATCATCGTTAGGCTTGGGGTATTCCGCACCATCTGCACACTGCTGGCAATAATAGGAAAGCGTTTCCAAGATGCTGGACTCAAAGACCTCTGCATTGAGTCTGGCATGATTGCAGAAGGCTCAATTGCTGGTGTTATGGATGGCCGCAAGTACAACAGGGCAGTGCGACTACACAAGCTCCTGTATGAGGCTCTCATGCGACTGACCTTGAATGGTTTCCTGTCCTGGTTGGAAGAAACTCACAGGAATGACATGGTTCACCTGAATGAGACACTGAAGACCATTGACAGCCTTGGGAAAGAAGTCTCACAACATGCTTTGAAGGAGGTCCTCGAGAACAGCTCTTGTACACGCATCATGGATCTATTTGAAGTCTACCGTGAGTTCCTTATAGGTGGAAACGGCAGCCTCTCGAACTTCTGGATGTCCTATTTGGACATGGTTGAAATCTTGTTGGGGCTCATCCGAGCATCCAGAGAGGGAGACTGGATGCTACACTTGGCTAGCATTCGAGCAATGATCCCATGGTGCTTTGCTTATGACAGGATGAATTATGCACGCTACCACCCCTACTACTACGCCCAGATGTCTGAGCTGCCCATCACACACCCAGATGTGTACACAGAATTCATGGAAGGAGGCTTCTCAGTCCAACTGGGCTCCACCAATCCCTTTGGCCGAATCCCTGTTGACCAAGCTATAGAAGAAACGGTGAACAAAGACACCCAAACAGCTGGAGGGACAAAGGGATTCAGCTTGAAGCCAGGAGCTGTGACCAAATATTATCTCACAGCTGAGTATAGAAGCATGTACCTCAGACAGCTGAGAGACCTGACAGGTCAAGGCAGGTGCAAATGGTCTCATCCAGATCTACAGAGTCCAAGGATCAAGAGAGATGAAGCAGATGTCCAGTCTCTCATGGACCTTGTGGAGAATAACTGGCTCAATCCTATGTCCCCTGATGAGATTGATTTGGTTAGCCTCTCCACTGGCAACATGGCTCCACCTGATGTGACCATAGATCTCTTGAGAGCTCTTGAGAAAGGAGAAGAGGCCTACCAAGCATTCCAGCAAACAAGGTTAGATGCAGACCCACCACCTGTGAAATTCCACGACAAGATGACCAAGCAAAGTCTGAAAACATTCTCCAATGTCAGCACAAAACAAGCTCATGGAAAGAAAGCACAGGATGTGGTTCTGAAGGCAGATAGAAACCTTTTCAGTCACATGATCCTGGTGGCTGAAAGCAGGAAGGTGAATCTGAAGGATGTCCTTGCCTACCCATGGGGCCCACTACCATGGGCACTGGCAAATGCTGATGGGTCCTTGCGAAAAACAAACAAGGCTGCGCTTGCCAGAGAGCTTGAAAAGAATGTATCTCCTGCAGAAGACATCCCAATCCCATCTACTTCCATCATTGATGGGATGAGCCTGGTCCAAAAAATGAATGGCAACAACAAAACCTTTGCACAGGTGGCAGAGTCAGCCTTGACCCAGGTCCTCCATGAGGGAGCACAGAGTGGGAGGATTGATGTTGTTTTTGATGTCTATCACCAGACTTCGATCAAAGATGCTGAACGACTGAACCGGGGTGGAGACATCACTCTCCAGTACAAGAATCTTGCAGGGGGACACCACGTCCAGCAGTGGAGAAAATTTCTGTGCAGTTCCTCCAACAAGACCAGTCTCATCAAGTTTCTGGTGGAAGAGTGGAAACTCCCACGATACAGAGCTATGCTGCATGGCAAGGTGTTGTACATGACCTGTGAGGAAACCTGCTACAAGTTGACAGAAGATGGGTGTGAGGAAGCAGCAGAACTGCACTCCACACATGAAGAAGCTGACACCCGTCTGCTCCTGCATGCATTGCATGCAGCAAATGCGGGCTCAAAGTCAGTTATCATCACAGCTGAGGACACTGATGTCATGGTGCTTTGTCTTGGCTTCCAGAAGGACATCACCTGTCCCATCTACCAGAAGTGTGGGACTCAGAACCGCACACGGTTTGTCGACATCACCAAACTGGCAAGTTCACTTGGAGACAGCATCTGTGACAGCCTAATTGGCTTACATGCCTTCACAGGCTACGACACTGTCAGTGCATTCGCTGGTCGAGGGAAGCTGAATGCCCTGAAGATAGTGAGAAAGCACACTTCCTGCCAAGAGACTTTTAGTCAACTGGGACAGACATGGAATGTGAGTGATGAGCTGTTCCAGAAAATTGAGCAGTTCACCTGTCGGATGTATGTTGCTAATAGCAGCACTGCTGAGGTGAACAAACTGCGTTACCAGCTCTTCTGCACCAAAAGGGGAGAGGTTGAGTCCAGCCAGCTGCCACCATGTAGAGACTGTCTCTTTATGCATGTTCAACGAGCCAACTATCAGGCAGCAATATGGAAGTGCTGTCTGCAGGCTAACCCTGTGGTGCCAAGCCCTACTGAGTATGGATGGACAGACGATGAAGGCAAGCTGGCCATTTACTGGATGCGCTCCCCACCTGCACCAGATGTGGTCTTGGAAATGCTAACATGCAAGTGTGTGCATTCATGCAAAATGCCAAGCTGCATGTGCCTGTCAAATGGACTTCCATGCACAGACATGTGCAGGCTACAGACCTGCAGTAACCAAAAACAGCAGGATGGTCCAGAACTGGACTTTGAACTTGGGGAGTCAGATGATGAGAGAAACGAGCAGTTTGATGAATGACAGTGTGATGATTCTGATGGTATTACTGTGGTAGTAGTCTATTGATGCACAGGATGTTGATTCTGGACTTGGTTATCCAGAGCTTGATAACAATAATGTAACCATATTCACATATACCCATTACCCTACCCATTACCATTACATATACCCACTAATGATATGGGATTACATGTATCATTGACTAAGTATATGTAAATGTCAATGTTGTTTAAAATATTAAAATAGTTCATTACCTCACTATGGTATTCCTTTTTATCATGTATTTTGATTGTGTATTTAAACAAATGTATAGAGACCAGTTTGTGACCTAACTGGCTTTGGTCTAGTTCTCATTTAAGGCTCACAATCACCTCACACAATGAAATAGTATGGGTATATTATACATTTCCTGAATCTTTATCGTCCTGTGAGTATTCCAGTTTTTGTGTTTTGTGTCCCTGATATTCCTAGATGCCACAGGGCTAAAAGAAAGTATATAGTTTAGGCGAAAATTGCAGAAAGATGTGTGATATTGACGGGTTGAAGAGCTCAAGTGACCTCTATATTTGTGAGAAATATCCACAACAGGTCTTGAATGAAAGCTAAGAAGGTCCCCTTTAAAATGATACCAAAGACAATATTATAGAACATTGAAAAATGTCCTGACCATGAGGCTAAACCAGGATATGCACCAGCGTCTAAAATGCAATTTAGTTTAGCGGGTGGTTAACTTCATGAGCTGATAACTGTGATACAGCTGCCACTCAGGAATGGTTATCATACCAAAATATCATCTACAGACATGGATCCTTTCAAAAATTATAAGTAAGTTTTGCCACCTTGAGTGTACCGAAATATCGTCTGGCCCATGGACTAAATATGCCGCCAAGCATTTTTGTACCGGCGTCATGGCGCCAGATGCTGTGATACATCCGGCACGGATCCGGCCCAGTTTCATTTCGCTGTCTTGGCTATTTCACCATAAACATTCCCTCGTGCAGCTTGAAATGGAGAGTAAACCCAGGGTTGAATCAGGGAGGCAATGATGATAGAAACTAATGACTCATGGCGTGGTACAAAGTTAAGACTAATTAATTCAACCAAATTATCTGAATCAACTTTCAAGCAGAATCTTGATTCCATGCTGCTGCTGCTGAAACATGCTGCTTTTCCAGCAGACACGTGGCAGCCTTCCGGTGTTTCCGCCTTCAGAAAATGTAGCCACACCAGCAGCTGCACCGCATCAGCAACACCACAGCGCCACCTGGCGCAGCGGGGCTGAACTGCACTGCCACAGGCTGCATCTAGGGTCCTGATAAAGGCAACCAGCCCCACCAAACCAGGAGTACCCAGACTATGACCCTGTAATGCTTAAGTAACTGGCATGTTTCTGTTACTGCCACATTATTTACTGCCCTAAACGGTGATTCCCATGTCACCTTTACACTTTTCATTCTGCCCAGTATCCTGCCCAGTATCCTATCCATTCTGCCCAGTATCCTATCCATTCTGCCCAGTATCCTGCCCAGTATCCTATCCATTCTGCCCAGTCATCCTATCCAGAACTGCTTCTTTTCCACTGTTGCTACAATACTGTTGAGAATTGTCTACTGGAAGACTTGTCACACATGAGTTACATACATGTATCACGTAAAGCAGATAATTACATGTTACAGAGCTCATCTTTTCCCAGAGGTGGGATTTTCCTGAGATAACGTGTTATATTTGTATTCATAAACTACAAGATGTCCTTGTTCTGGGGTTCTGGAGGTTTTCTCGTGGTACTGGTACTGTGCACTCTGGAAAGACAAACTGAGCCTAAATTGGCCCACAGCATGCAAAATAAATTAATCTCCTGTGTATTTGTTTACTGCTCGTTCTGAAGAGTTGGCATTTTTCACCACAAATACTTTGAAGTCTTACCGGGTGGTTGACAACACAAGCTGTTCAGCAGATGTCTCCATGCTCAGTGTGAACTGGGTGTCATCCTGTGTTAATCCTGAGAGAAGACATGTGTTCTTTACTGTCCCCGCTTGAAAAGTGAATTAGTGAAATGCATGAAAAGTGAAGTTTGAGGGCCCAGGGGAGGGCCTGGCTGATCTGTGTGTTTATCTACAGCTGCAGTTTAGCGTCACATGAAGTGACACATCCACAGTCTCAGAGATGACGGAGGTGCACGAGTGGTGTGTGTGCAGATCTGACATGAGCTGATTCCTCACTGATGTTACGCCCCCACTTCATTTGTTGTCTAATAGGAAACGAAAGTAAGAGACATTTCTCATGAACCACACTTGATTTGCCCGACAAACAAATGTATATGGATTTAAGTGGGTCTTTTCTTCTTTTTTATGGCGTGTCTTGGTTTTCACCATACATTTTTTACTCCAGTATCCCGAAACATAAGTACCAGTAGATCCAGTTCACAGTCCCATCGCAGTGTGTTTACATGCAGGTTAAACATTTTATTTCAATCAGATTAAGGCAATAATTTTATTGTTGCAAAGTTCATGTAGACACCCATCTTAATTAAGTCAAATTCCATGTAGACACCCATCTTAATTAAATCAAAGACCATGTAGACCGCCATCTTAATTAAATCAAAGTCCTTGTAGACACCCATCTTAATTAAATCAAAGTCCATGTAGACCGCCATCTTAATTAAATCAAAGTCTAAAACGACACCAGTGTTGTGTGATTAACAGAGAGCTCTGTATGCACCCTAATCACTGCTCTTCTGAGAACTGATTTGTGCTGCCAACAAAATGGTAAACTAGCAGGGATTCCCCATGTGGCATCTACACCATCTACAACCATCTACACCATCCACACCATCTACATAATCTACAACCATCTACACCTTCTACACCATCGACATCATCTACACATCCTACACCATCTACATCATCTACACCTTCTGCACCAGCTACATCATCTACACGTTCTACACCATCTACACCCTCTACACCATCTACACCATTTACATCATCTACAACCATCTACACCATCTACACCCATCTAAATCATCTACACCATCTACATCATCTACACCATCTACAGGCCAGTGGCCACTCCTTCAAGGATGAGGATTTGCACATCCTTGATAGACTGAAGAGGTCACTTAGATAATGATGGCAAGTTTCTCCCACTAAACGTTGTGTCCAGATGAACTGATTCACCTTTCTGGGATCTCCTTACGTGCATTATTGAGCATGCATAAAGACAAAATGGTAGGGAATTCCCAGAATTCCCACCCCTGGCATCTGACCCGGAAACAATAGCCAAGGCTACCATGCTGAGCGGCAGTAAACAACCGAGGGACAACAACAAATATGTATTCTATGTAAAATGAAGGAGCACAGTACTGTGCAGTTTTTGGATGGGTGAGAAAACAGATTAAAACATTTTCTGAAACATGTTGAATACCATGTTGAATACCATGTTGGATACCATGTTGGATACCATGTTGGATACCATGTTGGAAGCAGCGCTGCACACAGCGTTACTTCCAATCCAGAACTCCATTGTCTAACAAGTCTTGTAAGCTCAGACTGGGCTCAGAAGAGAATAAGTGATGCAATCACATGTAGACATGTTAGTCATCCTCTCACCTTCATGGGATTATGACCTTCATCACATTGTGGGCTGCAGTGATCGACTGATCCCAGGTGAATATCAGTTCTCAGCTGTTCACTGAGCTTAGGAGAGAGGAACCATTGAGACTCTGGTGGAACAAAGAGCTGCTTATTTATTTTTATTTTACAAGCCTGGTTTTTCCACAGCTTGTGAGCTGACGTGAACATGTGAGCTAGATCTTTCTGTTTTTGTATTTGATTTGTATTTTCATCACAGTGTAATTCATGCAGCTCATTATAAATAAATAAAGTCGTGAGTCCTCGGGTTTTTACAGTGAACATTTTGTTACTTGTCTGAATTAACAAATGCAAACCCATGCGTGGACGACCTGCCTTGGTGCTCTCTGGCTGGCTAGTTGGCTGTTTACTGTAAATGAAATGTGTACAGATTGTATTTTCTCTCTTGTTCATTTTGCTGTGATCTCTGAAAGTGACATGCTGATATTCTGAGCTTGTGTATATATACTTTGAATTATAAATTAAACAAAATTGCATGTTTTTATCTTTTTATTGTGATAAAAAGATATTTTTCAAGTCCTTTGCAAAGATGTTGGTCCCAAATAAACACATCAAGTACACTCACATACAAGTACACCTACACGGAAATGTGAAATGAAATGTGTGTTTATACCTTATCGTGGGCTTATCATACCTTATCTTATCACTAGAATATCACTACATGTGCAGGTTCACTGTGACCTGCTATTCTGCAGGATACGTCTGCAGCATACTTCTGCGGGATACTTCTGCGGGATACTTCTGCGGGATACTTCTGCAGGATACTTCTGTGGGATACGGTCCTGTTGGCTGAAGCAGTCAGAAAATCAGATGTCTGGTTGTTCGGGCAGGTTGGAAGCCAAAGACGTTTAAATGAACCCCAAGGGAAAGCTTGGGGGTTTGCACCCCAAATTGTGCTTAAGTACACACAGCAAACACAAGACTAGGACACAGGAAGATATGCTTTAATCTAACTTGTCTTTTTAAAGTATTTGGGTTCGACACCGAGATAATGACCATGGAAGTGAAGCTGAAAAGTACCAGTTCTCAGCTTCAATTCTGTTTTAAGTCAGACAAAATAGGCAATAACAGTAATATTTGTAAGCATTCTCACATGATAATTTTCAATTAATTTGTTTATGGCACGGTTACCTCACAGCAAGAAGGTCCTGGGTTCGAACCCCAGGCCATTCCAGGTCCTTTCTGTGTGGAGTTTTTAATGTTCTCTCCTTTTCTGTGTGGGTTTCCTACGGGTGCTCCTGTTTTCTCCCACCATCAAAAAGACATGCATGTTAGGGTTAATACTCCTGCCTGTGCCCCTGAGCAAAGCAATGGAAAGAAGAACTGGAGTTAGTCCCCGGGCGCTGCAGCTGTCCACTGCTCCTATACAATAGATTACATGCAGTGAACACATTCACTGTAAGAATACAATGACAAATGAAGTGGCTATCGGCTTTAATGTTCTACAACATCCCTGCACATCACTTGGCATTTTAGTGTGTGTGTGTGTGTGTGTGTGTGTGTGTGTGTGTGTGTGTGTGTGTGTGTGTGTGTGTGTGTGTGTGTGTGTGTGTGTGTGTGTGTGTATAAATTCTTTATGAGACAGTACAAGCCTGTTTCATGCCATAAGCAATCATCGGCTGTCAGCTGACAAAGAATTTACTTGACTCAATGGATTATTTTGCTCCTTAGTTGTTGAGTACTTTCCCTACCGTTGAGTGATCCTTTTAACAAAGTTATACATACACACACACACACACACACACACACACACACACACACATACATACACACACACTATATGTACAAAAGTATTGGGACACACCTGTTAATCACTGAATTCCGGTGTTTCATTCAGACCCATTGCCACAGGTGTATAAAATCCAGCAGCTAGACATGCAGTCTGTATTTACAAACATTTCTGAAAGAATGGGTCGTTTTGAACAGCTCAGGGAATTCAAGCATGGCTTAAAGTGTTAAAATTACAGTTAAAGTTAAAAATGGCAAAGGTGGCATAAGTCAGTTCGTGAAATTTCTTCCCTGCTAGATATTCCATGGTCAACTGTAATTGGTATTATTGAAAAGTGGAAGCGTTTAGGAACAACAGCAACTCAGCCACGAAGTGGCAGACCACGTAAAGTCACACAGTGGGGTCAACGACTGCTGAGGTGCATAGTGTGTAAAAGTCACCAACACTGTTGACTCAATGACTGCAGAGTTCCAAACTTCCTCTGGCATTAACATCAGCACAAAAACTGTGTGCCAGGAGCTTCATGGAATGGGTTTCCATGGCCGAGCAGCTGCATGCAAGCCTTACATCACCAAGCACAATGCCAAGCATTGGATGGAGTGGTGTAAAGCACATGGCTACTGGACTCTGGAGCAGTAGAAACGTGTTCTGGGGAGTGACGAATCACGCTTCTCTGTCTGGCAGTCGGATGGACAAGTCTGGGTTTGGCGGATGCCAGGAGAACGTTACCTGCCTGACTGCATTGTGCCAACTATAAAGTTTGGTGGAGGACGGATAATGGTATGGGGGTTGTTTTTCAGGGGTTGGGCTAGGCCCCTTACTTCCAGTGATCCAGTTCCAGCACGGTATTGTCAGGAGCAGGTGAGTTTGACGTTGATCGCACGCACTGTTCTTTGTGATGTTTTTTGTGTTGTTTCTAAACCAATATACAGTGTCTTCCTTCGTGTCTGGTACAAAGGAGAATGTTCTCTTCATCTGGCTATACACTACAAAAGTTCAGATTTTAAATCAAACAATTTCATATGTGGTTAAAGTACAGATTTTCAGCTTTTTTTTAAAAAAATACAAAAGAATTTCAACGAAAACAAATCGAACTGAACAATTACATTTGAAAGACTCTGATATTTTTTACATTTTAACATCCCCAAATCTCATTTACCCACATCCTGCCCCCCTCTATATACTCCTGCCCCTTCCCGCAGGCCCCTTCTCTGAACAGAATTAAACCACATTACAATAGGTTAAATATAAACATGAAAAAGGAAACAAAAGAAAAAAAATAGATTAAAAAAAGAAATAACAAAATACTAAAGAAGCGAGTAAATAAATGAAAGAATAACTACTGTACTTGCATCTGAGCCATTTTAATGGCCTTGTTGGGTTTTATGAGGTTGGGTAACTGCTGGCTATGTATGTGATGGGCAAGCCGCAAGGTACTCACTCACCCCAGGCCGGCCCAAGCCCAATTTCTATGGCGCCACCTCGCCAGGAGGGAGGCAATCAACACATTCAATCAATGGCTTCCAGTGAGAGCAAAACCTATCAGAGGAGACCCTCAGTGTAAACTTTATTTTTTTCCAGTTTAAGCAGAAACAAAATGTCCCGTAGCCACGCTTTAATAGAGGGTGGCTGAGACGATTTCCAAAGGATGAGGATTTTTCTATGGGCGATTAAAGAGGCAAAGGCAATAACATTAGATTGGATAGTCGTAGTGATTTCGTCTGGTGGTCTATCAAAGATTGCTATGTGAGGGGACGGACAGATTTTCAACTTCAAAATCTCTGAAATCATGTTAAAAAATTAATGCCAGAAGCCAGTTAGTTTGGGACATGACCAGAACATATGAACCAAATCGCAAGAGGCTAGGGAACATCTTTCACAATTTTCATCCACTTTGCTTGGGTAACGTTTGGCGAGCTTAGCCTTCCTATAATAGAGTCTATGAACTACTTTGAACTGTATGACACTGGGCCTAGCACAACTAGTGGAGGAGTTGACAGTTTCCAGAGCCTTTTTTCCAGAAAGCATCTGAAAAAGTGGTCTGCCGTTCTTTTTCCCAACGAACTCTAATATTGATGACTGACTTATCCGCTGGGGATAAAAGGTCGTAGAAATAGGAGACATGGTGTCCGCGGCGGTGTAGCGGTCTAAGCATCGGCTTTGTGTCGATGCAGTTGCCCATAGGGGACCGGGGGTTGGCGCCTCCGTCTCGTCAGATCCGACTATGGCCGGATTCGATGAAGCAGCAATAATTGGCAACGCTGTCTTCGGGAGGGGGCGGAGTCGGCTTGTGTTCATCACATGAATGCGTCTGTGTGTGTGTTGGAAAACGCAGCGGTTCGGCCTGGATTCGCCTTGTCACAAAAGTAGTGAGGCGTCTCCTTCAAGACTGCCAGCTGGAGAGATGCAGTTGGCGAACGCATGCAGTACTAGGGTGGGTATTCGAAATAGAATAGGGATCGATTGGCCGCTAAATTGGGAGAAAAAAGGAAAAATCAGAAATATATGTATATATAAAAAGAAATAGGAGACATGGCCCTTGGATAAAGTTCCCATCTTGAGTAATAAATCTATGCCCCTAGGAGGGCGGATTTGAGGGAAGAGGGGGGTATGAGTTCCACCTAAGTTTCGTAGCTGAAGGTAACTGAAGAAATCAGGATGGTCTAAGTGAAAGTCCGGACGCAGTTGATCGAGTCTGGCAAATAGACCATCTATATACAAATCTCCCAGGCGGCGGAGACCTCTCCTTTCCAGCAAGGAATACTGAGGATCCATCTTGGCTGGCATAAACAAGTGATTGTTAGATACCGGAGTTGCTTGGGGGAGGGAAGACCAACCAAAATGGCGCCTGACCTGTGCCTAGATCTTCAAGGTGCCCATTACAATGGAGTTAGAGGTGAATTTTGAAGGGGAAAGGGGTAGGGCGCTTCACGCAAGAGCTTGGGGTGAAGAAGATGAGCATGACTTTGCCTCAATCTTACACCAGCTGCTTTGAGGTGAGGTGAACCAGAGCATGATCTTGTGGGCATTAGCGGCCCAATAGAAGCCTATGATGCTGGGAAATCCAAGTACCCCCAGGGACCTGTTCCTCTGCAGTAATGTTCTTCCAGCTCTTAGATGTTTACCAGCCCAGATGAATGAAGAAATTATACTGTTAATTGTGGTAAAAAAAAAGAGAAGAAGATCTGGGCAAGAAGATAGGTAGACACTGGAACATGTATAGATATCTAAGTAATATGTTCATTTTTACTGTCTGTACTCTTCCCACCAGGGAGAGTGGTAAGCGACTCCACCCCTGTAAGTCAGCCTTGGTCGTGAGGGTAGTGAAGTTTCTCTTCCGTAATGTGCGAATGGATCGTGTGATTTGGATACCTAGATAATTGAATCCTGCATTAGATAGCCTGAAAGGTAGGGACGATAATGATATCTCTGTAGCCAGTTGGTTGACAGGAAAACTCTTACTTTTGTGGATATTTAATTTGTATCCTGAAATCACACCAAAAGATTTCAAAATTGAAATAATATGAGGGATACTAACTAAAGGATCACTCACATACAAAAGGAGATCGTCAGCATATAGTGAAACTCTGTGCTCAGCGCCCCACCTCCGAATCCCCTTCAGTCAGGCCCGTAGCCAGAAACATATTTTGGGGGGGGTCGGGCAACACTGCCGAAAGCTATCGGTAAATAAAATTTCCACACTGTATACTATAGCCTAATACCCAACCGTACGGTAAATGGCAACGTATTAATGGCCCATAGATAATCATCAATGCATTAATAAATAAAAGTGGGTCTTACCTTATAAAAGCAGGTCCAATCGTCTTTTTTGTCTGCAAAAGATGTCCAGCACCTCTTCCGGCGTCACCACAATTAGTCCATGGGCCAGACGATATTTCGGTACACTCAAGGTGGCAAAACTTACTTATAATTTTTGAAAGGATCCATGTCTGTAGATGATATTTTGGTATGATAACCATTCCTGAGTGGCAGCTGTATCACAGTTATCAGCTCATGAAGTTAACCACCCGCTAAACTAAATTGCATTTTAGACGCTGGTGCATATCCTGGTTTAGCCTCATGGTCCGGACATTTTTCAATGTTCTATAATATTGTCTTTGGTATCATTTTAAAGGGGACCTTCTTAGCTTTCATTCAAGCCCTGTTGTGGATATTTCTCACAAATATAGAGGTCACTTGAGCTCTTCAACCCGTCAATAACACACATCTTTCTGCAATGTTCGCCTAAACTATATACTTTCTTTTAGCCCTGTGGCATCTAGGAATATCAGGGACACAAAACACAAAAACTGGAATACTCACAGGACGATAAAGATTCAGGAAATGTATAATATACCCATACTATTTCATTGTGTGAGGTGATTGTGAGCCTTAAATGAGAACTAGACCAAAGCCAGTTAGGTCACAAACTGGTCTCTATACATTTGTTTAAATACACAATCAAAATACATGATAAAAAGGAATACCATAGTGAGGTAATGAACTATTTTAATATTTTAAACAACATTGACATTTACATATACTTAGTCAATGATACATGTAATCCCATATCATTAGTGGGTATATGTAATGGTAATGGGTAGGGTAATGGGTATATGTGAATATGGTTACATTATTGTTATCAAGCTCTGGGTAACCAAGTCCAGAATCAACATCCTGTGCATCAATAGACTACTACCACAGTAATACCATCAGAATCATCACACTGTCATTCATCAAACTGCTCGTTTCTCTCATCATCTGACTCCCCAAGTTCAAAGTCCAGTTCTGGACCATCCTGCTGTTTTTGGTTACTGCAGGTCTGTAACCTGCACATGTCTGTGCATGGAAGTCCATTTGACAGGCACATGCAGCTTGGCATTTTGCATGAATGCACACACTTGCATGTTAGCATTTCCAAGACCACATCTGGTGCAGGTGGGGAGCGCATCCAGTAAATGGCCAGCTTGCCTTCATCGTCTGTCCATCCATACTCAGTAGGGCTTGGCACCACAGGGTTAGCCTGCAGACAGCACTTCCATATTGCTGCCTGATAGTTGTCTCGTTGAACATGCATAAAGAGACAGTCTCTACATGGTGGCAGCTGGCTGGACTCAACCTCTCCCCTTTTGGTGCAGAAGAGCTGGTAACGCAGTTTGTTCACCTCAGCAGTGCTGCTATTAGCAACATACATCCGACAGGTGAACTGCTCAATTTTCTGGAACAGCTCATCACTCACATTCCATGTCTGTCCCAGTTGACTAAAAGTCTCTTGGCAGGAAGTGTGCTTTCTCACTATCTTCAGGGCATTCAGCTTCCCTCGACCAGCGAATGCACTGACAGTGTCGCAGCCTGTGAAGGCATGTAAGCCAATTAGGCTGTCACAGATGCTGTCTCCAAGTGAACTTGCCAGTTTGGTGATGTCGACAAACCGTGTGCGGTTCTGAGTCCCACACTTCTGGTAGATGGGACAGGTGATGTCCTTCTGGAAGCCAAGACAAAGCACCATGACATCAGTGTCCTCAGCTGTGATGATAACTGACTTTGAGCCCGCATTTGCAGACGGGTGTCAGCTTCTTCATGTGTGGAGTGCAGTTCTGCTGCTTCCTCACACCCATCTTCTGTCAACTTGTAGCAGGTTTCCTCACAGGTCATGTACAACACCTTGCCATGCAGCATAGCTCTGTATCGTGGGAGTTTCCACTCTTCCACCAGAAACTTGATGAGACTGGTCTTGTTGGAGGAACTGCACAGAAATTTTCTCCACTGCTGGACGTGGTGTCCCCCTGCAAGATTCTTGTACTGGAGAGTGATGTCTCCACCCCGGTTCAGTCGTTCAGCATCTTTGATCGAAGTCTGGTGATAGACATCAAAAACAACATCAATCCTCCCACTCTGTGCTCCCTCATGGAGGACCTGGGTGAAGGCTGACTCTGCCACCTGTGCAAAGGTTTTGTTGTTGCCATTCATTTTTTGGACCAGGCTCATCCCATCAATGATGGAAGTAGATGGGATTGGGATGTCTTCTGCAGGAGATACATTCTTTTCAAGCTCTCTGGCAAGTGCAGCCTTGTTTGTTTTTCGTAAGGACCCATCAGCATTTGCCAGTGCCCATGGTAGTGGGCCCAATGGGTAGGCAAGGACATCCTTCAGATTCACCTTCCTGCTTTCAGCCACCAGGATCATGTGACTGAAAAGGTTTCTATCTGCCTTCAGAACCACATCCTGTGCTTTCTTTCCATGAGCTTGTTTTGTGCTGACATTGGAGAATGTTTTCAGACTTTGCTTGGTCATCTTGTCGTGGAATTTCACAGGTGGTGGGTCTGCATCTAACCTTGTTTGCTGGAATGCTTGGTAGGCCTCTTCTCCTTTCTCAAGAGCTCTCAAGAGATCTATGGTCACATCAGGTGGAGCCATGTTGCCAGTGGAGAGGCTAACCAAATCAATCTCATCAGGGGACATAGGATTGAGCCAGTTATTCTCCATAAGGTCCATGAGAGACTGGACATCTGCTTCATCTCTCTTGATCCTTGGACTCTGTAGATCTGGATGAGACCATTTGCACCTGCCTTGACCTGTCAGGTCTCTCAGCTGTCTGAGGTACATGCTTCTATACTCAGCTGTGAGATAATATTTGGTCACAGCTCCTGGCTTCAAGCTGAATCCCTTTGTCCCTCCAGCTGTTTGGGTGTCTTTGTTCACCGTTTCTTCTATAGCTTGGTCAACAGGGATTCGGCCAAAGGGATTGGTGGAGCCCAGTTGGACTGAGAAGCCTCCTTCCATGAATTCTGTGTACACATCTGGGTGTGTGATGGGCAGCTCAGACATCTGGGCGTAGTAGTAGGGGTGGTAGCGTGCATAATTCATCCTGTCATAAGCAAAGCACCATGGGATCATTGCTCGAATGCTAGCCAAGTGTAGCATCCAGTCTCCCTCTCTGGATGCTCGGATGAGCCCCAACAAGATTTCAACCATGTCCAAATAGGACATCCAGAAGTTCGAGAGGCTGCCGTTTCCACCTATAAGGAACTCACGGTAGACTTCAAATAGATCCATGATGCGTGTACAAGAGCTGTTCTCGAGGACCTCCTTCAAAGCATGTTGTGAGACTTCTTTCCCAAGGCTGTCAATGGTCTTCAGTGTCTCATTCAGGTGAACCATGTCATTCCTGTGAGTTTCTTCCAACCAGGACAGGAAACCATTCAAGGTCAGTCGCATGAGAGCCTCATACAGGAGCTTGTGTAGTCGCACTGCCCTGTTGTACTTGCGGCCATCCATAACACCAGCAATTGAGCCTTCTGCAATCATGCCAGACTCAATGCAGAGGTCTTTGAGTCCAGCATCTTGGAAACGCTTTCCTATTATTGCCAGCAGTGTGCAGATGGTGCGGAATACCCCAAGCCTAACGATGATATCATGGAACTTGTCATGGTGTTTCCATGTGATCTCGACAGCCTTCGCATACAGGGCTTGGTCAAAGACACAGACAATCTTCCTCAGGCCTAAGCACTGCATGATGCTCAGTGACTGGTTAAGCACCTCGTTGACAGTAGACATTTGTGTCGCTGGAGCATTGATGGTAGGCAGATAGCCTATATTGTCGGGGATGACCGTCATCTCTCCTCGAGTCAGGATGTTGAAGCCTGTCCAGCTGCTGACTGACTGTTCTTCTTGTTGTGACGTGCGTGCTAGGACCCAAAGAAGGTTTTTCTCTCTGGCAAGCTTAGTATTGGCTGCAGTATCGGCATCTGACTTTTTGCTTTGTGGTGGCCCTACCCGTTGTCCAGCATTGTAAGTTGGTAACATTGGTGGGGGTCCATCAATGCTTCTCTTCTTTGTTTTGG
Organism: Lampris incognitus; assembly: GCF_029633865.1. Lineage (NCBI taxonomy): Eukaryota > Metazoa > Chordata > Actinopteri > Lampriformes > Lampridae > Lampris > Lampris incognitus. Next base: position 57,444,721 of record NC_079213.1, read on the forward strand.
GAACAGTGGGCATGGGTTGGACAGGAAGTGGGTTGACTGGCTTTGCTTGCACAGCAATCCCATTGACTCTGTGAGATGTCCCCTCACCACTGACAGTTTCTTCAAGACGGTCGATATTGTCCCAGGCTAAAGTTGTGAATATGCCAGGATGGATGTTAGCTGGAAGGGCAATGCCACTCCCTGATGATGAGAGTTTCTGGAGACACAGGGCAGTGTTGATCTCTTCCATCTGTGAATAGGACACACTGTGACCAAGTCGGTTGAGGATGTTTATCAACTCTACATTTCCTGTCAACGATTTGACACTGAATGGCAGAACAATGTGCTTGGAAGGCTTGGTATTTCCACATGTCACTGCATATACTATGTCATGGCCAAATGACTGCAGAAGGCACTGCACTCTCTGGGATGCATGATCAGGATCATTTGAGCCTGTGAGTAGAGAGTACAGGAAGATAATGAGCGACTCTGGAATGGTAGGACATTCTGCTTCTGGTTTGACTTCAGGCGGCCAGGTTTGAGGAACATCTTGACTTTTAATGTCTGCTCTCAATTTGATGGCTGCTTTGGCTATACCATCTTGTGCACTGACACTTTTCAGGGTCTGCAGCTCCCTTTTGAGAGACTAATTTTCTTTGGCAAGTTCCCTCATGGACAAGTTATTGGGATAGAGGAGGAATTTTCCTTTCTCATCAGGGAATATCTGCAAGGCTCCAGCAAACTCACTCTCCAGGTTTCGCCTTATGTGCTTCTTGGTTGATTCCTTGACTTGGGCAATGCCTTGGGAGTTCATTGAAGCTACCAGTCTAGAAGAGAGATCAGTCATTGTCATCACTTGAGGATTGCCAAAAAGCTCCATCCTGATGAAGAGGAACAGCTCATTGTATGCCTTATTCACAGCAGCTTCATACTGGGCTGCAGCATCATCATCTTCATTGCTGGCAACCTCTCCTTTGGAAACCTCTTCTTTGGTGTAAAGTCTATAGCATGACCTGTGGTAGTGCCCTTCAGCTGCTACAAGGTCTCTACTCACAATGGCAAGGATTCTGCTGTCCCTTTTCTTTGTGGCTGCACTCCTGATCTTTGCATCAGCTCGCAGTTCTCGACACTGCACCAGTACTTCTCTCGTATTCTGTCTCTTGGAATATTTGCTGTTTTTCTGACAAAATATGCACTCTGCATCATAAGTCCTAGATGTACTTGGAGCATGTCGAGCTACTCTCTTAGATTGTTTCTCTTCAGCAGAGACACAACTTTTCTTTTCTTTTGTAAGGAGGCCATCAAGAATTTGCTTCATAGTGAAGATACTGCGACACTTTCTGTGGTAGTAGATTGCTGGAATCTGTCCCTCAGGAATGTCTTTTGCCAGTTTCAAAACTGGTGCATGATTTCGTATCTGAGCTGCCCTGAGCAGAGCTCTCCATGAGTCGACACTTTGTAGTGAAACCAGCTTATCTGTATCATCAGAACAGTGGATAATGCACTCCACCCGTGGGCGCTTGGGTATTGGGTAAAAACTTGCTTGTTCACCAGTGGCCATATTCAGTCAGTTTTCACCTGCCACATACAAACAAATACATGTAACTTAGGTGTATGAACACTACTAAAACAAAGTTTACTTTGCTTCACCAGCGTCATATTACCATTATTTATCTTACATAGCCACAAATAGATACATTACCTAGTTGCTATGCAACAGCTGTATTTTGTCCACATGAGGCCGCTAAAATCAACACAAGATGAAAGTTCCTCGTAGCCACTTTAACTAATCATATTAACATATACATTAAAAGAACATGCTAACATTATGGGAAATTAGCTTACAATCTTCTCCAGAGTGAGACAAGAAGATAGATACCAGTTTCCTCTATATGTGTTTAGTAGAAAGCTATCTGGCTGCACGTTAGCCTAGCTTAGCACAATGAATGGAAGTACACAGTACTGGTTATCCTTGGTTGTTGGCCAACTAAGAACTGTCCCAGAGTTTAAGCTAGGCTAATCGGTACCAGGGGTGTTGAAATGCTATATTTGTAAAAATCTGGGCAAATACACAATCGTGAGAGGCACAGAAACAGGTTTCCTGAAAGAAAAATGAAATAGCTGCTCATTTGGAAAGGTTATCATGTATTATTTTACTTCTGTTAGTGTACCAAATAAAATGGCACCAGTGAAGTTGTGTCACCTTGGGTGATATCGATATCTGGTCTGACCCATGGACTAACTGGCTTTGGTCTAGTTAGTTTCTTAGTAATAATGCCCTTCTAATTTAAGGTTCACAATCACCTCACACAATTAAATAGTATGGGTATATTATACATTTCCTGAATCTTTACAGTCCTGTGAGTATTCCAGTTTTTGTGTTTTGTGTCCCTGATATTCCTAGATGCCACAGGGCTAAAAGAAAGTATATAGTTTAGGCGAACATTGCAGAAAGATGTGTGTTATTGACGGGTTGAAGAGCTCATGTGACCTCTATATTTGTGAGAAATATCCACAACAGGGCTTGAATGAAAGCTAAGAAGGTCCCCTTTAAAATGATACCAAAGACAGTATTATAGAACATTGAAAAATGTCCTGACCATGAGGCTAAACCAGGATATGCACCAGCGTCTAAAATGCAATTTACTTTAGGGGGTGGTTAACTTCATGAGCTGATAACTGTGATACAGCTGCCACTCAGGAATGGTTATCATACCAAAATATCATCTACAGACATGGATCCTTTCAAAAATTATAAGTAAGTTTTGCCACCTTGAGTGTACCGAAATAGGAAATTTTGGGCTCTGGCCCATGGACTAAATGTCTCTGTGCTCCGAGAGCAATGTCAGTCCATTAAGCCGTCTTTCCGTCATTGTACTGTGCATTTTGTCCTTGATCCTTCCCAGACGGGAAAAACTTCTCTCGACATGGGCACTGGTGACAGGAAGCGTGGTCAAAACGCGGAGAAGCTTGAAGATGCTTGGAAACAACTCACTGTTACAGGCATTTAATGCCTCAATGGCATTTTGTGGAACATAAGTTGTATCTTTCCATTTATCCCGTCAGGTGTCAATTTCTGACTTTACAACTTCCAGATGTGGTGACACTTCGTCAGGATACATACAGGTTGGAGAGCGCGTGAGCTGAGCTGTCGTTCAGCATGCTGACCTTAGATGGTAGTAAGGAGCAGAGGTTGGAGATCACATTTCTGTGTTTGCCGAAGCGTTCCTTCATCTGTGATGAATAAAAGTCAAGCATTACTATGAAAAGCTTTTGCCAGTAGTGATTTTCACATGCCTTCAATGGATCCTCATTGCAGTCCATGCCTCTTGGTGGTCGAAATTCAACCCCATACTTGGCTGCTTGGGAAGAGGTCTTTTGGGAAATCTGCCTGAACTCCATCTCAGAGTTAGCCCTCATCTCATCTACCTGCTTAATAACAGCATCAGCAGCTGAAACGCAACTCACCAAGTCACAATTTTCCTTCTGAAGGAAGGTGGACAGGTGGTAGGTTTTTGCAAGCATCTTCTCACTCACATTCATGGACAGCATGAAATCTGCATTGTCAATTGAATTAAAGAGCTGAGTGGCTTTGACAGATGTGTCTCCTGTGAAGGTTTCACTGATTTTCTGCAGGCTGGATCGCACAGGGTCTAAAAGCTCGTTGAATGTAAATATTGCGTCGTGGCGTTCGACCCATCTCGTTTCACACAACTTCGTCAGTCGCGTTTTCTTGCAGTCGGGTAAAAGACGCTCCGTCTCGTGTCGCAGACTGGCAGACCGCAAAGCCGAATCATGGAAAAAAGTGCAGATTTCCGAGACAATTCCAAAGCAATTTCGCACCATTTGTACAGTGCAGCACTTGTTTAGGACCAAATTCAAACTGTGGCTGGCACAGTGCACATAAACTGCTTGCTTGTGCTTCTCTTTGATTTTAGCTTGGGCACCATTTAAACGGACACTCATGGCAGATGCGCCGTCGTATCCCTGGCCACGTAAAAACTGTAAATCAACGCCTGCATTTGTCAACTGACTTTCGATTGAATTGGCGATTGCCTCCCCGGTTAACTTCTCGATATCAACAAAGGACAAAAAAATCCTCTCTGATGCTATATTGGCTGTCATGCTGGTTCACGTATCTGACACAGACAGAAAGCTGCTCCCGCCCTGAAACATCTTTCATTTCATCTGCCAACACAGCGAAACACTGCGCGGAGTTTACTTTCTGCACCAGTTTGTTTGTTATCACATCTCCAATTATGCTGATTATTTCATTTTGTACATCAGGACTGCAGTAGCTAGCGTTTGCTGCACATTTACTCAAGTGTTGTAACAGTACTGTGTCGCCAGATGTAGCCCTAAACCTGAGTAAAGCCCTGAAATGTCCGTCATTGTGAGTTGGCTCATTCAATGTCACTGGTCCTGAATCAATATCACCTCTCAGGGCGAGTTCTTGGCGACCGCAAAAAATCAACGTTGCAATGAAGCTTTTGAGTTTTTCTCTATTTTCTTGGACTCGCTTTTTTCTCTCAGAATCTAGCCTCAGTGAAATTGCATCATTTTATTGTTGAGAACCATTTGGAAATTGTCCGCTTTCAAACATGCATCCTTGTGATATTGTGGTGGACACGTATTGGGGACAGAATTCAACCCAGGAACTAAGGGTTAAGTCATGGTTGCCCTGGCAGGTTAACGCAGGGTTAAGTTATGGTTGTCCAGCCAGTTTTCTGGTTATTTTGCCACCTCCGCTCAGTCGAGCTGTGGGTTTTGTTTGTCTCGCTGATTTACCGTGGATTAAAGAAAGTTGCCTACACGGCTAAAGTGTGAACCTACGGTCTTCTCCGTTACTTCGGCTCTACACTGGTGACCCCGACGTGATTTTCGGATAAGTTTTCTGAAACCACACACATTATGGCTACGAACGCCGTTGCAATTAAACTGCCGGAGTTTTGGGAGTCTTCCGCGGCTACATGGTTCGCGCAGGCTGAGGCACAGTTCGCGCTCAGAGACATAACAGCAGACGAGACCAGGTACTACTACGTATTGGCAGCGCTGGGGTGCGCTACGGCTTCCAGGATAAGCGGTTTCATAACCAACCCACCGGCCGATGGTAAATACGCCGCACTTAAACATCTCCTCCTTGAAACTTTTGAACTGTCTGCAACGGAGAGAGCACGTCGCCTCTTCGCAATTCAGGGCTTGGGAGATGGCAAACCATCGGAGCTAATGAGCAGGATGTTAAACCTACTGGGTCAAGAAAAGCCATGTTTCCTGTTTATGGAGCTGTTTCTGCGCAACATGCCGCCCCACGTCCAGACTGCGCTCGCTAACTCCACCATCACTGATCCCCGTGAGCTGGCAAAGGAGGCTGACCGATTCTTCGTCGCTACACAACGTTCCTCCCATGCCGGGGTGCTGGCTCCTACCTTCACTGGCCCCCCGCCGACATCGCGGGCGTGGCCCGACGGTGGCGCCACAGCATCAGACCGCTACAAGCCCTCTGGACTCTGTATGTACCACGCTCGATTTGGTGCGAAAGCTAAACGGTGCCGTTCCCCCTGCAACTACAGGCCGACGGGAAACGAGAGGGCCAACACTCAGTAGTGGCCATGAGTGTTGGCGATACGAGCAGGCTACTCTTCATCCTCGACACCATCTCCGGTCGGCGATTTCTTTGTGACACGGGCGCACAGAGAAGCGTGCTCCCTGCTACTGACGTCGACATCATGGGCGGGGAGCGGGGCCCCCAGTTGGCGACGGCTGACGGCAGCCCTATCCACACCTACGGCGTGCGGTCTGTAGAACTGTGTTTTGGTGGACAACGTTTCACGTGGGAGTTCGTCATGGCCAATGTAACGCTTCCCCTCCTCGGAGCTGATTTTTTGTGCGCTTACGGTTTACTAGTGGACATTCAGAACAGCCGTCTGGTCGATGCCTTAACCTTCTCCTCCTTCGCATGTACGCGGAGGGAAGCGGCCTATGCAGGTCTAGCCAACTCTCTCTCAGAGGCAGACAAGTTCACCCGCCTCCTCGCTGAGTTCCCTGACCTCACCCAGCCTACCTTCTCTGCACCCACCGCTAAGCATGGGGTGGAGCATCACATTGCTACGAAGGGGCCCCCGGTCTACGCCAGAGCCAGGCGTCTCGACCCCGCCAAACTCGCCATTGCCAAGTCTGAGTTCGAGCACCTGGAACGCATGGGGATCATCCGCCGCTCTGACAGCCCGTGGGCGTCCCCACTCCACATCGTCGCTAAGCCTGATGGAGGTTGGCGCCCATGCGGGGACTACCGCCGACTAAATGACGCCACCACGCCTGACCGCTATCCTGTCCCGCATATCCAGGACTTTTCTGCAAACCTGTCTGGCAAATGCGTCTTCTCAAAAGTCGACCTGGTCCGTGGTTATCATCAAGTTCCCGTGCACCCCTCAGACATCCCCAAGACAGCAGTGACAACCCCATTCGGCCTATTTGAATTCCTACGAATGCCATTTGGACTCAAAAACGCGGCCCAGTCCTTTCAGCGGCTGATGGATTCAGTGCTCCGTGGCCTTCCTTTCATCTTCGTCTATTTGGACGACATACTCATCGCCAGCGCCTCCGAGGAAGAACACCTGTCCCATCTTCATGCCCTCTTCACACGCCTCAGCCAGCATGGGCTGATCGTCAACCCGGCGAAGTGCCGGTTCGGGCTGACAGCCATGGATTTCCTCGGGCACCGCATCACTGGGGACGGGGCAGTCCCCCTGCCCTCAAAGGTGGAAGCGGTGGCGGCCTTTCCGCGCCCCCAAACAGCTCGTGCGCTCAGGGAGTTCATCGGGATGGTGACATTCTACCACCGCTTCATTCCTCGAGCCGCCTTTATCATCCGGCCACTGTACGAGGCGCTGAAAGGCATGTCCCCCAACCAGGCGGTCGACTGGACAGCAGAGCGGGACCGTGCGTTCACCGAGACTAAAGCTGCGCTCTCCCAGGCTACCCTGCTAGCGCATCCTTCACCTACAGCGCCTATTTCCATAACCACGGATGCATCGGACTATGCTGTTGGTGCGGTTCACGAACAGTGGGTGGGGGGGGCTTGGCAGCCTTTGGCCTTTTTCAGTCGCCAGCTTACACCCCGAGAGCGCAAGTATAGTACTTTTGACAGGGAACTCCTCGGTCTCTGGCTCGCCGTCCGGCATTTCCGTTTCCTGCTAGAGGGCCGCGAGTTTACTGCGTACGTGGACCACAAGCCCCTCACGTTTGCCATGTCCAAGACGGCCGAGCCATGGTCCGCTCGCCAGCAGCGACAACTCTCCTACATTTCGGAATTCGCTACCGACATCCAGCACGTCGCTGGTAAGTCTAACCAGGTAGCTGACTGCCTGTCTAGGGCAGTGATTGGAGCGGTCCACCTAGGCCTTGACTATGCACAGATGGCTGCTGACCAGGCCACGGACCCGAGCATCCTCCGTCTCCGGGCCTCCGACACGGGGCTCCGCCTGCAGGACGTTCCTTTCAGCGACACAGGTGTCACCCTCCTGTGTGACGTCTCCACAGGACAGCCCAGGCCCATCGTCCCGCACAGCTGGAGACGCCCCGTATTTGAAGCTGTGCACGGCCTCTCTCATCCAGGCGGTAAGCCATCCGTGCGCCTGACCTCTGCTAAGTTTGTGTGGGAGGGACTTAAGAGAGACGTGAAAGCGTGGGCCGACTCGTGTGTTGCCTGTCAGCGGGCTAAGATACACCGCCACATTAAGGCGCCCCTGGAACGCTTCGCAGTGCCGGAGAGACGATTTGACCATGTCCACGTCGACCTGGTTGGTCCCCTACCCCCCTCCCATGGGTTCACCTACCTCTTCACTGTGGTGGACAGGACTACGCGCTGGCCTGAAGCTGTTCCCCTGGCATCCACGACGTCTGCTGATGTGGCCCGGGCTTTTATTGGGTCGTGGGTCTCACGTTTCGGTACGCCTTCCGACCTTTCATCTGACCGTGGGCCACAGTTTACCTCAGAGCTATGGAATGCTGTGGGTGAGGCTCTGGGCGTCAAGCTTCATCGCACTACCGCCTACCACCCTCAGGCGAACGGCCTATGTGAGCGCTTCCACCGGTCCATGAAGGCTGCGCTTCGGGCTACTCTCAAGGACTGCAACTGGGTTGACAAGCTCCCATGGGTCATGCTGGGCCTGCGGACCGCCCCGAAGGAAGACCTACAAGCCTCCTCTGCGGAGCTGGTGTACGGCACGCCGCTGCGAGTCCCAGGCGATTTCATGCCCAATGCAACGCGTCCCTGGTCAGCTGTGGACCAACGAGCCTCCTTGCTGGACGGGGTCAGAGCTTTCACACCCGTCCCTACCGCCCAACACGGCGCTCCGGTGTCCCAGGTGCCCCCAGGTCTGCAGTCAGCGGACTACGTGTTCATCCGTCACGACGCACACCGCCCCCCTCTGCAACCCCCTTATGACGGCCCCTTCCGCGTCCTGGAACGGGGAACTAAACACCTGGTGGTGGATTTTGGGGGCACGGCCGAGCATGTTTCAGTGGACCGAGTTAAACCCGCACACCTGGACTTGACGCAGCCGTTGGAGTTAGCCCAACCTCCTCGTCGCGGTCGTCCCCCGGCTCCGCCTCCTCCCCCCGTGGAGGCCCGAGCTGCCTCTTCTGCTCCTCAGGCCGACCTCCACAGGCCCGCGTCAATTCGCGTCTTAAGCTATGACGTAGGCACGTCCCTGTTGCGTAGGCGCGCGCGCGCGAATTTGCTTCCGGCTCCATTGACTTGTTGACAATATGCCTCACTGCTGTGTCCCCCTTTGTTTAAATCGATCAGAGAGTAAAACTGAGACCAAACTGTCTTTCTATCGCTTTCCTCCGAAAGACAAAGATAAGAAGAGGTGGCTGCAGTTAATACGGTAAGTTGCTATTGAAGAAATGCATTGAAAATCGAAGTTTGGCGCCGACTTTTGTGCTAAGTGCAGACTAGCTACCCTGCACTGCAGACTAGCTACTACCGGTAGCTACCCTCTTGTTACCGAAATCCACGTTACATACTAGACAGGTATTTAGATTTTTAGCTAATTCAACAAGCGAGGATCAATATATGTGCTTTTCCATATGTTTTTCTGCTCAATAAGGCTTTAATCAGAGTTTAGTGGAGGGTAAACAAGCATCGGTTAGCCACTTATGTTGTTACTACTACGACCCTGTCTGTGAAGACATACAGTTACTGTAAGCAAGCATTATGTCAGCTACACACTCGGAAAACTGCATTATTCTATGCATTGTTAGCCCATGATTATCTAAAACGAGATGATGCATCTCAAGGGGATTATCATTAAAGAGACTTGGAGTAAATGCATGAATAAGCAGGGGTACAGTACGTTAGATAGTCCAGGTGAATGTGCTGTTTCTGCCTGTTTTGTTACAGTAGTTTCACTTCTAACTTTTCCCATATAAATCAAACAATGAAACTTCATATCTACAAAAAATAATGTTTCTGTAGGGAGACTGACATCTAATTCTAAAGCCTTACTATGTAACCTTTCCTTTATGAAAAGGCTATGAAAAGGCTATAATATTTGCCCCCCCCCCCCAAAAAAAATCTGTATTGTATAGTATGTGAATACAATATAACTTGCCCAATCTGTATGGTAGACTGTTTGTATAATATCATTATACAATCTTTACAGTAGAGTATGTTAACACAATAGAAATTGTGTTTTAAAGAATTGATGGTTAAAGTGGCATTCTTTAACTTTTTTTGATAAAAAATAAAGTTGATTTTGGTCACAATTTACCACTATCTTTCACTGAAGGAGGTAACAGAGGACTGATTTAGCCTATTTCCCATTCACAAATCCTTCACCATCTGTTACAATGCCCATGTTTGTGACTGTCTAACCAGACACAGACACAAAAATGGGCATTGTAGCAGATGCTGAAGATTTCATGAATGGGAAATAGGCTGAATTAGTAGTGTTACCTCCTTCAGTGAAAGATAGTGGTAAATCTTGACCAAAATCAACTTTATTTTTTATCGAAAAAAGTTAAAGAATGCCACTTTAATTGTTCAAATCCAGGGCAGACGATAAGTTACAATACAGCTTCAAGTTTTCATTGCCAATCATTTCTAAATCTCTCATTCTTTTTTTTTTTTTACAGGCGTGATGGCTTTACACCAAGCCCCTGCTCAAGGGTGTGCAGTTGGCATTTTCCAAATGGCAAAGCTGCTGGCCCATCACGTTTTGCTTGGAACGAGGGGAAGACTTTCCCAGGCCACCTCAGCCTTCCACACAAGAAGAGAAAAACAGTACCACTCCCTCCCAGTGGTGAAGAAGGGACAAATGAACTTGAATTACAAAATTCAGACATTGCAACCGCAGAGCCCCCTAGTACTTCAGACAACCCAACCGCAGAGACCCCTAGTACTTCAGACAACCCAACCGCAGACACCCCTAGTACTTCAGACAACCCAACCGCAGACACCCCTAGTACTTCAGACAACCCAACCGCAGACACCCCTAATACTTCAGACAACCCAACCACAGACACCCCTGGTACTTCAGACAACCCAACCGCAGACACCCCTAGTACTTCAGACAACCCAACCGCAGACACCCCTGGTACTTCAGACAACCCTTTTAACAGTGTTGCGCTGCTAGAGATAGAGGTTGACATGTTGAGAAGAGAGAATGAAAAATTGAAAAGAGAATTGGAGAAACAAAAACAGACCTTTTCCTTCAGCCAAATATCTTCCAATCGTGTCAAAGTAAAATATTTCACTGGCTTACCAGATGTTGCTACCGTCCTGGTTTTGGAAGCACTCTTATCTAAGTTTGAGCTACAATATCATTCGAATTGGACAGTCCAGTCTATGCCACTAGTCGATCAGTTGCTACTGACTTTGATGAAGCTCAAACTTAATTCTGGTCATGAAGACCTTGCAGCCAGGTTTAATTGCAGTACACCCACAGTTACCAACATTTTTATCACCATTGTCAGTGCCCTGTATGACATTTTATATGTTGGTATGCTTGAGAACAACATCCCCTCCATAGAGAAGAACCAGGCATCGTTGCCAGAGTGTTTCCGTCCGTTTCCTAACTGTAGGATTGTGCTCGATTGCACAGAGTTAGCAGTCTCCAGGACAGAGAGGCTTGACAAACAGAATCATTTATGGAGCCAGTACAAAAAACGGACCACACACAAAGCCTTAATAGGTGCGGCTCCTAATGGAGTGATAACATTTGTCAGTGACTATTATGGTGGAAGTGCCTCAGACAAGGCTATTACATTAGATTCTGGAGTTCTCAATCATCTACGCCCAGGAGACATGGTGATGGCAGATAAAGGCTTCACAATCCGGGACATCTTGCCAGAAGGGGTTTCACTCAACATCCCGTCTTTCCTTGTTAATGGACAGTTCACACAAGAAGAAGTTAAGAAAAACAAACTCATATCCAGTGCTAGGATCCATGTGGAGCGCTCCATTCAGAGGTTGAAATTGTTCAACATTTTGGACAATATCCCATATCAGTTCACTAAAAACATAAACAAAATACTGAAAGTGTGCGTGTGTCTTACCAACCTACAAACACCAATTCTTCGGGAAATAGCATGAAATGACTTGAATAAATGTAAGCAGAATCAGATTCATGTATTTATACTTTTAATAAAGTAATACTGACTTAAGAACACTGCTTGATTTTTTTAATCAAAACACATTTGTAACAAAATGCATAGTGCAAAAACTAATGTCACTGTAAAATGTATAAAGTGCAAAACATCAACATTGGTAACAAAATGCATAGTGCAAAAACTACTGTCAACGTAAAGAAGAGGATCACCATATGATGAATACAACATTTAAATATGCAAATTTGCATATTTAAATGATAATGATGTACCGTGCATGTTCACATCATGTATACTTTACATTACTTAACCACTTATCCAACCCATATGGTTGGACAGAGTCCTTCAGAGCTCTAACTAAGTGTCTTGTGTTTTATGTTATTATGTTATGCTCTCCTCGAACCATCACCTTAACGTGGTGGAGAGGTTTGAGTGACCCCATGAATCCCGAGAGCTATGTTGTCTGTAGCCTTGCGCTACTGTAGGGTCACACATGGCAAACTGGTCTAGGAGGGAACAGACTAAGAATGGTTCAAGAGCTGTGAGGAGTTGTGCCCCACAGTCCTTAAATACGCACAAAGGTTTAAATTTGATTAATTTGATTAATTAAATTTAATTAAAACCCTTGGCAAACTCGTCTGAGGATGACTAAATGAATGCTGGGGTTCATGTGGTTAAGACCATTCTTCTAATATTACATGTTTCCAAACATTTTGGACAAAATAGAACATGTTACATCAAGGTGCCCAGAGATTTCCTGGTGCCCAGCTGACCTGTATCCAACGTGGCCTATAACGTTAATAAGAAACAGATCGTAGCACACATGGTAGCCCTAAAATGGCTGTGATCTTACATGTAAGTCTATATTTCATTAATTCCTAATATGTATATTTTAAATTCATTAAACCTTTACAGCGTTACAGTATGTACGATCATAGAGCTAGACACATAAAAAGCTAGCCTTGGATCCAAGAACGTCAGAGTTATTTTAACAAGTCAAACGTCGGAAAACAATTATCTACCGACAAAATAAAGCACTGGCAGTCTTTATCCAAGGCTTATGAATCGCCAGTAAACGTGGGATATAACATCAGAAGCCAGAATACCCAACATTACCAAGCTAACGCTAGCTAACCCTGTTAGCTCACTCACCTCAACCTGATAAACTTTCTGTTTCATGGAAGCCTGTACCGTGCCTTTTATAATTCCCCCTGAAACATTTACGTTCACAACTCTATCTGAATTGAAAGCATTGAGACCCTTTTTCACCCTGAGAGGTTCGTCTTTAAAAAAAGACGTTAATGTAAATATATTTACGGGTTCAGACATATTGTTTTGAGTGGAAAATAATGCAGTGAGATTCCCCAAGGCACCGGAAGTATAACTCCGCCCACACGTGACGTCGCGTCGTGACGTCGTGCTTAAGAGCCGAATGCCTCCCAGAGACACTCCGGCCCCTGTTATCCGGAGCCGCCGCGGACGGCCTGTCGTCCACCCGCGCCTGCCTGACTTCGATTACTAGGGCGAATTCTGGGGGGGCTCATGTGGTGGACACGTATTGGGGACAGAATTCAACCCAGGAACTAAGGGTTAAGTCATGGTTGCCCTGGCAGGTTAACGCAGGGTTAAGTTATGGTTGTCCAGGCAGTTTTCTGGTTATTCTTGCCACCTCCGCTCAGTCGAGCTGTGGGTTTTGTTTGTCTCGCTGATTTACCGTGGATTAAAGAAAGTTGCCTACACGGCTAAAGTGTGAACCTACGGTCTTCTCCGTTACTTCGGCTCTACAATATGCCTTTTGTGCATGGTCTTTGAACGTCTCTAAAGCATGTCTCCAGTCTGAGAAGTGGACATTAATTAGCTTGCCAGCTTTTCTGTGCCCTCCCTTGCCCACATGCTCGACTGCAAATGCAACACAGTGCTTACAAAAACAACCGTCCGACCTTGTTGAGTACACTAGCCAGCTAAACTGGTCAATCCAATGACGTTGGAAACGTAGTTTACCTCCTAGTTTTGTAGGGAATGTTTGTCCGATATTGGCCGTCCAGTCCAGTGAGTATATTTCTCTTCTCTGTTCGTCTGATATTTTCCCACCAATATAATCCACAAAGTCGTGTGAAAACGTTTCCGAGGTAGAGGACGGCGGGTCTGCTAACTCTGGCTCCGTTTCCGAGGAGGAGGGCAGTGGGTCTGTAATGAATGAAAGGTCACGTGTTTAACTTGACCTACTCACGGGTGTACGTGCAGTGCGCGTGACGTATACAGGAAGTTAGAAGCGCATGTTATGAAGGTTGTATGTCGGATGAACGCTAGTAAAAGCTACACAGTTAAGAACCTACGAAGTCGGCTCGTTCTTGAATTATTCTTATGTCAGTAAGACAAGGCGTCTACGGACATTACATGGTGTCAGAATAGTCTGTGTATCGGAACACGAGCGGTCATGCCGAAGTTTAATCCGCCGAGTGAATTCAAGTTTGACTGCCCCGTTGAATGGCCGCAGTGGAAACAACGGTTCTCGCGATTCAGGCTCGCGACAAAGCTGGATAAAGACGACGGGGAGATTCAAGTGAGTTCGCTGATTTATGCAATGGGCGGCGAGGCTGAAAAGATATTCAGCTCGTTTGACTTCGCGGCGGAGGGTGATAAAGTGGACTATGATATCGTACTGAAAAAGTTCGACGACTACTTTATTCCCCGCCGTAACATCATACATGAGAGGGCGTGCTTCTATCAACATAGCCAGCAGCCAGGAGAAACAGCGGAGATGTACATCCGGGCATTGTATGAGCTGTCTGAACACTGTGAGTTTGGGGACAAGAGGGATGAACATATCAGAGACCGTCTGGTAGTGGGCATAAAAGATAAGGTGCTCTCCCGTCAGTTCCAGCTCACAGCGGACCTTACTCTGGTGAAAGTCATTGAACAAGTGCGCCAGGCGGAGGCAATAACAAAGCAGCTCAGCCTCCAAGCTAACCAACCAGAGGCCCTGCTGGCTAACGTCAATGTTGTCCGATGGCGGGACGAACGCCAAAACAAAAAGGGCGGACAGCGTCATGGTGGCGGCAGTCCGGCAACCAACAAAGTAGATGAATGCGGGAGGTGCGGCAAGACGCAGCACACCGATGAGCGGAAGTGTCCTGCAACGAACAGTAAGTGCAACAAGTGTCGTAAAAAGGGACATTGGGAGCGTGTATGTCACTCTAAAGCGGTGAGAGAAGTCACTGAAGAGGTTAAACAGCTGTACTTTCTGGGAGAAGTTGGCAAAGAGAGCAGTCAGGAAGATTGGACTGTTAGTTTAACAATAAGTGATGTACCAATAACCTTTAAAATTGACACGGGGGCTGACGCTACTGTTATCAACCAAGGGACATTTAAAAAGCTGAAGCCAAACATAAAACTGGGACCTCCTGACACATGCTTCATAAGCCCAGGTGGAAACATCAGCTGCATAGGACAGTTTCAAGCCACAACCAAATACAAGGAGAAACAATACTCCTTTCCAGTGTATGTGATCAAGGGGAGAGGCAGCTGTCTGCTGAGTCGTCCAGAGGCAGTGGAGATGGGTCTAGTGAAGCGGATGAATGAGGTCAGTGGAGTTTTCGGTTCAAGTGGACTGCTGAAAACAGACCCAGTGAAAATAGCTCTGGTGGAGGGTGCCCAGCCATACGCGGTGCATACAGCCAGACGGATACCGCTGCCACTTGTACCACCGGTTAAGAAAGAACTGCAGCGCATGGAAAATGAGGGCATTATTGAAAAAGTGACTCAGCCCACAGAATGGTGCGCCGCTATGGTGCCGGTGCTGAAACCGAACAAGAAAGAGGTTTGCTGCTGCGCTGACCTCAGGAGGCTGAATCGAGCGGTGAAACGTGAGAAATACGTGCTGCCCACTATGGAGGAAATAATGCCAAGGCTCGCAGGGTCAAAGTTCTTCACAACGTTGGATGCAGCAAGTGGGTTTTACCAGATCCCCTTGCATGAAGACAGCAGGGGGCTCACCACTTTCATCACCCCATTTGGGAGGTATGCTTTCTGCCGCCTTCCATTTGGTATAACGAGTGCTCCAGAGATTTTCCAGAGAAAGATGGCGGAAACTCTGACCGGGCTAGAGGGCACAGAGGTGTACATGGATGACATCCTTATACATGGAGAGACTGAGGAAATCCATGACCGGCGCCTAGCAGAGGCGCTGGGGGTCATTGAAACAGCAGGTCTCAAACTGAACCAAGCGAAATGCAAGTTCAAACAGAAACAAGTCCGCTTCCTTGGTCATATCATCAACGAGGCAGGCATCAGACCTGACCCGGACAAAGTGGCCGGAATAGAGAACTTTCCTCAGCCCCAGAACGTGACGGAACTCAAGAGGTTCCTCGGGATGGTGAACTATTTGGCAAAATACGTCCCAGAGCTGTCCACTGTAGGTCAGCCGCTTTATGGACTGCTTAAAGCAACGACAGAGTGGCTGTGGGGACCTGCACAGAACACAGCATTCCAAGACCTTAAAGCAGCACTCGCCACCGCCCCGGTACTCACCTTTTATGACGTCACTAAGGCTACGGTGGTGTCAGCAGATGCCAGCAGCTACGGGCTGGGAGGCGTTCTGCTCCAGCAGCACGGGGAACACTGGAAGCCCGTGGCCTACTGCTCCCGACGGCTGAGTGACGCAGAGACAAGGTACGCACAGATCGAGAAAGAGTGCTTAGCCAGCGTCTGGGCATGTGAAAGGTTCGAGAAGTACTTGTTTGGGCTTGACAATTTCAGACTTGTCACCGATCATAAACCACTAGTGCCTCTCATGAACAGCAAAGACTTGGATAATGTGCCCATTAGGTGCCAGAGACTGTTAATGAGGCTGATGCGTTTCAACGCAGTGGCTGAATACGCACCAGGCAAAACTTTAGCTGTGGCTGATGCACTCTCCAGAGGCCCAGAGCAGTGCTACGGAGATGGTGCTTCTCATGATGATGTTGCAGCGCACATTGATGCCATCGTGTGCCAGGTGCCTGCCACACCTCAAAGGATGCAGGAGATAAAACAGAGCACGGATGGGGATCTGCAGCTCCAGACAGTGTTGGGCTTCATCAGACACGGCTGGCCTGAGTATGTCGATAAAGTGCCGGAGACAGTCAGAGACTTTTATCAGGTGAGAGGGGAGTTATCTGAGGTAGATGGTTTAGTCATCAGAGGCAGTCGTATCGTCATTCCCACAGAGATGAGGGAGGTGATCTTAGACAGAATACACGACGGGCACCAGGGGATAGTTAAGTGCAGAGAGAGAGCTAGCCAGTCAGTGTGGTGGCCCAAAATGACAGAGCACATTACAACAAAGATACAGCAATGTCAATTCTGCAGAGAACACAAGAACACACAGAGAAAAGAGCCTTTAATGTCAAGTGAGCTCCCATCCAGACCATGGCAGAAAGTTGGCATAGACCTGTGTGAGTACAAAAAGCAAAACTACTTGATAGTGTCTGACTATTATTCCAGGTTTTTGGAGATCCTAAATCTACCAACAACTACTAGCAGTCAGGTTGTAGCTAGGCTGAAGGCTACATTTGCACGTTTTGGTATCCCTGAAATTGTAGTTAGTGATAATGGGCCACAGCTAGTTTCAGAAGAGATGAGGAGGTTCAGTGAGGATTATGATTTCATCCATGTGACTTCAAGCCCACACTACCCCCAGAGTAATGGACAGGCAGAGAGGGCTGTTCAGATAGCCAAAAGCATATTAAGGCAGGAAGACCCTCTCCTCGCCCTGTTGACATACAGAGCTACACCCTCTTCTTCCACTGGAGCCAGTCCAGCGGAATTGCTCATGGGTAGGAGACTCAGAACCACCTTACCCACATTGCAGCATAACCTGAAACCGGCCTGGCCTAAAGAGGAACTGATCAAAACCGCTGACGCCGCAGACAAATCGAGGCAGGCTTTCTACTACAACCGCAGGAACGGCGTGCGGACACTGCGCCCACTGAACTCGGGTGACGCAGTACTCACCAAACCTGATGGACAGAAAACATGGACAATGCCAGCAGTTGTTCACAGTCAGAGCTCCACTCCCAGATCCTACATAGTGGAGACAGCTCAAGGTGAACATTACAGAAGGAACAGGCGCCACCTGTTGGCCACACCTAAAACACTCACCTTTGTCATTAGGGATCCTGACCATGTCACTCCAGGGGAGAATGGAAACATGGATGAGTCCCGAGCAGCAGAAAGGCCAACTTCCACACCACATGTTACTCGCTCTGGCAGGGTGAGCAAGCCTGCAATCCGGCTGGATTTGTGAGGCGTATGGACTTGTGTACTGTGGGGGATTTTTTATTTTTTTTTGTGAAAAGGGGGGTGATATACAGGTTAGAAAATCATCTTAGAGGGGGAGATGTAATGAATGAAAGGTCACGTGTTTAACTTGACCTACTCACGGGTGTACGTGCAGTGCGCGTGACGTATACAGGAAGTTAGAAGCGCATGTTATGAAGGTTGTATGTCGGATGAACGCTAGTAAAAGCTACACAGTTAAGAACCTACGAAGTCGGCTCGTTCTTGAATTATTCTTATGTCAGTAAGACAAGGCGTCTACGGACATTACAGGGTCTGCTAACACTTGCTCCGGGAAAGTCGGTAATGTTAGTGACCAGATCATCTGTAATGTTCTTGTTTTTCTTTTTTGAGTCGGGACACGTTGAAACAAAAAAATCACTGATTTTACGAATATTAACTTTACTGCTCTTGCCTGATTTACAGGCAGCTTTCGGCGGCTCCATTGCTTTTGAAAAGCAAACTATAGATCGACCATTTAGCTAGCATAACCAGTGGCAGGTTGCTTAGCTGACTCGTCAGACCCCTGAGCCAATCAAAAGCGTGTGATTTTATTTGTTTTACGAAACAGACCAATAAGATACATCATGTTTGGAAACAAATTAACTGACAGGTTTAACGCCTGTCAGTCACGATAGATACAGTGTATGAGTAGGCTAGAGGGGCGGTGACAAATAATCAAAACGATAACTAAATAATTATCGGTGCCATTTCAGACGGGCCGTGGGGTATCGGGGGGGGGGGGGGTTCAGACACGAAAACCACCTACCTGGCTACGTGCCTGCCTTCAGTCCTTTCTCCACCTTCAGGGCGATTGATAGTGGTTCAATAGCGATAGCAAACAAGCTCATCTTGTTTTGATCCTTTATGATGTTTTGGCATCGTGCTGGAGTGTTAAAAGACGGTTAGCCGCCCACGACTCTACTTCAGAACTATGTGGGATGGTGAAAAAGTAAGACTTGAAAGAAATTGGTGGGAGAGCCTGAGGTTATGCTTCCTCTCACATGTTCCCCAAACCGGAAGTCCCAATTTTCAGCTTTTATTAGAGGGTGTTTGTATAAATATCGGAGTCACATCCATGGATGAATTACATGGAGTCTATGTAATATACTAACTATTTTACATATCCATCATTCTCTATCTCTGTGTCCATATTTCGGGGTGTGGGAGTCCTGTCTCTGTGTGGGAGGGTGTAGTGGTGTGTGTTTGTGTGTACAGTGAATGATATATGTAAGATGTGTATCTTATTGTGGCACTGGGTGTGAGTTGGTATGTTTGTCTCTCTTGTTATACTGTAAACATGGAAAATGAATAAACAGAATTTTAAAAAATAAATAAATGTCGGCTTCACCATTTGGAAACGAACACTTATTTTAATATAGTCCCAGTATTTCAGACCACTTAAATTACCGGGACAAGTTAACATTATACAATAAAATAAAAAATTAAACAGTTAATAAAAGCTAATAAAACAAGTCCACTAATTTCACTGTAATCAAGTGTTCATAAAACCATGAGCGGGGGTGGGGTGCAGTCAGTGCTTTGTCCCGGTGCTCCCTGGCCAGTCCGCTACTGACACGGTCAGTAATAGAAGCTAAAGGCTGAAAAGCGGCACTGTAACCTCATATGAAGCTGTTTGATTTCAAATCTGAATGTATGTAGTAGCTACATAACCAGATGAAGAGAGAATGCTGTGTGACAGCTGACACCCCCCCCCCCCTTAGCTAACCGGTCAGTCAACTGCTGTTTGTTTCCTGTCCTCGGCAGTCCACCACACTGCAACCATCTTTTTATCTGCAGGTTACTGTGCACCTCAATCTCCGATGTGACCTTTGCACCGGGGACATCATTCGGGGTTAATATTATCGGATTTATAGCAGCATATACGTGACTTGGTGTTGTAAACGCGGCCATGCTGTACTGTCTAACGTGCTCCGCATGTCTGACTTCCTGTGACGTGCCTGTGGTATACTGACTACATGTTCATATTATACTTACCTGCAGTACCACCCCATACCCTAAGGAGGTACAGTTGACCCCTAGGCTTATCAAGTTGATGAGTTGAGACATACGCAGAAGAAGTAATGATAACTGAAATGACCACATGTGAATCTGTACGCTGTTCCGTGAGACTGAATAAAATCGGTAAACCCGAATCCGGTCAAACTCCATCTTTCCATAAAGAACGTTATCACATATTGGCGACGAGGATACTGGATGGATGGGGGAAGTTCCTGATTGAAGACGGATGCGACTGGATGAGTTCAGGTGGCGGACGGTAGGAAGACGTGCTAAGTACGGAGAACTAGCCAGGGCTAAATTGGACCGGAGGATTAACGAGCAGAAACGTAAAGATGAATGCAAGGATAGGCACCCTGTCGGCATTTGCTGCAAAGGAGCAGACTTGGGAAGAGTACTGCGAGATTCTCGACCAGTTTTTTGAAGCAAATGAAATTGATGGCGGAGAGAAGCAGAGAGCTATCCTCAGCGTGGTGGGACCAGCAACATACAAGCTCATAAGAAACCTGGTGAGTCTAGCAAAGCCTAGCTCGAAAACGTACAATGAGATAACAACTCTAATGAGAGAGCACTTCAATCCTAAACCGAGGGAGATCGTACAGAGATATACATTTGATTCCCGTTTCCGTCAGCCTAACGAGACCGTCATGCATATGTAGCAGAGCTGAGACGATTAGCTCATGATTGTAACTTTGGAACTACACTGGAACAGATGTGTTACGGTTCGCCCACCCCGCGCCGTGGCTCGCTCGCCCACCCCGCGCCGGCAGCCAATCAGCTCGTCAGGGCCGGGCTTAGTCGTCAGGGCTGGGCTTAAGTTTGCTGGTCTCCCAGCGCCCGTTTTCAGTTCGTGCCGTAACCTCCTCGCAGGAGTGGTTACTCTTCCCTCCCGGTGCATTTCTCTCCGAGTTTATCTCAGCCCTTGGTTTACTGTTTTCTCTGTGAAGTTTCCCTGTGGAAGTATCCTGCCGTGTTCCCAGTTTGGATTACCAGTGAGTTTTTTCTTGGACTTTCTCTGTTTGTTGTGCATTACCTGCAAAGTGGATTACTGGACTCTTCGTTACCGGGTGTGTTTTCTCGTTGGACCGTAGAGGGGCGTTTCGGTTCGTTTTCAAGTTAAAGGACAACTTCGGTTTTTTTGGACTTCCTGTTTTCTAAGTTGCTCATTGCCCTCCTGTGTTGACCGTTGTATGAGCTAGTAATAAAGCACCCCAGTTTCGGCTAACTCCATCTCTGCCTGGTGTCGTGCGCTTGGGGTCTTCCACAAACCCTAACAAGATGTTAAGAGACCGTCTAGTGTGCGGTATTAATGATGATCGGATTCAAAGACGTTTACTATCTGAAACAGACCTCACGTTTGAGAGGGCATTCAAGATGCCGTAGCTGCAGAGGCCGCCAGTGAAAATGCACAAGACCTGCAAGCAAAGCCACCGTTAGCATGTCACAGTATGAAAAGAGAGAAAGGGAGGAGATTGGAAAACGAGAGAGAAGGATGCTACCGATGTCATGGAAAGCAACACAGTGCAGCGGAGTGCAAGTTTAAAGCAGTCACTGTTGCGGAAAAGTTGGGCATATTGCCAAGGCTTGTAGAAACAGAAACAGAGGAGGTGCACCGCGCCCCACTGAGAAATCACACAGAGCAGAGCGACGCGCGCGGCCACATCCATCACACAATGTAGGCTGTGAGTGTGGGAGGCAGGATAGTGATAGTTCGGAACAAGAAGAAGAGGCATTTACATTAACTTGCCTGAAAACAGAAACCTCCATACAGAGAATAAAGCCATTTGAAGTAAATGTGGAAGCGAATAAGAAGAAAATAAATGTTGAAATTGACACAGGGTGTAGTGTGAGCGTCATGAATGAAATGAAGTTTAATAAGACGTGGGAAGAAAAACAACGCCCGTCAATAAAACAAACCAAACTCTCACTCAAATCATACACAGGAGAGAAAATTAAAGTAGTAGGAGTGGCTGAAGTGGATGTAAACTACGTGCAACAGGGGAAGACGTTGTCCCTAGTGGTGGTGAAAGGAACTGGACCTAGCTTGTTAGGAAGAGGATGGCTGGAGGCCCTGAAGCTGAAGTGGGATGAGATAAAGCATATGAGGACACAGAGACAGAGATTACCGGAAGTGCTCATGAAGCATGAGGATGTTTTCAAGCAAGAACTTGGCATGTTAAAAGGCATGAAAGCCTGTCCCAAGTTTCACAGGCCCCGCTCAGTTCCGTATGCCATGAGGGCGAAAGTAGAAGAGGAGCTAGAGAGACTACTGAAGGAGGGCATTATAGCGCCTGTTAAGTATGCTGAGTGGGCGGCGCCCATTGTACCTGTCCTGAAGCCAGATGGTTCAGTCAGGATATGTGGCGATTACAAACTAACAGTAAATGGCGCCTCTTCTCTAGAGCAATACCCTATTCCCCGCGTCGAAGACCTGTTCAATACACTAGCAGGAGGGGAACAGTTCTCCAAGCTCGATTTAAGCCACGCCTATCAACAGATCGTCATGGATGACGAGTCCAAGAAATACCTAACAATAAACACACACAGAGGCCTGTTCACCTACAGTAGGCTTGCGTTCAGAGTATCGTCAGCACCTGCGATTTTTCAGAGAACGATGGAAAGTCTGTTACAAGGCCTGCCTAGGGTAGCTGTTTATTTAGATGACGTATTATTGACGGGGAGAGATGAATCCGAACACCTGAGCACGTTGGACGAGGTGCTCAGGTGACTCAAAGAAGCCGGTCTGTGACTTCACAGATGCAAGTGTGCATTCTTACAGGCCGAAGTGGAATACTTAGGTCACAGGATCAATGCTGATGGTCTGCACCCAGTACATAGTAAGGTGAGAGCCATTGAGGAGGCCCCACCGCCAACCACAGTGACTGAGCTCAAGGCGTACCTAGGCCTGTTAAATTACTATAACAAATTTCTCCCCAATCTTGCCACACGTTTAGCTCCATTACTGCAGCTGTTAAGAAAATACGCTCCATGGGCCTGGAAAAAGGAACAGGAGGACGCTTTCCGTGTGTCCAAACAGCCGCTTAAATCAGCCAAAGTCCTGGGTCACTACACAGCAGACAAGGACTTGGTGCTGGCATGCAACGCCTCACCATACGGAGTTGGTGCCGTGATGTCACATGTCATGGGAGATTGAAGTGAAAAGCCATTAGGCTTCATGTCACGCACACTGACACCAGCCGAGAAGCGCTACTCGCAGCTCGATAAGGAGGGGTTAGCCATCATGTTCGGACTCAAGCGGTTCCAGAAATACATCTATGGACGTACATTCACAATCAGCACTGACCACAAACCGCTAATATTGCTTTTTCATGAGAAGAAGCCAGTGCCACAGATGGGGTCACCATGAGTGCAAAGGTGGGCAACACTGCTGAGATTTTACAAGTACAAAATCATATACAAACCCGGCAAGGAACACGCAAATGCAGATGCACTGAGCAGGTTGCCGCTGCCACAAACAGAGGAGGAAGACGACACAGAACAAGTCCTGATGCTGGAGGTGATGGAAGATCCACCTATCACAACAGCACAGGTAAAGCAGTGGACAGCGAAAGATGAGACACTCTCTCAAGTGCTCCTTTGGTGTCTGAAAGGATGGTCAAAAGAGGTGGAAACGGCATACAAACCCTACAGTCAGAGAAGACTGGAACTGAGTGTGAAAGATGGATGTGTGCTCTGGGGCGCAAGAGTGGTTGTTCCGAAGAGGAGAAGGGAAGCCATCTTGAAACAACTACACCACACACACCCAGGTATATCTAGAATGAAGGACTTAGCACTTTCGTACATATGGTGGCCAGGGATGGACTCCAACATTGAAAGGGAAGTACAGTCCTGCCACACATGTCAGGAAAACAGGAAGTCTCCAGCCGCAGCGCCTCTCCACCCCTGGGAGTGGCCTGAGACACCCTGGAACAGACTTCACATTGATTATGCCGGCCCTCATCTAGGTAAGATGTTTCTTATCATCGTAGACGCACACTCCAAATGGATTGACGTGTATCCAACGAATACCGCAACAAGCCAAGCAACTATCGAAAAGCTCAGACAGTGCTTTAGCACGCACGGGCTGCCCCAGACAATTGTATCTGACAACGGAACTTGCTTCACAAGCCAAGAGTTTGAGACGTTCCTGAAACAGAATGGCATACAGCACGTGACATCTGCGCCCTTCCACCCGGCATCAAACGGCCTGGCTGAAAGAGCCGTGCAGACATTCAAACAAGGTATAAAGAAAATAAAAGGAGACACTTTAGAAACAAAAATAGCCAGATTTCTATTCAATTACAGAATCACACCGCAAACCACTATTGGCTTGTCACCAGCGGAAATGCTGATGTCCAGGAGACTACGTTCAACACTAGATCTTCTACTGCCTGATGTGAAGTCCAAGATACGTAAGAAACAACTTAAACAAAAGGAACAACATGACACACAGTAAGTGGAGAAGTTTTTCCCCTGGTGATGATGTGTACATCCGTAACTACAGCTACGGGCCCAAGTGGGTACCAGCGGTGGTCGAGCAGAACACAGGACCTGTATCCTACACGGTACAGACAGGAGATGGACGCGTCATGAGACGTCATGTTGACCAAATACGGAGACGGCATGCAACAATGACCGAGACGTCCATGCCGGAGGTGACAGAGAAGCCTACCACTCTTCAGGAGCCGGAGCAAGCAGCGGAGGCCTTGCCTACAGACTCGACGGTTCCTGCTTCAGTGGAAAGGGAAGTCTCTGAGCCTGCTGAGATAGCTGAGGTTCACCCTCCAGACCCGCCAGACGTGAGAGCAGACCCACCACCAGTACTGCGCCGCTCTGAGCGCACAAGACAGGCTCCTACTTACCTGAAAGACTTTGTAAGTTAGTAGTGAGATCCCTCAAGCAAGAGCAAGAATGCGCTCTGGAAACCACTGGAAGGCTGGTAGTCTACCCACCTTCCTAGTTCATTATGGTGCTATGTTCAAGCATGATATGTAAAAAAAAAAACACACACACACGGGTAAACATTGTCATAATATGAAATGTTGAAATTAACTTTGAACATTTGATTAAATTAAAATTTTTATTTAGTTTTGAATTACTGTTACAGTACAATGTGTGAGCAGTTAAAAAAAAGAAAAGAAAGGTAACTTGAGGTTAAAGCTCACCCGAGTAGTTTACTCTTAAGGGGGGAGAGCTGTGTTATACTGACTACCTATTCATATTATACTTATCTGCAGTACCACCCCACACCCTAAGGAGGTACAGTTGACCCCTAGGCTTATCAAATTGATGAGTTGAGACATACGCAGAAGAAGTAGTGATAACTGAAATGACCACATGTGAATCTGTACGCTGTTCCGTGAGACTGAATAAAATCGGTAAACCCGAATCCGGTAAAAAAATCTTTCCATAAAGAACACGTTATCACGGTGCCCATAGCGACAGCGATGCCGTGACATCACCCGGACGCTGCCCCGTTGTTAACACGCACGTGATTGATCAGCTGCATCTACAAACATCTGTAGTTTCCGAACACAAACAGCACAACGAAAACAAGACGGTCCACACACGTGCATAGTGCTCCCGATTACGTTTATTCTGTTGCCCTTTGACCTTTCGACCACAACACGTGTTTGTCAAGACGTGAACAACATACACAAGATCAACAAGGAAACGGTGGGAGGCATAGATCATCTGGTCATAGTCAAATAAATAATTATTAATGAAAACGTAAGTGCCGCTCATTACGCCCGCGCACGCAGTTACATACATGAACTCAAAAATAGAATACTGATTGATCAAGTCGGCTTTATTTTCTGACAAGTAATTAAACTTAATACACCATTGACATATATGAAATAAGTGTGCTCTCAATTGTAGAAGTAAATCTGTATTTTTGTATTAACGCAAGCAAACTTCATGAGTACATACGGGTACTGTGTGACGGACAATGGTAACAGCCAATGAAATGCGCTGAGATTGACAAGTGGTCTGTGCGTGTATAATAGTGTGCAGCGGTCAATAAAGTTCCTCTTTCTACGTTGATCCCGGTAAGCGAGGAACTGACGCCTCACTGTGTATTTATTTCTCTGTAAAGTTAGCATTTATGTGGGTCAAGCACTGGGTATACACGCCAGAATCGCTGAACAGTTCAACTCTGACAGCAGGTTCTGGGCCCAGAGTTACCCAGAGGTAGTTATCAAGCGATTTGCCCCCGAGAGAAATACCGCAATGTACCGCGTGTGTGGGTTAGCATGCTAGCACCACGAGTAGAAGGGTCGCCGAGTCAAATAGCAGGGGCGAAAGACCCAGGATGGGAAGATCGCGCAGCCGTTGGTCCTGGAGATGAAAATAACTATGAACTGTGGGAGACGAATTTTTTGGGCTATCTCGGGTTACAATGGCTAAAGGACACTTTTAAATGAGCCTACCGACGATGATAGACGGGCAGTAGACGGAGCGGAAAATGCCGAGGTCCATGCGGAGTTAATCCAGTTTCTGGATGATAGAAGTGTGTCGCTGGTAATGCGGGAAGCACTGAAAATGCTGAGAGACTATTATGCAGGTAAAGGGAAGCCGCGTATAATTAGCCTGTATACGGAACTGACGTCACTTCAGAAGTGGAGCAGTGAGAGTGTGGCGCAGAGACAGCCAGCACCGCATTGAGAAACGCTGGTGAGACACTGAGTGATGGGCTGCTAGTAGCAATGATTTTGAAGGGACTAACAGAATCATTCAAACCGTTCGCTATTCATGTCACGCAAAGTGATGTGCCGATGCCTTTTGCCCAATTCAAGACCAAACTACGGAGCCACGAGGACACAGAACATGCGCGCAACAGCATCCGACGACAATGTCAGGAAGGCGCGAGTGCAGCCGAGTGCGAGACCCGCTCTGGCGAGTGCTGGTGATCGGAGAGCCACGAGTGCGGACATAGTGTGCTTCAGATGTGGCCTGAAAGGACACAAAGCCAGAGCACGTCAACGCAAGCAGTGGTGTAGTCGGTGCTGTCATGAACTGCGTTTGGACCTGACACCTGTGGGTACCCGTAAGGAGTGATGTCATACCCGGAAATGTTGTAACAGAATTTACTCAGTAAGTGTTGAAATGCGAGTATGCGTTTGTCGTTCGTTTTGATTCTGTAGCCCGTGGAATTAGATACCACACAGGACACAATTACTTCCGGGGTTCTTGTAGCTTTAATTTTATTGTTTGAACCTTCGAATGCAGATCGTTTTACTGAGTGCATACATTCCTGTGTCTTTCGAGCAAACAGCTCATAAATGTTCACAGATGTGGCAAGTTTAACAGAAAAGATTTTAAAAAAAGGGAAATAATAAATACAAAATACGGTGCAAAATACGGCAGTGGACTATGTACGTTAAACAGGGTTTCTCACTCTGTCAGTTACCTTTAAACAGAATTAAAATGCATATAAAACCTTTACTACCCAAATACAATGGCATGGTGTGGCTTTATGCACGCCAACATTACCTTGTCATGCCTGCAATGGCGAACAGCGGTCGACGGCTCGCGCCCAAAATCACCGAACATCAACTCCAGGAGCGTCTAAATCAAACCATCTTGTCAAATTACCGACATACAATATTGTTTGGAATAATGTTACAGGTATATTTCACAAGATATTTACCCTTACTTACTACGGAGTCAGAGCCTCGTCACACCGCAATCTTCAGGCGCTCCACACAAGAAAAAAAGAAAGAATACTGTTGCGGGACAGCTCCCTGACGGATAGTGACAGACAGACAGTCTGACTAAAGTAACGCGAGACCCTGTTAGCCAATGAGAAGAGACTTAGGAATGCGTGCGTGCTGCCTATTGTTATCCATTGCACAGCACAGCGTGGGTTAGTTCTTATAGTGGTTTACAGACTGTCACACAGTGTTAGCTTAGCATAACGTGTTAGCGATCAGACGTAACATTCCTGACTCCTACACCTCGACTGAGCTGACGCTAGACAGTGACTAACCAGCGACGACCATAATAGAACCAGTAAGAGTGATTACCAGCCCCCAGAGAGAGATCAGAGTGTGCAGCCAGTGACAGTGCGAGTGTCTGCAGAGTGAGACCATCCCAGCCAGGCTAGCCAGCGTCCGTCATCGTTTGCAGACTGCAGGAGCAGTGCAAGGTGGGTCGCTAAACCCGTAGCCTAGCCCGGCTAATTAACGCCAGAGACTGTGTTGTCGCACCATAATTCCCAGCCTCCAACTACTTAATATAAGAACATCTAAACCCAGTCCCGCGACAAGTGGTGTTCAGAAGTGGTGAAATTGGATTGCATTCTGTCTCCATACAGAATAGCGGTGCTATTGCTATTTACGTTAGCGTCCTTGCTAACTAGCAACCGGCTAATTACGTGCAGTAGCACTTTATCAAGGCCATCGTTGCATGTGATCTAGATGATGTTGGAACCTACTGAGGAGATCGAGCACGTGGAGCACGGTGCTGTAGGGGGGGGAGAGGATAGCGCTGTGGAAAGCGAAATGGAAAAGCAGATGTGTCGTCTAGCCCAAATGTTTGAGCGGTCCCTCCTTAACCAAGAAAAGCAGGAACAATCAATGGAGGAGGTGAAGTGCATGCTTAAAGGGGTACTTGTCGGGCGAGTTGTGCCACATCCCCAACCTCCCGCTGTGCAGCAATTGAGCACGGGACTCCACCCGCTCCCTAGTTCCCCGCAGCCATTCAATGGCTATCAGGAGGGCTTTGATAGTGGCCATGGAGCCAGTCATAGCATTACAACATTGGAGGTGCAGGACATGGAGTTAACTACTCCACTGGTCCCCCGTCCAGACGGACCGGATGTGAGACCCCGTGAATATGCTTTGCCCCCGGGAATGGAGAATGTCGGCCCAGTAGCGGATGGCCGCAACAGAAGTCACCATCCCAAACCCCTTGTCACCAGTACTCCAGCGGAGCGGGGTGGTAGGAGCGCCAGAGCCCGGAACGCATTTCCGGAAGGGAGTCACCATTTCCTGAGCACGCCCAGCCGGGGTGACGCGGCGCCGCCTACTGGTGGTACCGGAGGGCCGCCATCCGTCATAACAAATAGTCCAGTGGTAGGGAACGGTCGGGACCGGAGTAGTAGCTACAGGAGAGAAGTAGGACACGAAAGTGAAGTGAAGCTGCTAGCTACCTACGATGGGAAGGGCGACTGGGACTCCTTTATTGGCCCGTTTGAGAGGATGGCCCGAAAGCGGAATTGGAGCAAGGAAGTCTGCCTGGACATGCTCTACCTGCGACTGCGAGAAGGCGCTATGTCATTCGTTATGGCGCAACTGACTCCTATCCGCGAGGACTACGACAAGCTGGTGGAGCAGCTACGGCGCCGTTTCGGACGAGAAATACCCGAAAGTACTGCCCGCCGTAAACTGAGCGAGGTTCGGCAGGGGAAGGAGACTAGCCTGTCTGAATTTGGAGAGGAAGTACGGAAGCTGGTTACGCTAGCCTATCCAGGGGTCGACGTCGGACTGCAGGAGGAGTTCGCGGCCGAGGCGTTCCTGCGAGGCCTTCGCAACCAAAACATCGCCTACGAAGTCCTGGGCTCCGAACCTAAGACCCTGGCAGACGCCCTCAAGAAGGTAGAAGCCCGAGAATACGACTATCGAGCAACGCTTGGAAGGGAGAGCGAAGCTAAGGGGCGGATTCGCCGAGTGTCATGGGATGATGAGTGTAAAGGGGGAGCGCCAAACCCGACATCGACGGCCACCGGCGCGACGCAGTCCGACCTAAATGCTGACATCAAGGAGTTGAAAGCCGAGGTAGCGGCGCTGCTGCAGGAAATGCGGCGTTCCTGGAAACCGTCCCCCCCGCAGCTGACATCCGACACAGCCGAACAGAAGAAGGAGGAACGGGGCAGAACTCTAGAGCGGCCGGCGAGCAGCACTAATGGGCAGCGGCGTTACCAATCACCGAGTCCGGGCGCCACCCCTAGAGGCTCCTGTTACCAGTGTGGAGGCCAGGGCCACTTCAAACGAGACTGCACCTCCCGCTCACCGAGCCCTCACGTCAAGGAAAAGGCCGATAGCCAGCCAGCACCCCGCATAAACCGAGCAGCAGGAGATGGTCCTAGTCTGGTAGTGCCCATCACGGTCAACAAACTGGAACTCAAGTGCGTTGTGGACACCGGCGCGCAGGCGACCGTCATGTCTGAAGACACCTTCCGTCAGCTGGAGCTAGCTGGTCAGCCAAGTGTGGGGACTGCCGTCCTGAGGAACGCGGAGGAGGGGAAAGAAATGACCGAGACTCCGAAGTATAGAGTCACCATCCGCTTGGGCCGTAAGACCAAGGACTGGGACGTCTACGTCGCACCCATCCGCGACCCCTTTCTCCTGGGTCTGGACTTTATGCTAGCCGCCAGAGTCACAGTTTCGGTCGGAGGACAAGTACACGTTGATGGAGAACCGATCGGCACTGTCGTCATAGGCAGGTCGCTAGGAGAGTACACGGTTTCCAGAGTACTGCTGGAGTGCCCCTCGACTTTACCAGCGGAGAGCGAACGCGACGTCTGGGGTCTAGTGGAAGGCCCAAAGCCAGGAATTTCTGCCGTCCTGGAGCCCACTGGCCTTGCAGAAGGAGTCTCTTCAGGCAGTGTAGTAGTCGACGTTGCCAAGAGAGTCCCTGTGCGACTATGCAACTTGTCGCCCCGCGAAGTGACCCTAAGGAGAGGTGTTTGCTTGGGCGTGTTGGTTGAGGCAGAGGAAACCCCGTCCCTAGAGCCGAACCCCACGAACCCGGCGGAGAAGGAACAAGTGTCAGTGCGACGGCTGGAGTCCGCAACAGCCTTGGATCTACCAGACCATCTGTCATCCCTGTATGCAGCCGCCAGTAAGGAGCTCGAAGAGGGGCAGCAGAGAGCCCTACTGCAGCTTCTGGTCAAGCACAAGGAGGTCTTTGCAGCAGCAAACGACGACCTGGGCTGTTTTGATGCTGTCCAGCACCGCATCGACACCGGAGAGGGACGCCCAGTACGCCAGGCAGCCCGCCGCACACCGCTGGGGTTCCAGCAAGAGGAGGAACAGCACCTCCAGGAAATGCTGAAGGCTGGAGTGATAACGCCATCGACGTCTGAGTGGGCTTCACCTGTGGTCCTGGTGAGGAAGAAAGATGGAGGCGTTCGATGGTGTATCGACTACCGAAGACTCAATGAACTGACGCTGAAGGACGCGTACCCGCTTCCAAGGATTGAAGAGTGTCTGGACACCCTGGAAGGCGCAACCGTGTTCTCCACGTTAGACATGCAGAGTGGATACTGGCAAATTGGAGTCCATCCTGCTGACCGATGCAAGACGGCCTTCATTACTCGCTATGGCCTGTACGAGTACGCCCGAATGCCTTTCGGACTCTGCAACGCGCCAGGCACCTTCCAGAGGGCCATGGAGGTTGTCCTGCGCGGGTTGCAGTGGAAGAGCCTCCTCGTGTACCTAGATGACGTCATCGTCATTGGCCGCAGTGTTGAAGATGGGTTGAAGAACCTGGCCATCGTCCTCGAGCGGGTCCAAGCCAGCGGGCTCAAGCTCAAGCCCTCAAAGTGTCATCTCCTGCGCAGCGAAGTGCTTTTCCTGGGCCACATAGTGAGCGGACAGGGGATCGCTCCCAACCCCGAGCTGGTGAAGGCAGTGGAAGACTGGAGTCCACCCTCCAACATCACGGAGCTCCAGGCCTTTCTTGGGCTGTGCAACTACTACCGACGCTTCGTCCGCAACTTCTCTCTCATCTGCAACCCGCTGTACGAGCTTCAGAGTAAAGGAACAGAGTTCCACTGGACCGATCGCCAGCAGGAGGCGTTCGAGGAGATGAAGAAGAGACTCACATCCACTCCGGTGCTAGCCTACCCCACCAAAGATGGCGAGTTCATCCTCGACACTGACGCCTCAAACACCTGTATAGGCGCGGTGCTCTCGCAGGTCCAAGAGGGGGAGGAAAGGGTTGTCTCCTATGCCAGCGCCCACCTCCAAAAAGTCCAACAACGGTACTGCGTAACTCGCCGGGAGTTGCTGGCCGTAGTCCGGTTCGCCAGACAGTTCCGGCACTACCTGCTCGGACGGCACTTCACCTTGAGAACTGATCACAACAGCCTGACCTGGCTCTTCCGCTTTAAAAGTCCCGAAGGCCAACTAGCAAGGTGGATTGAGGAGCTTAGCCAGTTCCACTTCAAAATAGAGCATCGAGCAGGAGTCAAGCATGGCAACGCGGATGCACTTTCAAGGGCGCCAGCGCCAACTTGTGACTGCTACCGGGCAGGAGAAAGCCCCGACTCACTGCCCTGCCAAGGCTGCCCGTACTGCCGACGTGAACACCAGAGATGGGCAAGGTTCGACGAGGATGTCGACGACGTGGTCCCCCTGGCGATCCGTAGGACGACGAGGACCCCGGCGACTACGGATCCGGCGTCAAGACCTTCGACACCCGACCAGAACCCGGTGGACACTGCCGAGCCACCAGTGGACGAGAACTCAAACACTGGGATCCAGTCATCGCCACCCACTGTTAACTGGCTGCCCCAGTATACCGAGAAGGAGCTGGCAGAGTACCAGCGCAGTGACCCTTTGCTGAGGAAGCTTCACGCCTGGAAGGATGGAGGCCAGCTACCGTCTCAAGATGAAGTAGCCCTGGAGGGTCCGGCCGTGCGCAAGTTCTGGTTGTGCTGGGACCATGTGGAACGCCGTGGAGACGTTCTCTATTACCGCTGGGATGAGGGAACCGGCCAAGTCCCTGTCTACCGCCTGATAGTTCCAGCAGCCCTCCAACAAGAAGTCCTGCGTTCTTGCCACTGCCCTCCGCAGTCAGGCCACCTGGGAAGAGAAAAGACGTGCCACCGAGTCAAGCGGGAGTTCTTCTGGGTGGGACTGGCGGACAGCGTCCAACAATTTGTCCGCCGGTGCCCACAGTGCCAAGCCTGCAAGTCTTCCGGGAGGGTCGGCAGAGCTCAGATGCAACTGTTCCAGGCCGGTGCTCCCATGGACAGGGTCCACATAGATGTCGTCGGGCCGTTCCCTATCTCGGCATCCGGGAACAAGTACGTCCTTGTCATGGTGGACCAGTTCACCCGGTGGGTGGAGGTCGCAGCTATCCCTGAACAAACCGCGGAAGTGACTGCGACGAAGCTTCTACAGGAGTTCATCTCCCGGTTCGGGTCGCCCCTAGAAATCCACACAGATCAGGGACGCAACTTTGAAAGCAGCCTGTTCCGTGACCTCTGTGAGCTTCTCCAAATAGCCAAAACCAGAACGACTCCTTACCATCCTGCGTCGAATGGCCAAGTTGAGAGGTTTAATCGGACGCTTCTCCAAATGATCCGCTGCTACGTAGAGAAAAACCAGCGTGAGTGGGACAAGAACCTCCACCTCCTCGCCAGCGCATACCGCAGCTCACCCCATGCCCTTACAGGGTATACGCCGAACCGGATGATGCTTGGCCGTGAAGTCCACCAGCCCCAAGGACTCACTCTACGGGTGCAGGAGGCCAACGCCCATCGTAGTCCCCCAGCCGAATATATTGCTGACCTGGAAGCCAACATGCTAGACATCCACGAACTGGCACGTGAGCGTCTCCGTACATCTCAACTCCGGAGCAAGAAAGACCACGATCTGCGGGCCCGTCAACGCACATTCCACCCCGGAGATCTGGTGTATGTCAGGGACGACGCGCGAAAGAAGGGCCAATCGCCAAAGTTGAAGCCACGGTGGAGAGGCCCCGCACTCATAACAGAGAAGATGGGAAACGTCCTGTACCGTGTCCAAGAGGGCAGGAAGGAGAGAGTCCTCCACCATGACCGACTGTTGCCCTACCTCGCCGAGGAAGTACCCATCTGGATTCAGCGGAGGCGGCACGCACTGCTGCAGATTCCGGCGTCAGGAGAGAACCTGCCGAGTACACCAGGAGAAGACCTCGAGGATCCGGAAACAGAGGCAGCGGACGACAAAGAGATTGAGCGACAGGAGGATATCGGTGGACTGGCGGAGGATCAGGGGTTCGAGAGCGATGACGACCTCGACCTACGTCTGGAAGACGTGTTCCCCGATGAGGAAGATGACACATCGGGCCCCCCCACGGAAGCCTCACGAAAGCCCCATGAAAGCCCCACGAAAGCCCCACGAAAGCCCCATGAAAGCCCCACGAGCGCCCAGGTGTCTCCCTCCTTGTCTCCGCCCTTGGCTGCCAGCAGTTCTCCAGGGGAGCTGACCACTACTCGACGCCGAGAGGCCGCAGCCCGTGTTCCAGGCGGGCAGTCTTCCGCCCCTGACCCAGAGGGAGCCGAAGCAGACGTTGCTGAGCCCCTGCCCCTCCCCACCACTAGACGGGGCAGACCAGTCCGGCCGCCTGCCTGGCTCCGGGACTCTGTTCGAGACTGATCTTGACGGACGTGACTAGTTGACTTAGGGGGTTACTAGGCTAGTCACAGGAGTCCTACTTTAATAGTGACCACCCAACCAGTTTATTTTGACGCCCTTAGTTCCGGGCCTAGTTGTGTGCCGGGTGTTTTGTCCCGGGTGTAATTCCGACTCTAGTTCCCAGAGTTATTTTATCTTTATGTTGAAGGGACTCAACAATCTAAAGGGGGGGTAGTGTTGCGGGACAGCTCCCTGACGGATAGTGACAGACAGACAGTCTGACTAAAGTAACGCGAGACCCTGTTAGCCAATGAGAAGAGACTTAGGAATGCGTGCGTGCTGCCTATTGTTATCCATTGCACAGCACAGCGTGGGTTAGTTGTTATAGTGGTTTACAGACTGTCACACAGTGTTAGCTTAGCATAACGTGTTAGCGATCAGACGTA
This sequence comes from Lampris incognitus, assembly GCF_029633865.1. Lineage (NCBI taxonomy): Eukaryota > Metazoa > Chordata > Actinopteri > Lampriformes > Lampridae > Lampris > Lampris incognitus. Next base: position 57,479,447 of record NC_079213.1, read on the forward strand.
ACATTCCTGACTCCTACACCTCGACTGAGCTGACGCTAGACAGTGACTAACCAGCGACGACCATAATAGAACCAGTAAGAGTGATTACCAGCCCCCAGAGAGAGATCAGAGTGTGCAGCCAGTGACAGTGCGAGTGTCTGCAGAGTGAGACCATCCCAGCCAGGCTAGCCAGCGTCCGTCATCGTCTGCAGACTGCAGGAGCAGTGCAAGGTGGGTCGCTAAACCCGTAGCCTAGCCCGGCTAATTAACGCCAGAGACTGTGTTGTCGCACCATAATTCCCAGCCTCCAACTACTTAATATAAGAACATCTAAACCCAGTCCCGCGACAATACCCAAGATGCACTTGGATAACTTGCACGGAGTTACAATAAAAGTCCGCCACTGCCACTTACTGGTCAAAACATGCAATGACAACCAAAACTATAAAAATACACTCACAATCTGCCTCACAATTTAAATACATCAAATGACATTTTACATGGCTTGACAGTGTAACAATTACATATATTAACAGTTAAACTATACTAAATTTAAGTGGAAAATCATTTAACATATTTAACAGATTTACCACCCGGCTACATACTCCCCTGCAAATATAGTCAACGTCCTCGGTGACTACGAAACATGAACTGACTCAAATACTCCCTGCAAGGCCTTTTCAAAGAGAGCAGCACCCAGGCTTGTCAAAACCTTAGAGACCATGTCTGTGCTGACTGAGACTGCATTACAGGCTGACTTTGGCAGATGAAATGGGTTTGAATGAGATCCAGCCATTTCCCGCTTGCTTTTCCTAATGGCAGGTTTAGGTGCATAGGTTCTACGTCCTGCTCCAACAGCATCCTCTGTTAGTGCGGGCCTGTCCCTGTTTTCAATAATGGGCAAGTCACTGTCGCTAACGTTTGGATGCACATCATTAACACATTCTGTTTCTGTGCCACAATTTCTCATATCTGAATAACCTTCCTCAGGTCCTTCACCGTCACTCTCATCTGTGGGTGCTGTCACAGGTAAACTAACACTTTCTGCTGCAAGAGGCAGGTTAGGTACTTGCACAAGCCGGCGAGGGATGACTTCCTCAACAATAACAAAATCAGCCTCAGGTGACTCAGGCTCATCCTCAGCTACAGGCTGTGTAGTGGTCTGTAACCTAGTTCTAGTTCTTGGTTTGGGAACTGGTTTCGCACAAGGTCGCAACTCTGACCTATGAACTCTTTTAATGGGACCTCCCTCAAAAGGTTCAACAGTGTGTGTGGTACCCTGGATGTCAACTACCTTGTAGACTGTTGAGGTCCATGTGTCCTGAATCTTATGTCTACCTGGGGGTCTGTGACGTAGGAAAACCAACTGACCAATGTCCACAGGAGGACAATACACCTTCTCATTTTGCAGTGAGATCCTCTCAGCTGCCTTCTGCTCTGAGTACTCTCTGGCTCTCTCATGTGCCTGTCGGAGTCTCTCCTGATGAACAGACAACCAATCCTGTTTCCTGTCTGACACACACTCACGCCCTAATAAAGCATCTACTGGGAGATGTGGCTGTACCCCGAAAAGCAAATAATAAGGCGAGTACCCTGTGGTGGAATGAGGAGTGACATTATAGGCATATACTACTTCAGACAGATGCTCTGGCCAACGCTTTTTTTTCTCTGGTGGGAGTGTCCTTAACAAGTCATGGAGTGTGCGATTATATCTTTCACACTGACCGTTTCCCTGTGGCCTGTAGGGAGTTGTCCGTGTCTTTTTAACCCCATAGAGTTTGCACAGCTCTGCTATAATTTCACTCTCGAAATTTCGACCTTGGTCTGAGTGCAGTCTCTCTGGGACCCCATATTTCATGAACCACTCCCTGAGCAAAACTTTAGCTGTAGTGTCAGCCTTCTGGTCTTTGGAAGCATATGCTTGTGTGAACTTTGTAAACACATCGGTCACAACAAGGACATTTTCACGGCCATCTGAAGCTGCCTCCAACACTGTAAAATCAACAGCCACCACCTCTAGAGGTCGGGAGGCCAGGAATGCCTGAACTGGAGCATGGATTTTTGGCTGAGGCATCTTGGTCAAAATGCACCGCTCGCAGTTTTTAACCCAGCTTTCCACATCCTCGCATAGCCCTACCCAAAAACACCTCCCTCTTAGCAAGTTTACAGTGCGCTCTATGCCCTGATGTCCCATGTTGTTATGTACATTTTCTAGAACTTGGTCCCTCAAACAACTAGGCACGAGTAACTGCCACACTTCTCCATGACGTGGGTCTGTGATAACCCTGTACAACAACCCTTCTCGTTGTTGTATGCATCTCCATTGTTTCAACAATCTTTTCACTTGACTAGACAGGGCTGCTCTCTCTCTGGGACATGGCCTCCTCCCCCGATCCCAAAATGCCCTAAACTCTTTTAGGGTGGGGTCACCGGCCTGAAAACCTACCAGCTCCTCTCTGGTATAACCTGGCAGTGTGGGGGTGTTGCCCTGTTTAGTACCTGTCTCACCAGACCTCGACTCCCCAGCACGGATCTGTCTCACTTTGTAACACTCCAGACCTCTAGAGACAAGACCAGGATCCAGAACTGTTCCTCGCTCAATCAGGTTACACACAGTGATACAGTCGTCAAAATCCGAGTCAGGGTCTGTTTCAGGCTCCCCTGCAAACTCCTGCCTAGAGAGAGCATCTGCGGCGGCATTACTGCAACCAGGACGGTACTTAACCTCGAAATCAAAAACAGACAGTTGCGCTACCCACCTCTGCTCTATAGCACCTAACTTGGCTGTCTTGAGGTGGCAGAGGGGATTGTTATCAGTCAGGACAACAAACTTTGAACATAGCAAGTAACCCCTGAATTTTTCAGCAACTGCCCATTTTAAGGCAAGCAACTCCAACTTCATGCTACTATAATTTCGGTCATTCTTCTCAGCCTGGCGTAGTCTGCGGCTAGCATATGCTAGGACACGTCTGGTGTCACCTTGCTGCTGACACAATACAGCGCCTAATCCATGCTGACTAGCATCTGTCTCAACTACAAATGGTTGTGTGAAATCGGCAAAACCCAAAATGGGAGCAGAGGTAAGTTTTTCCTTTAACTGCTCAAAGGAAGAGTCACACTCTGGTGTCCACATATCACAAAACTGGTGACCTACTTTCCCTGTTTTTTTCACACCTGAACATTTGTTGACTAGGTCATGCAGTGGCCCGGTAATCTGTGAGAAGCCTCGAATGAATCTCCTGTAGTAACTACAGAAACCCAAGAACGACTGCAGCTCTTTGGCAGTGGTTGGGACCTTCCAGTTCTTAACAGCAGAGACCTTGGAGGGGTCAGTTCCTATACCTTCTGCTGACACCTGATGACCCAAAAACTTTACTGACTGTTGTAGAAAAGCACACTTCTGCAACTTCACCTTAAGTCCCGTCTCTGCCAGTCTCTTAAACACAGTCTCAAGTCTCTCCAAATGCTGCTCAAATGTCTCTGAAAAAACCAAGATGTCATCTAGGTAGACCAGGAGTATCTGAAAAATGAGATCATTCATAGTAACTTGCATAAGTCTCTGAAATGTAGCTGGACCGTTACAAACACCAAAAGGCATTCTCACGTACTCATACAGACCAAACGGTGTAGTAAATGCAGTCTTAGTCCGATCTCTCTCATGCATAGCTACCTGGTGGTATCCGCTCGCCAGATCTATGGTCGAAAAGAACTTTGCCCCTCTCAGCGCATCAAAACTCTCATCAATTCTCGGGAGCGGGAATGCATCACGTCTTGTCTTTGAGTTGAGTTTCCTGTTATCAACACATAGCCTCAGACTACCATCTGCCTTTCTCACTAGTACTATGGGCGAAGCATAAGCACTAGAGCTTTCTTGAATGACCCCTTTTTTAAGCAGCTTGCCAATATGTTCCCTGACTTCACTGTACTGTGTGGGTGGGATTCGTCTGTATGGCTGTGTTACAGGTATGTCATCTGTCAGATGGATCTCATGTTGTACTTTGTCAGTGTGGCCTAGATCTTCATCTTCTGTTGCAAACACAAAAGAGTACTTCTCCAGTAACAAAGTCAGCTGTGCTTGCTGTTCTGGGCTACCACAAAAATTGAGCTTGCCGAGAATTTCCTGCACATCTGTCGGTGTTTCGGGGTGTTCACTGATACTCACTTGTTCAGTGTCTGCTGAGATTCTCTGGAACTGTACCTCACAAAGCTCATCACTTTTCACACAGTCTACCTGAGTCAAAACCCCTAGCCTAGTCCGTGGCCCTAGCCAGATATCTTCATCAGACATGTTCATGACTCGGACTGGAAAAATGTGATTGCCCGATGAAACCAAAGTAGGCACAACAACCAAACCTCCAGGAACGGGGACACCCACAGACTCCAGCAACAAAAAAGAACCATCCTCACTCACGGTCCTGAGTCCCCTAGCCATAACTGTAGCAGCAGATGAAGCAGGTATATGGACTACATCCTTACCAGCTACCCTAGCGAAAGAGAGTCTGTCTGTTGCATGTACTGCATGAAGATGATTAAAAGCCTCTCTCCAGTTTGAGTCAAACCTCTCCTGCAGTGTGGTGCCAAACTCAGTGTGTACTAGCTCTCTGCATTTTTTGACAATGTTCATCCCTATTAGACCTGGAACAGAGGAAGAGTGTTCAGAATCTTTAACTATCAGAAAACCTCGCTCTGGGATAGTCAGACCCATGGCTTCTACATCAAGCTCCACATAGCCCATATAGGGTATGTCTAATCCATTAGCTGCAGTGATCTTTAACCACTCAAATGCCGGGTGAATGTCTTCACCTTTCACTGACAGGTGTTCCCTGAAAAAACTCTCAGAAATTGTACTGACCTGGCTACCAGTGTCAAGTAAGCAGGACACTGTAACACCTCGTAGTTTCACCTCAACAGTTTTACATTCTACGACTGCACGCTCTAAGATCCTGCTTCTGTCTGGAGTCTCTTTTGGTGAGCCAGCTTCCTCCCCTCGAGTTGTGTGGCTCATGACAACTGAGGGTGCGAGTTTTCCTGCACTACATAAGAACTAGGTGTTGCGTCCCCTTGACCCCCTCTGGCCTGTGAGCATTTTCTTGCAATGTGACCTATGCCTCTACACTTGAAACAGATAGGCTGACCATCTGGTGTGAACTTTGGCTGGGGTCTAGGTCGTGGCTTGGGCTCTAGGAATGTCTGTTGAGTGCTGCGCTTACTCAGTTCACCTACAGCAAAGGCTAGATCAGCGAGTGTTTTGCCTAACTCTGCTAGCTGTTTTTCTTGATGGGCTACTGCTCTCCGAACATCATTTAATGCAATACCTTGGTCATTGTTTGTTTTAATAATAGAGCACTGGGTTTCCGGAACCTCTGATGTAACTTGGTTGCTCTTTATGACCCTGGGACGATGAGACCTGCTGTCCTCCATCTCCCACAGGAGGGCCTCGTTCCTCACATCTAGAAGACTGCTCTCTGGTTTGTCCCTAACCATTTACCTGAGTTCACGCCTGAGTGCTGCTTCTCTTAAACCCTCGATAAACCGGTCTCTGAGCACAGTTTTCTCATTAGGTATTACATCTGTGGACTGTTTCACTACAGAGCTCAAAATCTGGGATAGTGCATGGGAGTAGTCACGGAGGTCTTCTCCATCAGTTTGGTTACGGTTGTAAAAGGTCTGCAAAAGCTGTGTGGAACTGCGCTTTTCCCCAAATGCATTGCTCAGGTAAGAGTATAAATCACTGGGCCCCATTGACTGACCCCTCATGCATAGTCGCACCTCTTCCAATGCAGGGCCATGCAATAGAGATAGTATATAGTCACATTGTTCTTCTGTTGTTTGCTCTCTGTATCTTAAAACCCTTTCAACCTCTTCAATAAACTCTTCGACAGATCTCCTGTCTGTACCACACTCCCCACTAAATGCTTGGATCTGGCGTTCTCTTGGAAAGTAGATGTATGAACGTGTGGGTGCACTGTTATCACTTGCTCTCTGAGCCCTTGCTTCACCATTTAACCTGGTGAGCTCATCTCGCAGTCTGGCAAGCTCTTGCATGGTGGTCTGCATTTCTTTTGTAGCACCTTCACCTATACCCATTATGCCACCTGAGGTGTGGCCATTATCATTACGTCAACTCCCTTCATCACCAGAATCACTAGACATAATGATATATTAATCTTTACTCAGTCCAGTATAAATGAGGATATTTAGTTCAAAACCTGGTTCAAGGATACTACAAGGACAGTCTTTAACTTGGAGCCTTGCTGGATCTTGGTCTTTGTAGCTGAAGTTAGCGCTGGAGTCCTCTGCGCTGGTACGGCTGAGTCGTGTGAAACAGGAAGCACCAGAACCTCTTAGAGGCCCTCACGTCGTCTCTCGCTGGTCACCACCTCCACAGCAGGATGGCTTCAGACTCAACACCAACGGACGTCACCAGCAATCTTCACCACTGCCGTATTTTTTTTTAAGTAAAAATAAGCCACTCTGTTGCCAATTTAAAAAAAAAATGTTTTAGCTACACCCCACTCCTGGTACCAAAATTATGTAGCCCGTGGAATTAGATACCACACAGGACACAATTACTTCCGGGGTTCTTGTAGCTTTAATTTTATTGTTTGAACCTTCGAATGCAGATCGTTTTACTGAGTGCATACATTCCTGTGTCTTTCGAGCAAACAGCTCATAAATGTTCACAGATGTGGCAAGTTTAACAGAAAAGATTTTAAAAAAAGGGAAATAATAAATACAAAATAAGGTGCAAAATACGGCAGTGGACTATGTACGTTAAACAGGGTTTAACAAAGACATGTGGAACTTCCTGAAGATCGCGCAACTTCTCACTCTGTCAGTTACCTTTAAACAGAATTAAAATGCATATAAAACCTTTACTACCCAAATACAATGGCATGGTGTGGCTTTATTCACGCCAACATTACCTTGTCATGCCTGCAATGGCGAACAGCGGTCGACGGCTCGCGCCCAAAATCACCGAACATCAACTCCAGTAGCGTCTAAATCAAACCATCTTGTCAAATTACCGACATACAATATTGTTTGGAATAATGTTACAGGTATATTTCACAAGATATTTACCCTTACTTACTACGGAGTCAGAGCCTCGTCACACCGCAATCTTCAGGCGCTCCACACAAGAAAAAAAGAAAGAATACCCAAGATGCACTTGGATAACTTGCACGGAGTTACAATAAAAGTCCGCCACTGCCACTTACTGGTCAAAACATGCAATGACAACCAAAACTATAAAAATACACTCACAATCTGCCTCACAATTTAAATACATCAAATGACATTTTACATGGCTTGACAGTGTAACAATTACATATATTAACAGTTAAACTATACTAAATTTAAGTGGAAAATCATTTAACATATTTAACAGATTTACCACCCGGCTACAATTCAATCCAGTGAATATTGTGATGGTCTAATTTCAAGTATTAAGACGTAAACACAACAAGTGCAAAAGCGCCACACATCGGAACGCAACCCGCAGACGGAGACAGCGGCGGTACGACGCGCGACAAGTGTCCGAGGAGGCGATCAACAAGGCGGATGCATTCCTGACCAGCGACGGGGACGCGGAGATCCCGCCAGGGCGCGGTGTCGAGACGAGAGGTCTGATGGGGGACACGGGAGCAACTTCACATATCATCACGGATATAGCAAAGTTCAAGAAATTCGACGACCGGTTCCAGGCCGAGACACACTGCGTGGAGTTGGCTGATGGCACAAGGAGCAACGGAATCGCAAAGCGCAGAGGAGACGCGGAGGTGTGCTTGATCGACAGCAGAGAGCGACGCCACCACACGACGCTGAGACAGGCGTTGCACATCCCCTCATACCCGCAGGACATCTTTTCTGTGAAAGCAGCTACTGCCAGCGGAGCGACCGTAATCTTCAGGGGAGGAAAGGACGTTCTACGACGCAGAGACGGTACACAATTCCACATTCATGAGCATAACAGACTATACTACTTGCACACAGTAAATGAATGTGATGACCAATGTAAAGCGTTTTAGATATGCAGACATGGCATGAGATTATAGGGCACTGTAATCACGATGATGTTCAGAAATTACTAAATGTTGTTGATGGTATGACAATCAAGGGCAAAGCAGACAAACCTACCCTACATTGCGAAGTGTGCGCTCAGAGAAAATGTATCAAACTAGGAATATGATGTGAGAGCCAAAGCAGCTCTAGAGTTGGTACACACAGATCTAGAGGGACCAATAGACAGAGTCCAGAGGCGGGTGTAGGTTTGCGTTATCATTCACTGATGATTATTCCAGTGCAGTGTTCGTGTACTTTCTAAAAAATAAGAGTGACATGGTGCAAGCAACAGAGAAGTTTCTTGCTGACACAGCCCCATACGGGAAAATTAAATGTATCAGATCTGACAATGGTACAGAATTCATGGGAAAGAATTACCAGGCAGTACTCAGCAGGAATGCAGTTAGGCATGAGACCTCAGCACCATACTCACCACACCAGAATGGTACAGCTGAGCGAAACTGGCGAGCCCTGTTTGACATGGCAAGGTGTATGCTAATAGAGAGCAAGTTGCCAAAAGTGTTATGGACCTATGCAGTGCAGACAGCAGCTGCAGTGAGGAACAGATGCTTTTACAATCACACAAAACAGACGCCTTACTTAATGTTGACAGGAAAACAGCCTAACATTTCTAGGATGCAACAGTTTGGGTCAGTGTGTTATGCCTATAAGCATGACTAGAGAAAACTAGACTCGAGGTGTGAGAAAGGAATCTTTGTCGGGTACGATAAGAATAGGTCAGCCTACATGGTCTATTATCCTGACAATGGGAAAGTGCAGAAGCACAGACTGGTTAATTTTGTGACAAAAACGATTGCAGAGCAGCAGAAAGACTGACATGATGCCTGATGACGATGACTTTGAGGTGCAGAATAGGGCTAGCAAGACCAGGCAAAATACTGATGCGAGTCCAGGATGTACTCAGAGCCAGGTCCCAGTAACTAGGCCTGAAGTGAACAGCCAAACACAGATGGGCGAGCCCAGCCATGAGCCTACATGATACCCTTCTAGAGTGAGGAAGAAACCAGGTTATTTAAGTGAATATGTACCTGGTGAGGAGAGTGACGATCAGGTACTGACGAACATAGATTACTGTTACAGACTGATGTGTAATGTACCCCTACCATTTAGGGAAGCAGTAACCTCAACTAATTCAAAGGAATAGATTAATGCAATGGATGACGAAATGCAATCGCTCAGAGAAAATGACACATTTACCCTGACCAACTTACCTGAGAGTAAGAATGCAGTGGGGGGTAGATGGGTATATGCGGTTAAGAACGATATTGATGGGTCTGACAAATACAAGGCACGGTATGTAGCTAAGGAATACAGTCAAAAGATGGGTGTAGACTATGAGGAGACATTTTCTCCTACTGCTAACTTGACCAGTATCAGAGTGCTGATGCACTCAGATGGATGTCAAAACTGCCTACCTACATGCACCGATAGATTGCCAGATTTTCATAGAACAACCAAAGGGTTACGAGGTGAAATCCAGTACAAATGAAAAGTTGGTGTATAAGCTAGAAAAGTAATTATATTGGTTAAAACAGTCTGGCAGGAACTGGAACAAAATGTTGCATGAGTGTCTGAGCGAAAATGAGTTTTTTCAAAATCCAGCTGATCATTGTGTTTACACAAGGGAAACAGAAAATGAGAAAGTGATAATTATAATATGGGTTGATGACTGCTGCCAGTGATGAAAATGCACTGAAGGTTGTAAAGGAGATGCTCACAGCAAAATTCAAGATGTAAGACTTGGGTAAACCGAAACATTTTCTTGGTATGGATTTTGACCAGTGTGATAAATGTGCGAGAATGTCACAGAAGAGGTATGTGGAGAAAATGCTAAAAAGGTTTGACATGCAAGATTGTAAACCTAGAGCAACACCCTGTGAAAAAAAATTGAAGTACACTAATGTTGCAGAAATGGTGAGTGATGCCAGAAAATACAGAGAGGTAGTAGGTAGCCTAATCTATCTGACTACATGTACGAGACCCGATCTAAGTTTTGTAGTAAGTAAACTGTCACAGTACTTTACTGAGCCACCAGAAGAGCAATGGGTTACTGTAAAACATATACTGAGATATCTGAAAGGCACAATTGACAAAGAGTTGTGTTAAAGGGAATGTGACGACGAGAAACTGTGGCTACAAGCGCACAGTGATGCAGATTGGGCAGCTGACGTAACTGACAGACGCAGCACAACTGGTTATTGTATAAACCTAAATGAAAATGGTCCTTTGGTTTCTTGGAAAACCAAAAAGGAGCCCACTGTTGCACTGTCCACTTGTGAGGCAGCGTATATGGCGTTAGCCGCAACTACACAAGAGTGTATGTATCTAGTACAACTACTAGAAGGTATTGACAGATGTCAGTACGCACCACCTAAGGTATACGAGGATAACCCAGGTGCAGTAGCGTTGGCAAAAATCCTGTAAGCAGACAGAGATGTAAGCACGTTGACATGAAGTATCACTTTGTAAGGTCAACTGTGAATGATGGAAAATAAGTCTGGAGTACTGCCCAACAGACCAGATGGTAGCAGATGTGGTAACAAAACCTGCAACAAAATTTAAGTTGGTTAAGTTGCAAAGTTTATGTTTGGAGAGTAACCATGTAAGTGAAAGGTTACATGATGCAAGGTAGAAAACCTTATGATGTGTTGAGTTAAGAAGATGAACAACATGAGAGCAAGTGGGGGTGCTGACATATATGAAATATGTGCTCTCAATTGTAGAAGTAAATCTTTATTTTTGTATTAACACAGGCAAACTTTGTGAGTACATACAGGTACTGTATGACGGACAATGATAACAACCAATGAAATGCGCAGAGATTGACACGTGGTCTGTGCATATATAACAGCGCATCTGTCAATAAAGTCCCTCTTTCTACGTTGATTCCGGTAAGAGCAGAACTGACGCCCCACTGTGTATTTAGTCCTCCGTAAAGTTAGCATATATTTGGGTCTAGCACTGGGTATACACGCCAGGATCGCTGAACAATTCAACTCTGACAACATAAACATACTGCACCAGCCAAAATAACTTAATAATGTGATATGAGCTTTTAAATGCATTATTCCATATTGTAAAGTACTTTACAAAGACCCTGCTGACGGGGACAAGCCGGACACGTGTCCGCGCAACCAACACAAACCAAACTAGAAGCAAGGCTCATACCCCTCTGACCGGTCGTCTGTGGAGGGGAAGAAGTCATCACACGTAAGTTCGGACCTGTGACCAGCATCCATGCAGGAGCCTCTGTCGGGATCTGGTGTTGGAGGCTGAGGAGTCCTCACCACGCCTGACGTTCTGCAGATTCAGGAGCTGAAATGCTTCGAGAGTCACTTATAAACCTTAGAGTCTTAAACTCATCACTGACACGCCCATTTCTTTAGGATCCCCTCCTAAATCAGCCAGTTAGGAGCCGATTTAAGCCTTAAACTGTTTCATGAATGCGGCCTCTGGACTCTAAACTGATACAAATATATTTGGTGCCATTTCGCCGCTAGAGGGCACTGTATAAACTTTCTAAAATTTAAAACAACCGCAACTTGGTCACTGTAAATCAGTGCATGTGTAACCTACAAGACTCACTGCGTATTTCCGAGTTCCCCTGGTAAGATGACACGTATATCATATGACACGCCCACTTCCGGCGGAAGACTGCCATTTTGGAAATTAACAAAAGCTTTTTTTTTTCTTTTCATTTTTTTGGCTACTCTACTTTTCACCAAATTTGTCACAAGGTCTTACTGGACTGTTGCGCACAAACGTGATCCATGACTTTTTTATATTGGACTCCATTTTGGTTTACTGGGCTTTCAAATCCTGTTGCCAAAGCCTATTGTGTTAACAATAATAATTGTCGTAGCTAAGACATTGTGCAAGCCTAACCAAAGTGTGTGCAGAAGCGTGAGTGCAGAAATCACCTCTGGGATACGACGCAAAATATGGCGTTATTTTGCCATCGGTGGCAGCATAACAAAATCATAACTTCAAACCTTCATAGACGTCCACAGTATTTATCTCAGTCATAGTACACAGGATAAAGTCCAAACACATTTCAAAATGCACAGTACTGATTACTGATCCATAACCCTCGAAAGCTCGTCATGCCGACACACGTGCACAGACAGGGGTGATTATAAAGTGTACCGGACTGCGCGGAGGCCCCGTCACCACCACTGTGCTGAACTCCATCCTTCGCCTCACCTGAAACACGTGACAGGCGTTGCACAGAGTTGCTGCATGCTGCCAGATCATGCAGGTCTCATGGGTCATGAGGTGCTCGAACCCTCGTGGCCCTCTTTTTCATGGTTCAGTCCTAAGCTGTTCCTCACTTGTGTTGAAATAAAGTTTTCTTAAGTACTCTGTTCATTTGCTAATTATAAATGATGACATGACTACTTTATCTTCATAAGGAAATCTGGCTTCATTTTAGAGTGTGCACATAACTGAGACAGCTGTGCGACGGACATCTTAGTCTGGTAGCAGATGCTGCTCCAGTACTGTGAATAACGCTGTGAATTATGTTGTGAAGCGCTTGACTCTTTCTGCAACAAGGGCAAAATCAGAAGGGGACGGATTTGCCAAACCTTTTTTTATGGCTGCTGTAATTTTACCCCCCACCACCTCCATTTTAGGCTTTTCTGTTCCCATTCTGTTAAATGTTGTCATTTTACTTTTTAATTAACATTATTAAAAGAGAACAAATATTTTTGTGACTGCATTCGTAAGCCGCCGTGTGTTGGGCTCTGATTTCTTTTTATTGGCCAATTAATTTAATTCAGCGGATGTACAGAACACCCCAAACCTGAGAAAGGCCCGAAAATTCACGAATAAAACTACATAGTAGCTTTTCCTGCCTTTCACTGGGTGGGCAAGACAAGTTTGGGGGTTCATCCCACTCCTGCCAATAGTACTGTAATAAATACTGCTAATTCAAACGAATAAAAACTTTTTTTCTTAAATTTATTTCTAGTTTTTTTCCCCTTATCCCACCCGATTAACCCAATGGCATATGGTCGGAACTATTGTCGAATAACTCCCCTGGCTCACGTTTCCACAGGAAGGGGATTAGTTGTAACACCAGCTTCCTTCAAACTCGTGTCGGCTGCTCTCGCTATTTTACACACTGAAGCCTCGCATGGATTGCATCACCTTCAGGCCGCGAAGGAGGCGTAGGGAGAATGCTTTCAGTTGCTTGGCTGCAGGCGCCCGGGTGGGCCAGAGGGGTCGCTGGAGAACGACAAGTCCCCGAACACTACACCGATCTACACCCACTATCCCTCGGGTAAGGGTGGCCTAATGAATGCCTTACCCCGTGGACGCTCTGGCCGTGACCGATTACGGCGAGTCTGGGATACGAACCTCCCAGCCACATGACGAGCGGATTGCAAGAACGGCGGTTTATTCCGCTCGGCCACCAGAGCGGCCAGAATTTAAACATATTTAAATAAACAGCGGTTCAGTAGCCATTTAAATATATTTAAATAACCACTAAATAAACAGCGTATTTAAACATATTTAAATAAAGAGTGGTTATAAATATGTTTACATAACCACTATTTATTTGAATATATTTAAATAGTGGTTATTTAAATAACCGCTATTTGTTTAAATGTTTAAATAACCACTAATTAAATAGCAGTATTTAAACATATTTAAATAAATACTGGTTATTTTAACATATTTATATAAATAACAGTATTTAAACATATTTAAATAAATAGTGGTTATTTAAACATATTTATAACCACTATTTATTTAAATATGTTTAAATAAATAGCGGTTATTTAAATATGTTTGAGACCTTCTTGTCTGATTGATGAGAATGACCAGAATTGTTCAAGCCAACTTCTCTCTTTAAAAAGGGTTTTTGCCTGCAGAATTGCTGCTCACTGGATTTTCACACACCAGTCTCTGTAAACTTCAGAGACTGGTGTGTGTGAAAATCCCAGCAGATCAACAGTTTCTGAGTTGCTGCAGCCACCATGTCTGGCACCCACAGTCATGCCATGGTCCAAGTCTCTGAGGTCCTGCGTCCATTCTAATGTTTGCTGGAACCAGTTCGGCTTGTGAGCAGGTCTGCATGCTTCATGTGTCTGCAGCCGTGGGATTCAACGTTTGGGTATTTGCGTTAATGGGCAGGTGTACCTGATAAAGTGAACACTGTGAGTGTTTCTTCAAATAACTTTCTGTACCTTTCAAATCCTGTCCACAAAGAATTCTCTACAATGGACATCATCTGGAGGACATCTTAAAGCATGTCATTGGTTACATATTTATTTACTATTTACACTCAATTAGTGATAGGAATATAACACGTGGTTTTGAGAAAATCCATTTAGTAATACATAGAACAGCTTCATCACAAGATAGAGATCAAACGTGGGTGGGTAGTAGTTTGTGGGGGTGGAGTCCAGAGAGACCATTGTGCTCAGTTTGTAGAAAATTGGATGAGTGCATGTCAGGACACCGTAGTCTACTGGACATGCCAACAGTGAGGCAGAAAGACAACAACAGACACGTCAGTGGGAAGTATCAAGGATCAGTTGGACAGAGTCAGTCAGGCTTCACCAGTCCACCTGCGAAGGGCCCGACTGGCAAGGGCTGGAGGTGAAGTCCTATCTGAAAGTGAAGTGTGGCAGGAAATAAACTGTTCATGTTTATCCCGGCACTAGAAAAGGAAAATACAGTCTGTCGTGTGGTAAACACCACCACAGGAGGAAATGTGAGGTCCAGAAGGTGTGGGTGAGATAACATTTAGATAGGAGATGAGAAGAGCAGGTTGGAGGCTGGTGACGTGGAGACCTCCACTATCAGAGCCATGTATAGAAAAAATGCTGCTCCAATGAAACGATGTTTAGCTGCAGAGGCCTAATACTAGATGTCCGTTAATCATCATCATCATCATACCACTACATCTACTACCTCAAGTGACCTTCTTCAAGAGTCAAGTTTTGTTTTTTCCAAATGCAAGTCTTTACATTGGTCTCTTTCCACCTCATTATCAGGTACAAAGCTGCTGGCTTCCCTGCCTTGTGGTGTGGGGTGTTTATAGTGAGAAGAGCAGAGTTCCAGTATAAGGAAATGTGCAGCAAGGCCCAGTCAACAGCCATCCATTAAAGGTGCAAACCTGGTTCATACACAGTGGCTATAATGTCCTCATGAGTTCTCATGTCTGTCGGATGTTTAATTGCTGTGGGTCTTCATGTGGTCCTGATGTTCAGGACGAGAGGCTTCTCAGGCTGAGATGTTGTTGATGATAATGAGCGCTGGACTGGCCGTCTGTTGACTCGTCTCATATATGGTGCCTTGGTGAGTTGGCTTGGCCAAGATGCAGGGTATGCTCAGGTTGAACACCCCCGTGTGCAGAAAGCAGGCTTGCAGCGGCAGGTGCAACACTTCCTGAACCTTAAGCTGCAGCTTGTACTGGCTCTGGCCTAGCCAAGTGAACGAGCTGTGGACCACAACAGACTCAGAACTGGGGGGACAGGGGCAACAGAGGAAATGGGTAGACAGATAGTTGTTGGGGAGAGATATAGGACAGAGATAAAGGTAAAGTTAAGGAAGATGGGATAGAGAGAGAAAAATAAATTTGAGATGCAGCTGTAGTAAACATTTGTCCACACTGATTTTGAGAGCACAACATTCAATTAGATCACTGAAACGAAGACGAGGAGATCCACTCCACTTTGGCCATGATACTGATAAGAGAGAAAAATTACATCAAGTCTACATACATACGTAGAATATGAGAGGACATACCTAATGATTTTGTGTCCTAGGTCAATGATGACATCAACTTGAGCCAAGGAGCAGTTGGACAGAGTAAGAGTGACGGGCACCACGCAGAGTCTTGACAAAAAGAGTATGAGAGACAGGTCTTACATTACTTAGCACACTTACCAGCTTTTCCAAGCATGTACTACGTTTACCTAAGCTTATCTGGGCTAGAAATGCTTGGTTTACTGAAAAAGCCAGACATCGCTAACAGTTTTCAACTTTTCCGAGAATGAATCACAAATGACAATCTTTTTCTCCTTTCAGCTACTCCTGTTAGGGGGCGCCACAGTGGATTATCCGTTTCCATCTCTTCCTGTCCTCTGCATCTTCCTCTGTCACACCAGCCACCTGCATGTCCTCTTTCACCACATCCATAAACCTCCTCTTTGGCCTTCCTCTTCTCCTCTTTCCTGGCAGCTCCATATTCAGCATCCTTCTCCCAATATACCCAGCATCTCTCCTCCACACATGTCCACACCATCTCAATCTTGCCTCTCTCGCTTTGTCTCCAAACCGTCCAACCTGAGCTGTCCCTCTAATACACTCGTACCTAACCCTGTCCTTCTTCGTCACTCCCAGTTAAAATCTTATCATCTTCAACTCTGCCACCTCCAGCTCCGCCTCCTGTCTTTTCATCAGTGTCACTGTTTCCAAACCATATAACATAGCTGGTCTCACAACCATCTTGTAAACCTTCCCTTTAACTTTTGCTGGTACCCTTCTGTCACACATCACTCCTGACACTCTTCTCCACCCACTCCACCCTGCCTGCACTCTCTTCTTCACCTCTCTTCTGCACTCCCCGTCTCTTTGGACAGTTGACCCCAAGTATTTAAACTCATACACCTTCGTCACCTCCACTCCTTGCATCCTCACCATTCTGCTGTCCTCCCTCTCATTCACACATATGTATTCCATCTTACTCCTACTGACTTTCATTTCTCTTCTCTCCAGTGCATACCTCCACCACTCCAGGCTCTCCTCAACCTGCACCCTACTCTCGCTACAGATCACAATGTCATCTGCAAACAGGATAGTCCACGGAGACTCCTGCCTGATCTCGTCCGTCAACCTGTCCATCACCATTGCAAACAAGAAAGGGCTCAGAGCCGATCCTTGATGTAATCCCACCTCCACCTTGAACCCATCTGTCACTCCAACCACACACCTCACCACTGTCACACTGCCCTCATACATATCCTGCACCACTCCTACATACTTCTCTGCAACTCCCAACTTCCTCATACAATACCACACCTCCTCTCTCGGCACTCTGTCATGTGCTTTCTCTGAATCCACAAAGACACAATGTAACTCCTTCTGTCCTTCTCTATACTTCTCCATCAACATTCTCAAAGAAAACATCTCATCTGTGGTGCTCTTTCATGACATGAAACCATACTGCTGCTCGCTGGTCGTCATCTCTCCTCTTAACCTAGCTTCTATACTCTTCCCCATATCTTCATGCTGTGGTTGATCAACTTTATACCTCTGTTGTTGCTACAGCTCTGCATATCAAGCCAAAACCAACAATAAATAAATAAAACTATGATAAGACAAGTATAATTTACCATCATTTGGGACCATCATGGAGGGGGTTAAAATTATCTTTAAATTTTAGTCTGCTGTTATATTTGTGGAGAAATGTAAAATGTACATCTTATCTGGTCATTTCCAGACCTCATCTAACCGGCCAAAGGCCTATCTGCCTTTATTTCTAATGGACGGCTAGAGCGGTCTGTACAGGAAGCCTGCAGGCGGCTAGAGCGGTCTGTACAGGAAGCCTGCAGGCGGCTAGAGCGGTCTGTACAGGAAGCCTGCAGGCGGCTAGAGCGGTCTGTACAGGAAGCCTGCAGGCGGCTAGAGCGGTCTGTACAGGAAGCCTGCAGGCGGCTAGAGCGGTCTGTACAGGAAGCCTGCATGCGGCTAGAGCGGTCTGTACAGGAAGCCTGCAGGCGGCTAGAGCGGTCTGTACAGGAAGCCTGCAGGCGGCTAGAGCAGTCTGTACAGGAAGCCTGCAGGCAGCTAGAGTGATCTGTACGGGGGACAGAACTCTTATTTTTACTGTCAAGTGGCAAAGACATTTGGGTCAGTTGGTATGAGCAGACACAGTGAATGGCAGCATGATGCCAAAGTGTGTATGTGTGTTTGTGCTGCAGTTGTTTAATATCAGAGAAAGAAATGTTGCTGAACAGTGTAGTTTGTGTGTGTGTGTGTGTGTGCGTGTGCGTGTGCCTTACCTTTCCAGCATAAATGGGTGACTGTACGTTTCAGGATAGTGAAGGTTGGTTGTCACGAGGTTGGACAGTTGGTCTACAGATGGTTGGATCACTGGAGGGGTCAACTCCGACTTGAACTTGAGCAGTACCATTTCTTGGGCCTCCTTCACAACAACACAACATATGGGACAAAGCAACAGCCATTAAATGGTTGTACTGGCAAATGGATCCAATTTTTTTTTTTAACCAGGAACAAGCCTACAAGAACCAGCCTGGAGACGCACATGTAACATACTGACAACTGCTGCATGCACAACACACAAATCCTAGAGCCCTGTTGCAATGGCTCCACCCGCTGTTATCTGTTTAACTGGTCAACCAGTCTTTAACATAGTTGATGCTGCTTTAGTTGGATTTCCATGACTTTTCCACAGTTGTTATATTCCCAAACTTTTCCAGGGCCTCGAACTTATATTTTCAAACTTACTGACTGTTCAAGGCTTTTAATGAGCCCTGTTGAATTATTATTCCCGTACCTCTTGTTCCCGTGGACTCTCTCTCTCGTCCTATCCCACTCCTGCACGAGTCAGATTTACTCTCCCTGCTTGAGAAAATGATACCTTCTACTTTAAACCTTTAACCTTCTTCCTTAAACCATTTTTACGTATGTTGTTTTAAACACGCACTAACAACGCACCCCAACCAAATGTTTGACTACACACATACTCCAGCCTGCACATTTATATCATGCTTCCTTCAACAAGGGTTTGTAGCAAACTCCCACCCCAGTGTAGGACTTAGCGTAGGACTTGTATATAGACCTTTCTGTGACTTAGTGTATGACTTGTATACAGACCTCTCTGTAAGTTAGTGTATGACTTATATACAGACCGCTCTGTGACTTAGTGTATGACTTGTATAGACCGCTCTGTGACTTAGTGTATGACTTGTATAGACCTCTCTGTGACTTAGTGTATGACTTGTATAGACCGCTCTGTGACTTAGTGTATGACTTGTATAGACCTCTCTGTGACTTAGTGTATGACTTGTATAGACCGCTCTGTGACTTAGTGTATGACTTGTATAGACCTCTCTGTGACTTAGTGTATGACTTGTATAGACCGCTCTGTGACTTAGTGTATGACTTGTATAGACCTCTCTGTGACTTAGTGTATGACTTGTATAGACCTCTCTGTGACTTAGTGTATGACTTGTATACAGACCTCTCTGTGACTTAGTGTATGACTTGTATACAGACCTCTCTGTAAGTTAGTGTATGAATTGTATACAGCCCTCTCTGTGACTTAGTATATGACTTGTATACAGACCTCTCTTTGATTTAGTGTATGACTTGTATACACACCTTTCTGTAACTTATGTAGGACTTGTATAGACCTTTCTGTGACTTAGTGCATGACTTGTATACAGACCTTTCTGTGACTTAGTGTAGGACTTGTATACCGACCTCTTTGTGATTTAGTGTATGACTTAGTGTATGACTTGTATACAGACCTCTCTGTGACTGAGTATATGACTTGTATACAGACCTCTCTGTGACTTAGTGTATGACTTGTATACAGACCTCTCTGTAAGTTAGTGTATGAATTGTATACAGCCCTCTCTGTGATTTAGTATATGACTTGTATACAGACCTCTCTGTGACTTAGTGTATGACTTAGCATATGACTTGTATACAGACCTTTCTGTGACTTAGTGTATGACTTGTATACAGACCTCTCTGTGAGTTAGTGTACGACTTGTATACAGATCTCTCTGTGACTTAGTGTATGACTTGTATATATACACCTCTCTGTGAGTTAGTGTATTACTTGTATACACTAAGTCACAGTCATACACTAACTCACCTCTCTGTGAGTTAGTGTATGACTTGTACACACGCCTCTCTGTGAGTTAGTGTATTACTTGTATACATACCTCTCTGTGAGTTAGTGTGACTTGTACACAGAACTCTCTGTGACTTAGTGTATGACTTGTACACATTCCTCTCTGTTAGTGTATGACTTGTATACATACCTCTCTCTGTGACTTAGTGTATGACTTGTACACATGCCTCTCTGTGAGTTAGTGTATGACTTGTATACAGACTTCTCTGTGAGTTAGTGTATGACTTGTATACATACTTCTCTTTGAGTTAGTGTATGACTTGTATACAGACGTCTCTGTGAGTCAGTGTATGACTTGTATATATACCTCTCTGTGAGTTAGTGTATGACTTGTATACATACCTCTGTGAGTCAGTGTGACTTGTACACATGCCTCTCTGTGAGTTAGTGTATGACTTGTATACAGGTGCATCTCAAAAAATTAGGACATTGTGGAAAAGTTCATTATATTTCGTAATTTAATTCAAAAAGTGAAACTTTCATATATTCTAGATTCATTACACATAAAGTAAAATATGTCAAGCCTTGTTTGTTTTAATCTTGATGATTACGGCTTACAGCTCATGAAAATCAAAAATCCAGTATCTCAAAATATTAGAACATTACAGAAGACCAATCAAAAAAAGGATTTATAATATAGAAATGTCGAACTTCTGAAAAGTGTGTTCATGTATGCGCTCAATACTTGGTCGGGGCCCCTTTTGCACGATTACAGCATCAATGCGGCGTGGCATGGAAGCAGTCAGCCTGTGGCACTGCTGAGGTGTTATGGAAGCCCAGGTTGCTTTGATAGTGGCCTTCAGCTTGTCTGCATTGTTGGGTCTGGTGTCTCTCGTCTTCCTCTTGACAATACCCTATAGATTCTCTATGGAGTTCGGGTCAGGTGAGTTGACTGGCCAATCAAGCACAGTAATACCATGTTAGTTGTGGCACTGTGGGCAGGTGCCAAGGCCTGCTGGAAAATGAAATCAGCATCTCTATAAAGCCTGTCAGCAGACGGAAGCATGAAGTGCTCTAAAATCTCCTGGCAGATGGCTGCGTTGACCCTGGGCTTGATGAAACACAGTGAACCAACACCAGCAGATGACATGGCAACCCAAATCATCACTGACTGTGGAAACTTCATACTGGACTTCAAGCAACTTGGATTCTGTGCCTCTCCACTCTTCCTCCAGGCTCTGGGACCTTGATTTCCAAATGAAATGCAACATTTACTTTCATCTGAAAAGAGGATTTTGGACAAATGACCAACAGTCCAGTTCTTTTTCTCCTTAGCCCAGGTAAGACGCTTCTGACGTTGTCTCTGGTTCAGGAGTGGCTTGACACTAGGAATGCGACACTTGTAGCCCAGTTCCTGGGCATTTCTGAGCGTGGTGACTCTTGATACACTGACTCCAACCTCAGTCCACTCCTTGTGAAGCTCCCCCAAGTTCTTGAATCGGCCTTGCTTGACAATCGTCTCAAGGTTGTGGTCATCCCTGTTGCTTGTGCACCTTTTCCTACAACACTTTTCCCTTCCAGTCAACTTTCCATGGATATGCTTTGATACAATACTCTGCGAACGCCCAGCCCTTTCAGCAATGACCTACTGTGGCTTATGGGGTATTGTCGAGAGGAAGATAAGAGACACCAGACCCAACAATGCAGACGAGCTGAAGGCCGCTATCAAAGCAACCTGGGCTTCCATAACACCTCAGCAGTACCACAGGCTGATCGCCTCCATGCCACACCGCATTGATGCAGTAATACGTGCAAAAGGAGCCCCGACCAAGTATTGAGTGCATAAATGAACATACTTTTCAGAAGGTCGACATTTCTGTATTATAAATCCCTTTTTTGATTGGTCTTCTGTAATATTCTAATATTTTAAGATACTGGATTTTTGATTTTCATGAGCTGTAAGTCGTAATCATCAAGATTAAAGCAAACAAAAAAAAGGCTTGACATATTTCACTTTATGTGTAATGAATCTAGAATATATGAAAGTTTAACTTGTTGAATTAAATTATGGAAAATAATGAACTTTTCCACAATATTCCAATTTTTTGAGATGCACCTGTACATACCTCTCTCTGAGTTAGTGTATGACTTGTATACAGAACTCTCTGTGAGTTAGTGTATAACTTGTATACAGACCTCTCTGTCAGTTAGTGTATGACTTGTATACAGACCTCTCTGTGAGTTAGTGTATGACTCGTACACATACCTCTCTGTGAGTTAGGGAGTAGGTCTCCTTGCCAATGGTCTGCAGTGCCACATGGAACTGGCCCTCTAAAATCAATTGCTTGTTGTCCTCAACAACAAAGGCCTGTTGAGTCAGAGAGATAGCACCATCTAGCCTGTTATGACGCTTGCAACACTGACTCTGAACTGTCTTCTGTGTGACTCAGATAAGAAATGGTAAACCTGGTAGCATTATTAGACAGTTAGCTGAAACGGGAAATCTGCTAGAGTGATGCCTACCTGCAGCCAATGAGACAGTTAAAAGATAATAAACTGGCACATCAGTCAGAATACAGTGATAAGATAGCCCTTTTAGATCTACAGTTGCAGTAGGCAAAAACAATATTGACATCTACAATAAGAAGTACTGCAAATTATTTCAGCCTCAAAATAAGACTTATCATAATTCACAACGGACATGTGTCATGTGTATGATACAGATTTTTAGCACAGCCATCCAACTCCCCATACCTTCCAAAGCACAACGATGTCAAGGTCCACTTCATTACATTTCTTAATTATGTTTGCAATGTCACTGGTCCGGTCTGTAGCTGGGAGGTGTCCATGACTCCTGGACTGTGGTAAGGTCCCAGCTGCCGCCACGCTGTCTCGCGATGACTCTGGGGTTTGACAACAACGCAAGAAAAAGTCTCCACATGGAGTTGTGGAACTGATGATCTGGGGGAGAGGAGAAAGAGGTGATGGTAAATGTTTATTCAACGATATTTTTGTTATTCAATGACCTAAAAAAGGTAGATGTGATGCAGAACTCAACACATGGGATTGTACACGGACAGCGTTTATATCCAGTCATCACTGGCCACAGACAAGACAGGCATCACACATAACCAACCATCCTAACCAGGAGCAGCTGGTATAGCTGGGCTAACAGGGCTAAGCCCTCCCTAGCTTTTACAATACAGATGAGAAAGTTATTGTTAAAAACGACTCTGAACAGACTGTTGTAGCCCGGAGCAGCAACAGCACCAAACAGTCACAAGACAAATGGGACATATCTGAATGGGTTTATTTTTCAAACACAGCAGCATCAGCTTCCATTCATCTTTGTAGTGAGTGAGTGACAGTCGTTGACATGCTCCCTTAATTTGCTGATCATTTGGGCTACATTCATTCAGTCCTCGGGCCGCTGACTTCTGACCAGTGACAGCGGACGTAGAGAGTGACGGTACAGTGAGGTGGGGGAGGGGAAGGTGAGCACGGGCGTTAGTATGAACGAGGTGGAATATTTACTTATCATTCATTTTCTTCAATGTCTTTGGGGGAATATTTGGAAGTGAAGAGACTGGGGACACATCGTCCAGACGATGTTCAAATAACACAAAAGGACAAACGACAAAATCGTAAGTGTTACACTGTATCCTAAGTGAATGTTACACCGTGTCCTAACTGAATGTTACAGTGTCCTAACTGAATGTTACACTGTATCCTAACTGAATGTTACACTGTATCCTAAGTGAATGGTACACTGTCCTAACTGAATGTTACACTGTGTCCTAACTGGATGTTACACTATGTCCTAACTGAATGTTAAACTGTGTCCTAACTGAATGTTACACTGACCTAACTGAATGTTACACTGTATCCTAACTGTCCAAAGGAGTTGAATCAAGTGCAACTGGACTTGGTATATATCCATGAAGATGTTTCGCCTCTCATCCAAGAGGCTTCCTCAGTTCGTGCCTTTCTGACTAGACCAAGCTAGTCTGACTGGCTGGTGATGAGACTCAGAATTTATCCTCTTGGAGTCGTTGTCAGAGCTATAGATGTCCATGGCTCTTTGTGTCCCGATGTTTACCAACGCCCGTCACTAACAGAGCCATAGATATGAGTGGCTCTTTTGTGTACCGATGTTTGGCCGCGCCCGTCGTTATCGGAGCTATTGATATGCGTGGCTCTCCTGTGCTCCGATGTCCAGCCACGCCGGTCGCCATCGGAGCTATTGATTTGCATTTGTTTAGCAGCAACTGTCGTTGGCGGTGTTAGTTTCGACTTCATTATTCAGTGGTCATGAGAGTCGTTGCAGCCGTTAGTGACCGACTGTTGCTCTTGGAGGCTAGGCTTCTTGAGTCTCCTGGGTAGAGATGAAAGGACGGCATTGTAAGTGGGAGATAGGTGGTGTGGCAGACCTCCTCCTCTGTTGAGGGATGGTTTTTCCAGTTTCGCATATCTCCCCTCTTTCAAACCATCTATCTTCTCTGTCCAAAATGTGTACGTTGCTGTCCTCAAAGGAGGGTGTCTTCTCCTTTAGGTGTAGATAGACTGCTGAGTCTTGTCTTGAGGAGTTTGGCCTTCAGTGTTGGGCCATCCGTTTGTGTAGTGGTTGTTTGGTTTCTCCTATGTATAGGTCAGTGCAAACCTCATTGCATTGTACAGCATACACCAGATTGCTTTTTTGGGTGTGTGGTACACGGTCTTTGGGATGAACCAGTCTTTGTCGGAGTGTGTTGCTGGGTTTGAAGTATACCGGGATGCGGTGTTTGTTGAAAAGGAGTTCAGGGCCCTGAAGTCCTTCAGAGTAACACCTCCGAGCCACTGGTCCAGATATGTGGACGACACATGGGTCAAAATCCTAACACAAGAGGTGCAAGCGTTTACCAACACATCAACTCAGTGGACAAGAACATTAAGTTCACAAGGGAAGACGTAAAGAACAACAGTTTGCCCTTCTTGGACTGTGACGTCCACATTGGGGAAGACAGGAGCCTCCACATTGGGGTTTACAGGAAACCTACACACACAGACCAATATCTACTTTTTGACTCACACCACCCTCTGGAACACAAACTGAGCGTCATCAGAACTTTGCAAAACAGAGCTGACAATGAGCCCAGCAGCACTCAGGCCCAACGACAAGAACACAAACACCTGAGGGGAGCTTTAAAAACCTGCGGCTACCCCAGTTGGACCTCTGTGAAAACTGCAACATGTTCCAAAAAGACCAACCAGGTGAGCAATGAGGAGAAAAGGAACAGAAGGAATAGCACAGTCATCCCGTATGTTTCTGGGGTCTCCAAAAAACTCAGGAGAATTTTCAACAAACACCGCATCCCGGTATACTTCAAACCCAGCAACACACTCCGACAAAGACTGGTTCATCCCAAAGACCGTGTACCACACACCCAAAAAAGCAATCTGGTGTATGCTGTACAATGCAATGAGGATTGCACTGACCTATACATAGGAGAAACCAAACAACCATTACACAAACGGATGGCCCAACACAGAAGGCCAAACTCCTCAGGACAAGACTCAGCAGTCTATCTACACCTAAAGGAGAAGACACACTCCTTTGAGGACAGCAACGCACACATTTTGGACAGAGAAGATAGATGGTTTGAAAGAGGGGTGAAGGAAGCCATCTATGTGAAACTGGAAAAACCAGGTCTGCGACACCACCTATCTCCCACTTACAATGCCGTCCTTTCATCTCTACCCAGGAGACTCAAGAAGCCTAGCCTCCAAGAACAACAGTTGGTCACTAACGGCTCCAACGACTCTCATGTCCACTGAATAATGAAGTCGAAACTAACACCCCCAACGACCGTCGCTGCTAAACAAATGCAAATCAATAACTCCGATGGCGACGGGTGCGGCTGGACATTGGAGCACAGGAGAGCCACGCATATCTATGGCTCTGTTAGCGACAGGCGTTGGTAAACATCGGGACACAAAGAGGCATGGACATCTATAGCTCTGACAACGACTCCTAGAGGATAAATTCTGAGTCTCATCACCAGCCAGTCAGACTAGCTTGGTCTAGTCAGAAAGGCACGAACTGAGGAAGCCTCTTGGATTAGAGGCGAAACGTCTTCACGGATATATACCAAGTCCAGTTGCACTCGATTCAACTCCTTTGGATAACCATGACCTGGATGAATGAGAACATTCACAGACATGTATCCTAACTGAATGCAACACAAGCGGGCATCAGTGAAAAAAAATCAATGTTTCTCTGGGCACCTGTTTATCCCGCCAACAGTAAAATATCCATTGTTTCAAAGCCAATTAGCTGGTTTTCTAATTAGCTGGTTACTTTCAGAGTGACCACGTCCATTCCTCGTGCACAAACTGGTGGTGTTGGTGGGTGGTAGATCAGGACTGTTTGGCTAGCGCCTCCTCCAACCTCCACCACAGGCTCATTCTTTACCAGAGTTTACACAGAAATCTCAATGATTAGGCTTTACCAAAATCATACTCACAAATCACAGTCCTTAAGGAAACAGTACTATTTTTTAAAAAGACCTTTGATTTAAACATGGGGTTTCTTCCAATAATGCTACAAATTTAGTATTTTTTTTGTAGCTTTAGTGGTGTCAAATTTTGTCCCATGAACCTCGACTGTCACCAGAACATCATTATTGATGATTATCTTTGAAAGGGGCTCGCGATAATTAAAAAGTCACTTAAAGTCACTTTTTTTAAACAAATTCATTGTTTTGCATTTTTGAACTCATAAAATGATCTACACAGTTAAAAAAAAACAGATTTCAGTCTCTGTGGATATATTGGACAGATTAAAATGATCACCCAATAGACCCGTAACAAATCTAACTTTTAAATTATGCTAATCGTGGCCCATGCACAGGATGATGATTTTACAGTGGCATGTTCATTTGCCAGGAATCAAACCTATGTTATTACATGGAACGCTGCAATACAATCCCCTATACCTCCAACCCTCCACATGAAATTGCGTGCTCCATGCCTTCACCACATTAAACAGAAATTATGTGCAAAGTAGTACTGTCAGGATTGTGTAAGAAATGGAAAGTAACACAAATGGCATCTCTTTGTACTAAGGAAAGTAATGTTTAACTTACCCGTTCATTACCCAGGTTAAGGTCTGCAAAAATGTATTTCTCTACAGCATGAGAGGGGGCTGGGGAACAACAGACACACAGATCAGTCCTGGTTTACAGACATGAGGCTGATTAAAGTTGTCCTACATGGTCTGCGAGTGTGACGGTACCTTGGCTGGGTTTACACCGCGTGGCTCTGAAGCACAGCTTGGTTCTTTCTCTGCTCGTGAGTTTGTACTCTGGTGAAGGACAGAACAAATTAAATTGAAGGCAAACTCTTCATTAAATAGGAGTTTTAATTTAAATGAAGAAACATTTCCATTTTGCTTTTAAATAGCCTGGCTGGCTTTTCGGTGCAGCGGTTTTCCTGCCGACCATGTGCACATGAAGACCAGCTGCTTAAGTCCTTAAAGCTGCACGCAGGTAAATGCTGGCAAAACAAAACCCAAACATGTTGTTAAATGACACAACATATTTGAGTACCTTTTATGAGCTATAAAATAAAAGCAGAAGCTGGCGAAATAAAACCCAAGCACATCATGGAAATGACAAAAAAATATTAAATAATCCTTTCAGAGCTAAAATTAATCATTAATTGCAGCTCGAAAAGGGTAATTAAATATTTTGTGTTACTGTACTGATCAACCTAATCATCTCTGGTCATAAATTCAACACTTATACACTACCGTTCAAAAGTTTGGGATCACCCAAACAATTTTGTGTTTTCCATGAAAAGTCACACTTATTCACCACCATATGTTGTGAAATGAATAGAAAATAGAGTCAAGACATTGACAAGGTTAGAAATAATGATTTGTATTTGAAATAAGATTTTTTTTACATCAAACTTTGCTTTTGTCAAAGAATCCTCCATTTGCAGCAATTACAGCATTGCAGACCTTTGGCATTCTAGCTGTTAATTTGTTGAGGTAATCTGGAGAAATTGCACCCCACGCTTCCAGAAGCAGCTCCCACAAGTTGGATTGGTTGGATGGGCACTTCTTGCGTACCATACGGTCAAGCTGCTCCCACAACAGCTCAATGGGGTTCAGACTGGTGACTGCGCTGGCCACTCCATTACCGATAGAATACCAGCTGCCTGCTTCTGCTCTAAATAGTTCTTGCACAATTTGGAGGTGTGTTTAGGGTCATTGTCCTGTTGTAGGATGAAATTGGCTCCAATCAAGCGCTGTCCACTGGGTATGGCATGGCGTTGCAAAATGGAGTGATAGCCTTCCTTATTCAGAATCCCTTTTACCCTGTACAAATCTCCCACCTTACCAGCACCAAAGCAACCCCAGACCATCACATTACCTCCACCATGCTTAACAGATGGCGTCAGGCATTCTTCCAGCATCTTTTCATTTGTTCTGCGTCTCACAAACGTTCTTCTTTGTGATCCAAACACCTCAAACTTGGATTCATCCGTCCACAACACTTTTTTCCAGTCTTCCTCTGTCCAATGTCTGTGTTCTTTTGCCCATCTTAATCTTTTTCTTTTATTGGTCAGTCTCAGATATGGCTTTTTCTTTGCCACTCTGCCCTGAAGCCCAGAATCCCGCAGCCGCCTCTTCACTGTAGATGTTGACACTGGTGTTTTGCGGGTACTATTTAATGAAGATGCCAGTTGGGGACTTGTGAGGCGTCTGTTTCTCAAACTAGAGACTCTAATGTACTTATCTTCTTGCTCAGTTGTGCAACGCGGCCTCCCACTTCTTTTTCTACTCTGGTTAGAGCCTGTTTGTGCTGTCCTCTGAAGGGAGTAGTACACACCGGTGTAGGAAATCTTCAATTTCTTAGCAATTTCTCGCATGGAATAGCCTTCATTTCTAAGAACAAGAATAGACTGTCAAGTTTCAGATGAAAGTTCTCTTTTTCTGGCCATTTTGAGCGTTTAATTGACCCCACAAATGTGATGCTCCAGAAACTCAATCTGCTCAAAGGAAGGTCAGTTTTGTAGCTTCTGTAACGAGCTAAACTGTTTTCAGATGTGTGAACATGATTGCACAAGGGTTTTCTAATCATCAATTAGCCTTCTGAGCCAATGAGCAAACACATTGTACCATTAGAACACTGGAGTGATAGTTGCTTGAAATGGGCCTCTATACACCTATGTAGATATTGCACCAAAAACCAGACATTTGCAGCTAGAATAGTCATTTACCACATTAGCAATGTATAGAGTGTATTTCTTTAAAGTTAAGACTAGTTTAAAGTTATCTTCATTGAAAAGTACAGTGCTTTTCCTTCAAAAATATGGACATTTCAATGTGATCCCAAACTTTTGAACGGTAGTGTATATGTATGTGTGGCTATTTGCAATAGGAGCTACCGTTTCACCATCCTATCCCCAAATTTAATGATAAGCAAATCAGTCATGTCTTCCCATCTTGCCAACGAGTGCATAACTGGCTGCAAAAAGCACCGATCCACATTGATTCCACCCACCCTGTGTTAGTGTTGCCAATACTACAACAAAACTAAGAAAACAAATTCAACTAAACTAAGAAAACAAATTCAGCTAAGTCACTCAACAGAAAAGGGAAAAGCTCTATCAGTCGTCACTGGAAGTGAAGATAATCAGTATTGCTCTTATGCTGCCATCTGTCCATTATCCAAACCGCTTATCCTGCTCTCAGGGATGCTGGAGCCTATCCCAGCAGTCATTGGGTGGCAGACGGGGAGACACCCTGGACAGGCCACCAGGCCAACACAGGGCCCACACACTTACTTTGCTTACTTTGCTTTGTTTCAGTGAGTCTTGGTAGGAGGATGTTTTTTAATGCAAATCCCACACCATGCTGATGTTTTCCTCCTGCAGGGTATCCCTTCCAGAAGAAGGTGTAGGTGTCCTCCTTCAGGGAGCCTTCATCCAGGAACCTGGTGTCACTGAGTTTAGCGATGTCAACATTGTAGCGGTTGAGTTCCGCTGCAATGAGTGCAGTTCTTCGCTGAGGTCTTTCGGCATTAACGTCCAGCAGAGTTCTGATGTTCCATGTTGCCAGTTTAAAGGGAATTATTTTCTTTTTGTTTATTTCGACCGCAGAGTGGAATGTCCCGACAGGTGCGGTAGCCTATCCAGGATGTTTTGAGTGGGCAATGTTTAGGCCACCTTTTCTAGGTCCCTCCCCAGTTGGGGTGAGCAGTGTGGCTCCTAAATAGGGCTGCTCAGACACACAGGGGCCTGCCGAGAGCAGCTGCAACTCAAACCCAGTTGCTGGTGACCATGAATAGCCCTGTGCCGCTGGCGTGCAGGGGTCTGAATAGGAGCTTCCAGTGCATTCATACCTGCTCCCGTCACCAGACACCCCATCGCCGCCAGACTTTGATCCATATTCAGGTTGCTGGTCTCACCGAGGCAGAGGTGGATACCTGCACAAAGAGATTATTTAGAGTGTTGTTGGGGGTGCGCATGTCCCAGCAGCACTTCTTCACTGTGAGAAGGTGGGATCTGGTGGCAAGGGGAGCCCAAGACGACCATGCTGGAACCTATCCCAGCAGTTATTGGGCGGCAGACGGGGAGACACCCTGGACAGGCCGCAAGGCCAACACAGGGCGCACACGTGCGTGCGCACGCACGCAAACACAAACACACACACACACACACACACACACACACACACACACACCTAGGGACAATTCAGTATGGCCGATTCATCTGATCTACATGTCTTTGGACTGTGGGAGGAAACCGGAGCCCCCGGAGGAAACCCACACAGACACGGGGAGAACATGCAAACTCCACACAGAGGACGACCTGGGACGACCCCTGAGGTTGGACTGCCCCGGGGCTCGAACCCAGGACATTCTTGCTGTGAGGCGACCATACTAACCACTGCACCACCATGCTCAAAACATTATACAGTGACTCTAATTGTTCTATTAAACTCAGAAATGGTAATTCTCCAAGGTTTGACCTCAAGAGAGGTCAAGGTTGTCCAAGCTCGACTTATTTTTTTCTTTTAGCTACTCAAATCTTATGCTGCCACTTAAGGTTAACAAGTGCCTATCTCTGACCTGGTAGTGGAAATCGATTGCTGTGTCAGAGTAGCAAATATATCAACACATTAATAAAGATATCATGTGCACATATAAAAACTCCTGAACCTCATCTTGAATCATTTCCACCACAAAAAGCTGGTTCTCAGCCAGCAGGGACTGCTCCATTCCGGCTGTTTACCTGCCAGTCTAAAATCCAAGAACCAGTAATGTTGAGGCCAGGGGTCATATTGTCACCACCTGTATCAACACCACCACACTCACCAATACCCCATCACCACTGGATTCTGATGTAGGACAATGTCCCTGATAAAATGTATAAACATGTGAGGAATAATAGACCGCGACAGCAGAGTTTAGTCATGACATTTTTGACTAAGTATACGTTGTGTAGCCTACACAACGTATACTCGGGTGCATTTATCTCTTGGTGTTCTTCCTCCATGTGTTGACAGCAGACGACTAAATGTAGGTGACATGGTGTGTTGTGACTCATTGTACTTTCGATCAGCGACAGCATCCAAAATCAAAGTAAAGCGGTCGTGAGATGTTAGAAACGTTGTGACGTTGATCAGGCAATCACCAAACCTACCATTGTGATCATCACCCCTGGCAACAATCACAAATAACTACAGACTAGCCCGAAGGATGAGCAGTGAGTACAGTTTTAAATTTTGACCAAAAGAAAAATGACTGAAAACAAAGCACTTTGGGCACCTAGGTTGACAGCTGACCCGGGACCAACTCCTGTACACCAACACCCCAGAGTTACTGAGAGATGACGGCAACATTTCAGTATCCACGTTGTTTTTAATACAGGGCTTTGTCTTGCGGTAAGGCTTTGTATTTGTGTTGTACAAACAACACCAGGTTAACACAGTCATCTGGTTATATGAGTGGAGATGCAGACCAGTTCCTTAAAGAAAAAAGTCGCTGGTTCCCTGGCTGAACACCAGCCCTGCCCCATGTCAGACACGTACGGCTCAGCCACACAGGGCTGAGGAGCGCTGACTGAGGTCATGGTCGCCAGCAGCAGCTGCTCAGTTGTGATTAGAGCACATGAAAAAGGGGCTGTGCTTAAGATTGGTCAGTTCTGATTAGAGCATGTGAAAAGGGGGCGCAGCTTAGGATTGGTCAGTTATGTTTAGTGCACATGAAAAAGGGGCGGAGCTTAGGATTGGTCAATTGTGATTAGAGCATGTGGGAAAGGGGCGGAGCCTAGGACTGGTCAGTTTTGATTAGATCATGTGAAAAAGGGGCGGAGATTAGGATAGGGCAATTGTGATTAGAGCATGTGAAAAAGGGGCAGAGCTTAGGATTGGTCAGTTGGCATGCTCTGCTCATGAGCAATGTAAAAAAGCCTATAGCATGAGGTTCTGTGTGTGTCAAACCTTTATCTTTGGCTGGGTTGATACACTTCTGGAGCTGCCAGTGTCTACTCATGCTGGACACCTGAACGATGTGGAACTCACGCACACCAGCTTCACTCTGAGCAGAGACATAAAGAGGAGGAGGAGAAAGAGGCAGACAAAGACAACATTTTGTTACATAACTGTGTATCATTCATAATCAGAAAGCTGCGTGTATAAACCACTGCACGGGACTGGTGTGTGTATGTCTGCATGCATGCATATCTGTGCATGCAAACACTCTCAAATGCTGCTGCTGCACACAAGTATGTGCAGTGGGAGCAGGTATCATTACTGTGTAGAACTGATGGTTATTTGGTAACAGAGTGTGGAATACTTTCTGGGCAAAGTGACACATCCTCCATCTGAGGACAGTGCCAAGAACATGCTTTCAGAATACTTGTGATGTCCACAGGTACTGCTTGATAAGAGTGATAATTTTGCAGCCCTGTATGTAGAATGGCCGTCAATTATGATTTCTATCTGAAAGAAGAGATGATTAAAAACATGAAAGCGTGTATGTTTTCATGGCTATCTAAGCTTATATGATATAATGATAATAATAATAAGTATGCAGACCGAGTAACATTGTTGATGTGAGCTTCAAAAGATAATGCGCTGTCCAGGATGACACCCAGACTCTTAATCTGAGGCGATGGAGGAACTATAGGATTGTCAATAGTCAGAGAAAAACTATCAGGTTTAGCCAAAGTAGATTTAGCACCTACTAGGAGGACCTCAGTTTTATCACTATTAAGTT
This sequence comes from Lampris incognitus, assembly GCF_029633865.1. Classification (NCBI taxonomy): domain Eukaryota; kingdom Metazoa; phylum Chordata; class Actinopteri; order Lampriformes; family Lampridae; genus Lampris; species Lampris incognitus. Next base: position 57,512,624 of record NC_079213.1, read on the forward strand.
TGAGGACATGGTATGAAAACGAGGATTTAGTTTCTAGTAAGCAGTCAGAAAAGGGAGTGGGCGGCAGAGTGGAGGTAGGCTTGGTGGATAGATAAAGCTGGGTGTCATCCACGTAGCAGTGAAACTGAATGCCAGAGAGAGAGAGAGAGAGAGAGAGAGAGAGAGAGAGAGAGAGAGAGAGAGAGAGAGAGAGAGAGAGCACTAGAGTGACTAAGTGTGTATTTCCAGAAATCAGGCATGTTTAACAGGACTCGTGATGTCAGCCACAGCAGTGTTGTGGTGCAGCTCACTGTGTTGATGTTCTCCACATCGAGAAAGACCAGCATGTTGTTCGTTTCCTCTTCCCTGCTCTCCGCTGGTGGGATATTGCTACGGCATGCTGTCGCACACACACTCAGTGACCGACTTGCACAGATGAACACAGTGTGACGCAACACCCTGTGACTAAGAGACAGAGATATGGAGAGAGAGAGAGAGAGGCAGAGAGCGAGAGGGAGATGGAGAGAGAGGCAGAGATGTCAAGACAAGAGAAGGATGAGGAGAAAAGAGGAATGTGCTTCAAATTAGTTAACTTCTTAAAAGTTTGAACGCCAGCACATAATGTTCATTATTATGAAAAATATGAAACAAAAATCACTGAAATTCATTCTAAGCATTTCACTTATCTGCAGTGGCTGGTGTGTGGTTTGTGCCATTTTTTTTTAAATGAGCATGAGTGGGAAGGACTTGTTTTCCCAAAACATGAACAATGTGGTATCAAATTCAACTGGAATATGCTACAGTAAAGCCACTAGAGACCCAAACCCACAATGGCCGTCTAACTATGTAACTTGGGGTCTTATGTACGTAACAGTAGCTATCTAAAAAGTATTAGAAATTACTTTCAATCCAAATTCTAAACACTGTCATTTAGGCGTCTGGATAGTGTAGCGGTCTATTCTGTTGCCTACCAACATGGGGATCGCCGGTTCGAATCCCCATGTTAGCTCCAGCTTAGTCGGCGACCCTACAGACATAATTGGCCGTGTCTGCTGGTGGGAAGCCGGATGTGGGTATGTGTCCTGATCGCTGCACTAGTGCCTCCTCTGGTCGGTCGGGGCGCCTGTTCAGGGGGGAGGGGGAACTTGGGGTAATAGCGTGAAACTCCCATGCACTACGTTCCCCTGGTGAAACTCCTCACTGTGAGGTGAAAAGAAGCGGATGGTGACTCCACATGCGTGGAAGGAGACATGTGGTAGTCTGCAGCCCTCCCCGGATCAGCAGAGGGGGTGGAGCAGAGACCTGGATGGCTTGGAAGAGTGGGGTAATTGGCCGGATACAATTGGGGAGAAAAGAGGGAGGGGGGGGGGAATCCACAAAAAAAAAAAAAAAAACAGTAACTGTCACTATAGATATGGTAAAAGCTACCAACAGCGGGTTGGAGGTTGCCGTGGTTACTGGTTGTGTTCAGACATTTATTATGAAAATTACACAACTAATTCTGCACATGAGTCATAAAGACATCCATGTAGGCTTCTGCTTCGTCCTGTGATTCTGCATCAGACATAGAGGGCTAGACTACACTGATTGTCCTTTGCTCCATGGCAGTGTGTGGGTCCACACTGTTACCACACCGATGATGCGGACCACTACACCTGTGGTGCACCAGGTAGGCGGAGTTAGTACACATTTAAAAAGCGTCTCGGCCGGCACATACGCCAGATGAGCTGCTCAATTCAGGCGGTGGGAACGGTGTGCACACCTACCTCCACCACATGGCCGATACAAGCAGCAGGGGAAATCTTGATGCCAAGCAACAACGCCATCTTACATGGAGGAATGAAGTCGGTGTGTCTTCCTTGTGTGTTGCATCTCTGTGGCATCGTTATCTCATCAGCGATTCATTTATTTTTATTGTATTACTTTATTAATCCCTGTGGGGAAATTGTTCTCTGCATTTAACGCATCCTAGCTGTGAGCCAGGAGCAGAGGGCAGCTGCCGTGCAGCGCCCGGGGACCAACTCCAGTTAATCTTGCCACACCTCACTCAGGCCACAGGAATGACACAATAAACCCTGATCGCTCCGATAGCCGTGCTTTGTTTTTTATTTATTTTTATCTATTTAATTTTCTAAATATTTTTATATAAACAAGATAACACCAAGATGACACCATGGTGGTCTGGCGGCGGCCTCGCCTAGTGTCAGCTGTGCAGTGTTGTTGCCTGCATCTGTGTGTCATCATGCGGAGTGCGAGGAGGTGTGTCAAAGGTGTCTGGCTGGGAGAGCTGGTGCTGGATCAGCTGAGGGAGTCTGGTCTGCTGCGTCCTGTGGGCCCTGACCGGAGCTGCGCCTGAGAGGGAATGCTGAGGGTGGTCTGACAGGACGCGGGGCAGGCTAAACTAACTGCTAGCCCATGCAGACCAGAAGTTCTGACAGTCATCCTGGCTGGCGTTGGTTCTCCTGGACAGTGACATTTTTGAATTGTGCTGCAAATTACTGAATGGACTGTGTTGTTGACTGTGTGTGTGTGGTTTTTTTTTTTTTTTGCTTTGTTCTCTCTGGTTTTGTATGTTTTTGATGGTGTTGTTTTTGGATGTTTTGTCTTTTGTGTTGCACTGCTGTGGGCTGGGAGAAACGAAATGTCGTCTCTTTAGTGTACACAAGTACATGAATGTGATGACAATAAATTGTTCCTGATTTGACTTTGAAACCAAGTTATTCCAGTAGCTGTGTATGTGTATGCTAACTTGTGTTCCAGTAGCTGTGTATGCTAACTTGTGTTCCAGTAGCTGTGTATGTGTATGCTAACATATGCTCCAGTAGCTGTGTATGCTAACTTGTGTTCCAGTAGCTGTGTATGCTAACTTATGTTCCAGTAGCTGTGTATGTGTATGCTAACTTATGTTCCAGTAGCTGTGTATGCTAACTTGTGTTCCAGTAGCTGTGTATGTGTATGCTAACTTATGTTCCAGTAGCTGTGTATGCTAACTTATGTTCCAGTAGCTGTGTATGTGTATGCTAACTTATGTTCCAGTAGCTACGTATGCTGACTTGTGTTCCAGTAGCTGTGTATGCTGACTTGTGTTCCAGTAGCTGTGTATGCTAACTTATGTTCAGTAGCTGTGTATGCTGACTTATGTTCCAGTAGCTGTGTATGCTAACTTATGTTCCAGTAGCTGTGTATGTGTATGCTAACTTATGTTCCAGTAGCTGTGTATGCTGACTTATGTTCCAGTAGCTGTGTATGTGTATGCTGACTTATGTTCCAGTAGCTGTGTATGCTGACTTATGTTCCAGTAGCTGTGTATGCTGACTTCTGTTCCAGTAGCTGTGTATGCTGACTTATGGCCAGGGGCAAAAGTTCCATGTTTTTCCCACAAATCCTAATATACGTTTTTTTTCTCATCGATGAGAAGAAAAGTAGGATGCTAGACATCGAAACTTTCAGGCACTCTTGAGACACCTCCTTCCCTACCTGGTGTAGTTGTTTGGAAGACTGTACCTTTTTTTGCCTCCTTTTTCGGCGCTCTCGTAATAGAAGAGGAAATTGATCTCATGTACTCCTTCCTGGTCTGGTCCTCTCAGCCAGAGCGGCAGCTGTGTGGACTGTCCTGGCTGCAGTGTCCCCCCCTCCACGGGAATGTACACCACACCAGATGTCTGGCAGAACTCTTGTGGGGACACCAGCATGACCGACGCTGCGGAGCTCGGCTGGGTCAGAGGGGAAGTGGCTTGTGTTTTGTAAGCGGAGCAGTTCTCGGCTACAGCCGAGCTGAAGGGTGTGTGGGGAGTGGTCGGCATCCCACCAAAGGTGAAGAAATCTGGGTGTGTGGAAACCACCCGCAGGCCACACAGTGAAACACTGCTGACGTTGCTGAACTCCACGTATGCTTTTCTGATCTCACCGCACAGCAGAGCAGTGGGGAACTGCAGGAAGAAGACCTGGCAGACAACAGAACAACCAGACAAGACAACATGACAACCAGACAAGACAATATGACAACCAGACAAGACAATATGACGACCAGACAAGACAATATGACGACCAGACAAGACAACATGACGACCAGACAAGACAATATGACAACCAGACAAGACAATATGACAACCAGACAAGACAACATGACAACCAGACAAGACAATATGACAACCAGACAAGACAACATGACGACCAGACAAGACAACATGACAACCAGACAAGACAACATGACGACCAGACAAGACAATGTGACCACCAGACAAGACCACATGACGACCAGACAAGACAACATGACAACCAGACAAGACAACATGACGACCAGACAAGACAATATGACAACCAGACAAGACAATATGACGACCAGACAAGACAATATGACAACCAAACAAGACAACATGACGACCAGACAAGACAATATGACGACCAGACAAGACCACATGACGACCAGACAAGACAACATGACAACCAGACAAGACAATATGACAACCAGACAAGACCACATGACGACCAGACAAGACAACATGTCAACCAGACAAGACAATATGACAACCAGACAAGACAACATGACAACCAGACAAGACAATATGACAACCAGACAAGACAACATGACGACCAGACAAGACAACATGACAACCAGACAAGACAACATGACAACCAGACAAGACAACATGACAACCAGACAAGACAACATGACGACCAGACAAGACAATATGACGACCAGACAAGACAATATGACGACCAGACAAGACAATATGACAACCAGACAAGACCACATGACGACCAGACAAGACCACATGACGACCAGACAAGACAACATGACAACCAGACAAGACAACATGACGACCAGACAAGACAACATGTCAACCAGACAAGACAATATGACAACCAGTCAAGACAATATGACAACCAGACAAGACAATATGACAACCAGACAAGACAATATGACGACCAGGCAAGACGTGGACAAGAATAAATCACTGGCATGATGACGGCAGACTCTTGCATTGTATTTTGTATTGTGAGTACTGAATAATATGATGCAACTTATGACCAATCGAGAGGATTTTAGGTGAGAAGTTGGACAAACTCAGATTCACTGGCTGGACGAGGGGGCCATTTTCCCTTTATGTATCAAAACTTAATTTATTTTACGGTTTTGATGTCCTAGGATGAATAATCAAGGACCCATGATACACCTACCACTTTGCATGCCCCAGGGGCCATATCTCCAAGAAGAACTTTGAAGTAATTACTTGACGTAAAGGTTAAACCAGTTAAAATGAGATTTGTGTGTGTGTGTGTGTTGTAAAAAATCCCCCCATGGGTGAGAGAGGGCTTTTTTTTTCTTACACATATGACCAAAACTATATTTAACTTCTCACTGTCCCAATCCATAGTCCCGGTATGCTTTAAGACCACCTCTATCATTCCTGTCCCCAAGAAATCAACACCCACATGTCTGAATGACTACCAACCCCATAGCACTCACCCCCACTGCCAAGAAGTGCTTTGAGAGACTGGTTCTGGCTCACATCAAAAACATTACCCCCCCACACACACACACACACACACACACATATTCGACCCACATCAGTTCACCTACCATCCCAAAAGGTCTACAGAGGACGCCATTGCCACTGCCTTGCACTTTGCTCTGACCCACCTTGAACTTAACAACACATACACCCGGATGCTGTTTATAGATTACAGCTCTGCCTTCAACACTATCATCCCCGCCAAACTAACCACCAAACTCCTCTCCCTTGGCCTCAACCCCTCCCTCTGTAACAGGACCCTGGACTTCCTGACCAACAGACTTCAGTCTTTCAGGTTAGGCGACCACACCTTCTCCACCCTGACCCTCAGCAGAGGTGCCCCTCTGTGTTCGGAGCCCCCTCCCTTTCTCCTTCTTTACCCACGACTGCCTGCCAACTCACCCTTCAAATGTTATAGTTAAGTTTGCAGATGACACCACAGTCATTGGCCGTATCACCAACAATGACAAGACGGCCTACAGGGACGAGATTCAGCACCTGACATCATGGTGTACTACCAACAATCTGGTCCTCAATGTACAGAAGACGAAGGAGCTGATTGTGCACTTCATGAGGTCTAGTAGCTGCAGCCACTCCCCCATACGCATCAATGGGGTGGAAGTGGAGAGTGTTTCCAGCTTTAAATTCCTTGGAGTCCACATCAGTGAGGACCTCTCCTGGACATCATACACCCAGGCCCTTGTTAAAAAGGCCCAACAATGCAGGCATTGTTGGGCCTGAGGAGGATGAGAAGCACCCCTCTATCACCCAAAATTCTCACCAACTTCTACCACTGCACCATAGAGAGCATCCTGACCAGCTGCATCTCAGTGTGGTACACCAACTGCACCTCAGTAGACCAGAAAGCTCTGCAGCGGGTTGTCAAGGCGGCCCAGCATATCACCGGTACCAAGCTCCCAGCCATAAAAGACATTTATCACAAACGCTGCCTTCGAAGGGGTCTGAGCATCAGCAGAGATCCCACTCACCCCAAGCATGGACTGTTCTCCTCCTGCGCTCTGGGAGGCGCTACAGAGGCCTCAGAGCCCACACTACCAGGCTCAAAAACAGCTTCTTTCCCCAAGCTGTTACCCACCTGGACCTGGCTACCCACTGAATGTATGTGGATATTTTTAAATACTTTGTACTCTTGCTCTTTTTTTTAACTTATTTTTAGCTTCTGGTCTTCATCTCTGTATATCTTATACTGTGTTTGTCTGTATCTGTCTTGCACTGTTTGATGAAGCTGCAGGCAGCCCTCATTTCATTTTTAACATGTGCCTTCACATTGTTTTAAATGACAATAAATTGAATTGAACTGAAAAGTATGTGGACACCTGAAAATCACACCTGCTTGTTGAACATCTCATTCCACAACCATGGGCATTAATATGGACTTGGTCCCCTCTTTGCTGCTATGATAGCCTCCACTCCTTTGGGAAGGCCTTCCACTTGATTTTGGAACATGGCTGTAGGGATTCACGCCCATTCAGCTACCAGAGGATTAGTGAGGTTGGACACTGATGGAGTATACTATATACTAAGACAAACGTCGCTAATTGACGCTAGATGTGAACTGTATGTAACTCTTCCAACGTACATACAAATTTGAAATAAGAACAGACTCAAAGGAACTCGTTCGTAACCTGGGGACTACCTGTACTAATGATCCCAAGAACTATGCCGTCCGGAGCTTGGCTCCTAGTAGGGTCACCCAAGGCGGATAGGTCTAGGGGGGAGGTTCTAGAATAAGTGAAATTCAACAAAGACCTCAGTGGTGGAAATGACGGAAGACAGTGCCAGTGAAGGCGGATGAAGGCTGCAATCATCTTGTTCTCAATGCCATTGGACTCTGGCCACCCCCTGCCAAGGACCGTGTGGTGGCTACAGGTACATCAGCCTCTCCACATAAAAAGCTGTCACACACAGGTCCCCTCCCATTATGCAGTTCCAGCATTGGCCTCTATGCCCATGTGAGGACCCAGAAGGAGGACAGCCATACTCGACCCCGAGTGACCGCCGATGATGGTGTGGATGTGCATAACTGTAAGGTGCATTTTACCCCAGAAGAAGAAGAAAAAAACAACTGAGATTTTCTTCCTCAATTTGGCTGTGTGACCTGGCGTCATTTTTCGTTGAAGCAACCAACCCAGGGAAATAACCGTGTAGGAGCAACATGTTATATTTTGAGCTGGAAATCATCTTTTTTATCATTTAGTTTTGTTTGTTTTGACCTGTGTCCCTTAATCTCTATTTTAGTGTCCCCTACAGACCCATATGAAGAAGTTACAGGAAGAGGCTCTGTCAGCACTCAGGTATTGGATAACTGGGAGCAAAAAGCTGTTTATAGTTAGGCCAGAGAGGCTGCAGCCAGACCTACAGCTAATGTCTGTTTGTTTAACACCAATCCTTTTATTTTTCCTTCTTTTGAAACAACTTTGTAAACCAAACCTGGAATAAACCTGGACTTTTATTTTTAAACCAGAACCTTCACCTGGAAATTCCCTCTTTTCCACCAACACCATGGCAAGTGTCTCAGTCTCAAAAGCAAAGTCAGCACAAACTTTTACCAATCCGCACTCCAAGAGACAGCACACAGGACAGGAAACTGTCACTACAACCTGTTTCCAGCTCAAAAAGGTTCACTAGCTCTTTAATATTGCTGTATGATAAACCAATCATAATGTTTTAGTATTCTCATCTTTGGACAATTAGCATATTGTGCTTGGACCCATTCCATTGTCACATGCAACAAAATTGAGGTTCCTGCCCAAAGGTGGTGGTACAGCATCGGGTGCTGTACCACAACTAGGGTATTACAAGTATCTAGCAGTACACCAGATACGAGATGACTAGGGTATTACAAGTATCTAGCAGTACACCAGATATGAGACGACTAGGGTATTACAAGTATCTAGCAGTACACCAGATACGAGAAGACTAGGGTATTACAAGTATCTAGCAGTACACCAGATACAAGATGACTAGGGTATTACAAGTATCTAGCAGTACACCAGATACGAGTGTCAGCACATATTATTTTATGCAGGGGTAGTCTACACTGGTTGGTACTGAAATAGAATGAGCAGAAATAAAATTCGTAAGAAGAAAGTTCAAAAAACAATATTTATGAATTTTGAGATAATAAATAATAATGTTCCTGCTTCTGGACCTCTGTCCTGCGTCTCTCCCTGATGTAAGTTAGGCTAGTAGAAGTCAGTTTTAATGTTTTCCAGTAGTTACTGTCCAAAATAAATAAATACATAAATAAATAAATAAAACGAAAAATCATGATTTTGCTGAAGGTTAAATTCTTTCAGTTATAATTTTCCGCCTATATTCCTGCCCACTGGGAGCTTTTTGGGTGGCTGTCTACTCAAGAGATATTATCCCCAAATTCAAACATGTGATAGGGTTGAAATTCCACACCAAGAATGTGACTGGATGTGAAACTTGCTACACATCTTCAGTGTGTTCTACAAATGTGCTAGTGTGATCAGTGCTCAGAATTCCCTTTCTACAAATTTGTATAATTTCTGACAATTTTCTCCCTAAAATACTTTGTTTTTTGACTAATATACACAAAACTTACAGAAGAATGTAAATATACCTACTAATAATATCATAGTGAAGCTCAACTAAATCGGATTAAAAAAAAAAAAATCGCAGAAGTTGAGAATATTGATTTATCCAACATCTAGCCTTGTCTGCAAGTGCTTTTGCTCTGAGTCTGTTTCTTGAAATCTTTCTGTCAAAATCCATCAACATAAATATGATACTTAAAGGCTAATTCCACTTTTTTTTTCCAACCCGTGTCTTGTTTTTGTATCTGTCATCATCCTATGGATTGTCATAGTATCTTACAGACTTGCCTCATTGTGAAGGTTGTGAAGAGGAGCCCGGACAGGCAGTCTGCTTTACAATGGCATCAGTAGGGCGTCCCAACATGCAGATTCAAGTTACCTCAAACAATGCTAATTTATCAAAACCCTTTTTTTTGCAAGGGGAAAAATGAAGGTGAAGTTTCCATACAACTACTTACATACTGTATGTAGGCTGACCTACAATGTTCTTCCATCAGTCCTTTTGGAACAATATTGTTACCGTCCACATTTATGAAGTTTATTACCTCAGATGCATTTCTGTGGTCGATCTGAATGTAAATTAATTCATGTTTGGAGTGAGGAGTACCTCCATCAAGGGCATAGCTGGTGTTATGATGGGATTCAGACGCCTGTCAAGGCCATGGCGAACCAACGTCTTATCTTCTTTGGTGTGATTAAGCCGTGGACCCCGGATCTCCAGGTTCTGTTTGCCACTAACCATTAATGATTCCACTGTCTGATGCCCTAAAATTGAGAAAACAAAACAAAAAAGGGACATGTTAGTTATGCTCAAAAACAAAAGGCTTGCTGAAGATAAAGAAGACTTGTGAGCTGGTTGTCTGTCTAGTGTGTTTGTATCTTGTAATTTTGATTCTGTTTCTATAATCGTATTAAATGGGCAAAATTATCAGTAATTACTTATCTTCCAATGTAAACTGTAATAATAATATTTACTAGAGTAGAGAGATTAGAAAAATGTGTCGATCTATCTGGCCTGGTTCTGAACCAGTTCAGAACCTACCTACAGGGCAGGCAGTTCTTTTGTGTCCATTGGAGACTTTTGCAAAGTGGTTATTATGTATGGGGGTACCCCAAGGTTTGATTCTTGGATCATTACCATTTAATCTCTATATGCTCCCACATGTTATACAGAAACACAAAGTAAATTACCATGTTTATGCAGATGATTCACTACTATACATATCCCTGTCTCCTGATGACCTTGCTCCCCCACATGCCCTAACCCAGTGTACCGATGATACTAATCTACGGCTGTTACAAACGAACCAAGACAAAACAGAAATACTCATTTTTGGTGCAAAGACTCAGACAGAGAATTGCAGCTCATCTTGGTTCGTTTTCTGTCTCTGGAGGGCAAAAGTGAAGCTAGGAATCTTGGTGTAATCTCAGATGGCGATCTAAATTTTAAGAGTCATATCAATCATCTCACAAGATCAGCCTTCTACCATCTTAAAAACATTTCAAAACTAAGGGGCTTTCTACCAATATCAGACTGTGACAAATTAACCCATGCATTTATAACAAGTAGACTAGACTACTGCAATGGACTATTCACCGGCCTCCCAAAATAAGGTGTGTGGCAACTACAGTTAATTCAAAATGTGGCTACACGTGTTCTCACCATAACTAAAAGGTATGAACACATTATACCTGTTCTTACATCTCTACATTGGCTCCCCTTCAACACTAGAACCAATTATAAAGTTCTGCATTATACCAAACTCAAATGGCCTTGCACCTCAGCATATGAAAGACATGCTAATTAGATACAAACCAGCGAGAAACATCCCTCATACCATCTCCAAAACAGGGGAAGCTGCGTCCCGAGTTCGATGGAACGCCCTGCCTGAGGACCTGAGAGAGGCCCCCACACTGGACACCTTTAAAAGCAGGTTAAAAAACGTACTTTTTAAAATAGCTAATGGCTAAGTCCTTGGTGTGTGTGTGTTGTATATTTTAATATTTGTATTTTCTTCACGGAGTCCTGTATAATTCTACTAACACCATTTGATGTGCATATTTATTGTCTGCGTTTGCAATTTTATGATTGTGTTGTGATTGTATTGTCACTTTATGTAAAGCACATTGTGTTGCCCTGTGTATGAAATGTGCTGTATAAAGTTCGACATGACTTGACGAATGAATGAATGAATTTTTCAATTTTGTGTCACTAAATGACCCGTCCTTATTGGAGAACCACCAAGGCAGTCATTTTGACCGTTTTGGATTTTCAAAGTTTAATAACTTTGTGTGTGTGTGTGTGGGGGGGGGGGGGTACAGACCTGCCGCTCCCTGAATGCTCCTAAAATTACATATACTATTTGCATTAAAATTAGTTTTAGATCATTTGCACAAAAAAGTTATAAGATCTACCTATAACGACCACCCACAGTGTTTAAACTCTATATTGTGTCAAGATAAATACCCAGTTGAGATATTAATGCATTACATATGTCATTATGTCTGTTATGAAACCAACTGACACCACAATTAACATTTTAACAACTTTAATACTATTTTTCAAACAATTTAAAATGGCCGCTATCCAACGCCTGTAAAAACTGCAGCGCCTCAGTGGTAGTCATGGTGCGTCTGTAATGGCGTCAGTAACCAGACATGTTGGACATAATCAAACATCCAGTTTAGACTATTTCTCTGCACTGGAGGACCAAGAAAATGATGCAACCAACACACGTCATAAATACTGACATGACGCACACCATCACGCGCAAATTACGAGACAGTCATATTGACTGCCCATAGTGATTTTAGGTAGATCTTATCATAACTTTTTTTTTCTTTTTTTTGTGTGCAATTGATCTAAAACTAATTTTAATGCAAATATATGTAATTTTAGGAGAACTCAGGGAGTGGCAGCTCTGTATCTTTTTTTCCCCCACAAAGTTATTAAACTTTGAAAATCCAAAATGATCATAATGACCGTCTTGGTCGTTCTTGTGTCTTAAGAAAATCGATTTTGTCTTTGTGTTTAGTGACCGAACATTTACTGACAGACATTTGTGCATCTACCAATACTGAATAATTACAATCATCTTAATATTTTTAATACAAACCTAAGCAACTCCTTTGAGAAATCAAAATTCATTGAAACAATATCAGTGTGGGTTGACGTGTATTGAGTGAGTAGAATAATTTAGCCAATTATCCGCCAGCAACAATGCTGTCTTGTTTTATGCATGTGTGTATGTTACCCTCCGTGCCAGATGCCACCTCTGTCAAGGGGAAGGCGGCCAGACTGTAAGCCACACCCAGGATGTTGAGCTGGCCGGTCAAACGAGGCAGCAGCTTCAGGCGAGCCTGTGACAGAGATCAGAAGGGTGAGGGTTCAAACTAAATTTGTATAGCACCTTTTCACTACCATAGTTCCAAAGTACTTTAAATTGCAAGTCTAAAATACTACAATACTAAAAATCGTTAAACACAAGAAACATGAAACAAACTCTAAAACCCGTTCAGTCAGAGATGTAAATCTGAGGTAGAGATTAAAAAAAAAAAAGATAAGAAGAAAAATAAGTAATGTACATAGATATGTAGCAGCATCAGATGCAGTGGTGTGCGCGGGATCACAGACAGGTCTAGGGATGCCCCCTGAAATTCTAAACAGGAACTGTTTCTAAATTAGTAAAACTTAAACTCTGAGTATTGTTTTTTTTTTTCCCCTTCCCAATTGTACTTGGCCAGTTACCCCACTCTTCTGAGCTGTCGCAGTCGGTCGCTGCTCCACCCCCTCTGCTGATCCGGGGAGGGCTGCAGACTACCACATGCCTCCTTTGATATACATATGTGGAGTCACCAGCCGCTTCTTTTCACCTCACAGTGAGGAGTTTCACCAAGGGGACGTAGTGCGTGGGAGTTTCATGCTATTCCCCCCAGTTCTCCCTCCCTCCTGAACAGGCGCCCCGACCGAACAGAGGAGGCACTAGTACAGCGACCAGGACACATACCCACATCTGGCTTCCCACCAGCAGACACGGCCAATTATGTCTGTAGGGTCGCCGACCAAGCTGGAGGTAACATTCGGATTCGAACTGGTGATCCCTGTGGTGGTAGGTGATGGAATAGACCGCTATGCAACCTAGACACCAACTCTGTGTACTGTTAAGGTCCGGTGTCATTGGGTCTGCTATCAGCAGTGGAAAAATTGGGGAGTGAGATTACCATCCTGCAGTGTTTCACCTACATACCCATACATCCTACCATGAAGTCTGCCACAGTAACAACATGAGCCGCCAGAGCAGGACTGGACCGCCCATGGCAGAATTATTTAAAAAGACAATTCTTCACTTTTTTCTAGTGGTTCTTGATACGCCCCAGAACACTGATATACAAGCAAAAGGTTGGGAAAGAAAGGGAATGTTTAGTTCCTCTCCACAGTAAAGTTACACAAACTGATTTCATGTTGGAACAACAAACACAATTAGCACAAGAAGAGACCGCTGGACTGGAAGCTCAATTTACACACTAGCGCAGACAACATTGGCAAGGAAAAGACAGGATAAATTGCCACCAATTAACTGTGTTTGAAATAAGCTAAAAGTTTGTTACAAAGATCAGGTCACCAATTCATGGTGATCGATGATGACTGAAAAACAAAAGGTAAAAAAAAAAAATCAGACAAATATACCGCCTAAGATAGCCTCCGTGGTGTATATACAGTCAAGTTATGAGAGCAGATCTAATGTTTTTCAGATGTATTTAAGTATTTCCCTGGGAAGAGAAAGCAGAGGTGGTGAGATGCAGAGGACTAGTTAATAGACTACTAGTAGGCTACTATATGATCTAAGATGGTGCCGCGTATGGCTGCCTCGGTGAGTTAGTGCACACCGTTTTGTGTTTTTTTTTTTAATGTTGTTTCTGGTGACCATACACAAGACAGTTTTCATGGGAGAAGAAATCCTCAACAGGGAATCTACTCTTCTGGATTTATTCCCAGCTTTTCTTGCTCCTGCTGTAGAATTATTGGACATTGTGGTGAAAGGAACTGTGGCTCTTGGACGAGCAGTGAGCTGCAGGAAAGGAAAGTACGCCCAGAGGGCTAGTGCGTTGTCGGAAGAGAGGTTTACATGCAGCACTGCCGGCGATACTTCTCTCCAATGTGCAATAAATTGTATGAACTGCTGCTGATGGTGGAGAAAAACAAGAGACTTCTCTGTCCTCAGCTTTGTGCTTCACCAAGTCCTGGCTAAGTGGAATTATACCAGACTCTGCGCTGCAGCTGCCCATCTTCCAACTTTTCCAAGCCAGCCACGACACAGAACTGACAGGCAAGGCTAAGGGTAGAGGGATCTGTTTTTATACTTATGATGGCTGGTGCAGGGATGTAGCAAAAACAACCCGGACTCCCTTTTTACTGTCCTCGGTGACTTTAAATAGGTGAACTTAAGTCACAAACTCCCAAAATACAGGCAGTTTATCAACTATCTGACCAAAGAGGTCAACACTCTGGACCATTGATACACCACCACCCAAAACGCATATAATGCAGTTCCTCGTGCTGCGCTGGGAAACTCTGACCGCGTCTTGGTTCACCTGATCCCCACATACAGGCCAAAAATCTGATTGGGAGATGTTTAAGATCGCCACTGACAGTCTGGATGAGTACACAGATGCAGTGACGTTATCAGCTTATCAACTTGAAACTTTTCACCCGTTCGCTGGTAGGTGCAGGTGAAAGTTTGTTGACAATTCTGTGCATGTTGTGGACATTTATCCATGGTAATTCTTGCAGGCAAATATGCCACTGTTAATAGCACATACCACATGACCGCTGCAGTAGAAACCGGAAGTCTGTGGACTAGTTATGCACAGAGTCAATTTGAACAAGGTTCCCAGTGCCTGCAGATGAAAAGCAACTCCATAGCATTATGCTGCCACCGCCATGTGGCCTGTAGTGAGGGTGTTTATTAGGGCATGAGCAGTGTTGAGTTTTGGCCAAAAAGCTCAACTTTCATCTCGTCTGACCACAAAACCTTTACCCACATCCTAACCGGGTCTCTCTCATGCTTGGTAGCAAACTCCAAGCGTGCTTTTATATGCATAGTTTTGAGCATCAGCTTCTTGACCAGATTTATGGCGCGGCCGTGATATGGTTGGCTCGTGCACATTTACTCCAGTTTCAGCCACTGACCTCTGCAGCTCCCTCAGAGTGACTGCAGGATCATCTGTGGCTTTCCTCACCAGCCCACGTCTTGCTCGGACACTTAGCTTTGAGGGACGGCCTGTCCTACAAAGTGTCTGGGTGGTGTGATACAGCTTCCACTTTCTGACAATGGATCCAACAGTGTTCGGAGGGACAGCCAAACACTTCGATATTGTTTTGTGTCCCTTTCCTGCCTTCTGCATTTTAATCACTTTGTCTCTTACTTCAGTATTATGCTGCTTTGTCTTCATTTTCTGATGGAGTTCACGCCCGGCTAATGAACTTTACACAGAGTGCTTTCATACCCATAATCCAGACCGTTATTTTAATATCTTACAGGTGCACACTAATTATGTCTATTGTGTTTACCTGAGTTTGTTTTAGGAATAATTTGTCATTTGTGTAAACTTGGAGCTTTCAGAGCACAAGGGGTTGAAAACTTATGCAGGCAATATATTTTAGTTTAAATTTATTAATAAAAAGTCAGTGAAACATAACTTAATTTGGCTTTGGGAACATGTTGTTAGAGCTTATGGGTTCACAACAATAATACTGTTCAGGAACAGATGTGTGAGTATCTTTTGTAATTCAGCGGATGATCTACTGTGGCGACCCCTAACGGGAGCAGCTGAAAGTAGTAGTAGTAGTAGACTGTCAAGGGGGGTGAATACTTTTGCGAGGCGCTGTATATTTAATAAATCCATATCCTGTTTCAATGTTATATTCTTATCTCACTCTGATGTGTACATTGTGTAACTAATGCTTTTTTTCTTGTCTCTTCACCTGTGTATGTGTATGGTGTGATGTGAGTCTCCCTGTGTGCATATGTAGTCTGTCTTCCTGTCAGGTCTACATGGTGACGGTGGTCACGTAGCTCAGGTCCTGGGCTGTTCTGCTGGCATCTGGACACTGTTTGGCATCCTCCTCGTCACATTCTTCATATATGTTATAATTCCATTATAATTGTGTTATCCTCTTTCAGTGCTGTATTGTGTAAATTGTGTAAACACAACATCATTGTACATTGTGCGTCTTGGGAGAGAGCTCCTCCTCTGTTGCTCTCCCTGAGGTTTCTTCCTGTTTTTTCTGCCTGTTAAAGGTTTTTAGAGTTGTCCCCTATCTGATGTGAGGGTCTAAGGACAGGATGTTGTGTTGCTGTCAAGCCCCCTGAGGAACATTTGTAATTTGACTTGACTTGAGACTGGATATATCTTTTCTCAATTTTTTTTTTTAATTTGAAAAGGCTTCCATTTTGCCACCCTACCCCACAGCCTAGACCGATGAAGACTACAGGAGATTGTTGCCACATGTAGGGAGCGACCAGGACTGGCCAGAAGTTCCTGCAGCTCCTTGAATGTTGCCGTAGGCCTCTTGGCAGCCTCCCTGGCCAGTTTTCTCCTCTTCTTCTCATCAGTTTTGGAGGGACGTCCTGTTCTTGGTAAAGTCACGGCTGTGCCATATGTTCTCCACTTGTTGATGATGGTCTTCATGTTGTTCCATGGTATATCTGATGCCTTGTAAAGTCTTTTGTACCCCTCTCCTGATCAACACCTTTCAACAATGAGATCCCCGTCATGCTTTGTGAGATCTTTGTGGACCACAGCTTTTGCAGTTGAATACAAACGAGAAGATGTCAGGAAAATCCTATAGGAACAGCTGAACTTTACTTGGGGTTAATCAGTCACTTTAATTGATGGCATTTATATATTAACTACTATTTAACATAAGTTTGACAGTGACTGCTTAATTCTGAACACAACCACATCCCCAGTTATAAAAGGGTGCGCACACTTATGCAACCAGGTTATTCTAAGTTTTGTATTTTTCTTTTTCCTGAAATTGTTTGAATGTGGGTGGCACGGTGGCGCAGTGGTTAGAGCGGTCGCCTGACAGCAAAAAGGTCCTGGGTTCGAGCCCCACGGTAGTCCAAACCTGGCAGTCATCCCGGGTCATCCTGTGTGGAGTTTGCATGTTCTCCCCGTGTCTGTATGGGTTTCCTCCAGGGGCTCCGGTTTCCTCCCACAGTACAAAGACATGTAGGTCAGGTGACTCGGCCATACTACATTGTCCCTAGGTGTGAATGTGTGTGTGTGCATGTGTGTGTGTCAGTGTTGTAGTACTCGAGTCCAGGACTCAGACTTGAGTCCGACTCAGGACTCGTGACTCGACTTGGACTCGAGCACTGGGGACTCGGGACTCGACCTCGAGATTTAGTGACTCGACTACAACACTGGTGTGTGTGCACATGCTTGCGAGTGCATTTGTTTGGCTATTGTGTCACAAAGTAAATAAACTCTCTTTGAAGTGGTGACAGCTGTTTCGATTTGTTTCATGTCGACCTTTTTGATTTGTGTCAGCTTTTTTACGGTGCCAGAGTGGAGCACTGGAGCCCATCTTGGAACTCGACTTAGACCCGGACTCAGGTAATGGGGACTTGACTTGGACTCGACTCTGACTCTTCTTTGGGGACTCGGACTTGGACTCGAACCTCGAATCGCCTCAAGGTTTAGTGACTCGACTACAACACTGGTGTGTGTGTGTGTGTGTGTGTGTCGGCCCTGTGATGGCCTGGTGGCCTCTCCAGGGTGTCTCCCCGCCTGCCGCCCAATGACTGCTGGGATAAGCTCCAGCATCCCTGTGACCCTGAGAGCAAGCAGGATAAGTGGTTCGGATAATGGATGGATGGATGTTCTTCACTTCATTTTTATGGGTTGCAATTTCAAAAAAAAAAAAAAAAGTGGAAGAAGTTGCAACGTGATTTATCTGGGTTTCATTTGTTTCCATCACAAAAACCTGCCATTTTAACAGGGGGGGGGGGTGTCTGCTTATCCTCTACAGGGGCAAAGTAAGGAAGACCACAGCTTACAGCTTTAGTCTCCTCTGTGCTCATGAAGAACTCTGGGATCACTTCAGTGCTGATGACATCATCCTTCTTTGTCACCTACAAGAAAAAAGAGAAAGTCTTGAGCCTCCTACAGACTGTGTGATTTCAGCAGTCCTATAAGTTTAATGCATGCCACCCTGTGTGATGTGATCTGATAAACCTGGGTACGACATCAGGTGTGCTGTGCGTAGACTGTATGATGACAACACTACTGAATCACAGGCTACGACGCAAGTCCATAAAAATGTTCAGCATGCGTGCCGCATCAGCGCACATCATCTCTCTACGTCGCTGGCAGAGCAACATGACGCCGAGCAGGAATCCAGTCCTTTCAGTAGTCGCTGCAGCTGGTTTTGTTGCTGGTTTTGTTGAATCCATCGTATTTGGGTCAGAGATGCTGACAGTGTGTTTGTTTGTGTTTAGCGCCAGCACAGATTGTGCGTGGCGCTGATCGGTGTGTCATGTCATGCTGCATGTCTATTGGTTGTCAGCAGACGCAGGTCATACAGCAGTCACACTGTGAGACGGTCATCCTACATTTCTGACCCTGTCAGACTTTGGTCACAGGTTGTCTTCAGTCACAAGACCGTGATAACGGCATCTCTGAACCTGTCTCACCGTGAACCTGTCTCACAGTGAACCTGTCTCACCGTGAACCTGTCTCACCGTGAAACTGTCTAACAGTGAAACTGTCTAACAGTGAAGCTGTCTCATAGTGAACCTGTCTAACAGTGCCACGTGGGACCGCCCTGTTGGAGCCACGACCACAGATATCGCCACGTTTGGTCATCTTTCATCTGAGACGGCCCATCACAGTGTGTAGGAGGCTCCAGAGTGGTATCGGGCAGATCTACTAGTGTTGTCTTTATTCATTCATTTTTGTGAAACCTTTATGTCACAGACAACACTGCTGAGTCAAGTTGAAATACACAAAATCAGAATGAAAACTGAGGGAAACAAATTAATTTTACATGAAATATAATAAAGTAAAAGATTCACAATTTATCTAGAAACACAATTAAATGGAAGTGAAAAGGGAGCTAGAGAAACTTAATAGTGGGACAAAGGCATAAATAATAATGAAAGAATAAGGGAAACACAGTACATCCAGTCTAAGTAAGAGAGACAAAAAGTACACGTGTAAGACTGTATTCCCCAGCACAGGTTTAAAAATACAACTTACACCTGAAGTCAACATATCCCTCTCATTGGTAATAACTTCTGCTTCAGGCTCCGCTGTGGGGTTGTCCAGCAGCTGGGAGGGGTGCTTTGGGGTAAATCTCCAGAGTAGGTAGAGGTCAGAAAGAACCAGAGGAACTTTCAGAGGGTTTCGGAAAACCACTTCCACTATGATTGGCTCTGGCACAACAAGAACACACGGAGGACCTACATAAATAACGGGCTTGGGAAGTTTAAATACACATACAATAAAAACTACGTGGTTGAGAATTCATTTCACTAATAACATCATCAACCTCTTCCAGACAATACTGGATGCAATACCAGATGACTAGGTTGGTAGCATGCAAGTGGTGTGAAACTGGATTCAGAATGAAGGACCAGTGGCCCGATTTAGCATCCAACCTTTCCCCCGGATAATTTTCACTCTTTTCTTTCAGGTTCCTTCATGATTTCTCCTTTGTCAGTATTTTCTGCACATTTATGTGTTGATGACCACTACAACTGAATCAAGGTGCTGCATGGAGGCAAATCTGGATTACACAATAGCATCAAGCAAGTCTTCCCAGATGCTCTGAGCTTCTATCAGTTTTATTATGTCAAATATTGTACGTGAATTCAACTGCCTCTACTTGAGTTTTCTTTCGGGTCGGTGACGCTCCAACCGACCCGTTTTTCTATCTACACTTCCATCAACCCGTCCATCCATGTCTCTGATGAAAGAAGTTCTTACCTTCCACCACGGCCAAGGGGGAGGAGAGGTTGTCAGTCTGGCTGTTCAGGCAGCACTGGGTGGGCTGGAACGTCACTGGGACAACGCCCCCGTTGGCCGCAGCGACGACTTGCTCTTCCAGGTGGCACCACAAGGCAGCTAGTTCTGGGTCATACTCCTGGTCCAGTGACACATGAGTGGCTGCCTGCTTTTCACCTGCTCAAAAATCAACCAATCACAATAGAGAGTTTCCAAGTCATTTACGCAACGTGACAAAAACACAGTAGCATTTCCAGCAACACTGAATGGTATTCACAACCGCTAGTTTAACTCCAGCCACACAGGGTAACCTCAGCAGCCGTTCTTCCAGACAAGGAAGACAATTTCTCATTCACTTGCCAAGCTCACTGACTCAACAAAATTTCACTGATTACTACAGTATTACAATTACACCACTTCCCTGAATCTTCACTGCTTTCAGCAATCGAATAAGCTGCAACTGACAGGAAGTGGAATCAGTTCATCTGGACACAACAGTTACTGACAGAAACGTTTCATCACTCATCTGACTGACTCCTTCAGTCTCAGCTGACTGCAGGTGTCCCCACCCTTATAAACAATACAGTGACTGCAGGTGTCCTCACCCTTATAAACAATACAGCGGCATAAGGACCAAATATGCGAATTACCATGACCTCATCCTTGAAAGAGTGGCCACTGGCCTGTAGATGGTGTAGACTGTGGAGTCCTCGCCTGACGCATTAGCTCTCCTGTGTGTGTGTGGGGGGGCGGGGGGGGGGCTAAGAGTACATCTGTCACCACCTTACAATGCTGTGATTGCAACTATTCCCCAATCCTCTGTGAATAGTACACATGACCATTGTAACTCTAGTTAATGGTCATGGTAATTTGCATATGAAACTGGTGGTTGGTTTGGGTCATTATGCAACTGTGTTGTTTATAAGGGTGGGGATACCTGCAGTCACCGTATTGTTTATAAGGGTGGGGTACCTGCAGTCACTGTACTGTTTATAAGGGTGGGGACACCTGCAGTCACTGTATTGTTTATAAGGGTGGGGGTACCTGCAGTCACTGTATTGTTTATAAGGGTGGGGATACCTGCAGTCACTGTATTGTTTATAAGGGTGGGGGTACCTGCAGTCACTGTATTGTTTATAAGGGTGGGGGTACCTGCAGTCACTGTATTGTTTATAAGGGTGGGGGTACCTGCAGTCACTGTATTGTTTATAAGGGTGGGGGTACCTGCAGTCACCGTATTGTTTATAAGGGTGGGGATACCTGCAGTCACTGTACTGTTTATACGGGTGGGGACACCTGCAGTCACTGTATTGTTTATAAGGGTGGGGGTACCTGCAGTCACTGTATTGTTTATAAGGGTGGGGGTACCTGCAGTCACTGTATTGTTTATAAGGGTGGGGGTACCTGCAGTCACGGTATTGTTTATAAGGGTGGGGATACCTGCAGTCACTGTACTGTTTATACGGGTGGGGACACCTGCAGTCACTGTATTGTTTATAAGGGTGGGGGTACCTGCAGTCACTGTATTGTTTATAAGGTAGGGGGTACCTGCAGTCACTGTATTGTTTATAAGGGTGGGGGTACCTGCAGTCACTGTATTGTTTATAAGGGTGGGGGTACCTGTAGTCACTGTATTGTTTATAAGGGTGGGGGTACCTGCAGTCTCTGTATTGTTTATAAGGGTGGAGGTACCTGCAGTCACTGTATTGTTTATAAGGGTAGGGTACCTGCAGTCACTGTATTGTCTTTCAAGCTAACATAACACAACCCATGTTAAGATAACATAACACAACCCAGGTTAAGATAACATAACACACCCCAGGTTCAGATAACATAACCCAGGTTAAGATAACATAACACAACCCAGGTTCAGATAACATAACACAACCCAGGTTAAGATAACATAACACAACCCAGGTTCAGATAACATAACACAACCGAGGTTAAGATAACGCAACACAACCCAGGTTAAGATAACATAACACAACCCAGGTTAAGATAACATAACACAACCCAGGTTAAGATAACACAACACAACCCAGGTTCAGATAACATAACACAACCCAGGTTAAGATAACATAACACAACCCAGGTTAAGATAAAATAACACAACCCAGGTTAAGATAACACAACACAACCCAGGTTAAGATAACATAACACAACCCAGGTTAAGGGCCAAGCTGCTTTCTAATCGTGGCCCGATAGCAACAGGAATACTGGTTTTCACACTTAAACAACACATTTCACACATGAAGTCTGGCTGGTTGGGAAAATACTTGTCAACCTCTCTCTGCACTTCGTCCCTTTCCTATCTGAAAAAGAGGCTGTGGCTTGATACACACAATAGATGCAAGAGAAGCATGGAAGCGGAAGGTGTGTACTGAAGGTGTGTACTGACGATGAGGCTGTGGACAGCCACCGGAGACAGAAAACTCATGTTCACCACCCAGTGATGTTTCACAACAAGTCTAACTACATGAATGCATGTGCAGGAACATCAGCGGGTTTTACCCTCTGCAAGACGGCGCTCATGCCCAAAATAGATGCGTATGGCTGAGCTGTGGATGCACGGCAGGGGTAGCTCAGGTAGCTGCACCTCACTTCCTGCCATCACACTCTGAAACACACAACACAAAACAACAGATTGTCAAGCAGACCACAAAAAAAAATATATATATATATAAAATGTCTGTACTGTCTGTTAACCGCAGGTGTCACATTATATATGCTACTTCTACTTAGTTACACCTGTAATTCTGTTAATATTGTTTATACTCAGCAATGCAATTTAATAAAAGTAATGATACAAACGAACTTATGTATGCAACTCCCTTCCCCAATTGCATCTGGCCAATTACCCCACTCTTCCGAGCTGTCCCGGTTGCTGCATCCGGGGAGGGCTGCAGACTACCAAATGCCTCCTCCCATACATGTGGAGTCACCAGCCACTTCTTTTCACCTGACAATGAGGAGTTTCACCAGGGGGACGTAGCGCATGGGAGGATCACGCTATTCCACCCGGTTCCCCCTCCCCCCTGAACAGGTGCCCCCAACTGACCAGAGGAGGCGCTAGTGCAGCGACCAGGACAGACACTCACATCCAGCTTCCCACCCGCAGACACGGCCAATTGTGTCTATAGGGACGCCTGACCAAGCCAGAGGTAACACGGGGATTCGATTCAGCGAGCCCCGTGTTGGTAGGCAACAGAATAGACCGCTACACTACCTGGACACCCTGTAAGTAACTTGTGTACAGATGTGGAAATGAGCTTCATAATGGGGCAGATAAGCAAACCAATTGTGCATTTTATGACTAAAGCATGAAACTTTCAGCATATAACCTACATACCCCAAGGTTTTATTTCAGACGTGGAAGCACTTTCTATTTGACCTCTGATGACCTTGAGGTCACTGACCTCAGCATTGCATTTTTCAGGTTTTTGCCCCATTACTCTCCGTTACAATAGTGTATATCTTTGACAAAATTGCAATTTTGTTCTAATAAAGATATTCATTTGCTCAGCCGTGGCCTTGTGTCCATGTGTGTGTCAGTTTGTAGCATGACAATTCCTTTGCAGACCAGCAGAGGGCAGTAGACGCTGGACCACTTACTGTACTTCACCACATGGGTGTGATTTTTTTATGTTAACTTGTTTATGTCATAACCATGGACATGAAGAGTGACAGGAGAGCACATGAGAGAAGAGTGACATTTTGATGTCTGGAAAAGTGAGTAATTTAATCACGTTCCTTCTGATCACAGACTATACTGATTCAGCATCATTACCTCTGTGCCGTTATGGCAATATTTTATGGAAAAAGAATGTTCACATTATTTATAGGCTATGTATTTAAAGTGCATCTTATACTAGCTAGCTGTTGATGAATGAAATGAAATCATCAGTGCCATTTCATTCATCAACAGCTAGCTAGCTAACTAACTAACTAGCTAGCTAGCTAGCTGTTGAGTAGTGTTAGCAAATCCACCCAACTTCTTCATCCTTACTTCCTCCAAAGAAAGGACACACATGACTATACTGAACTAATAATATCATTGTAGGGTGGGTCAAGAGATGCCGACATGACAGCAACACTGCTCAGTCAAATGTAATACGTTGTGGCTAGGAGCAATTGAGCAGAGTGGCCACACCTGGGCTGAGGGGAACTCTGTCAGAAACTAATTGGGCACAGCTGAGCTGTATCGGCAATCAGCAAGGGCCAAGCTGATGCCCATAAAAACCCCAGCCAGGGAGAAGAGCTGAGAAGATTAAGGAGATGCCACCTGGCTCCTCAGAGTGTTTGTTAGTGGACTTACCTGTGTTTGTTTGATTTACTGAACCTTTTGAGTTGTAACTTTGGGTTTAGTTAATTAAAAGGCCCATCCACGGCCAAACGGCGCCCTTTGTCTCCTGGTCCTCTGTGTGTGCTGCTGTCAAGACATCTGGTTGTGACTATCCCTACATCGGGTTGTCACAACATCAAATATACCCTGTATGAAGTCCACTTTCTTGAGTTTTTGTGTGTGTGTGTGTGTGTGTGTGGGGGGGGGGGTTCCACAATTTGTTCATGTTTTACTTTATTAAAACAGATATATGTGTAATAGGAGCGTATAAATAAAACAAAATTGATCTATACTGCCTTTATGCCTGCAAAAAAGGCGGAAAAAAAAGAAATTCGACAGCCCAAAATGTGTTCACCCTCTGGCGAGTTCCAGAGGTCAATTCTGAAGGGCTTCCACATCTGAAAACAAACTTCATGGTGTATAGAAACACTGGAGAAAGTTTCATGCTTTAGTCATAAAATACACAATACCTTCCAGATATGAGCTTATCTGTTCCACTATCAACATATATGAAACCCTTGCAGTTCATCATGTTGAATGTGTTATCTATTCCACAAAATGACAATAAGAAAGCGGTTACCATAATGGTGGTTGTTACCTTATAAACATAGAGGAACTCTCTGAGGAAGGCCCCCTGTTGTGTGGCTGTCTGTTGGCTGTTGTTGGTCAGGATTTCCCTGAAAGCCGATGCAGCATTCTCCGGCTGCATGAGTGTGAAGGACTGACGGCCAATAGTAAAATTTATATGGTCCTCTGCCAAAGACCACCCCTTGCCTTTATACACCTGCAAGGCCTGGCAATAACACCGCAATGCATGCCTCTTCTATATGTTGAGGGGAAAGAGAGGGAGACCCACAGGCGGCAAGGGTAGGAGTGAGCAGAAATGAAGGAAAGAGACAAAGTGAGAGATCACAGAGTAAGATTAGTAAAGAGATTACAGACAACAATTACAATAATCAAAAAACAAAAAAATATGCTGATTAAAAGTATCACTGAGATGGTCCATCTATCAAGGTTTTAAACTGGGCACTACTACAACCTAAAAACTGACTCAACAGTATCACGTCTATAAGGCCTGCCAGCTACCATACATTGTACCATATTTAGGTCCAATTCCATACTCAAAGCCCTCAATGACAGACCGCACAAGCACACACAAAACCTTCTTCCTTCCTTATCCACAATTAGCAAGTCAGGAAAGAAAAAACAGCCTTCTGTCAGCCAACAAACTCTTTATTGAACTCTAATTTCCACATTTCATGGGCTAGGCTAAATGCTAGCCCATGCAGACCGGCAGTTCCGACATGCATCCTGGCTGGCGTTCGTTCTCTTGGACAGTGGAATTTTTGTTTAGTTTTGATATGTATGTTAGTTTGAATGTGTGTGTTCTTGTAGCTTTTGGAAGTGTTTTCTGTTTTTATGTTGCACTGCTGTGAGCTGGGGGAAATTACATTTTATTTAATTTAAGGGCGCAAGTACATAAGGTGAATTGACAAATAAAGTGTTCCTGACTCTTGATTCTGCAGTTCCCCGGTGGTGGAATGAGTTACCAAACTCCATTCAATCTGCTGAGTCCTTCTCCATCTTTACGATGGAGCTAAAGACCCAGTTCTTTCACAAACACCTCCACACCTGATGGAATCTCCAGGCACCTCACAATTCAATTCCGATTCAGAGGGCTACGATGCGATTATAAAATGATTATTGATGCATCTTGAAGCATCACCATTTTTGATTTCTATACATGATTTATTTTTTCACACCGTGTAACTACTTGCTACTTTTAAAACATAGCATATTTTTTATGATCCATCATTAAAATAAACAGATTAATTTACTTCCATTATCTTTTATTAATACAGTAACTAATAGAAGAGATGTGTCAACTGAAAGGTCACATTTCCCAACATTGCAAAGAAGCAACAAGAAAAGAAACAAACGTGTGTCTGTAGCAGCATCCTTGTTGTAAATCAACAAGATTCAAGATTCAACAGTTTTATTTGTCACGTACACACAAGTACAAGTCCTGAGTGCAGTGAAATGAAAAAAGGTACGAACTCTGAGATGTGCAAACAACACAGTACAACAGGTACACACACATTCCAATTTGCAATATACAATTTACAATCAACAGTTAAGAACTCTCTGTAAAAAGAAAACAGACAGCACAATATATACAGTAAAAGCACTTAAAAATAGAAATCTGAAGAATATGTACTGAAATATGAAGTATGTATGTACATAATATGAGTTATGTGTAGTCGGTTACCTTACTGTGTGTGCGTGTGTGTGTGTGTGTGTGTGTGTGTGTGTGTGCATGCGTGCTTGAGCATGAGGGGGGCAGTATGGGTCAGCGAGGGGGCCCCGGTAAGGTCAGAGTTCACAGTCCTGATGGCCTGAGGAAAGAAACTCCGCCTCAGTCTCTCTGTGTTTGCAGCATGACTACGGAGGAGCTTGCCTGACCACAGCAGCTGGAACAGTCCATTGTTGGGGTGGTGAGGGTCCTTCATAATCTTGTAGGCTCTGGTTCGGCACCTCTTGGTGTATCAGTCCTGCAGGGTAGGGAGCGAGTTACCAATAATGCACTCAGCTGAAGGCACTACCCTATGCAGAGCCTTCCTATCCTGGGCAGAGCTGTTTCCAAACCAGGCAGAGATGCATCCTATCAGGATGCTCTCCACTGCCCCAGAGTAGGACTGGAGGATCTTCCGGGAGACTTTGAATTTCCTCAGCTGCCTGAGGTGATAGAGGCGCTGCCTTGCCTTGCTCACCAGAGTGTCTGTGTGAGTGCTATGCGAGATCTTCTGTAAGGTGGACTCCCAGGTATTTATACCTGCTCGCCCTCTCCACAGTAGTCCCATTAATCCTCAATGGTGAGTACATCCTCTGTTGTTGTTGTGCCCTCCTGAAGTCCACAATCATCTTCTTAGTTTTGGAGACATTCAAGAGGAGACTGTTGTCTTGGCACCAGAGTGATAGAGCAGCAACTTCCTCCCGGTAGGCTTTCTTGTCATTATCGGAAATCTGACCCACCACCACTGTGTCGTCCGCAAACTTGATGATGGAGTTGGAGCTGAACCTGGCCACAGTCGTGTGTGTACAGGGAGTACAGTAGGGGGCTGAGGACGCAGCCCTGGGGGGATCCTGTATTCCGAGTAAGGGAGCTGGAGGTGTGACTACCCACCCTGACCACCTGGGGCCTGGTGGTTAGGAAGTCCAAGATCCAGGCACACAGGTGGGTGTTCAGTCCCAATTCACTCAGCTTGCCAGCCAGCCTGGTGGGAACTATGGTATTGAAAGCTGAACTATAGTCAATGAACAGCAGTCTCACGTAGCCCCCCTGTGTGCAGTACCTGGGAGACAGCGTCATCTGTGGATCTGTTTGGACGATAAGCAAACTGCAGCAGGTCCATGGAACAGGGGAGGAAGGTGCAGATGTAGTCTTTTATCAGCTTTTCGAAGCATTTTATGACCACCGAGGTGAGGGCCACCGGTCGGTAGTCATTCAGGCATGTTGGAGAAGCATTCTTCAGCACAGGGATAATGGTGGATCTCCTGAAGCAGGTGGGAACCACAGACTCAGCTAGAGAGATGATGAATATTGTGGTGAACACTGGAGCTAGCTGATTAGCACAGGTCTTCAGTACTCGCCCGGATATGCCGTCAAAACCAGAAGCTTTCCTTTTGTTCACCCTTGTCAGAGCCCTCCACAAGCTATGCTCAGTCACCGAGAGTGGATGTTCATCCCCAGCTGTAGGACTCATCTCGGTTACGCTAACAGTGTTGTTGCTAGCCAACGAGCTATCGCTGTTTTTGCTAGCCCCAAAACGTGCATAAAAGGAGTTCAGGTCATCCGCTAGGGATGCATCGGCACTCCCAATTGCGGGGGATCTTCTCTTGTAGTCGGTTATTGTTTGTAGTCCTTGCCATAGACGTCTGGTGTCACGTTGCCAACACAGGCTTCAGCAAGACTTCAGCAATCACTTGATAACATAAAAAGCTGCCCTCATTCACAAATAAATAATAAGGACTTCAACTGGAATCCTCCTGTTATGGGCAATGAGCAGAGAAGACAAAGAAGTAGGGTTTTGGGTATTTCACCTGCTACAGCTACAGTGCCCAATATCATGAAAAGATTCAAGGAATCTGGTCAAATCTCTAAATAAAGGGCAAGGCGGAAAGCCACTTCTGAATGTGTGTAATCGCCAACCCCTCAGACGTCACCGTTATGAAAACTGTCATGCATCTGTAGTGGAAATCCTGACATTGGGTTGGGAATATTTCGGCAAACCTTTTTCAGTCAACACTGTTCACCGCTGCATCCACAAATGCAAGTTATGGCTTTACTATGTAAATCATAAGCCATACATCAACACTATCCAGAAGCACCACCGACTTTTCTGGGTTCGGTCTCATCTGACATGTAAAGTAACAGTGGAACCACATTTTGTGGACTGACAGGTCAAACGTTCAGACAGTTCTTGGAAAAAAACAGCCGTTGTTTTTTCCGGGCCAAAGAGGTAAAGGAATTCCAATCTGTTATCAACATCAGGTCCAAAAGCCAGCGTCTGTCATGGTATGGGGGTTGTGTCATTGCCCATGGCATGGGTAACTTGCACATCTGTGAGGACGCCTTTAATGCAGAAAAATATGTACAAATTTTGGCGCAACATATGCGGTCATCCAGAATCCATGTTTTCCAGCGATGTCCCTGCATTTTCCAGCAGGACAATACCAAACCAGAGTGCTGGATCAGTCTGCAGTCCTAAACTGTCTCCCACTGTGAATGTGTGGTGCATTATGAAGTGCAAAGTCAATGACACCCTCATACAATTGCCCAGCTGAAGACTTTCATAATGGAGCCATCCATCCATCCATTATCCAAACCGCTTATCCTGCTCTCAGGATGCTTGAGCCTATCCCAGCTGTCATTGGGTAGCAGGTGAGAAGACAGCCTGGACAGGCGGCTCCAAGCACACACCCAGGGACAAGTTAGTATGGCCGATTCATGTCTTTGGACTGTGGGAGGAAACCGGAGCACCCAGAAACCCACGCAGACACGGGGAGACCATGCAAACTCCACACAGAGGACGACCCGGGACAACCCCTGAGGTTTGACTACCCCGGGTCTTGAACCCAGGACCTTCTTGCTGAATGTGGGAAAATTCCACTTGCTAAACTTAACCAGCTGGTGTCTTCAGTAGCCAAAAGCTTCATCAGGGTCACTGAAAGAAATGGTGATGGTACACAGCAGTAAACACTCGACTGTCCCACCTTTTTTGGAGGTGTTGCAGTCATCAGATTTGAAATGAGTGTTTTTTTTTTAAAGTTTTTTATATTAAATTGCCTTTAATTAAAGGTAAAACATCAAGTAATGCATTGTAGTGTTTTTAATATACAAACCCCAATTCCAATGAAGTTGGGACGTGGTGTAAAACGTGAATAAAAACAGAATACAAAGATTTGCAAATCCTTTTCCACCTATATTCAATTGCATACCTTACAAAGACAAGATATTTAATGTCCAAACTGATAAACTTTATTGTTTTTTGCAAATATTCACTCATTTTGAATTTGATGCCTGCAACACGTTCCAAAGACGCTAGGACAGGGGCAACAAAAGACTGGGAAAGTTGAGGAATGCTCAAAAAAACACCTGTGTGGAACATTCCACAGGTGAACAGGTTAACTGGAAACAGGGGACTGTCATGATTGGGTATAAAAGGAGCATCCCCGAAAGGCTCAGTCGTTCACAAGCAAGGATGGGGCGAGGTTCACCACTTTGTGAACAACTGCGTGAGCAAACACTCCAACAGTTTAAGAACAACGTTTCTCAACTTACAATTGACCTTTCGCAAAGTCCCGCCCCCCTTAGTTAGTGTTGCTATGCCCATCAAGCTTTTCAGAATCATCCAGGAAGTAGCCAGAAAACACCAAAACATGAAGGAAGAAATCAGCGCAAATAAGTGATGTATTTTGGAGTAATTCATCCTTAATATCATCCCGTGAAAGGCAGAAGGGGTTACAGTATGCAGGAGGGACACATTCAGAATATTAATTAAAAGTAAAACTGACTTGCGTGGACTCCAAGCTGCCGGGTGCGATTGTATTTGAGTGTAACACTTACCGGTTGCAATCAAAGAATGAGAAACCCCATCAACTAATTCTGAAACTCATTGTGGACCAATTGCACTCTTGCACTGTAGGGTAAGTTAAATATTTCAGGTTTTATTGGTATATTTTTAATAATCAATTGTCAACATCACCATATTATAGTGTTGATTTTGGCCAAAGTTCCCCATGGCGTTCTTTTATCCAGGCTTTTTCAGAGGTTCTGTATGGGCTCCTGGGGGTCGCAGGGACATGCTCCGGGGCCAGGAGAACCGCCCCATGATTATTTTTTTACCTTTGGACCAGAACCGGTATTTTCAACAAAATAAGGCAAACGAGATGCCTCCGCGGGCGGGATGACTTTTCCAAATGGCCGGTCCCCACCTGGAGCTCACAGAGGGGAGAAATGTTTAAAATAGGCCGGATATGGGGAGGTCAGACTGGCCAGAGACCATCCCAGCCGACCCTCCCCGCGGGTCTTGCTCTGAAATGAAAGGCGGAACCTGGCTAACCTGTGACTAGCATAACAAAGTTATGTTAGTGAGCTAGCTATCATTAAATAGATAGATAGATAGATAGATAGATAGATAGATAGATAGATAGATAGATAGATAGATAGATAGATAGATAGATAGATAGATAGATAGATAGATAATTTTATTTTATTATCGCTGGCCACAGACTAAGCTGGTTATGTTCATCAGATACATTAATAATGTTATTTTTTTAGTCAGTAATACATTGATATGTTGATAATGGTAATAATCATTGTGTGGGTAAAAGTAACAGTAATAATACGTTAGCTATATTAGCTATCAATAATAGCTAGTAGCAAGCTTAGCTTGGAGTAGACAGGTATTTTTGTTAATTTTGGATGGATTAAGCTGGCCATGGGGTCTGCTATACTACGAAATCAATTGCCGACACTGCGCTTCTTGCTTTCTGGGTTTTGGGAAGGGAAAGAAAATTACACCCCCTCCAAACTTTCCCTGATATCTAGTATCCAATTTGCAGATGCCATATGCACACCGTTTCATCATTTTGCTGTCTGTTTATATATAGATTATGACGAATTGATGACTTAATTGATTATGGCTAATGACTATTGCAAACTGTTCTCTTCTCTAACATGTCTTTTCTCTCTCTCTGAATGATGTCTTCTCCTTTCTCTTTTTCTGTGTTTGAATGGTGTCATGTGAGTCTCTCTTGCATGCATGTGCAGTCGGTTCTCCTCCCAGGTCTCCGTGGTGATGGTGGTCGCCATTTGGATGCTGCCTGCCCTTCCACTCCTCACATAAGTTTTTATTTTATTACATGATGATGCTGGTTGCGTGGCTTGGGTCTGGACTGCTCCGTTGGCATGTGGACACTGCTTGGCATCCTGTGCATCATGTTCTTCATAAATTCTATGTCCATTATAATTCTGTTATCCTCTTTCAGTGTTGTATTATGTAAACTGAGTGAACACAACATCCATTGCACGCTGTCCATCTTGGGAGAGAGATCCCTCCTCTGTTGCTCTCCCTGAAGTTTCTCCCTGTTAAAGGGTTTTTTTAGGGAGTTGTTCCTTATCCGATTAGAGGGTCTAAGGACAGGATGTCGTGTTGCTGTTAAGCCCACTGACGCAAATTTGTAATTTGTGATATTGGGCTATACAAATAAAATTGATTTGATTTGATTTGTTTGAAAGCTTGACGGACCTCCCTCACATAGAAACCGTTGCTAAGGTAGGATTGGACAAGCACCGTTCTGGGGCGGTACTTTGCGAAAGGTCAATTGCAAGGAATTTAAGGATTTCATCATCTCCAGTCCATAATATCATCAAAAGATTCAGAGAATCCGGAGAAATCTCTGCACGTAAGCAGCAAGGCCCAAAACCAACATTGAATGCCTGTGACCTTCGACCCCTCAGGCGGCACTGCATTAAAAACCGACATCATTCTGTAAAGGATATTACCACCTGGGCTCAGGAACACTTGGGAAAACCATGGTCAGTTAACACAGTTCGTCGCTACATCTACAAGTGCAAGTTAAAACTCAACCATGCAAAGCCAAAGCCATATATCAGCATCACCCAGAAACGCCGCCGGCTTCTCTGGGCCCGAGCTCATCTGGGATGGACTGACGCAAAGTGGAAAAGTGTGCTGTGGTCTGACGAGTCCACATTTCAAATTGTTTTTGGAAATCATGGACGTCGTGTCCTCCAGGCTAAAGAGGAAAAGGACCATCCAGATTGTTATCAGCACAAAGTTCAAAAGCCAGCATCTGTGATGGTATGGGGGGGTGTTAGTGCCCATGGCATCATGGGTAACTTGCACATCCGTGAAGGCACAATTAATGCTGAAAGGTCCATACAGGTTTTGGAGCAACATATGCTGCCATCCAAGTGATGTCTTTTTCAGGGACGTCCCTGCTTATTTCAGCAAGACAATGCCAAGCCACATTCTGCACGTGTTACACCAGCGGGGCTTCGTAGTAAAAGAATGCAGGTGCTAGACTGGCCTGCCTGCGGTCCAGACCTGTCTCCCATTGAAAATGTGTGGCCCATTATGAAGCGCAAAATGCGACAACGGAGACCTCGGACTGTTGAGCAACTGAAGTCGTACATCAAGCAAGAATGGGAAAGAATTCCACCTACAAAGCTTCAACAATTAGTGTCCTTAGTTCCCAAACTTACTGAGTGTTGTTAAAAGGAAAGGTGATGTAACACAGTGGTGAACATGCCCCTGTCCCAGCTTTTTTGGAACGTGTTGGCGGCATCAAATTCAAAATGAGTGAATATTTGCAACAACAAAAAAAAACAATAAAGTTTATCAGTTTGAACATTACTAGCAGCGAACTGTCAGGGCCTTTTAGGCCTAAGACTCCACAGAAAAAGGAAAACATTTTCATAAATATAATACAATCTTCTAATTAATCTGTTAATATCGCATTACATTTCGATTTCGACTACACATACGAATTCGGGAAGCTCTGCTTGCAGTCTCTCGGCCAAAAAAAAAAAAATCATCCAATCAGCTTTTTTCCTCTGTTGTAACCGTGTGAGAAGACTCCTCCTACCAGCACCTTCAGCATCTCGAGTGAAGGTCTCCGCTGTCTAAATAAGTTAGGTGTTAATACCGGATTGATAGATTACTCAACCAATCAGATTTTGATGTGTAGCGGATGGGCGTATTCTTTTATACTTGCCCAGCGTAATAGGGCTTTTGCTGCATACAGCCTACGTGAGCGATTGTTCAGCCAATCAGCAGCAGCACCTAGGTCTGTGGTTGAAACCGTTGTGGTTGTGTTCTGCAGCGCATCGCGGTAGTTGATGGCTAATGTTAGCAAGCGTTTGTGTTTTTGATTTAGTTAGCTAAACTAGCTAGCCGTGAATGAGAATAATGTCTCAAGGAGAACTCGTGAATGATGTGGTGGCAGATTTATTAGTCACACCATTTTCAAGACGATCGTTTGGGGAAAACCAAAGATTGTGGAGATGGACAGACCAACCCCACAGTTAGAAGCTCTGACCCAACCGGGGAAGACGTATGTGCGGCATTTCACTTGTTTAGCTGTGACAGTCCCAGTTTTCATGGCATCTGTTGAAAGAACATTTTCAGCACTTAAAAGAATAAAAACGTATTCCAGGAATACAACGGGACAGACACGACTCACAGCTTTGGCCTCCATTGCCATTGAAAAGGACATTCTGATGGATTTAAAAGCCAAAGGAGTGCTCTATGACTGTGTGATCGATCGTTTCATCCAGAAAGAAAGGAGAATGGATTTTGTCTTCAAATAGACAACACTGGTGAGTCAAATGTATTTTTTGTACAGTTAGTTGATTTACTTAATGTTCGATTGTTTTTATGCCCAGTGGCCTGGCTGTGACATATTTGTTGAGTTTCTTGATAGCATAATATGCTCAGCAGGATTACTTCCAGCAAGGCTGTAGGTTACACCATGTCACCACACAATGTGAAAAGTGAAAAGTGTCAAATAATTTCATGACTGTGATGATTGTGATGATTACCACTTTTGCGACTAAAACATTGTAGCATGGCGATATGACGGCTGTCTTTGGGTAATTATGAGGAGGTGACGTCTCACTTAAGGCCTAGGTCTGAAATGCACGGTCTGCTACTGACTATTACCCTGGATCTCACAAAGCATCAACAGAATTCTCCCCACCTCATCTGCACTCTTTCTTATGCATTTGAATTGTACTTGCTCATTAATTAAAGTTGCTACCCCTCTGCTCTTGCTACTGCCACAAGCAGCCGCCACAAAGCCCACCCAGTCAGTACAAAGCTTCTGGGATTCTTGTGCTAGTAAATGGGTCTCTTGCATTAACACTATGTCACATTTCTTTGATTTAATGAAAGTTAATACTTTCTTCTTCTTAATTCTGTTATGGAGGCCTCTGACGTTACAGCTCATAAACTTCAAACCGTTTTGACTACTGATTGAGATAATGTAAAGTAAGTGTTATGCAAGTTTTGCTGTAACTTCCATAATGACCTATTCATGCATGCCATCACAAAAAAATAAGAGACAAAAAACAAAGAAACTCTAAACATACATATAATAAAAGCTACGAAAATGCATCTGCAAAGCCAGATGCCTGAACTAGTCAGTTTGGTCCGTGACTCTCTAACTTGAAGCTGCGGTAAAGTGCCTTGCCGCCCCGCCCACCCCGCCTCTGCGCTTGTGTCCAACATCTGGGAGTGCGGATAATACATCCGCCTCTCTGTCTGACACAAGCGGGACCATACCATTAGTAACAAAGAGCCTGACATGTTGAACTTTGGCAATTATTTAAATATTAGACCGAACTAGTCTATACTAAAAAAATAATAAATGAATAAAATAAACTGTTAACCTAAGACGCCAGTAGTAGGAACCACCATACTTTGTATACTTACATACTATGTATATATAAAGATAGATGTGTATAGATAAAACTTACTACTTCATCTCCAAAATCTAACATTACATAATGGGAATCAGTAGCGTTATTACGTCATTCAATAAAGGTTTTACTGACCTCACCCTGGTTTCTCTGTCCTGAAAAGAAAAATCAACGTCCACAAAAAGCAGGTAATTTAAACAGTGCCCACATTCTGGAGCGGTGAGGCGCAAAACGCTGTTAACCCAAGGCAAAGGAACCCCAGGTTGTCCTAGGGAGCGAATTTAGGCCAGGGCCTTTTTACGGTCATCAAATCGGTGAGGACCCTGCGCTGATCTCACGGTGAGTAGTGCTGGATAGTCGGGAGAAAATCTCATGTGTTTTTCATGGAGCATCTTCTTGCACTCGTTGAACTTTATGCGCTTCTCATTAACCAACTTGGAGTAGTCGGCGAAGACCATGATGCGGTGCTCCAACCAGATAACATTACCCAACTTGCGTGCAGCCTTTGCGATGCGGTTCCGATCCTGGAATCTCAGGAACCTGGCGATGATGGGTCTTGCTGGCGAGGGTTGATTAGGAAATGGGTTTTTGTGTAATGACCCAATCCTGTGTGCTCTATTAATTCCCAGTCCACTTGGGAAGTTGATGCTCAAAATCTCAGGCAAAAATTTGCCTAGGAATGACAGGGCCTTCCTCACTGCCCTCTGGAAATCTGTTAAAACGTAAATCATTCCTTCGCTCCCGGTTCCCAATGTCGTCCAGCTTTTGTCGCAGAGCCTCCACTTCTGTGGCTGTGGCTAGGGGGTTAGCTTGCTGCCTTTCGTTAGCATCCTCCAGGAAGCATAGTCGGCTCTCGACTTGAGCAATGTGGTTGGTAAATTCAGCCAGCTTGCTATCTGTAGCTCTTGTTGTCACCCATATAGCCTCTAGCTTCTTGTCGTGGGCGTCAGACTTTTCCAAGATTAATGCAGAGTTTAGGAAACCCTTTGGCCACTTCACTGGAGATGGCGCTAGCAACGGGTGCGTTGCGATGTGTTGCGAGGCGGCGATGCCCTCTGGTCAGCTTGGGTAGTGTTAGCAGCTTCGTTAGCCTTCACCCCGCCAGGGCAAGTTCTTGAGAGATTCGTGGAATTTTTCGTAGCGTGGCATCATCGCACTATATTGCCAACCTTTTCCCAATACGTCAAAGAAAATTGGCTCTTTGTCAGTTTTCAAAGTTAATCATTTGCAGGGCGGGACACAGCTCTTCCTCAAGCAGCCATTCTCATCAACCACTTCACGTGACTCAGTTACATCAAATTTAACATGACGAGCGGTCTTGTTGAGTTTAACATCCGCAGGCCTCATTTAGACAAGTCACAAACGCCAAGACGTCCATTTTTTGGTGGAAGTCTGGAGTTAAAAAAGTTCTAGTCAAGTTTATCTGTGTTGCACAAAATCACAGAATCATAATGTAGTCCTGAAGCAGGTACGTCTTTTTTTTTTGGGTACGTGCCAACCATTCCCCCTTCACAGTCACATTTTTGGGCAAATAGGTAAACCTGAAAGGCTCACCTGTCCTGCTTTGCTGAAACGATGGCCAGCCAGTATCATATGGAAAGCAAACTTGCGCACCATGGGGTTTCGCATGTTGATGAAACAGTGGGCTGCCTGCTCCAACAGCAGAGCACTGCGAAGGTCTGAGTCCTGCAACAGAAACAGGTCTGGTTTAACTGGCTCCCTTATTATTTATAATCCCCCATCCCTCATATACACTTATCTAGAGTTGTCTTTAATCCCTCATAGACTCTTAGCTAGAGTTGTCTCTAATCCCTCATAGATTTATACAGAGTTGTCTCTAATCCCTCATAGACTCTTATCTAGAGTTGTCTCTAATCCCTCATATACATTTATCGAGAGTTGTCTCTAATCCCTCATATACTCTTGCCGAGAGTTGTCTCTAATCCTCCACTGACTGTTACCTGGAGTTGTCTCTAACCCCTCATAGATTTATCTAGAGTTGCCTCTAATCCCTCATAGACTCTTATCTAGAGTTGTCTCTAAGCTCTCATATACACTTACATAGAGTTGTCTCTAATCCCCCACAGACGCTTATCTAGAGTTGTCTCTAATCCCTCAAAGACTCGTATCTAGAGTTGTCTCTAATCCCTCATATACTCTTATCTAGAGTTGTCTCTAATCTCTAATACTCTTTTTTAGAGTTGCCTCCAATCCCTCATAGACTCTTATCTAGAGTTGTCTCTAATCCCTCATATACACGCATTTAGAGTTGTCTCTAATCCCTCATATACACTCATTTAGAGTTGTCTCTAATCCCTCATAGACTCTTATCTAGAGTTGTCTCTAATCTCTAATACTCTTTTTTAGAGTTGCCTCCAATCCCTCATAGACTCTTATCTAGAGTTGTCTCTAATCCCTCATATACACGCATTTAGAGTTGTCTCTAATCCCTCATATACACTCATTTAGAGTTGTCTCTAATCCCTCATAGACTCTTATCTAAAATTGTCTCTAATCCGTCACATACTCTTATCTAGAGTTGTCTCTAACAACTGTTTTGGTAATGGAGTAATCTATTGATTATTCTGACAAATAATTTAGTTAATCAGATAAACAAAAAGCACTTTCAAGGAGGGCATCCGGGTAGAGTAGCGGTCTATTCTGTTGTCTACCAACACGGGGATCACCGGTTCGAATCCCCGTCTTACCTCCAGCTTGGTCGGGCATCCCTACAGACACAATTGGCTGTGTCTCCGGGTGTGAAGCCGGATGTGGGTATGTGTCGTGGTCGCTGCACTAGTGCCTCCTCTGGTTGGTCGGGGCGCCTGTTCAGAGGGGAGGGGGAACTGGGTGGGGGGGGAGTGCTATGTCCCCCTGGTGAAACTCCTTACTGTCAGGTGAAAAGAAGCAGCTGGTGACTCCACATGCATCGGAGGAGACATGGGGCAGTTTGCAGCCCTCCCCAGATAAGCAGACGGGGTGGAGCAGCGACCGGGACGGCTCGGAAAATAATTTAATTGGCCAAGTACAATTGAGGAGAAGGAAAAAAAAAAAAAGAAGCACTTTCAAGTGTTCAATTAAAGAGTAACAATGTAATGTAAGAATCACTCCGGCCTATAATTTATACAATTTCCTCCCTCTTGCCCACTGCATTAAGATATTTCCCTCTTTATGTTATATTTCCTCTTTATATTTCCCTCTTCATGTTATATTTCCTCTTTATATTTCCCTCTTTATAGTGTTTCCCTCTTTTCATTCATCTTTAATTTCTTCCATTTTCACAACTCAAATTTTCTACGTAAAACAGTAATGATCATCCGAGTGCTTTGCTGCCCTACATGGTTGTTCTATGTTCCCAGGTATGTTTGGACATGTGTGAGTAAACCAAGGCTCTTTTTGTAATTCAGTTAAACGAGTTAGGTTATTAATCATGAGTTTTTTTGAAGGACTACCAGGGTTACACCCAGTTGCTAACACTATAGAGCAAATCCACTAAGAGCTTATCTTGGCACACTCACCTCACTGGTCATCTTGATGAGGAGAGCTGCAGCATCTGAGTATTTGCACTGACTCTTCAGCACCTCTGCACTAAGCAGAGCACAGCGCTCTGCCAGCACCATGTTCCTACAGGGGGCGGAGTGGGAGGGGTCAGCAGCTTGGAAATATAAACACTGATTTTACTTCCACAAATTAAATGTTTTTCTTGTGACAATTCTGACGGCAGAAATTTCAAAGTAGGGGCGTCCAGGTAGCGCGTAGCCTAGCGGTCTATTCTGTTGCCTACCAACACAGGGATCGCTGGTTCGAATCCCCATGTTGCCTCCGGCTTAGTCGGAAATCCCTACAGACACAACTGGCCGTGTCTGTGGGTGGGAAGCCAGATGCAAGTATGTGTCCTGGTCACTGCACTAGCACCTCCTCTGGTCGGTCGGGGCGCCTGTTCAGGGGGGAGGGGGAACTGGGGGGAACAGTGTGATCCTCCGATGTGCTACGTCCCCCTGGTGAAACTCCTTACTGTCGGGTGAAAAGAAGCGGCTGGTGACTCCACATGTATCGGAGGAGACATGTGATAGTCTGCAGCCCTCCCTGGATCAGCAGAGGGGCTGGAGCAGAGACTGGGGCAGCTCGGATGAATGGAGTAATTGGCCAAACACAACTGGGGAGAAAAAAAGGGGGGGGGGGTCCAAAAAGAAAAAAAATAAAGTTCAAAGTACCAATTTAATGTGAGCAAGCGGGCCACAGGTCTGCTGAGCATGGTCTAGCTCGCTAGGTGATGGCAGCATAAAGCCACAGGTTCCCGACAGCAAGATTTTTTATTTTTTATTTATTTCTGATTTTTCCCTTTTGCTCCCAATTTAGAGGCAGTCTAGTTCAAACCCCCACCCTCGTACTCTATACGTTCGCCAACTGCATCTATCCAGCCGGTGTGAGTACTTGATCTACTCGCCCTACCGGATGTGCTCAGGGTCCTGCGACTACAAATGACATCACTACTTCCCGCATTTTGATAGGGTAAGGGCTTGGGTAGGAGCTAGTTCCGTTTCGGAGCAGCGGGAAGCAGTAGATTGATGTAAAGACGCAGCTTGGGCCTTCGGCCCTCGCAGGCGTTCGCTTGTCCAGGACCCCCGTCCTGAGCCTGCAACCTTGCTCCTTAGACGTAGCTCAGGCCTTCGGCCCTCACACCTTTACTAACCAACTCTGTGTCGATGTGGATTGTAAAAAACACACAGCTAAATAAGTATACACAGCAACATAATCCATGACGTCATATGTAGTCGAAGCAGCCCGAGTCGACATTGTACCCGAGCAGAAATTGAACCCACACCAGCAGTCTCGAAGGAGACGCCTTGCCACCTCTGTGACAAGGCGAATCCAGGCCGAACCACTGCTTTTTCCGACGCACAGAGACGCATTCATGTGACGAACACAAGCCGACTCCGCCCCCCTCCCGAAGACAGCATTGCTGCTTCATCAAATCCATCCATAGTCGGATCCAACAGCAAGATTTAAAAGTCGCCCGATGTAACTCGGTTTTTCTCAAAAACATGTTAAAGCAAGTGTAGATACAGCTAAAGAAATGTCTCGCACAAAGTAAAGAACACAAGGAAGAAGAGGACAAACTTTCACAAGCTAGTATAGAGGACGACATGCAGCCGAACCATGATGCTAACCTGGGCTTGATCCTGAAAGAGCGACGTGACATCACAAAGGACTGCATTCAGCAGTTAAATGAAAAAGGAGAAGATATTAATAAAATGTACAAACAGGTGGATGAAGCAAAGGAGCGAATCAACACGACTGCAACTCAAACCCAATCATCAGAGGGTGTTTTGTCAGAGCTGGTGAGGCTCCATATGCAAATGTAGGCTAAAATTAGTGATTTAGAGGGGCGCTGGTGACATAACAATGTCAAGAATGTATGGCGTAAAAGAAGGAGCTGCAGACAGCATGACAACACTGATGACCTTCGTGGAAGATTTATCAGTGAAAAGTTTGGAACGTCCCTCTTCTACGGCACAAATATCGGTCACTCGCTGCAAAACCGCCGCCTGAAGATGAATTGTGGTCAACTTCTCAGGTCTGCTGAGCAAGCAGGATGTGAGGTAGGTATTTGTCCACGTGTGCTGGGGCTGCCAATGCAGACCTTTTCTCTGGTGTTTAAAATAAAAAGGCCTGGGAAGCAACTTTACTGACAGGGTAGAAAAAACTTACAAAAATGACGTGGTTGGGGATACATTCAAGAGACATGAGCCAAAAAAAGACTATTCGAAGTTGTTTAAAAGTCCAGGAAAGCATATGCTGATGAGAACTAGATACATTCAAGATTCCTTAACGTGATAAGAAGAAAACATAACAACCCCTACGTTTCACAGCCTACCCAAGTCTTTGCAAGTACAAAATAACCCAATAATCATGGCAGACAGGAAACTAATATGATCTTGGAACATATTTCTGCCACCCTTCATAACACCAACCACCAAGAAGTAAATCTTAAATGGCAATGCTCCAAAGAACTCACGAGTTTGAACTGGTGTTTCATAATTGTCTTAACGCCTCTCATCATTTTAACAAAAAAGTGTCTTTCTGACGGTTTAAAAAAAAAAGACTAAATAACAACGCAATTTACAGTCTTGCACGAGAGAAACATTTCACTTAAAAACTGAAACAAGGCAACAAAGGAAATGTTCTTTATTCCTACTTGCAGATATCTCTGTAGGTCTGTATCGCCGTCTCCATATAGTGTGCTGGGTATGGCCGTGGAGCTCCGGCTTGAAGGAATGACGAGACTGCAGCCATTTCCTGGGACAGAAGACAGCGGACAGGGAGAACGGAATCAAGACAGACAGGAGGAGCTAAGAAACAAATAGGACAATTTTAAAAGTACCCAAGTCCTCTGAAAGACCAAGTGTATGCATATCTTGGTAGAAGCACTCAGCCCCAGTTCTCCCTTCTCGCTGGGATGGATGGCATAGCACTGCAACACGTGTCCTCTGGTTTAATTAAGGCATTAATTGTTAAGGATTCTGTAATTCTAAAGTATTGTTGTTTGAGTTATTTGTTAATAGAAAACATTTTCCAAAAGGCTTGGTGTGTTTTATGCATGTTTGTAATTCCGAGGTATTTGGTTGAACGAGGTTCTTTGTACTTTTTCTGACATAAAAGCCTGTGAAAATGTTTTCTTATCATGGCTAAATTATACTACTACTACTACTTTCAGCTGCTCCCGTTAGGCGTCGCCACAGCGGCTCATCCATTTCCATTTCTTCCTGTCCTCTGCATCTTCCTCTGTCACACCAGCCATCATCATATAATTTATCATGTATATATATATATATATATATATATATATATATATATATATATATATATATATCACATAATTAACGTACAATATTATCCATCCATCCATTATCCAAACCGCTTATCCTGCTCGCAGGGTCACGGAGATGTTGGAGCCCATCCCAGAAGTCATTGGGTGGCAGGCGGGGAGACACCCTGGACAAGCCGCCAGGGATTGGGCATCCGGGTAGCATAGCGGACTATTCCATTGCATACCAATACAGGAATTGCTGGTTCGAATCCCCATGTTACCTCCAGCCTGGTTGGGCGTCTCTATAGACACAATTGGCTGTGTCTGTGGGTGGGAAGCCGGATGAGAGCATGTGTCCTGGTCAATGCACTAGCACCTCCTCTGGTCAGTTGGGGCACCTGTTCAGGGAAGAGAGGGAACCAGGGGGACTAGAGTGATCCTCCCCGCACTACGTCCCCCTGGTGAAACTCCTCACCCTCAGGTGAAAAGAAGCGGCTGATGACTCCATGTTTCGGGGGGAAGCATGTGGTAGTCTGCAGCCCTCCCCGAATCGGCAGAGGGGGTAGAGCAGCAACGGGACAGCTCAGAGAGGAGGGTGATTGGCCAGGTACAATTGAGAAGAAAAGGGGGGGGGGGGGATATATATATATATATATATATATATATATATATATATATATATATATATATATATAATCTGGATTATTTTGCTCCTTATTTGTTGAGCACTTTCCCTACCATTGAGTATTTCTTTTAACAAAGTTATTATATATAATTTCATATATCAATATATAATTTAATATATTAATATTATATAAATATAATTTATACAATATTATATTATTACTTTATATAATTGATATATCATATAATTTATCATGGATAAATGAATTATAGACCTACAAAAGTGCTCACTATAATAGGCTCCAAATCTGAGACAATGCCCAAGAAAGTGCTGTGGAACAGAGGAACAGAAAGAGTATACTAGCTCAGACAAATTTAAGATTTGGAATTTATATCTATAAGATTTATATTTATTTATAATTTCTTTATTGTCATTTCAGTACTCGCATACACTGAAATGAAATTTGTCCTCTGCATTTAACCCTTCCTACACACTAGCAGCAGTGG
This sequence comes from Lampris incognitus, assembly GCF_029633865.1. Lineage (NCBI taxonomy): Eukaryota > Metazoa > Chordata > Actinopteri > Lampriformes > Lampridae > Lampris > Lampris incognitus. The sequence goes on from NC_079213.1 coordinate 57,556,008, forward strand.
GCATTTAACCCTTCCTATACAATAGCAGCCGTGCGCATTTAACCCTTCCTATACACTAGCAGCAGTGGGCATTTAACACTTCCTATACACTAGCAGCAGTGCGCATTTAACCCTTCCTATACACTAGCAGCAGTGGGCATTTAACACTTCCTATACACTAGCAGCAGTGCGCATTTAACCCTTCCTATACACTAGCAGCAGTGGGCATTTAACACTAGCAGCAGTGGGCATTTAACACTTCCTATACACTAGCAGCAGTGGGAATTTAACTCTTCCTATACACTAGCAGCAGTGGGCATTTAACCCTTCCTATACACTAGCAGCAGTGGGCATTTAACCCTTCCTTTACACTAGGAGCAGTGGGCATTTAACCCTTCCTATACACTAGCAGCAGTGGGCATTTAACTCTTCCTTTACATTAGGAGCAGTGGGCATTCAACCATTCCTATACACTAGGAAGAGTGGGCGGCCACAGTGCAGTGTGAAAATGAGAGAGAAGAAGTGTGGTAGATTAGCAAGGAGGAAGTGAGGGCAGCTATGAAGAGTATGAATTACCTGTAACATATGACAAATTAAGAGTAATTTCACTGCAGTGTCAATGTTATATAACTCTATTAATAGCTATTACTGTTTTACTTTCCATAATAACAACGCCCAATAACGACTAGCAATAAGCCTCTAATTTGTACTGCAACATGCATGAATTTTCACATTGCTTTTTAATCAATAACTGCTGTCTAATTATACCAATAACTACATACAATTATTTTCCAATTTACCTCTAATAGACAGACTGTAAAATTAAGTTATAGCCAGAATTCTACAGTATACTGTATATAGTAACAGGCTATAAATAAATACCCTGTAAATGGCGGATATCAACTTTGCATTCTGCCTACCTAAATGTAGGGGTCTGGAATGTTGGGAAGGAATGTAACCTCTTAATTACAAATCTTGCCACCATGACTCCCATCATCTCACCATGCTTATTTATTATAACGTTGACTAGTTTCCCCAACTAGGAGCTTGTTGGACATAAAATGGAGCAGGGATGATATTGCTTCATCAACTCACAATGAAGAGAAGTGTAGAATGTGAAGATCATTCCCTATCTTGCCATATAAAAGTTGGAAGGGTGCCGTTTGTGTTGTATTCGAGGGTGAGGTGCTAACGGTACTGGCGTTAGCTGAACCGGGGGTGCCATTATGTCTGGAAGAGACATCCAAACCTTTTCATTGTTTCAGGTTTACACCATTGTGTAACAAATGCTTCACCGTACTGTCCTCCTTCCTTGTGTGAAATTATCTAACTACAATGTCTGCTGTATCCCTTTTCTTCACTGACAATTAGTCACACTTCAGTGCATTTGTTCCAGTCAACTTTGTCATAAAAGACTACATGCCGGGGGCGTCCAAGTAGCGTGGTGGTCTATTCCGTTGCCTACCAACACGGGAATCGCCATTTCGAATCCCCGTGTTACCTCTGGCTTGGTCGGGTGTCCCTACAGACGCAATTGGCCGTGTCTGTGGGTGGCAAGCCGGATGTGGGTATATGTCCTGGTCGCAGCACTAGCGCCTCCTCTGGTCAGTCAGGGTGCCTGTTCCGGGAGGAGGGGGAACTGGGGGGAATAGCGTGATCCTCCCATGCGCTATGTCCCACTGGTGAAACTCCTCACTGTCAGGTGAAAAGAAGCGGCTGGCAACTCCACATGTATTGGAGGAGGCATGTGGTAGTCTGCAGCCCTCCCCAGATCAGCCGGGGGGGGGGGGGCAGACACCGGGACAAATGCTAATGTTTAATAATAGTTTAAATACTCCAGTTCAGCAAGGTTTTGCAGGGAGAGTTTTTGGCAAAACTCTCGGGTGTTTTCTGTCTCACGTCATTCCTGAGGGGCAATTGAGAGCCTTGCTTAGTAGGAACATAACTAAGAAAACACATTATACAATTTCTTCTAATGAAATAAAACCCTTGAATTAATTTGGCTTCACTGGGACATGCATGTGACTTGAATTCAAAAACTTGGGCTCTAGGTCGGCAAGGAAGCACGGGAAACTTGTTGCCATCACCAATTCTCACCACTACTCCTGTGGCAATATCACAGGTTATGCTTTAGTGTGCCCTGGTCAATTAACCTTGCAAAATATAACATAACACAGCTTGCATGTGTGGGTGCTTTTACCAGTGCTCCTGCAGCATACAGCATGGCCTGGTCAGACAGGAAGTCCTTTTTAGCAGTGTGGTAGCAGCTGTAGGCTAGCTCATAATGTTGCACCAGGAAACAAAGGTCTGCCATCTTCCTGATCTGCAGCTCTGGAGCTTCCTGGGGATAGCTAACACCACAATGACAAATGTTCAAATTCAGTAAAAAGAACAACACTGAAATTAGTTCATGTGAACTTCTGTTTTAAAGATACAAACCAAAAACCTAGATGACAAGAAGGAACACAAGCAAGTGCTACGCTGGTGCCAGACTGTAAAAACACTATTTGCAAAAGAGTATGACCTGCACACCAGTTTATTTCAAGTTGTCAATCACAAAAAGCTATACTTAAGTTTTCCTGAACACTTTTTTCTGTGATGATGTCAACATTCTAAACACTGATAGAGCCTCTGTTCCTTTAGGAATGCAAAACTTCAGAGCTGTCCTTTCCCCTCTTCTATCATGAAAAAAACGTGCATAACACACAACTTTCTTTTTTTACATATTTACACAGATGTGCATAATCATTAGAAAAACCCAGCCACTGCATTCTTAGTGCCGGTCCCAAGCCCGGACAAATGGGGAGGGTTGCGTCAGGAAGGGCATCCGGCATAAAATCTTTGCCAAATCAAATATGCGGATCATAAATAAGATTTCCATACTGGATCGGTCGAGGCCCAGGTTACCAACGACTGCCACCGGTACTGTTAACCAGTAAGGTGCTGGTGGAAACTATGCTACTGTTGGGTGAAGGAGAGGGGGAAGGCATGTCCAGAGGCAGCAGGAGAGGAGGAAGGGTAGGCGTGTGTAGGTGAGAGTCGGAACTTTGAATGTTGGCACTATGACTGGTAAAGGGAGAGAGCTGGCTGATATGATGGAAAGAAGAAAGGTAGGCATACTGTGTGTGCAAGAGACCAGGTGGAAGGGGAGTAAGGCCAGGAGTATCGGAGGTGGGTTCAAACTCTTCTACCATGGTGCGAACGGGAGGAGAAATGGGGTAGGGGTCATTCTGAAGGCAGAGTATGTCAAGAGCGTGCTGGAGGTGAAGAGAGTGTCAGAAAAAGAGATGAGCATGAAGCTGGAAATTGAAGGTGTATTGCTGAATGTTATCAGCGCATATGCCCCACAAGTTGGGTGTGAGATGGATGAGAAAGAAGAATTCTGGAGTGAGTTAGACGACGTGGTGGAGAGGGTACCCAAGGAGGAGAGAGTGGTGATTGGAGTGGACTTCAATGGACATGTTGGTGAAGGGAACAGGGGTGATGAGGAGGTGATGGGAAGGTATGGAGTCAAGAAGAAAAATGTGGAAGGACAGATGGTGGTCGATTTTGCGAAAAGGATGGAAATGGCTGTGGTGAATACATATTTCAAGAAGAGGGAGGAACACAAGGTGACGTACAAGAGTGGAGGAAAGTGCACACAGGTGGACTATAGCTTATGTAGAAGGCGCTATCTAAAAGGGATTGGAGACTGCAAGGTGGTGACAGGGGAGAACGTAGCTAGGCAGCATCAGATGGTGGTCTGTAGGATGACTTTGGAGACCAAGAAGAGGAAGTGAGTGAAGACACAGCCGAAGATCAAATAGTGGAAGTTGAAGAAGGAAGACTGTTGTGTGGAGCTCAGGGAGGAGGTAAGACAGGCACTGGGTGGTAGTGAAGAGTTGCCAGATGGCTGGGCAACCACTGCTGAAATAGTGAGGGAGACAGCTAGGAAGGTACTAGGTGTGTCATCAGGACAGAGGAAGGAAGACAAGGAGACTTGGTGGTGGAATGAGGAAGTACAGCAAAGTATACAGAGAAAGAGGTTGGCAAAGAAGAAGTGGGATAGTCAGAGAGATGAAAAAAGTAGACAGGAGTACAAGGAGATGCAGCGTAAAGCGAAGAGAGAGGTGGCAAAGGCAAAGGAAAAGGTGTATGGTGAGTTGTATGAGAGGTTAGACACTAAGGAAGGAGAACAGGACTTGTACCGATTGGCTAGACAGAGGGACCAAGCTGCGAAGGATGTGCAGCAAGTTAGGGCGATCAAGGATAGAGATGGAAATGTGCTGACAAGCGAGGAGAGTGTGCTGAGAAGGTGGAAGGAGTACTTCGAGGGGCTGATGAATGAACGATGTAGAGATAGTGAATCAGTAAGTTCGGTGGATTAGCAAGGAGGAAGTGAGGGCAGCTATGAAGAGGATGAAGAGTGGAAAGGCAGTTGGTCCTGATGACATACCCGTGGAGGCATGGTGATGTTTGGGAGAGATGGCAGTGGGGTTTTAACTAGATTGTTTAACACAATCTTGGAAAGTGAGAGGATGCCTGAGGAGTGGAGAAGAAGCATACTGGTACCGATTTTCAAGAAAAAGGGTGATGTGCAGAACTGTAGCAATTACAGAGGTATAAAGTTGATCAGCCACAACATGAAGATATGAGAAAGAGTAATAGAAGCTAGGTTAAGAGGAGAGGTGACGATTAGCGAGCAGCAGTATGGTTTCATGCCACGAAAGAGCACCACAGATGCGATGTTTGCTTTGAGAATGTTGATTGAGAAGTATAGAGAAGGTCAGAAAGAGTTGCATTGTGTCTTTGTAGATTTAGAGAAAGCATACGACAGGGTGCCGAGAGAGGTGTGGTATTGTATGAGGAAGCCGTGAGTTGCAGAGAAGTATGTAGGAGTGGTGCAGGATATGTAGGTGACAGGTGATAAGTGTGACAATGGTGAGGTGTGCGGTTGGAATGACAGATGGGTTCAAGGTGTAGGTGGGATTACATCAAGGATCGGCTCTGAGCCCTTTCTTGTTTGCAATGGTGACGGACAGGTTGACGGAGGAGATCAGACAGGAGTCTCCATGGACGATGATGTTCGCGGATCACATTGTGATCTGTAGCAAGAGTAGGGTGCAGGCTGAGAAGAGCCTGGAGAGGTGGAGGTATGCACTGGAGAGAAGAGGAATGAAAGTCAGTAGGAGCAAGACGGAATACCTATGCATGAATGAGAGGGAGGACAGTGGAATGATCAGGATGCAAGGAGTGGAGGTGACGAAGGCATATAAGTTTAAATACTTGGGGTCAACTGTCCAAAGTAACGGGGAGTGCAGTAGAGAGGTGAAGAAGAGAGTGCAGGCAGGGTGGAGTGGGTGGAGAAGAGTTTCAGGAGTGATTTGTGACACAAGGGTACCAGCAAGAGTTAAAGGGAAGGTTTACAGGATGGTTGTGAGACCAGCTATATTATATGGTTTGGAGACAGTGGCACTGACGAAGAGACAGGAGGTGGAGGTGGCAGAGTTGAAGATGCTAAGATTTTCACTGGGAGGGACGAAGAAGGACAGGATTAGGAATGATTATATTAGAGGGACCGCTCAAATTGGACGGTTTGGAGACAAAGCAAGAGAGGCAAGATTGAGATGGCTTGGACGTGTGGAGGAGAGATGCTGGGTATATTGGGAGAAGGATGCTGAATATGGAGCTGCCAGGAAACAGGAAAAGAGGAAGGCCAAAGAGGAGGTTTATGGATGTGGTGAGGGAAGACATGCAGGTGGCTGATGTGACAGAGGAAGACGCAGAAGACAGGAAGAAATGGAAACGGATGATCCGCTGTGGCAACCCCTAACAGAAGCAGCCGAAAGTAGTAGTAGTAGTAGTAGCATAATTATTAGAACAAGAAGAAAACACAAGATATAAGACATTCAACTGAAATTCTTTTTTTTGGGGGGGGGCTCCCCCATTTTTCCGCCCAACTGTACCTGACCAATTACCCCCGTCTTCTGAGCCATCCCAGTCTCTGCTCCACCCCCTCTGCCAATCCTGGGAGAGCTTCAGACTACCACATGTCTCCTCCCATACATGTGGAGTCACCAGCCACTTCTTTTCACCTGACAGTGGGGACGTAGCACATGGGAGGATCACGCTATTCCCCCCAGTCCGCCCCCCCCGAACAGGCGCCCCAACCAACCAGAAGAGGCGCTACTGCAGCGACCAGGACACATACCCACATCCGGCTTCCTTTCCGCAGACACGGCCAATTGTGTCTGTAGGGACACCCGACCAAGCCAGAGGTAACACGGGGATTCGAATTGGTAATCCCCGTGTTGGTAGGCAACAGAATAGACCGCCACTCTACCCGGACGCCCTCAACTGAAATTCTTACATTCACCTTGGCTTTGGGTTAAATGGATGACTTAAGAGTAGTGATGCACAAATGTTTGTCAGGAAGGGCACCATTGACTTTGAGCCATTCCGTACACCCGAGCTTTCATTAAAAAGAGGAGAGGAGATGTTATTACAGATTGTGTAGGTTTGTGGAAGTACTAAGTCTCCCTGTGACTATATGTGTTATTGAGTGTAATGAGCTTACAGAAGGCCAGTTGTGCCTTTAAATTCACTGATGCTCTTCTCTGGAACTTTGCCGCCGCCAAACCATTTCTTGGTAGCCGAGAACAGAGATCGGCTCAGACCTTTCCTGGACACCAACTATAGAACATATTTGGTGGATGGAGGTAGGGGGTAAATAAACAAGAAACAAACAGGGTCAAAGGGAAAGAGGAAAACCTTTGTTGAATAAACACAAAAGTTTCAGCTAAAATAATTTAGTAAACAACAAAATAAAGGCATGTCTACTTTGTGAGAACAGCATTCTCCACAGAAATTCACATTTATGCTTGTGTGTATATGACCCTACGTCCTGGGTACAACATTAAACTGCAACCGTCGGCGACTAAACCGGCACACCCAGCAGGACTAAAAACAAAACCTGTCAAAGGGCGGATGAGTTCCTCTGTGAACCAACGGCCATCCCTACCTGGAGAGGAGATAGGGACCACCAGGTGCTCGCCCTACTGAAACACCATGATGACTCAACCTGTTGAAGCATCAGCTGTGCTCCTACGACCTCCATAGGTTACAGAACTGATGATGATGATGATATGACCCTGAGGCACGCAGGGAAGATCGTTGCTGACCCGTCCCACCCTGTACACTACCTATTTGAGACTCTGCCCTCTGACAAGCAGCTGAGGTCCATCAAGACCAAAAGGTCATGCCACAAGAAATGTTTCTTCCCTGTAGCAGTCAGAGTAATCAACTGTCCTCTTGCCCTCCCAGCTGTCTGTGTGCATACACATGCGTGTATTCTCCTGGATTGCCACCTTGCTGTGGTGGAGAAGCTTGCGTGTAATAATGATCCCAACAGCTATGCCATCCGTAGCTTGGCTGCTGGTAGGGTCGCCCAAGGCATATAGGTTAATGGGAAGGTTCCAGACAGCACAATCCAACACAGACCTCAATGGTGAAACTGGTGGAAGATGTTTCCAGGTCACAGAGGCAGTGAAGGCAAATGAAGGCTGCAACATAAGGTGGTCCCCAATCATCTTGGCTCTTCATGCCACTGGACTCTGGCCAACCCTGGCCAAGGACAGTGTGGTGGCTGCAGGCGTATCAGCCTCTCCACATAAAAAGCTGTCACACACAGGCATCCTCCCGCAAAGGAATCAACCCATAAACATTCTGGTTCAAAGCCCTGTGGCAATCAGGAAGATGTTGCGGGGGCAGGACAGTGAAGTCTGGCAGCCCCTAATCACAACTTGGCACACAGGTGGTGGTTGTATGATCAGTTGCTAAGCCCTGGGACCGAGGCAGAGGAGATTCTTGGCTGCTGCACCCCCCCCCCCTCAAACACCCATTTAGGATCAGCCCTAAATGGGCGTTTGTCAAAGCCAGGAAGATGCTCAAACAGTGCACCAGCTGGTCGAAGAGTGGGGAAGGATAACAGCTGGCCAAGCGTAAACCAGTGGTGATTCCGTATATGCTGAGAGTTTCGGAACAATTGAGATATGTATTTTTCAAACATCACATCTCAGTTGCTTTCAAACCCCAAAACACAATGCGCCAGAAATTGGTCCACCCCAACGATCGGGTCCCCTGCCACAAACAGAACAATATAGTGTAGCTGTTAAGTGCCGGGAGGATTGCCGTGACTTGTACATCAGAGAACCCAAACAGACGCTGGCCAAGAGGATGGCACAACACAGACGAGCTAACACGTCAGGCCAGGACTCCACAGTCTACACCAGCGTTTCTCAAACCTCTCCTGGAGGACCACTTGTCCTGCATGTTTTAGATCTCTCCCTGCTCCAACACAGCTGATTCAAATGATCAACTCGTTATGAGCTCCCAAAGCTGCCTAATAACAAAACTGATCATTTAAATCAGCTGTGTTGGAGCAGGGAGAGATCTAAAACATGCAGGACAAGTGGTCCTCCAGGAGAGGCTTGAGAAACGCTGGTCTACACCATCTACAGGCCAGTGGCCACTCTTTCAAGGATGAGGATGTGCATATCCTTGATAAGGAGGAATACTGGTTTGAATAGGGAGTCAAAGAGGCCATCTATGTGAAAAGGGAACGACCATCCCTGAACCGAGGGGCGGGAGGGCTAAGAGTACATCTGTCGCCATCTTACTATTCTGTGATCGCAACCAAAATGTGATTGCTACCAAAATAAATGAGCTGTCCATGCAACAGCAAAATCAGCTGTCCAAACCTGGGCCAGGGAATCGAAGAAACAGTGGCGGACAAAGACCCTTGAGATCCAGCACCTTGCAGATGCTGGGGATACCAGAGGCTTCTTCGATGCTACTAAAGCAATATACAGTCCCAGCCACCGCCGGCTAACTCCCCTTCAATCCAAAGATGGGCACACACTGCTAACAGACAACAAGTCAATCACAGAGATGTGGAAAGAGCACTACCAGGACCTTTTAAACCGGGACTCTAGCCCTGAAATGGATGCCCTCCAACAACTCCCTCAACAACCCCTAGAGGAGAATATGACAGCACCACCTAGTCTAAGAGAAGTCCACAACTCCATCAGGAAGATTAAAATCAACAAGACTGCTGGTCCTGATGGAATACCAGTAGACGTACTGAGGGCAGGTGGACTTACACTCCTCAGACATATCCATACCCTGCTACTTAAAATGTGGGCAAAAGAAGAAATCCCTGTGAAACTTAGGGACACACTCATTATCTCTATCTTTAAGAAGGGGGACAAAGCTGAGTGCGGAAACTACCATGGCATTTCCTTGCTTTCCACCACAGGGAAAGCCCTGGCTAGGATCTTGGCCAACAGACTCCTCCCGATATCAGAAAACATTCCTACACTTTTACCTTGCTGACAGGAACTTGATTCTAATTTCTTGTTATTGATCCTAATATAAGGAAGAAAAACACTGCAATAGTGTCTCATGGATGTTACAGTATGTTTAGGTGTTCTATATGGTGTGCTTGTATGCATGCCTGTGTGTGTCTATCACAGTAAAATCATGCACGTATGTGTTTGTAGGAGTGTACCTGGTCATTAAGCTGTCGAATGTTTTTCTCTATGTGTGGTAGCAGGCCCCTGAAGGTGAACTCCTGGACGAACTGTCTAATACGGTCATGGTCACTGAGGGTCAAACAGGCGCCATGGGTTGTTGCTGCTCCAGCTTGACCCTCGGTGCTTTTCTTCTGTTCAGATGTCATAATCCTGAGGGTGTCTAGGTTCCCTGGATCACTTGACGTGTCCAACTGAAGGGGATGCCTGTCCAGACAGTTGAGTACGCCATCTGCTGGGAAAAGGGCCAAATCTACTTTCATTCTTTGCAACAGTACCCACGATGCCCTGCCACTTTATCTTGTTTTTCTTTTGTTCTGCAACAGCCACACCTTCAGTCACAGAAGCATGCTGAATGTCAGTAACTTACCCAAACATATACTTTTTCACTTGAATTCAGTTTGCCCCCTTTTCAACTTGTTAATTTATTCTGGCCATATAGTACATGTTTTCCGCCCAAATCCATATATGTTTTTTATTTTATTACTTTATTGATCCCCGTGGGAAAATTCTTCCCCTGCATTTAACCCATCCTAGCTGTGTAGCTAGGAGCAGTGGGCAGCTGCCGTGCAGCACCCGGGGACCAACTCCAGTTCATCTTGCCATGCCTTGGTCAGGGGCACAGACAGGAGCATTAACCCTAACATGAACGTCTTTTTGATGGTGGGGAAAACCGGAGCACCCGGAGAAAACCCACGCAGACACGGGGGAGAACATGCAAACTCCACACAGAGGATGACCTGGGACGACCCCCAAGGTTGGACAACCCCGGGGTTCAAACCTAGGACCTTCTTGCTGTGAGGCGACAGCACTAACCACTGCGACACCGTGCCGTGCCTAAATATATATACATATAAAAAAATGACACCAGTAGTTCTCCTTGTAATGTCAATATTGCTACGTTAGTCTTTTGTTCTTGTGTCTTTAAATGTTTCAATTTAGTTTTGTTTGTTTGAGTTACAATTGCTGCTGCAGGAGTGATATCTAGTCCAGAGCATCTGGGGAAATTCTACTGTAGCAGACTGACTAGACACGCATGTTGTGTGTTTTTCATCTGGACCATAAACTTCAGTGATAATATTCCACCTTAGTTAATGAATCCCTAATAGCTCTTTTTGCAGGTCCCATGCAATTTGCGGGTATTAACAAAGGTGGTAAAATATGATCCTCATTGGTACACTAATGGTTCAATAGTTAATCATATTAATACATTTTATAAGGTAATACACTTTTTGTTACAAGGAATCTGTATTTTTTCCTGTTTTTCTCCCGAATCCCTAATATCCAGCCAATTACCCCACTCTTCTGAGCCATGCCAATCTCAGATCCACCCCCTCTGCTGATCCTGGGAGGGCTGCAGACTACCACATGCCTCCTCCAATACATGTGGAGTCACCAGCCGTTTCTTTTCACCTGACAATGAGGAGTTTCACCAGGGGAATGTAGCACGTGGGAGGATCACGCTATCCCCCCAGTTCCCCCCAGTTGAGTCTGTCTCACTTAAAACATTTCTTCCCCTATCTTGCTAAACATTTCAAAGAACTATGGCTGCTCCTGGGAGCCCCAATGCTAAATATCATTAAGACCTCATCTGTCCCCAGAGCTGAAAAATTCTGCAGGGTGCAAAGCCTTTTCTTCTCGTTTCCCATTACTTTGGAATAGTCTCCCTGTTGTCAACAGAGAGTCTGGGCTCCTTCAAATTCAAACTGAGGGCGTTCAGGTGGCGTAGCGGTCTATTCTGTTGCCTACCAACATGGGGATCGCCGGTTCAAATCCCTGTTACCTCCAGCTTAGTCGGGCGTCCCTACAGACACAATTGGCCATGTTTGTGGGTGGGAAGCTGGCTGTGGGTGTGTGTCCTGGTCGCTACAATAGTGCCTCCTCTGGTTGGTCGGGATGCCTGTTCAGGGGGGAGGGGGAACTGGGGGGAATAGCATGATCCTCCCCCTGATGAAACTCCTCACTGTCAGGTGAGAAGAAGCGGCTGGTGACTCCACATGTATTGGAGGAGGCATGTGGTAGTCTGAAGCCTTCCTCGGATCAGCAGAGGGGGTGGAGCAGTGACCAGGATGGCTCGGAAGAGCGGGGTAATTGGCCGGATACAATTGGGGAGAAAGGGAAAGCAAACAAAAAAATTTTTTTTTTAATTCAAAGTGAAATCTCACCTTTTCTCATAATCTTCCACTACTTATTACTGCTAATTTGCCTTTATTTTGATCATAATCCTTATTATCCATTTCTGGAAGGGTCCAGCTCTCAGTGCTTATGTCCTGTCAACGAAAACAGTCCCTAAACCTTCCTTAAAGCTTTGCAACTCGCTGCCCTTCTGTCTGTCTGTCTGTCTGTCTGTCTGTCTGTCTGTCTGTCTGTCTGTCTGTCTGTCTGTCTGTCTGTCTGTCTGTCTGTCTGTCTGTCTGTCTGTCTGTCTGTCTGTCTGTCTGTCTGTCTGTCTGTCTGTCTGTCTGTCTGTCTGTCTGTCTGTCTGTCTGTCTCTCTCTCTCTCTCTCTCTCTCTCTCTCTCTCTCTCTCTCTCTCTCTCTCTCTCTCTCTCTCTCTCTCTCTCTCTCTCTCTCTCTCTCTCTCTCTCTCTCTCTCTCTCTCTCTCTCTCTCTCTCTCTCTCTCTCTCTCTCTCTCTCTCTCTCTCTCTCTCTCTCTCTCTCTCTCTCTCTCTCTCTCTCTCTCTCTCTCTCTCTCTCTCTCTCTCTCTCTCTCTCTCTCTCTCTCTCTCTCTCTCTCTCTCTCTCTCTCTCTCTCTCTCTCTCTCTCTCTCTCAGAAGTCAAGGTTCTCGTGCTATGGACTGTGTGGTAACTGTGGGATTAAGGCCGCCGTGTCTGTTGCATCCTGTGATGCAAGCCAGACGGAAGAAACGCTCTGGATAATTTTTGTAAAGCCAGCCTTATGCCAGCAGAGGACAGAAATACTTGGTAAAAATGTTGCAGTTGTTGATGAGGATACCTCAACCAACCCTTTTCAAACATTCTGAATGAGCGAGTGAGCTTAACCTGCGTAAAGCAGCATGGATGACGTCCATGAGCAGCCAATTGCCATCCTGACTCAAAATAAATTCCATCAAGTATGCACCCAAAATGTTGATGTGGACAAAAGAGGGAAAAAGAAAAATATTCCAGCAAAGACCTGCTTGTAACTGACCTTTCTCAGCTGAATCGTGCCAAACCACTTCAACTGCATCGACATTATTTTCAATGGCAGCCCTGTTCACCACTGCTGGAGCAGGCTCCTCAACCGAGTCCTGGAACAATAAGTGATCACATTAATTTAAATGGCACATTTATATTAACAGTGTTATCATAGATAAAAAATCAGCAACAAACTGCTCATTCACATTAAGCATCTTCAAAGTAAGGAGTGTTCCATTAGTAAGCACACAATCATTAATGCAGTGACACATGGCAATGTGAGGGCTCACTTAACTGTGCTGGAATAGTTGTCTCTTTACTACTGTACATACTGCAAGGACATTTTGTTGGCAGTGTAGAAGTATATTTTTATCATCTGCATTATAGTCAAGGTTTTCCTTCAGACAGGAAGGCACCAAGTTCTGAGTATCTCTCTACATAAGGGTTTACTTAATTTCAGCCTTACTGAGTTATCTGCCACTTGATAATTACTCCAAATAGGAGTCTTCCTCTAAAGGCCGTGACACACCAGGCCAACTGACCATCAGCCAATGTTGGTCCGTCGCTGAGCGTCTATGACCCTAGTTTTTGCAGTGTGTCCTGCACCGTTGGCACTAGCCGAACTCCTGTCGGCAGCTTTTCGGCTGATTCAGCATGTTGAATCGGCGGCAGAGGCCGTCGGTGAGAGCGATCACTGATTGGCTGTTCAACTTAGTGAATCAGTGTATGAAAAGAGAAACAGAAGCTACACAAGCAAGCAAATGACAAAGTCAAGAGGCCACCCACAGAAGGCTCTTCTCATTTTTTGTCTTCATCTCACCTGAACATTTCAAGAACTTTTCTTCTCACGCAGGCACAGAACGTACATGCCAGCTGGCCATTGGCTGTAGTCTTTGCAGTGTGTTCAAATGCTACTTTTTGGCCCAGATGAAGGCAACGTGAGGCAACGCAACAGTTGGCCTTCGTCGCCGCTAGTTCTCTGATGTCAGTTTGGTGTGTCTGGGCCCTAACCCTTGAGACGATTGTCCTTTCTATATGCCAACTACTCTTGTTTATGCAAAGAACACCAGTCTACACTCACTAGCCACTTTATTAGGTACACCTTGCTAGTACTGGGTTGGACCCCCTTTTGCCTTCAGAACTGCCTTAATCCTTCGTGGCATAGATTCAACAAGGTACTGGAAACATTCCTCAGAGAGTTTGGTCCATATTGACATGATAGCATCACGCAGTTGCTGCAGATTTGTCGGCTGGACATCCATGATGCGAATCTCCCGGTCCACCACATCCCAAAGGTGCTCTATTGGATTGAGATCTGGTGACTGTGGAGGCCATTTGAGTACAGTGAACTCATTGTCATGTTCAAGAAACCAGTCTGAGATGATTCAAGCATTATGACATGGCACGTTATCCTGCTGGAAGTAGCCATCAGAAGATGGGAACACTGTGGTCATAAAGGGATGGACATGGTCAGCAACAATACTCAGGTAGGCTGTGGCGTTGACACGATGCTCAATTGGTACTAAGGGGCCCAAAGTGTGCCAAGAAAATATCCCCCACACCATTACACCACCACCACCAGCCTGAACCGTTGATACAAGGCAGGGTGGATCCATGCTTTCATGTTGTTGACGCCAAATTCTGACCCTACCATCCAAATGTCACAGCAGAAATTGAGACTCATCAGACCAGGCAACATTTTTCCAATCTTCTATTGTCCAATTTTGGTAAGCCTGTGCGAATTGTAGCCTCAGTTTCCTGTTCTTAGCTGACAGGAGTGGCACCCGGTGTGGTCTTCTGCTGCTGTAGCCCATCTGCCTCAAGGTTCGACGTGTTGTGCGTTCAGAGATGCTCTTCTGCATACCTCGGTTGTAATGAGTGGTTATTTGAGTTACTGTTGCCTTTCTATCAGCTCGAACCAGTCTGGCCATTCTCCTCTGACCTCTGGCATCAACAAGGCATTTTCGCCCACAGAACTGCCGCTCACTGGATATTTTCTCTTTTTTGGACCATTCTCTGTAAACCCTAGAGATGGTTGTGCGTGAAAATCCCAGTAGATCAGCAGTTTCTGAAATACTCAGACCAGCCCGTCTGGCACCAACAACCATGCCACGTTCAAAGTCACTTAAATCACCTTTCTTCCCCATTCTGATGCTCGGTTTAACTGCAGCAGATCGTCTTGACCATGTCTACATGCCTAAATGCATTGAGTTGCTGCCATGTGATTAGCTGATTAGAAATTTGCGTTAACGAGCAGTTGGACAGGTGTGCCTAATAAAGTGGCCGGTGAGTGTATGTCCCTGGCCAAACCCGACAGTATTTCATGTAATGCATATACATTGTTTTCACATTGCTGTAGGAACCAGTAAGTCTATCATGCTATTGTGAATGAAACTGATATAACCATGTGGATTCAAATTACATCCTATGTAGACTGCTATTCACTATATAAAAATATTTGCTCTTTTATGCTCGAGGAGCCAGTCAATCAGAACTACTGTACGCCACTGGTCTCCCTTGTCCGGAATTGCAAAACTAAAGCAAATTGAAATTTTCCCCCTTCAAGAGCAGACAGAGAATATTTTGCTATAGGAAAATTTCTGCAGAAATGTTTTGATTTGAGTTTTCATCCCATGACTTTATTTTCATGCTGTTAAGCATATTTTGGGTTTTCGGTAATAAAATAGACAGTGGTTTAACATTGCCTTCTGCTCGCAGGATACCAGATACTAGAGTTTTTCATCATACCTCCTGTTGTCCTAAAGCTACCGTTGGCTAGACAGTTTGGCTAATCCGCCAGCTGCAGGTACTACACAATTGCTGCCCAGTGCAGGTCTATTTAAAGGCGACAAAAAAAACAGGGGCACATCTGATATGTTACTCACAATTCAGGTGCTAATAGAAAGAGAAGTAGGGGAAAAAGTATTTTTGACCTTCATAGATTACAGCAAGGCTTTTGACAGTGTAAGGCAGAGTCACCTTTTCAACACCATGGTAAGCATGGGTTTCCCAATACACCTCATTATATTACTCAAAAGTTTATACACAAATCTGCAAGCTCCTATCAAATGGAATAATCAACAATGTGAATTCTTTCCAATCCAAAAGGGTGTAAGACAGGGCTGCATTCTATCGCCTCATCTCTAAAGTGAGTACACAGAGCAGATAATGAGAGTGGCTGAAATTGAAGAGCTTGGCATCAAAGTAGGTGGACAGGTTCAATCAATCAATCAAATTGCTTTTTATATTGCGCTTTTCTAGCTGCAACAGCCACTCAAAGCGCTTTACATTTCTGGTCAAATTTGAATTTCAGACACCTATTTAAAAAGAAGGTGGTTTTAACAAATTTAAAGCACAGCTTGGGTAGACAACATTGCCTGCTAGCTAGCTAACGTTAAATAGACCACATATCTGGCCATCGGCATCATTAGATAGCTACAACACAGAGTTAGCCATTACAACATTACAACAGAGAGTCATTACAGCATAAAGCTAGCGATTTATCTTACTTATCACAAATCTTCACTATGCAGATGACACGGCACTCGCATCAAACACACACTAATATGCAGAATTTGCTGGATCATGTCAACCAAGCCAGAACAGTAGCTGGTCTAAAGTTAAATGCAAAGAAAACCAAAGTCATGCACATTGGCGGAAATCAAGACAATAAAATGTGTATTGAAAGCGAGGCTTTAGAAAGCGTAGAAAATGTCAAGTATCTGTGCTCGATCAAAACGGCAAATGGTTCGTGTACTACTGACAACAAAACGAGAATCGGGATGGCAAAGCAACGAATGATCTAACTAAATAACTTATGGAAAGATTGCTCCATCTCAACCAACCTGAAAATGAAGACACTACAAACAAGTGGTATGGCCAGTCATGATTTACGAAAGTGAAGGATGGACTTTGCGTAAAATAGATGAAAAGAAAATCAGTGCTGACGAAATGTGGTTTTGCCACCGTTTGAGAATAGGTTGGATAGAAAAGTGAACAAATGAAAGTGTGCTACAGCAGCTTGGAACAAATATGGTCCTTCTGTCGACCATTCAGAGACGAAAACTAAAATATTTCGGCCATGATATGTGTCATAAGACCTGCAGTATTATGAAAAATATGCTGCAAGGCAAAGTTGAAGGCAAAAGGCGACGAGGCAGACCAGCAATCTCGTACGTGGACAAAATCTCAAACTGGACGAAAATGGATTAAACAGAAGCCATCAGAGGATGTGAGGAGAGAGCAATGGTGGACTGTTGAGCATGTTTTTCAGCAGCCAACATCATAGCTGATGATGCCAACCGACCGACCTTATTTTCATCTGGCCTGGACATCCAGTTATATTGCCAAAATATCCTCATAGTTGGTCAGATCAACCTCAACCATATGAAGTGTATAATAAAAAGGAGGCAAAAGGCCCATCCTTACTAATGGTGAGGGCACAGCATTTTTTAAGCTCATCAGTGTCTTTGATTCACATAGCAATCCTTGAAAGATATGAAAATATTCATTCATTCATCTTCAGCCGCTTCTGTGGGGTCGGGTCACGGTGGCAGCAAGCTACGTACGGCACTCCAGACATCCCTCTCCCCAGTGACGCCCTCCAGCTCCTCCTGAGGGATCCCAAGGCGTTCCCAGACCAGATTGGACATTTAGTCCCTCCAGTGAGTTCTGGGTCTACCCCAGGGTCTCTCCCAGTTGGCTGTGCCCGGAAAACTCCAAAGGAAGGCACCCAGGAGGCATCCTAATCAGATGCCTGAACCATCTCAACTGGCTCTTTTTGACACGAAGGAGCAGCGGCTCTACTCCAACTCCCTCCGGATGTCCGAGCTCCTCACCCTATCTCTAAGGGTCAGTCAAGCAGGTACAGTGCATCCTGAAAGTATTCACACCCCTTCACTTTCCCCACATTTTGTTATGTTACAGCCTTATTCCAAAATGGATTAAATTCCTTTTTTTTCTCATCAATCTACATACAATACCCCATAATGACAAAACGAAAAAGGTTTTGTAGAAATTCTTGCAAATTTATTAAGAATAAAAAACTGAAATATTGCATGTACATAAGTATTCACACCCTTTACTCAGTACTTGGTTGAGGCACCCTTGGCAGCGATTACAGCCTCAAGTCTTCTTGGGTATGAAGCTACAAGCTTGGCACACCTATATTTGCGGTATTTCTCCCATTCTCTCTGCAGATCCTCTCGAGCTCTGTAAGGTTAAATGGGGAGCGTCGCTGCACAGCTATTTTCAGGTCTTTCCAGAGATGTTCAATGGGGTTCAAGTCTGGGCTCTGGCTGGGTCACTCAAGGACATTCACAGACTTGTCCCGAAGCCACTCCTTTGTTGTCTTGGCTGTGTGCTTAGGGTCGTTGTCATGTTGAAAGGTAAACCTTCACCCCAGTCTGAGGTCCTGAGCGCTCTGGAGCAGGTTTTCATCAAGGATCTTTCTGTACTTTGCTACATTCATCTTTCCCTCTATCCTGACTAGTCTCCCAGTTCCTGCTACTGAAAAACATCCCCACAGCATGATGCTGCCACCACCATGCTTCACTTTAGGGATGGTATTAGCAAGGTGATGAGAGGTGCCTGGTTTCCTCCAGACGTGACGTTTGGCATTCAGGCCAAAGAGTTCAATCTTGGTTTCATCAGACCAGAGAATATTGTTTCTCATGGTCTGAGAGTCCTTTAGGTGCTTTCTGGCAAACTCCAAGCGGGCTGTCATGTGCCTTTTACTGAACAGAGGCTTCCATCTGGCCACTCTACCATAAAGGCCTGATTGGTGGAGTGCTGCAGAGATGGTTGTCCTTTTGGAAGGTTCTCCCATCTCCACAGAGGAACACTGGAGCTCTGTCAGAGTGACCATCGGGTTCTTGGTCACCTCCCTGACCAAGGCCCTTCTCCCCCGATTGCTGTTTGGCTGGGCGACCAGCTCTAGGAAGAGTCCTGGTGGATCCAAACTTCTTCCATTTACGAATGATGGAGACCACTGTGCTCTTTGGGACCTTCAAAGCTGTAAAAAAAAAAATTGTACCCTTCCCCAGATCTGTGCCTCGATACAATCCTGTCTCAGAGGTCCACAGACAATTCCTTTGACTTCATGGCTTGGTTTCTGCTCTGACATGCACTGTCAACAGTGGGACCTTATATAGACAGGTGACTGCCTTTCCAAATCATGTCCAATCAATTGAATTTACTACAGGTGGACTCCAATCAAGATGTAGAAACATCTCAAGGATGATCAGTGGAAACAGGATGAACCTGAGCTCAATTTTGAATGTCATAGCGAAGGGTGTGAATACTTATGTACATGCAATATTTCAGTTTTTATTTCTAATAAATTTGCAAAAATTTCTACAAAACCTTTTTCACTTTGTCATTATGGAGTATTGTGTGTAGATTGATGAGGAAAAAAAAAGAATTTAATCCATTTTGGAATAAGGCTGTAACATAACAAAATGTGGGGAAGGTGAAGGGGTGTGAATACTTTTCGGATGCACTGTAAATGAAGAACAGGGCTGAGAGAAAAGCAGAATGCTGTCATGGTAATTAATCCATTACCTGTGGGGAACATACTTTAAAGTCGAGACAAACCTCAAATTCAATTTCATTCAATCAACATAGATCCACCGATGTGTGTGGGGTGAACTGCGTCTTAAATTTTGAAAAAAAAAATACAAAATACAAAATCCATAAGGATATATTTTTTTTCTTTATGATCACAAGTTTGCCCACCATTTCCACATCGACCAGTGTTAAACTTTAAAATCCATGTCCACAGATGGATTCTAGGAATGTGCCAACTGCCCAATTGGGGTAATTCAATTTAATGGGTACTGCGTTAATTAACCATTAAACAGAATCGGTGTTAAATTCTGTACATGTTATGAAGAAACAGACATTGGTCATAAGTATAAAAAAAGGAGTAAACCATTTAAATAACCTCAGCAACAGACCACAAACAGAGTGGGCTCTGTAACATCTTCCACCATCATCCCCAACACCGGAGCTCCACGAGGTTGTGTGCTGATCCCTTTCCTGTATACCCTCTACACAATGACTGCACCCTTACCCATCACCGCCACATACTTAAAATGCTCAGATGACACTACCACACTTGCACTCCTCAAAAGCAACTCTGTGGCAGCCTTTCAACCAGGGACCGAAATTAACACTCACCACCCGCCAAATGCGAGTAGATTTTCTGATTGGCGATAAATCTCAGAAGCCTACCAGCCACATGGCAAGTAACAAAAAAAGTGAAATCCAACCACTTAACCCCCCCCCCATTTCTCTCGCTCTCTCTCCTTAGCAACGGCAATAACATAGCAACAACAATAACAGAAATTAACCAACCAAAGTGCATTAGAACAATAACATAGCAACAACAATAACAGAAATTAACCAATCAAACTATATTAGAATGTTGCTACACGCTACTGGCGGGTAACATTACGCACACACTTGAGAGGAACAATGACAGCAGCACCGTCACACTCGGTACTAGCCTACTCTATTCTTTTAACTAACGTTAGCGAGCAACACCAGTTATGTGGCGATATTTAGAAGGCGCAAAACCACTATGAAAAAGACAACCATGCCCGGAAGAGGAGGAAGAAGCCACCATCACCACCAAACTGAAAAAAAGAAAGTTTAGTGAAAAGTGGAGGGATGACGATAAAGGAGCTGCACTGCAAATTCTTCTGTGCTTGCCAAGATTTAAAATCTTAGATCAGGAAATATGCGATTAATTATCTTGTTTTAAAAGTTATTTACTGGTTTCTATCTTTGAACCCAGCCACTGAGGATGCACAAGCCAGTGCATCCTTAGTGCCAGTCCCAAGCCCGGACAAATGGGGAGGGTTGGCGTAAAATCTTTGCCAAATCAAATATGCGGATCATAAATAAGATTTACATACCGGATCGGTCGAGGCCCGGGTTACCAACGACCGCCACCGGTACTGTTAACCAGCAGGGTGTCGGTGGAAACTATGCTACTGTTGGGCGAAGGAGAAGGAGAGGGGGAAAGCATGTCCAGAGGCAGCTAGAAAGCAGGAAGGGTAGGCATGTGGAGGTGAGAGTTGGAACTTTGAATGTTGGCACTATGACTGGTAAAGGGAGAGAGCTGGCTGATATAATGGAAAGAAGAAAGGTAGGCATACTGTGTGTGCAAGAGACCAGGTGGAAGGGGAGTAAGGCCAGGAGTATCGGAAGTGGGTTCAAACTCTTCTACCATGGTGTGAATGGGAGGAGAAATGGGGTAGGGGTAATTCTGAAGGAAGAGTATGTCAAGAGCGTGCTGGAGGTGAAGAGAGTGTCAGACAGAGTGATGAGTATGAAGCTGTAAATCAGAGGTGTATTGCTAAATGTTATCAGCACATATGCCCTGCAAGTTGGGTGTGAGATGGATGAAAAAGAAGAATTCTGGAGTGAGTTGGATGACGTGGTGGAGAGGGTACCCAAGGAGGAGAGAATGGTGTTGGAGCAGACTTCAATGGACATGTTGGTGAAGGGAACAGAGGGGATGAGGAGGTGATGGGAAGGTATGGAGTCAAGAAGAGAAATGTGGAAGGACAGATGGTGGTCGATTTTGCGAAAAGAATGGAAATGGCTGTGGTGAATACATATTTCAAGAAGAGGGAGGAACACAGGGTGACGTACAAGAGTGGAGGAAAGTGCACACAGGTGGACTATATCTTATGTAGAAGGCGCAATCTAAAAGGGATTGGAGACTACAAGGTGGTAACAGGGGAGAACGTAGCTAAGCAGCATCGGATGGTGGTCTGTAGGATGACTTTGGAGACCAAGAAGAGGAAGCGAGTGAAGACACAGCCGAATATCAAATGGTGGAAGTTGAAGAAGGAAGACTGTTGTGTGGAGCTCAGGGAGGAGTTAAGACAGGCACTGGGTGGTAGTGAAGAGTTGCCAGATGGCTGGGCAGCCACTGCAGAAATAGTGAGGGAGACAGCTAGGAAGGTACTTGGTGTGTCATCAGGACAGAGGAAGGAAGACAAGGAGACTTGGTGGTGGAATGAGGAAGTACAGCAAATCATACAGAGGAAAAGGTTGGCAAAGAAGAAGTGGGATAGTAAGAGAGATGAATAAAGTAGACAGGAGTACAAGGAGACGCAGCGTAAAGTGAAGAGAGAGGTGGCAAAGGCAAAGGAAAAGGCGTATGGTGAGTTGTATGACAGGTTAGACACTAAGGAAGGGGAAAAGGACTTGTACCGATTGGCTAGACAGAGGGACCAAGCTGGGAAGGATGTGCAGCAAGTTAGGGCGATCAAGGATAGAGATGGAAATGTGCTGACAAGCGAGGAGAGTGTGCTAAGAAGGTGGAAGGAATACTTTGAGGGGCTGATGAATGAAGAAAATGAGAGAGAGAGAAGGTTGGATGATGTAGGGATAGTGAATCAGGAAGTTCAGTGGATTAGCAAGGAGGAAGTGAGGGCAGCTATGAAGAGGATGAAGAGTGGAAAGGCAGTTGGTCCTGATGACATACCTGTGGAGGCATGGAGATGTTTAGGAGCGATGGCAGTAGGGTTTTAACTAGATTGTTTAACACAACCCTGGAAAGTGAGAGGATGCCTGAGGAGTGGAGAAGAAGCATACTGGTACCGATTTTCAAGAACAAGGGCGATGTGCAGAACTGTAACAACTACAGAGGTATAAAGTTGATCAGCCAAAGCATGAAGATTTGGGAAAGAGTAATAGAAGCTAGGTTAAGAGGAGAGGTGATGATCAGCGAGCAGCAGTATGGTTTCATGCCACGAAAGAGCACCACAGATGCGATGTTTGCTTTGAGAATGTTGATTGAGAAGTATAGAGAAGGCCAGAAAGAGTTGCATTGTGTCTTTGTAGATTTAGAGAAAGCATATGACAGGGTGCCGAGAGAGGAGGTGTGGTATTGTATGAGGAAGTCAGGAGTTGCAGAGAAGTATGTAGGAGTGGTGCAGGATATGTATGAGGGAAGTGTGATAATGGTGAGGTGTGCAGTTGGAATGACAGATGGGTTCAAGGTGGAGGTCGGATTACATCAAGGATCGGCTCTGAGCCCTTTCTTGTTTGCAATGGTGATGGACAGGTTGACAGACAAGATCAGGCAGGAGTCTCCATGGACGATGATGTTCGCGGATGACATTGTGATCTGTAGCGAGAGTAGGGGGCAGGTTGAGGAGAGCCTGGAGAGGTGGAGGTATGCACTGGAGAGAAGAGGAATGAAAGTCAGTAGGAGCAAGACGGAATACCTATGCGTGAATGAGAGGGAGGACAGTGGCATGGTCAGGATGCAAGGAGTGGAGGTGACAAAGGCATTTGAGTTTAAATACTTGGGGTCAACTGTCCAAAGTAACGGGGCGTGCAGTAGAGAGGTGAAGAAGAGAGTGCAGGCAGGGTGGAGTGGGTGGAGAAGTGTGTCAGGAGTGATTTGTGACAGAAGGGTACCAGCAAGAGTTAAAGGGAAAGTTTACAAGATGGTTGTGAGACCAGCTATGTTATATGGTTTGGAGACAGTGGCACTGACGAAAAGACAGGAGGTGGAGCTGGAGGTGGCAGAGCTGAAAATGCTAAGATTTTCACTGGGAGTAACGGAGAGGGACAGGATTAGTAACGATTATATTAGAGGGACCGCTCAGGTTGGATGGTTTGGAGACAAAGCAAGAGAGGCAAGATTGAGATGGCTTGGACATGTGCGGAGGAGAGATCCTGGTTATATTGGGAGAAGGATGCTGAATATGGAGCTGCCAGGGAAGAGGAGAAGAGGAAGGCCAAAGAGGAGGTTTATGGATGTGGTGAGAGAAGACATGCAGGTGGCTGGTGTGACAGAGGAAGATGCAGAAGACAGGAAGAAATGGAAACGGATGACCCGCAGTGGCGACCCCTAACGGGAGCAGCCGAAAGTAGTAGTAGTAGTATCTTTGAATTCATGGTATATTCTTAAATTGATCATGAATATGTCTTTTATGCCTCAATTAGTCAGGAAATCTTACAATTGAGTAATTTATTGTTAAAACAAGCTACATTAGCTAGAGTAGTAATTTGTACCATTCTCTTTCACAAAAACTAACTTGTTTCAAGATTCAGTGACACAAACTCAAGTTCAATTGCTTGATTTAAGAATGACGGAAGGCTTTTATATATATACACATTTTTATTCAATGGCCCAACATGCTTCACCTATCATGAAATGAAAGTACACTTTGATTTTCACTGCTCAAACTTGGAAAGAGTTGTCAATAATAATGTTGATAGAAATTTCACTTGTCCTGGTTGTGATTTCAGTAAAATCAAGTTTCCTGTTTTAAGATGTATGCTCTGGGATTAAGGATTAGTTTTAGGTTTGGGCCTACGTATTTCAAGATGAGCCAACTTCTTTCAAGTAACGGAATAATCATACTCCACTAGTATTAAGTAGTTTCCCTTAAATTTGTGATTTGATTTCTTGTTCCTTTTTCAGTGTGCTAAAATTAAGAACGCAAAAAATGACTTAGGAATTATTTGCTTCATTTGCATCTTTTTCAACTCCAAGAATTTGGTAGTAATCTTTACAGCTCTTGATTTTTTTGACAGCATCCAGCTGCTCTGACGTGTATGGTTTAGTGTTGGCTGTGTCTGGAGCACACTTCCCTGACGCAGTGCTGTAGCGGTCTAAGCGTCGGCTTTGTGTCAATGCAGTTGTCCACTGGGGACCGGGGTTCGTGCCTCGGCCTCGTCAGATCCGACTATGGCCGGATTCAATGAAGCAGCAATAACTGGCAGTTGGCGAACGCATACAGTACGAGGGTGGGTGTTTGAACTAGAATAGGGAGTGATTTGCCACTAAATTGGGAGAAAAAGGGAAAAATCAGAAGGAAAAAAATCGCTAATATTCAGTGTATTTCACTTATTACTGTGCTGTAACAAATCTGATCTTAAGTAATTTTATGTAAAAACCAGCATTTCCTTCTTATTTCAAGCCTTTGAACACTATCCGAGCCTACTTATTTCTAGACTGGAACCAACTTATTTTAAGATTTCTTGTCAAAATTATCTTGCTGCATGGACAGATAATTTCCCCAGTATTAAGTACTTTTCCCCTCAAATTCAGTGTTTATTTCTTGTATTTAAGCTCATGTTTTTGCAGTGTGCGAGAGGCTAGCTGGAGTATAATGCACAGACCATGATAATGAGTTGCTTCATCTGTTGCCAGTATGCCAAAAACCGTAGCAATTCATTTGTCATCTGTAACAAGATAATGAAGGTAGAAAACATCAAAGAACATGAGACCTCCAGATGTCACATTACCTGTATGAATGCCTCTCAGGCTCAATCGGAGTCTCTCCTTGCAACATCCTCCATAAAGGCGCTAATAGCCATGTCCGAGCAGACCAGCAGGAAAATGCAGAACATGTTTAGGACTGTGCATGCCATTGGCAAGAAGGCGAGACCACTCTCCAACTTCGAATGGATGTGCGATTAAGTGAATTTAGTTGTCATCTCAAAATATCCTTATACAGTAAACTAAGTGCTGGCTGTAGCTAACGTTAGCCAGCTAGCACTAGTATGTGACACCTTGTTTGCACTAACGTTAGCTGTGTGCTAGCTTCAACACCATGAAACAGGTTAAAACTGATTGCCGGTCCAACCTCGACTCAGACACACTCTCGGATCTACTGATGGTGCAGCTGTCATCTCCCGAGATCAGGGAGTATGACCCAACCAGTGCTGTTGATCTGTGGCACCAAGACTCTGTCAGGAGCAGGAGGCCAGACTTCATGGACGGTGCAACGAGAGTGGCTGCTGTAGAGTGAGAAGTAGTCTGGGACTAGGGATGGACATGTGGAGCACTCGAGTAGTTATAATAATACTGCAAATAAAACATGAAATCATACTTGTAACATTTTATCGTTTAACCATTGACTAATTTTACATAAAAATATTTTTGCTTCAGATCTGCTCTTGTCACATTTTTAAAAGCTTTTATTCAACACAATATCTTAGTCTCTCATTGTTATGTACTGAAAACGTATGTATGGCACAAAAAAGGCTACTAATTATTTTGGCCGGTAAAAAATATGCTTGGCCCGTAGATTTTTTCATCTACCAGTCCCCTTGGCCAATAAGCCAATAAGTTATTTTCGGACCCTGCTTTCAACACTCCCATTTTCCTCTTTACACAATAGTGCTCCGATAACTTTCCACAACAGAATGTCACTAAGACAAAAGAGCAGCTCGTTTTGATTTTTGATTTTGATATACTATATTAAACCCCGTGGGGAAATTACGCGCTGCATTTAACCCATCCTAGCTGTGTAGCTAGGAGCAGAGGGCAGCCGCCACGCAGCACCTGGGAACCAACTCCAGTTCATCTTGCCATGCCTCAGTCAAGGGCACAGACAGGAGTATTACTATTACTACTTTCGGTTGCTCCCGTTAAGGGTCGCCACAGCGGATCATCCGTTTCCATCTCTCCCTGTCCTCTGCATCTTCCTCTGCCAAACCATCTCAATCTTGCCTCTTGCTTTGTCTCCAAACCATCCAACCTGAGCTGTCCCTCTAATATACTCATTCCTAATCCTGTCCCTCATCACCACTCCCAATGACAATATTAGCATCTTCAACTCTGCCACCTCCAGCTCTACCTCCTGTCTTTTCATCAGTTCCACTGTCTCCAAACCATATAACATAGGTGGTCTCACTACCATCTTGTAAACCTTCCCTTTAACTCTTGCTGGGACCCTTCTGTCACAAATCACTCCTGACACTCTTCTCCACCCACTCCAGCCTGCCTGCACTCTCTTCTTCACCAGTTGACCCCAAGTATTTAAACTCATACACCTTCGTCACCTCTATTCCTTGCTCCCTCAGCAATCCGCTGTCCTCCCTCTCATTCACGCATATGTATTCTATAAAAGAGCCACTCATTACCAACCCTAACTCTTGTATTTCAGTCCACAATCCTGCATTCTTCCATAAAGAGAGTGTGGAACTGGTGGACTGCTTCAGGTACCTTGGACTCACTCTGGACAATAGACTGTTTCGACCAACACACCACTGATATCCCTAAACACTGCCAGCAAAGAATCAGAATCAGAATACTTTATTTACCCCCGAGGGAAAATTGAGTTCTATTACAGACACTCACGCTCTAATAACTAAAAACTAACAAGATACAAGATAAGAAAATAGAAACAGAAACAAATAGATAGATAAATAAGAAATAGAAATAAGAACAAAATATATTAACAAGCGTGGTGCACATAACTCCCTATCTATACTGCACTAACGCAGCACACAACAAGCAGCACAAAATAAGCAGCACAAACAAAACTCGACAGGGCCAGTCCAATGACCATTAACTCAGGAGTGTCTGACGGTCTGAGTCTGAGGGAGGAGTTGTAAAGTTTGATGGCTACAGGCAGGAATGACCTCCTGTGGCGCTCTGTGGTGCTTTTCGGCAGAATGAGTCTATTACTAAAAGTACTCCTGTGTCCAACCAGCATGTCATGGAGTGGGTGGGAGACATTGTCCATGGTGGCAAGTAATTTCAACAGCGTCCTCCTCTCAGAAACCGCCGCCAGAGAATCCAGTTCCACCCCCACAATGTCACCGGCCTTGTGGATCAGTTTATTGAGCCGGTTTGCATCCGCTACCCTCAACCTGCTGCCCCAACACACAACAGCAAACAGGACAGCACTGGCCACCACAGAGTCATACCACATCCTGAGCATTGTCTGGCAGATGTTGAGGACCTCAGCCTCCTCAAAAAGTAGAGACGGCTCTGTCCCTTCTTGTAGAGGGCATCAATGCTCTTAGCCCAGTCCAGTTTATTGTCTATATACACCCCCAGGTAATTATAGTATTCCACAGTGTTCACACTGACCCCCTGGATAGAGACAGGGGTCACTGGTGTCATGTCCCACCTCAGGTCAACAAAGACTCTGTCATTTGTAAATTAAAGGCACTTTCTGTTGAAACACACATTCTCTTCTACTGTACAAAAGTATAATTCAGCCCATACCAATCAAGCGCTCCCCGTTTCTTCACCATATTAACAGTTACCAATATGAACCAGCTCGTCTGTCTCTTGCACAGTACATCCATAACGACTGGCCTTCCTACCCCCAACCTATAAGACCTCAATAGCAAAGCCGTGATACGTAGAGCACTACCCATAACTCAGGATCCCACTCACCCCCTTAATCCATTCTTCACACTCCTTCCATTTGGTCGCAGGTACAGGTCCCTCGCCTGGAGACGAGACCGCTTTAAAAGGAGCTTTGTTCCTTCTGCCATTCTGAACCAAGTTGCCATGTTGCCACCCTGTCCTTGTACTGTATGTATAGTATGTGTACTGGTATGTTGTACTGTATGTATAGTATGTGTACAGGTATTTACTGTATGTGAGGCTCTACAAAATTTGAAAACAAATATCCTCTTGTGAGGACAATAAACACAGAGAAAGGATCGGACCTGGGCTCTCAACAAAGACGGCGGTGTAGAGAGTTGTTTTGTGAAACCTGACACCGGAAAATAAAAATCACAGATATTACCCCTGTTTGTACACACGTTTTTAGTGGCCGACAAGAATAGCTTATCATCACTCAAATCGAGAAATTCGGAAGCCTGTGTCTCAAAGACTCACCACCAACACAGCTGGCTGAAGCTAGCAAGAAAGTGGACGCCTTCCTGAACAAGGTACCAGAAGATACACTAGCTCCCCCGTGTGCAACCGCCAGTGAGACCACAATGCATTTCCTCACCTCAGAGATAAGATTTGTATTTCCACACATAATACTGAACATGACACAAAAGAATTCACACTCCACATGTATCAGAGGATACATGTGGTAGTCTGCAGCCCTCCCCGGATCGGCAGAGGGGGTGGAGCAGAGACTGTGACGGCTTGGAAGAGTGGCCAAGTACAATTGAGGAGAAAAGGGGGGGGTCCAAAAAAAAAGAGAATAACTTTGCATTGATTTACAGTGACCCTTCCCTCTAAGGGGCCAGACAAGTAGACCCAAACTATACAAGAAATAAATAAATTGTAAAAATATATAACAATAACCTCTGCAATTTCTGCTCTCCACTGGCTCCCCACGAGCTTCAGAACAGTTTTTCTTTAAAGGTTCAGTTGTTTGTTTTCAAACCCTTAAATGACTTGGTCAGAAACTACATTTCAGACCTCCTCTAACCTTCTGAACACAACCCACAGGACCATGGTTTCCTGACTAGGTACTCCTCACTGAGGGGATCTAGACGTCCCAGTAAGTGCTAGGCTGCTTACCTGGCTGTGTAGGTTGTTTTTTTGCAGGTACTGACTCCAGGGATCTGGGATCTGCTCATCTGCCCCAGCTATGATGGTATGAGAGTTCAGTTTCAGCAGGTAGCAGCCCTGAGCACCATACCTCTGCTTCATATCCTCATACACAGTGTCTGCCCTGTGAGAGGAAGGACGGGAAAAATACACATGTGTAGGTATGCCAAAGAACCATACTGAAAGTACTACTGACTACTGTTACTGCTTGTTTTACTGTTAGGTGTGCCAGAACACCTACATCCAACAGAGCCATTATTAACACAAGAATGACCGGGATTTCACGCCTACCTAAAACGACCATGGGCGGTCAACATGGCGGCTGGTTTTTAAACTTTATATTCTGTCAAGATAAATACCCAACTGAGATATCAATGCATTACATATGTTAGTAAGTCTGTTAGGAAGCTAACTGACACCAAAATCAACATTTTAATAACTATAATACTATTTTTCAAACAATTTAAAATGTCCGCTGTCCAACACCTGTAAATACTGCAATGCCTCGGTGGTAGTCATGGTGCGTCTGTAACCAGACATGTTGGCAATAATAATAATAATAATAATAATAATAATAAATTAAACATATATAGCGCTTTTCTAACACTCGAAGTCGCTTTACAATAAACAGGGTGAAACAAGACAACAGATAAACACAACACAGACATACAGGGTTGCGCCAGCAGTACTCTCCCACTTAGAGAGATACAAAAGGGAAAGAAAAACAAAAAACAACAGCACTGTGGACGTTGATTTCCTGTAGGGGTTTACTCCTGTAGCATGGATGACTCCACTGCAGCACTTCACATACCAGCCTGCTGTTGTACCGGGGTACTGAATGAAGAGCACCCACACATACACACACATACACCACACACTCATGGACTGTGAAAAGCTGAGTGCTAACACAAACATACACACACATACACACACATACACCACACACTCGTGGACTTTATTAGCAATATGTGTTGTCCATTTTGTTTTTCAGGTAATATTTTCCCTTTTTCAGTTTTGCTATTCAAGTTCAACCATGTCTCTGAAGTTTAAACTGTTTAAAAATAGTATTATAGTTGTTAAAATGTGAATTTTGGTGTCAGTTAGTTTCAAAACAGACATACTAACATATGTAATGCATTAATATTGCAACTGGGTATTTATCTTGTCAGAATATAGAGTTTAAACACCGGCAGTCATTTTGACTGCTCATGGTCATTTTAGGTAGATCTTCTCATAAAAAAAATTTTTTGTACAATTGATCTAAAACGCATTTTAATGCAAATATATGCAATTTTAGGAGCATTCAGGGAGCAACAGGTCTGTATCTTTTTTTTTCCCCCACAAAGTTATTAAACTTTGAAAATCCAAAACGTTCATAATGACTGCCTTGGTTGTTCTGTTATTAGCTGCAGGCTGCAGCTGTGTTTACTGCGCTATGCTTACATCACAGCGTGCCAAGACCAGCCTGGCATCCTTTTAAACTTTAGGTGGTTTTTAACCCATAGATGTCAGCAAAATCACAAAAATGTTCTAGGGATTAGTTACTCTTTATTATTAATAACAATGATAATAATAATAATAATAATAATAACAACATCTGAAGATAGTTTTAAGCATAGGTGTAATGAGTATGGCATTTACAACAAAATAGTTTACACTTTTCTGCTCCTTTGACTGATCTTTTACTTTTAAAAAAAAGTTAAAAGTTTACTTTGTGATTTTCAGTTTACTTTCTGATTTTCAAAAAATTCCTAGTTTAAAGACCACCCATATTTGTTACTTTTCATAACCATTTCTGTTAATATACACTGCTCAAAAAAATAGAGGGAACACATAAGCAATGACATGTAGCTCCAAGTCAATCACACTTTTGAGATATCAACCTGTCCAGTTAGGAAGCAACACTGATTTGTGAATCAATTTCACCCGTTGGTAAATTGTCTAATTTCCACCAGGAAATTAGACAATTTGCAAGACAACCCCTATAACAGGAATGGATTTGCAGGTGGTGGCCACAGACCATTTGCCTGTCCTCATCTTTTCTGGCCGATCTTTGGTTAGTTTTTCATTTTGCTAGTGCCCTTACCACTAGAGGTGGCATGAGGCGGTATCTGCAACCTACAGAAGTTGCTCAGGTAGTGCAGCTCATCCAGGATGGCACATCAATGCGTGCTGTGGCAAGAAGATTTGACGTGTCTCCCAGCACAGTGTCCAGAGCATGGAGGAGGTACCAGGAGACAGGCCAGTACACCAGGAGACGTGGAGGGGGCCGCAGGAGGACAACAACCCTGCAGCAGGACCGCTATCTGGTCCTTTGTGCAAGGAGGAACAGGAGGAGCACTGCCGGAGCCCTACAAAACGACCTTCAACAGGCCACTAATGTGCAGGTTTCTGCTCAAACAGTGAGAAACAGAATGCATGAGGATGGTATGAGGGCCCGACGTCCACAATTGGGGCCTGTGCTCACAGCCCAACACCGTGCAGCCCGATTGACCTTTGCCAGAGAACATCTTGGTTGGCAGATTCGCCATTGGCACCCTGTGCTCTTCACAGATGAGAGCAGGTTCACAGTGAACACATGTGACAGACGTGAGAGAGTCTGGAGACGCTGTGGAGAACGTTCTGCTGCCTGCAACATCCTCCAGCATGACCGGTTTGGCGGTGGGTCAGTGATGGTCTGGGGAGGCATATCCTTGGAGGGCCGCACAGACCTCTACGTGCTAGCCAGAGGTACCATGACTGCCATTAGGTACCGGGATGAGATCCTCAGACCCATTGTCAGACCATATGCTGGTGCAGTGGGCCCTGGGTTCCTGCTCATGCATGACAATGCTCGTCCTCATGTGGCCAGAGTGTGTCAGCAGTTCCTGTATGTCGAGGGCATTGATGCTATGGACTGGCCTGCACGTTCCCCAGACCTGAATCCAATCGAGCACCTCTGGGACGTCATGTCTCGTACCATCCGCCAACACGATGTCGCACCACAGACTGTCCAGGAGTTGACCGATGCCCTGATCCAGGTCTGGGAGGAGATCCCTCAGGAGACCATCCGTCATCTCATCAGGAGCATGCCCAGACGTTGTAGGGAGTGCATACAGGCACGTGGAGGCCACACACACTACTGAGCCTCATTTTGAATCGTCTTGAAGAATTTCCACAGAAGTTGGATCAGCCTATGTTCTCATTTTCCACTTTGATTTTGAGTATGATTCTGAATCCAGACCTTAATGGGCTAATGATTTTGATTTCCATTGATCATTCTTAGGTTATTTTGCTCTAAACACATTCCTCTGTCTAATAAATACAGATTTTCAGCTGAAATATTTCATTCATCGAGGTCTATATTGTGTTTTTAGGTGTTCCCTTTATTTTTTTGAGCAGTATACATGTTTGAGTGTGTATCTCTAGGTGTGTGTTCCATTTCAAAACTAATTACATTCCCACCTGCATATTTACCCCTATCTGCATGCAAACACAATGTATTAGACGTACCTCTGCTCATCACCCTCGCTCATATCATGCAGTAAGACATAATATTTGAGCGTATTGGGGATGAACCACTTAGGGCTTGTATACTCTCCACTGTGCTGAATCCTGTGCTGCTCCTGGGACAACTTGAGGAACTGGTCTACTGGCACCGCCTCACCAGAAGACACCACCAGCAGACCTGCAGAGGGTGTGGCTGTCAAGGAGTCAACAAGAAATTACGTATTGTGTGCTTATAAAGGGTTTTGAACATAGAGAAATTCATGGCTTTGTTTTTACCCATTAACACATGCATTTGCTCTAAACATGTACGAATACAGTGGCCTTTCAGGAGACTTTGCAAACATTGGTGGACTGCAAACATTCCCAAATCCTCTGTGAATAGTTCACATGGCCATTGAAACTCTAGTAAATGGTCACGCCTATCTGCATATAAAACTGGTCTTTGGTTTGGATCGTTATGCCACTGTATTGTTTATAAGGGTGGGGACACCTGCAGTCAGTTTATAAGGGTGGGATACCTGCAGTCAGTTTATAAGGGTGAGGATACCTGCAGTAAGTTTATAAGGGTGGGGATACCTGCAGTCAGTTTAGACTGAGGCGGTCACTCAGATGGTGATGAAACATTTCTCTCCATAAACGTTGTGTCCAGATGAACTGATTCAACTTTCTTTGAAAGCCACAAATACACCCACAAAGGAGATCAGAGTGGCAAAAAGGTGCTACTCTGAAAAGTTGAAAAACAGGTTTTCTACCAATGACCCAGCATCAGTCTGGAGAGGTTTGAAAGACATTACGAACTACAGGAAATCACTCCCTCACACTGCAGGGAACCAGCAACTGGCTGACAACTTAAATGGGTTTTACTGCAGGTTTGAAAAGCAAACTTTCACACCCCTCACCCTCTCTAGCCACAATACACAACCAACTGCACTCCCTGCCAGCCCCTCTCCCCTCCCCACCGAACCCCCACCCACACTCAGGATCCCTGTTGAAGACATGCACCAACTCTTCCAGAGACAGAAGATCAGGAAGGCACCGGGCCCAGGTGGCGTGTCACCCTCCTGTCTTAAAGTCTGTGCTGACCAGCTGGCCTCCATTTTCACACTGATCTTCAACAGATCGCTGGAACTGTGTGAAGTCCCCTCCTGCTTCAAGAGCTCCACTATCATCCCAGTCCCCAAGAAACCCTGTATCACAGGATTAAATTACTACAGGCCCATTGCACTAATGTCTTTGGTCATGAAATCCTTCGAGAGACTGGTGTTTGCACACCTGAAGGAAATCACAGGCCCCCTGCTAGACCCCCTGCAGTTTGCCTATCAAGCACACAGGTCAGTGAATGATGGAGTCAACATGGGATTGCACTACATCTTCCAACACCTTGACTCCCCAGGGACATATGCAAGGGTCCTGTTTGTGGACTTAAGCTCAGCGTTAAACACCATCGTCCCAGATATCCTCCACTCCAAACTCACCCAGCTCACTGTACCAGCCCCCATCTGCAAGACTGCCAGTGGAATAAAAACTTCCTGACAGACAGGAGGCAGCTGGTGAGGCTTGGGGGAAAAATCATATCCAGCACCCAGCCAATCAGCACTGGTGCCCCCCAGGGATCTGTGCTGTCCCCTCTACTCTTCTCCCTCTACACAAATTACTGCACCTCAGGTGACCCGTCTGTTAAACTCCTGAAGTTTGCAGACGACACAACCACCACTGGCCTCATCCGGGATGGTGACAAGTCTGCATATAGACAGGAGGTTGATCAGCTGGCCCTCTGGTGCGGCCATAACAACCTGGAGTTAAACATGCTCAAAATAGTGGAGATGACAGTAGACTTCAGGAGGAGTTCCTCAACACTGCCCCCCCATACCATACTCAAGAAAACAGTATCTACGGTGAAAACCTACAGATTTCTGAGTTCCACAATCTCCCAGGACCTAAGGTAGGCATCCAAAATAGACACTCATCAAAAAGGCCCAGCAGAGGATGTACTTTCTCTGCCAGCTCAATAAATTCAAACCTGCCTCAGGAACTGCTGATTCAGTTCTACACTGTAATAATCCAGTGTGTCTTCTGCACATCCATCACTGTCTGGTTTGGTCTGGCCACCAAACAGGACAGAGACAGACTACAATGGACAGTTAAGTCTGCAGAGAAAACCATTGGTGCAAACCTGCCCTCCATTCAGGACTTAAACACCTCCAAACTCGGGAAACATCACTGCAGACCCATCACACCCTGGTCACAACCTGTTCCAACTCCACCCCTCTGGTAGGCGCTACAGACCACTGTACCCCAGAACAACCAGATATAAAAACAGTTTCTATCCGCGGGCTGTCTTTCAAATGAACACTTAACACTGTCAAATCCAACCATGCTGTATATACTGTACTGTACATGTTGTATATACTGTATTGTACATTGTACATAAACTGGTACACTGTCATGTTCATCTACCTCAGACATGTATGTACGTAACCTGATATCATCTATTTCAGCATCTCTGATATATTATCTGCACCACTGCACTTTATCACCTCTTATTTCATCTGTATAAGTCAATCCTTGTGTATATATGTGAAGATTGTTGTGTTGTAGTGTTATTCTATGTTAAGTACACAGAGAGCCACGAAACTAGAGTCACATTCCATGTGTGTGCAAACCTACATCGCCAATAAACATGGTTCTGATTCTATAGTGTACTAGTAACATGAATGGAAGCAAATAAACAAATGGACAACTAACTGTAGTCAGATGTAGTATGGTGTTGTTTCAGTTTTACAACAAGACAAAGAAAGGGGGCGTCCGGGTAGCATAGCAGTCTATTTCATTGCCTACCAACACAGGGATCTTCAGTTCGAACCCCCGTGTTACCTCCGGCTTGGCCAGACATCCCTACAGACACAACTGTGGCTTCCCACCTGCAGACACGGCATCTGCAGGTGGGAAGCCGGATATGGGTATGTGTCCTGGTCGCTGCACTCGCACCTTCTCTGGTCGGTTGAGGCACCTGTTCAGGGGGGAGGGGGGACTGGGGGGAATAGCGTGATCCTCCCACGCGCCACGTCCCCCTGGTGAAACTCCTCACTATCAGGTGAAAAGAAGCGGCTGGTGACTCCACATGTATGGGAGGAGACATGTGGTAGTCTGCAGCCCTCCCCGGATCAGCAGAGGGGGTGGAGCAGAGACCGGGACAGCTTGGAAGAGTGGGGTAATTGGCCAAGTACGACTGGGGAAAAAAAGGTGGAAAAAAATCAAAACAAACAAAAAAACAAGACAAAGAAAGCTGGAAAAACAAGGAAACTAAGCAAGGAACAAACTTACTCACGCCTCAAGTCTTTGTTATTTGTCTAGTTTGGCTCTGATTCTCTCTGAGTATTTAAATTTACTTTAATTTTAATTTCCCATTTTTCATACTGAACAGTAAATACTGCAATTCTATAATTGTTTATTTTCTTTTTACTAATTTTTTGATTCGTAGATTTAACAATCTGTTTTAAGTCATACTTTACCTTTTTTTTTTTTTTCTCCCAATTGTATCCGGCCAATTACCCCACTCTTCTGAGCCGTCCCGGTCTCTGCTCCACCCCATCTGCTGATCCGGGGAGGGCTGCAGACTACCACATCCCTCCTCCAATACATGTGGAGTCACCAGCCGCTTCTTTTCACCTGACAGTGATGAGTTTCACCAGGGGGACGTAGCGCGTGGGAGGATCATACTATTCCCCCAGTTCCCCCTCCCCCCTGAACAGGCGCCCCCGACCAACCAGAGGAGGCGCTAGTGCAGCGACCAGGACACATACCCACATCCAGCTTCCCACTCGCAGACACGGCCAACTGTGTCTGTAGAGAAGCCTGACCAAGCCGGAGGTAACACGGGGATTCGAACCGCCGACCCCGTGTTGGTAGGTAACGGAATACACTGCTACACCACCTGGACACCCTTCATTTAGCATTTTTTGAATTTGTACTGATGCCTTAGCATTTCATTGCCAGTAACACAGTATTGTGCGTTTGGAGAAAAAAATGACTTGAATTTGAAGACAGAAGGATGTTGCCGCTAGCCAGCTAAAAAACATCACGGACAGAGTCCACAACACAACACCAGCTCTGGCGGCACAACAATACAAGCAGAGACAGTAGCTTAACATTTCAGAGACCCAGGACATACACACAGGTGTTTTAGGGTACTCTAGCCAACTAGACCGCTTCTGATGTTTAGACTGGGTGGACCTTAGTACGGTACAGGTGAGGTCAGCTTGTACCTATGGCTGTCACAATTACTGCATAACTTCCTGATCACGACTACTTGACCTGACTGCCAGCATTTTGCAGAATCGTTTCCATTCATTTGTATAACAACAGCTGGATGAAAGTAACAGACATGTCATATTTCATCACTACTTCCACCTCCTTTTCCACTGTCTGCTGTTTGACTGGCGCTCTGGTAATGATGTCATTTTGTGTGCCCCTGGCACACGAGTGGTGAATTAGCGCCAACAAACTGTTTATCTTAAGAGGCTTATTCTAGAATAGTCTAGACTATTCTAGAATAGTCTAGAATATTCGATGACTGCATTTAGACGAGCATGTGCTGATATCAACATTATGGACGTAGTTGCAAAGCCAAACAGCACAGTGGCGCTGTGGCACACGTTGGTTTTAAGCCCGAATAAAAAGGAGAGCCCAAGAACTTGGAGGAGGCCATTTGTCAGATTTGCAGCAAAAAGGTGGCAGTCAAAAGCACTAATACCACAAGTTTAAAAAAAAAAACATCTACGGATCCACCACCCCACCCAATACGTCGAACTTGGAAAGACAGAAGGCTCAGAAAATAGGATAAGTGGCTAAGTACAATTGGGGAGGAAAAAAAAAAGGGAGGGGGGGACAAAAAAAATACCAATTAAGTCATTAATTGCGATCATTTGTATGACAATTAATTGTCAACTAAAATGTCATGATCGTGACAGCCCTAGTGGTAGTATGTATGAAACTCAAGACAGGAGCGGTAACAGACTAACAGAGGTAAAAACGCTCCAGAGTGCGTGCTCTCAGAAGGATACATGCGAGGTAGTGATTGAGGAACTCGTGGTCGGACGCAGACATTGACTGCAGGAAGCTCTCCCTGTAGGCTTCGAACCAAGGCGTGGTTGCTGGAGACACACAAAAATGAGACATAAGACAAATGCACAGAGCAACCCACCCATACCAGAGGCTCCATCCAGTTTTAACCTTGCTGGACACGATTAGCCAAAGATCAGAGTTTCTGAGTTAAACTATATCTGTCTGACTTGCAAAAGAACTGGTAAACCATAGCACTAAGTTAAGATCATGGAAAATTCATTTTATATCCAAATTCACCAGTAATTATCTGAGATACAAGGCTACTACTAAAGTCACCGCTTTTGCTTGTAACTTTGCAATTAAAATATTTGAACAAAAACTCCCAAAGGCTTTTGTTCCAAAGAAACTGTAACAGAGTTCGATAATGAATTCCAGTCCGATGACTGGGACTTAAATTCATGAGCATGAAAAATACATGTGGTGTGTATTTTACATTTGGTACGTGTGGCACATTTTGTTTTGTACAGCATGGAGAACAGTCCCATATCTCACCCACCATTGAAGCTAAGGTCATAGTCTCCTGCTGTGATCACGTTGGCCCCGCCCCCTTCTGATGGCTGGCACGATAACACCACTTCGCTAAGCAGTCTACGCTGGGCAGAGCTGAGGGTACCAGAGGCAGGAGACGGGTACGTGACTATATTGTTGATACTGATGCGTATATTCTTCACTGGCTGTAGCTGGTTGTTGGGGTCTCGTAGGTGTCCTGCAAAACACAACAACAATTGAACAGACCAAACAGGATTTATGAATTCAATTCAACAAATAGAATTCAATGCAAGGCATGACACTGAGACTGTTCAAAAATTCTTCAATCTAATATTCATCCATTACTCTTCAGCCACTTCTCCGGGGTCGGGTGGCGGTGGCAGCAAGCTAAGTAGGGCACCAAGTAGGGCACACGTTTTGCACACTATGTGCGTGTGAAACGTTCGCATGCCCACACACCTGCCAATCGCTCTTATTTTATTGGGAGTAGGAGCAAGCAACCCCGTGGCAGCAAGCTAAGTAGGGCACTCCAGACGTCCCTCTCCCCAGCAACGCCCTCCAGCTCCTCCTGGCTGATCCAAAGGTGTTCCCAGACCAGATTGGACATGTAGTCCCTCCAGCGAGTTCTGGGTCTACCCCGGGGTCTCCTCCCGGTTGGCCGTGCCCAGAAAACCTCCAAAGGAAGTCGCCCAGGAGGCATCCTGATCAGATGCCTGAACCACCTCGACTGGCTCCTTTTGACGTGAAGGAGCAGTGGCTCTTATCCGACCTCCCTCCAGATGTCCGAGCTCCTCACCCTATCTCTAAGGCTGAGCCCAGACACCCTACAGAGGAAACTCATTTCAGCCACTTGTATTCGCGATCTCACCCTTTCTGTCACTACCCAAAGCGCATGACCATAGGTGAGGGTTGGAACGAAGACTGACCAGTAAAATGACTGGTAAATCTAATATTACAAAGAAAATAAGAGGTCCTACAGAGCTCTTCAAAACACGGACCGTAAGCTGTTGAAGGTGCATCTCACATTTTCCTAGTGTGTTTGCTTTTATTACTTTTGCGACTAGAGGAGTGCACTCAGTACAGTGCAGATCTCTGCCAGGCGTACGCATCTCCCCTTCTCAGGTGCTTAGACTTGGCGACAAACCACCCATTTTCCCACCTACTGGAATAAGGGAAATTAATGCACACACAGACAGAAAGGACTTTTTCTCCTGCCAGATTTTTATCAATGCTTAAGTCAGTTGAATGGGAAATATGGGGCAAAAACAATTTTTTTTAAAGGGACAGTTCACCCCAAAATCAAAAATGCATGTTTTTTCTCATACATGTAGTGCTATTTATCCAACTAGATCGTTTTGGTGTGACTTGCAGAGTTTTAGAGATATTGGCCATAGACATATCTGCCTAGAGACCTCCGGTTGCAGTGGCATGAAGAAACCCATCACAGGATTAAATGACTCCAGGCCTGTTGCCCTAATGTCTGTGGTCATTAAAACCTTCATGAGACTGGTGTTGGCCCACCTGAAGGAAATCACAGGCCCCCTGCTCAACCTCCTGCAGTCTGGCCACTGAGCAAACAGATCAGTGGAGGATACAGTCAACATGGGATTGCACCTACATCTTCCAACACTTCAACTCCCCAGGGACACATGCAAGGGTTGTGTTTGTGGACTTCAGCTCAGCGTTCAACACCATCGTCCCAGATATCCTCCACTCCAAACTCACCCAGCTCAGTGTACAAACCCCCATGTGCCAGTGGATTAAACATTTCCTGACAGAAGGCAGCAGGTGAGGCTGGGGAAAATCACATCTAGCTCCCAGACAATCAGCACTGGTACCCCCCAGGTATGTGTGCTCTCCCCTCTACTCTTCCCACTCTACACAAATGCACCTCAGGTGACCCATCTGCTAAACTCCTGAAGTTTGCGGACGACACAACCATCATTGGCCTCATCCGGGATGGTGACAAGTCTGCATATAGACGGGAGGTTTTTCAGCTGGCCCTCTGGTGCAGCCATTAACAACCTGGAGCTGAACAGACTCAAAATAGTGGAGACGACTGGACTTCAGGAAGAGCCCCCCCCCCCAACACTGCCCCCCCACCATACTCAACAAAACAGTGTCTGCAATGAAACCTACAGATTTTTGGGTTCCACCAGGGCCTAGGGTAGGCATCCAAAATAGACACAATCATCAAAAGGCCCAGCAGAGGATGTACTTTCTCTGCCAGCTCAATAAATTCAAACCTGCCTCAGGAACTGCTGATTCAGTTCTTCTCTGCAATAATCCAGGCTCTGCACATACATCACTGTCTGGTTTGGTCTGGCCACCAAACAGGACAGGGACAGACTACAACAGACAGCTAAGTCTGCAGAGAAAATCATTGGTGCCAACCTGCCCTCTATTCAGGACTTATACGTCTCCAGAGTCAGGAAATGGGCAGGCATCACATCACTGCAGACCCATCGCACCCTGGTGATAACCTGTTCTAACTCCTCCCCTCTGGTAGGCGCTAGGGCTGTCTATGAATTTTCCAAATTCGAATATATAACCGAATTGTGAAAGAAAGAAAAAACAGACATTCGAGTGTGAAAATTCATATTGGTTTGTGGAAGAAGAAAAAAAGCAACACTACCGCGGCTGTCCGTTCTGATATGACAGGGTGCTGAGAGAGGAGGGGTGGGATTGTATGAGAAAGTCAGGAGTGGCAGAGAGGTATGTAGGAGAGGTGCAGGATATGTATGAGGGCAGTGTGACAGTGCACTAGGAATGATGGATGGGTTCAAGGTCAAGATCCTTTACATCAAGGATCAGCTTTGAGCCCTTTCTTGTTTACAATGGTGATGGACAGGTTGACAGACGAGATCAGGCAGGAGTCTCCGTGGACCATGATGTTTGCGGATTGTATTATGATCTGTAGCGAGAGTAGGGTGCAGGTTGAGGAGAGCCTGGAGAGGTGGAGGTATGCACTGGAGAGAAGAGGAATGAAATTCAGAAGGAGCAAGATGGGATACATACTATGCATGAACGAGATGGAAGACAGTGGAATGGTGAGGATGCAAGGAGTACGGCTGATGAAGGTGGCTGCGTTTAAATACTTGGGGTCAACTGCTTGAAGTAATGGGGAGTGCAGCAGAGAGGTGGAGAAGAGAGTGCAGGCAGGCCACCAAGTGATGATCATCTTCAGTCTGAACAGGTCACTTAGTTGAGTGATGACACGTATCTGTCAATAAGCGTTGTGTCCAGATGAACTGATTCAACCTTCTTCGACATCCTACAAAGTTTGCTTTTTTGATAACGGTAAGCGAAAGGAAAAATATTGAGCTAATTAAATCTTGAAATTTCAAACAATGTGTGATATGCGAAAATGCAACTAGAGGCAGGAATAGAAAGCACTCTTCACTTATTAACTGGTATTTTTCAGAGAGCGCCGGATTACGTTTGACCTGCCTACTAATGTATTGGACTTCGGGCCTGCGTGGGCTGATTCTACAGTCGAGCTAGCCTTTAGCTGTTTAGCTAGCAGTACGTTGGCTGCTATGGCTGTATGTCAACGTTAGACAGGCTGGCTGGCCAGAAGACATTCAGTTGAAGAAAGGGGGGATCGCATAACAAATGCTGACTACTGTGGTGTCGGTCCTCCCTCTCAGACAAGTCTGCCGAGGAACTGAAGAGCAGGCCTAGCTATGAACTTTGCTTACCCGTCTCCCTGTCGTCAGACAGTCGCTGTAGTCTTGTTACCTAACGTGTTAGCCTGCGAGGACATTAGAGCTGCTGGAGTTACGTGCCCTTCCTGCAGCCTGTCAATCGTTAAAAAAGCCCTGACCCCCGGCCCTAACGCAGTATCGTGCTAGCACTACTGCTTACACCTTACCTTCGGATGTTAGCCGGCAGAAGGGCCTGAGCAACTCGGCGAAATTCAGGTTGTTTTTGCGAGTCACTTTCTCCGCGTCTTCGCTGCATAACACGGCCACCTTCGGCACAAACGAGTCCTGGATGAACTCCTGCACAGACTGGACACACCGAGCCATCACGGACACGAAGACGGGCTGTTACAAAGCAAACTATCCTTAGCAGACAAAAGCCATATTGACTCTTCCTACTGATATATCCGCTTCTGCGGAGCAGTGAAGCGGTCATGTGACACAGATGTTCTTCTTCTTCGCGGGATTTCTGGCAGTTGCGGTCAAACGTTTTATGATGAATACCGCCACCCACTGTACCAGAATGTGTAGCATCAATCCTGTGTGTACTGTGTCCCTAAAGGTGTTTTCACATATGGTGCTTTTAAACGGAACCGAACTCAGTTCTTTTTAAGTGAACTAAATAGTGAAGCAACATCAAAAGAATTCAGTCCTCTTTGTTTTCACACTTAGCCCAACCCCTCCATTTGTCAATCACAAATTATAATTTTCCTCAAGGGGCTTTACAGTAACACAACATCCTGGCCTTAGACCCCCTCGTCGGATAAGGAACAACTCCCTAAAACCCTTAACAGGGAGAAAAACCAGGAAGAAACCTCAGGAGGAGCAACAGAGGAGGGTCTCCTCCCAACCCAGACAGCATCCGGATGTGGGCCACTTCAGGCAGTGATGCAGCACCGATGGTCTTCTTCTGGCCCTGACAACAGGATGTGAGCCTGAAGTGGCCCACATGTATAATAGCAAATATGGCCCAAATATGCCAAATCACATGTGGGCCTTTTCTGGCAAAGATGCGGTGCTCTGGGCAACATGTGATCTGGATGTGACCCTGAAGTGGCCCGTGTGGTAAATGGTGAATATGGCCCAAATATCAAAAAACAAATATGGCCACCTTTGGCAAATATGTGGCACACGTGGCATTGCTATGGCTTGGTTCTGGCCCAGCTCTGGCAAACAGGAGCGGACCACCCAAGTGCCATCATTCCGCGTGGTATGTGGGCCGGATGAAGTGTCGGGTGTGGGACGGGTCCAGGCCACAGCAGTTTTACTATCTGGGAAGACGGACAACATGCAATGGATGTTGTGTTTACACAGGTTACACAATACAGCACGGAAAGAGGAGAACCGAATTAGAATGGAATTATAAGATATATGAAGAATATGATGAGGAGGATGCCAAGCAGCGTCCAGATGCCACCAGAACAGCCCGGGACCTGAGCCACACCACCACCATCACCATGGAGACATAAAAAGCAGTCACGCATCAGAGTGAGAGAAGGATACAACATTGAAACAGGATAACAAAATTACATGGATTTATAAGACATACAAAAACAAATGTGATGAGGGGGAGGCCAAGCAGCGTCCAGGTGATGGCCACCATCTTTTTTCT
The DNA here is from genome assembly GCF_029633865.1 of Lampris incognitus. NCBI lineage: Eukaryota > Metazoa > Chordata > Actinopteri > Lampriformes > Lampridae > Lampris > Lampris incognitus. The sequence continues at coordinate 57,599,407 of NC_079213.1, forward strand.
TTTTTTTTATGCGTTCATGCGTAGGACTAGGGTGTCCCGATTCTTGTGGGGATAGAGGGGTAGGGCGAAGTGGTAGGGCTACATGGCCTTCAAAACTGAGATTTTTCAGGGGCACGCTCTAAACCGAGTGTTATGAGAAATATACCAGAATGCCTTGCAAATCAACAGGAAGATGGTGGCGAACGCTGCAAAAGCAGCAAAATAAAACCACAAATGTAAGTATTTTCCAAGTTAATAAATGTTTAAGAATTATGATAACCATCGTATTATCCGATGTGAGAACTGCAGCATCTACAGAGGTATAAAGTTGATCAGCCACAGCATGAAGATATGGGGAGGAGTAATAGAAGCTAGGTTAAGAGGAGAGGTGATGATCAGCAACAGCAGTATGGTTTCATGCCATGAAAGAGCACCACAGATGTGATGTTTGCTTTGAGAATGTTGATGGAGAAGTATAGAGAAGGCCAGAAGGAGTTACGTTGAGTCTTTGTAGATTTAGAGAAAGCATACGTCAGGATGCCGAGAGAGGAGGTGTGGTATTGTATGAGGAAGTCGGAGTTGCAGAGAAGTATGTAGGAGTGGTGCAGGATATGTATGAGGGCAGTGTGACAGCGGTGAGGTGTGCGGTAGGAATGACAGATGGGTTCAAGGTAGAGGTGGGATTACATCAAGGATCAGCTCTGAGCCCTTTCTTGTTTGCAATGGTGATGGACAGGTTGTAGGACAAGATCAGGCAGGAGTCTTCATGGACTATGATGTTGGGGGATGACATTGTGATCTGTAGCGAGAGTAGGGTACAGGTTGAGGAGAGCCTGGAGAGGTGGAGGTATGCACTGGAGAGAAGAGGAATGAAAGTCAGTAGGAGCAAGACGGAATACCTATGCGTGAATGAGAGAGAGGACAGTGGAATGGTGAGGATGCAAGGAGTGGAGGTGACGAAGGCATATGAGTTTAAATACTTGGGGTCAACTGTCCAAAGTAACAGGAAGTGCAGAAGAGAGGTGAAGAAGAGAGTGCAGGCAGGGTGGAGTGGGTGGAGAAGAGTGTCAGGAGTGATTTGTGACAGAAGGAGACCAGCAAGAGTTAAAGGGAAGGTTTACAAGATGGTTGTGAGACCAGCTATGTTATATGGTTTGGAGACAGTGGCACTGATGAAAAGACAGGAGGTGGAGCTGGAGGTGGCAGAGGTGAAGATGATAAGATTTTCATTGGGAGTGATGAAGAAGGACAGGATTAGGAACGAGTATATTAGAGGGACAGCTCAGGTTGGATGGTTTGGAGACAAAGCAAGAGAGGCAAGATTGAGATGGTTTGGACATGTGTGGAGGAGAGATGCTGGGTATATTGGGAGAAGGATGCTGAATATGGAGCTGCCAGGGAAGAGAAGAAGAGGAAGGCCAAAGAGAAGGTTTATGGATGTGGTGAGGGAGGACATGCAGGTGGCTGGTGTGACAGAGGAAGATGTAGAAGACAGGAAGAGATGGAAACGGATGATCCGCTGTGGCAACCTCCTAACGGGAGCAGCCAAAAAGAAAAGGTGGAAATTTAACATTTAGATTTAGATTTAACATTAGGTATAACAGTTAACATTCAGGTTTACATTATCTTTTACAAGAAATATAAATAAAATTTGAAGTTAAATAAAAAGTTCACAAATATTGCTGTGACTCTGATAAAAAGTGATTTAAAAAATGGAAAAATTCACAACACCTTTTAAAATACTGTTTGGAGCTAAATGTGGTGAAATGTTGCAATCACTTTCAATATGCACTTTACAATCCATGCACCATATAGTATCACACACACACACACACACACACACACACACACACACACACACACACACAAACACACACATTTGGCCAAGCCGTCTTCTCCTTTAGTACATCACATCAATGGAACTCAGTACAATAATCAATGAGAGATAATCAATGAGAGATAATCAATGAGAGATAATCGACTGGAGATAATCAATTAGAGATAATCAAGTGGAGATAATCAATTAGAGATAATCAGTGAGACTTAATCAATTGGAGATAATCAATGAGAGAGGTCCCATCCTAGCTTTCATGTAAGTGTAACGTCAAGACATGGCTTGTTAAGAACCAACAATGTTAACGCTGATGCTAGTCACACACACACCTTTAACATGCTGTTTAACTGTGTTGTACAGGAGCTGTGTTGTGTTTGCTTTTATAGATGTTATTTTCTATATTATCTTGTTCTACATATTTGTATATTCTATGCATGTTCTCTTGTTTGTTTGCGCTTGTTGTTCTTGTGTTGTATATTAACTATGTTGTATGTTTCTTATTATTATTTATTGTTACTATTTTATGATCCTAGGGTGCCTAACAACATCAGGCAAAGGGACTGCTGATGGAGACCGGCCTCTTGTCTAACTTGAGTACATTTACTTTTGTTTTGAATGTTGATTAGGTGGCACGGTGGCGCAGTGGTTAGCACGGTCCCCTCAAAGCACGAAGATCCTGGGTTCGAGCCCCGGGGTAGTTCATCCTTGGGTCGCGTGTGTGGACTTTGCATGTTGTCCCCGTGTCTGTGTGGGTTTCGTCCGGGGGCTCCGGTTACCCCCCATAGTCCAAAGACATGTAGGTCACACGACTCAAAGACATGTAGGTCAGGTGAATTAAAGACATGTAGGTCATGTGACTCAAAGACATGTAGGTCATGTGACTCAAAGACATGTAGGTCAGGTGACTCAAAGACATGTAGTGAAACAAAGACATGTAGGTCAGGTGACTCACAGACATGTAAGTCAGGTGACTCAAAGACATGTAGGTCAGGTGAATCAAAGACATGTAGGTCAGGTGACTCAAAGACATGTAGGTCAGGTGTGTTAAAGACATGTAGGTCAGGTGAATCAAAGACATGTAGATCAGGTGAAACAAAGACTTGTAGGTCAGGTGACTCAAAGTCATGTAGATCAGGTGAATGAAAGACATGTAGGTCAGGTGACTCAACGACATGTAGGTCAGGTGACTCAAAGACATGTAGATCAGGTGAATCAAAGACATAGGTCAGGTGAATCAAAGACATGTAGGTCAGGTGACTCAAAGACATGTAGGTCAGGTGTGTTAAAGACATGTAGGTCAGGTGAATCAAAGACATGTAGATCAGGTGAAACAAAGACTTGTAGGTCAGGTGACTCAAAGTCATGTAGATCAGGTGAATGAAAGACATGTAGGTCAGGTGACTCAACGACATGTAGGTCAGGTGACTCAAAGACATGTAGATCAGGTGAATCAAAGACATATAGGTCAGGTGAATCAAAGACATGTAGCTCAGGTGAAACAAAGACATGTTGGTCAAGTGACTCAAAGACATGTAGGTCAGGTGACTCAAAGACATGTAGATCAGGTGAAACAAAGACATGTAGGTCAGGTGACTCAAAGATATGTAGGTCAGGTGACTCAAAGACATGTATGTCAAGTGACTCAAAGACATGTAGGTCAGGTGACTCAAAGACATGTAGATCAGATGAGTTAAAGACATGTAGGTCAGGTGACTCAAAGACATGTAGGTCAGGTGAGTTAAAGACATGTAGATCAGGTGAATCAAAGACATGTAGGCCAGGTGACTCAAAGACATGTATGTCAGATGAGTTAAAGACATGTAGGTCAGGTGACTCAAAGACATGTTGGTCAGGTGACTCAGAGACATGTAGGTCAGGTGAGTTAAAGACATGTAGGTTAGGTGACTCAAAGACATGTAGGTCAGGTGTGTTAAAGACATATAGGTCAGATGAAACAAAGACATATAGGTCAGGTGACTCAAAGACATGTAGGTCAGGTGACTCAAAGACATGTAGGTCAGGTGAGTTAAAGACATGTAGATCATGTGAATCAAAGACATGTAGGTCAGGTGACTCAAAGACATGTATGTCAGATGAGTTAAAGACATGTAGGTCAGGTGACTCAAAGACATGTTGGTCAGGTGACTCAAAGACATGTAGGTCAGGTGAGTTAAAGACATGTAGGTCAGGTGACTCAAAGACATGTAGGTCAGGTGACTCAAAGACATGTATGTCAGATGAAACAAAGACATGTAGGTCAGGTGACTCAAAGACATGTAGGTCAGGTGACTCAAAGACATGTAGTGAAACAAAGACATGTAGGTCAGGTGACTCACAGACATGTAAGTCAGGTGACTCAAAGACATGTAGGTCAGGTGAATCAAAGACATGTAGGTCAGGTGACTCAAAGACATGTAGGTCAGGTGTGTTAAAGACATGTAGGTCAGGTGAATCAAAGACATGTAGATCAGGTGAAACAAAGACTTGTAGGTCAGGTGACTCAAAGTCATGTAGATCAGGTGAATGAAAGACATGTAGGTCAGGTGACTCAACGACATGTAGGTCAGGTGACTCAAAGACATGTAGATCAGGTGAATCAAAGACATAGGTCAGGTGAATCAAAGACATGTAGGTCAGGTGACTCAAAGACATGTAGGTCAGGTGTGTTAAAGACATGTAGGTCAGGTGAATCAAAGACATGTAGATCAGGTGAAACAAAGACTTGTAGGTCAGGTGACTCAAAGTCATGTAGATCAGGTGAATGAAAGACATGTAGGTCAGGTGACTCAACGACATGTAGGTCAGGTGACTCAAAGACATGTAGATCAGGTGAATCAAAGACATATAGGTCAGGTGAATCAAAGACATGTAGCTCAGGTGAAACAAAGACATGTTGGTCAAGTGACTCAAAGACATGTAGGTCAGGTGACTCAAAGACATGTAGATCAGGTGAAACAAAGACATGTAGGTCAGGTGACTCAAAGATATGTAGGTCAGGTGACTCAAAGACATGTATGTCAAGTGACTCAAAGACATGTAGGTCAGGTGACTCAAAGACATGTAGATCAGATGAGTTAAAGACATGTAGGTCAGGTGACTCAAAGACATGTAGGTCAGGTGAGTTAAAGACATGTAGATCAGGTGAATCAAAGACATGTAGGCCAGGTGACTCAAAGACATGTATGTCAGATGAGTTAAAGACATGTAGGTCAGGTGACTCAAAGACATGTTGGTCAGGTGACTCAGAGACATGTAGGTCAGGTGAGTTAAAGACATGTAGGTTAGGTGACTCAAAGACATGTAGGTCAGGTGTGTTAAAGACATATAGGTCAGATGAAACAAAGACATATAGGTCAGGTGACTCAAAGACATGTAGGTCAGGTGACTCAAAGACATGTAGGTCAGGTGAGTTAAAGACATGTAGATCATGTGAATCAAAGACATGTAGGTCAGGTGACTCAAAGACATGTATGTCAGATGAGTTAAAGACATGTAGGTCAGGTGACTCAAAGACATGTTGGTCAGGTGACTCAAAGACATGTAGGTCAGGTGAGTTAAAGACATGTAGGTCAGGTGACTCAAAGACATGTAGGTCAGGTGACTCAAAGACATGTATGTCAGATGAAACAAAGACATGTAGGTCAGGTGACTCAAAGACATGTAGGTCAGGTGAAACAAAGACATGTAGGTCATGTGACTCAAAGACATATAGGCCAGGTGACCCGACCGTACTAATTGTCCCTAGGTGTGTGTGTGTGTGTGTGTGTGTGTGTGTGTGTGTGTGTGTGTGTGTGTGTGTGCGTTCTAGTTAATTAATTCAGTACCAGTTAAAGCATTTGCCACTTAACTTACCCATCTTCCAGAGCAGCCTACTGGAAATCTCCTCCACAGACAATACGGCTGGCATGCAACCACATGCAGCACGGGCGCAGGTAGTGGTATAATAACCGCTCCACCACCTATGGGATGTGCTGCTCAGGGGCTCAGGTCAGTGCGTTTCTGTACAGCACGTTGGTCAGCGTGGGCTGTTTATAAATGTGCTCTGTAAATACATTAGACTTGATGTAGCGAATATTGTAATTGTTTATGCAAAAACGTTTTTAAATGTGTAATTGAAATGTTAAACATGGTATGATTTGATGTAGTTGTTCAACCGTCGCAGCGACGAGGACCATGTAGTCGTCCTGTAGGGGCCGAATTCTGTAGGTGTGAAGATGGCTGGTTAGTCCAATCTGTGCCCAGAATGTTCTCTGGCAGTGTGGGCATGGGATAGTGGGAGTAGCTGGAGGGTTGCTGGGAGGTTCTTTCCAGGCCTGCCTGCGGCTCTCTGCTGCAGCAGTCCTGGCAGCCTCATATGTGTTTGCACCATTTCAGACAGCTGCACACCACTCTCCTCTGTCCAGAGCTTTCTGTTCCCATGTATTGTAGTTGATGGTGAAGGCCTTTAACGAAACCTTCAAGGTGTCTTTGAAATGCTTGTTTTTGACCACCATGGGAGCGTTTGCCTTGCTTGAGTTCACCATATAACAGTTTCTTTGGGAGCCGGTGGTCTGGCATGCGAACTATGTGGCTCACCCAACGAAGCTGTGATTGCATGAGGATGGTGTGTATACTTGGCAGTCTTGAGCGAGTGAGGACCTCTGTGTCAGGGATCTTGTCATTTTTGACAAGATCCCTGACACAGAGTCAAATTAAAAAGAGTCAAATTACATCAAATCCCTGATTTGATGTAATTTGATGACAAAACTACCTCAGTGGAAAACAACAGACTGGTATGGACTCATAGAAGAATTTAAAAGCAGTCCTTGCACAGTTGTTGTTTGTCACATCCAGATGTGTGTAAAAGCTTCTCAGGCATGCACCATCAGGTGAAACTGAGCACCAATCTGATGGCTTAACTGACAAAGTCACGTGATATCATTAGCACTGACTACTGCTGCTGTGTAACCAGCTGCTAGCATTAATTACAGCATCTGCAAAATAAAACACTGCATGGTTACACATGGAATAATAATAATAATAATAACCTAGTTGTAAATTAGCTTTGTAGTTTGAGTGACGACGCAAAGAAACACTAGAAATAACTAATGAAATCCTTTGAGACAAATGGGTGGACGTGGATGGACTGATGTGGCAAGGAGTGAATGACATAATGTTAAGTCAGACACATGGATAGTGTGTAGGCCTACTTTTCTAGATGATCCATCTCTCCTGCCGAATATCAAGATGTTATACCTAGGAGACAAAACAACATTATTGTTGGGTCAGTTTGTCAACATATATTAAATTAGCTAAATTTGGTTGTCTTTATAATCTTGATGTTGTTTGTAGAGAAGAGCACGTGGCCTAAAGGATAAGGCATCTGACTTCGGATCAGAAGATTGAGGGTTCAACTCCCTTCGTGGTTGGTCTTCTACCTTGGTGGAGATCCTCTAGCGCTGTGATGTCATTACATATTCTAGCATGTGATATTGATTTACAAGCATTTTATTATGAGAACAGGGGTAAACATGCTTTCACATATGACAAATGAACTTGCAGCTTAAACTAGTTAGTTCGTGGTAGGAATCCATGGACCAAAGAGAGGGGACCTGGCATTGAATATGTCCTCCTTACCACACACCCTGTTTATGCTAAACGGGAGAGGACTCTTGCTTCATCAACCTGCAGCATAGACTCTATTATTCTTTCTCATTGAACTCGGCTGCCCACTGCCATCAACTGCCCTTCAACCATCATGTATCCTGCATTTGGATGCTGCCTTATTGCAAATGTTACAGTACCAGAGCTTGATGAGGTAATATTACCTCATCAAGCTCTGGTACTGTACAGGTCTGTAATGGATAGTCCGGACTCTCTCATGTGCCTTGACACTGTACGTTGGGAGACACACAGTGGTTTGGCTGATCAAGCTATGGACAGCTGCAGATCTGAAAAACTTTTCAGTGTCTCCAGTGAGATATTGATTTTGGGTGCTCCACTATCTCCCTGAACTTTCTCTGTTTCCACTGCTACATGTGTACCAAAAACAAATTCCACCGGCCTTGGTCGTGTGGCTAATAAAATGATCTATCTATCTATCTATCTATCTATCTATCTATCTATCTATCTATCTATCTATCTATCTATCTATCTATCTATCTATCTATCTATCTATCTATCTATCTATCTATCTATCTATCTATCTATCTATCTATTCTACTGAGTTTCAACTTTATCCCCAATGAGATCCAGTAATCTGTAGAATTCTGACAATACGTCATCCGGGAAGTCAACGTCGCCAGCAAAAGAAAGCATGAGGTGAAGCTCATTATTGCATAGGAAGTGGAGGTAATGACGGGCTACTAGTTGACGGTTTTGTTACGGGTGGTATTATAGCACCACCCAGTGGATGTTAGCTGTAGTCAATGTTACTTAAGGCATGCAGTCTTACGTAACATTGCGTGCGCGAGTTCATCTCTGTATTGTTGATACTTACAGTTCGACACTAAAGCTCCTTAACTGTTAACTGGGAGTATGCCTCGTTTTTACACACCACTAGCTCAAATATGGTGTCAGAAGTGGACCTTTGATTTGGCGATTTGGTGGCTGAAGGGATATTGAGCCGTCAAGCGAGTTTTGCAAGTTTTTTGGTTTGCTAATGCTAGCTAGCCGTACCGCAGTAACAGCAGCGAACAGCCATGGCCGCCGCCATACCCCTGCCTGCTCCCATGAAGCTCAGTGGCAACCTGAGTGCGAACTGGGAAATCCTCCGAGCAGAATATGAAGATTATGCTTTAGCCACAGGGCTGGTGGACTAGGACAAGAAGGTCCAGGTGGCGACTCTGAGGAGTCTCATGGGAGTTGAATGTCGACATGTCTACAAACATACCTTAAATCTGACCGACGCACAGCAAGAAGACGCGACCGTCATACTGGACTCATTGGAAAGGTATTTCAAACCCGCTAAAAATGTGATTTATGAGCGCTACGTTTTGGGTTGCTGTAAACAAGAGGAAGGTGGAACAATAGACTGTTTTGTGACACGACTCAGGGTCGGAGAAAGCCTCCACGTGTGAATATGGAGCCCTAAGAGATGACTTAATCAGGGACAGAATAGTCATCGGCATTGCTAAAGAGGGCACACGCAGACGGTTGTTAAGGGAAAAGCACTTGACTCTAGCCAGTGCTATTGAAGCATGCAGAGCAATAGAGCTGAGTGATTTGCAGTTGAGATCCATGGAGCAGGAGAGATCACTCGTGGACAATGTCAATGTTGTAGGGAAAAAAACATTCAAAAGATCAGCCAGTACTACTGAGAAAATGAGTGGGCACCCCAGATCACAAGGTGGGGGCCTCTCCGCATGCAAATACTGTGGCACAGCACATGAGTGGGGAAGAGAACACTGCCCAGTGTATGGCAAGACCTGCAATGCTTGTGGCACAGCCAATCATTGCAAGAGTTTGCAATAAAAATAAGAAAAAGGATGGTAAACGCCACGCAGTTGAGGGTCTGAACACGGATAAAGACAGCACAGTCATGGACACAAATGATGTGTATGCAACAGAAAGCATTGGTGCAGTGGGAACAAAAGGCAAGAAATGGTTTGTCAATCTTCACCTAAATGGCAAACTACAGAGATGCCAGCTTGACTCAGGAGCTACATGCAACGTCATGAATCTCAGAGACAAGAAGAGGCTGGCTCCCAGAGAGAAACTAAAGCATAGTAGCACCACACTGAAAATGTACTCAGACCAAGGTCTGCCATTATTTGGGGTCCTTAGCACTGAGTGTGTTGTACGGGGCAGCAAATACAAGCTGGATTTTGAGGTCGTAAATACACGACAGTTGCCACTACTGTCAGGGTCCACGTCAGAGGAGATGGGGCTCATACACTCCACCATCCCAGAGGAGCTCAGAGTAGCAGGGCTCAATGCAGTGGACGACAACCTCACCCCGCCTCTGACCAGCAGAGGTGTAAAAACCAGGTCCAGAAAGTAAATGTCCAAACCATGTATTTGCTCCAACATGTTACTAAACCAGCTGATTTCATTAGCTAGTTTTCCCTACCTAGTTGAGGAGTGGTGTTGACTAGAATCTGCTGGTGTAGTGCATGAGTGGCGCAAATACATGGTTTGGACTTTTACTTTCTGGACCTGGTTTTTACACCTCTGCTGACCAGAAGTACAGTCATCAGAGCATATCAGGATGTCTTCACTGGTACTGTGGTGGCACTCCCTGGAGAGGTTCATTTCGACTTGGTTCCAGCCGTTCAGCGGGTGCAGAGTGCACCACGCAATGTTCTGGTGGCTATGAAGGAAACTGTGAAGGCTCAGCTCTACCGATACGAAAGAGAGGGTCATATCACATCAGTCAGTGAGACCACGGATTGGATCATCAATATGGTCATAGTCGAAAGACCAGAAAAGCTGCGTATATGTCTACAGCCGCACCATCTCAACCGGGCGCTCGCATTACCTCATGCCCACACTTCAGGATGTGCTCTATTAGCTGCCCAAAGCCAAGGTCTTCACACTGGTCTATGCAAGAGATGCTTCTCTTCAGTGTAAACTGGATGAGGCTAGCAGCCGCGCGACCACCTTTTGGACCCCCTGGGGCTGGAAGAGATGGTTGAAAGTAGCCCCAGAGGTCTACCAGAGGAAACAGCATGAGCTGTTGGAAGGGCTTCAGGGAGTGGAGCCTATAGCTGACGACATCCTTGTCTTTGGTTGTGGCGACAGCAAGGAAGAGGCAAACAAGGACCATGATGACAAGCAGGTAGCCCTTCTGGACCACTGTCAGCAAGTGAAACTGCGGCTCAGTGTCAAGAAGCTTCAGTTTAGAGTGTCTGAGGTGCGGTTCCGTGGCCATATCTTGTCTGCTGCAGGTCTAAAAGCTGACCTGGAGAAAGTCAGAGCGGTATTGGACATGCCAGCCCCATCCGACGTCAAGGGTGTGCAAAGACTCATCGGATTCATCACGTACTTGGCTAAGTTTCTCCCGCGGCTCTCAGAAGTATGCGGGCCATTGCGGAGACTCACAGACAAGGACACAGACTGGCACTGGCTGCTGAAGCATGATGAAGCTGTCAGGGAGATAAAACAGCTTGTGACACAGACGCCTGTGCTGCGATACTATGATGTGTCAAAACCCGTCACAGTAGAGTGACTCCAGCCAGCATGGCATGGGCTGTTGTCTTATGCAGGAGGGACAGCCTATTGCTTTCGCATCGAGGGCACTCACGCCTACAGAGCAAAACTATGCGCAGATAGAGAAGGAATGCCTCAGCATAGTATTTGCCTGCCAGCGTTTCCATCATTATCTGTATGGCCGAGCCAATATCACAGCAGAGACAGATCACAAGCCCCTCGTAGCAATCTTCAGCAAGCCCCTCCTCAATGCCCCCAAGCGCTTAAAGAGCATGCTACTGGCTCTTCAGAATTACAACCTGAGGGTGAGCTACATACCAGGACCGGACATGTTTGTGAGTGACACATTAAGCAGGGCTGTCACTTCCAAAACACACCCTGGCTCTATGCATGCAGAGCACACAGTCTTCAGTATGGGGTCCTCCCTATAGTCCCCGGGTTCTATAGTCCCCGGGTCCTATGTTCCCCGCTTTGTATAAGACCGGGGAATATCGGACCTTTTTGTATACAGAGGGCCCTATATTCCCCACTTTTCCCCAAAAGGGTCCTATGTTCCCCGTTTTGTATGTGCAGGGGAACATAGGACCTTTCTTTATAAAAAGGGTCCTATGTTCCCCTAGGGCACCCAGGGAACATAGGACCCTATTTATAAAGAAAGGTCCTATGTTCCCCGGTCAGCAGGTTTGACGCTGTTTGGCGCAAAAAGTGCATTTTCAATAATGCATTATTTAGGGCAGATTATTAAGAAGACAATGAATCATACGATTTCTATTTTTATATCACAAAAACGAATTCACAAAGTCCAGGTTGGCTAAAGTATGTGGAAACTTTCGACACTAAACCAATTTCAACTTATTAGGCTATAGCCTATATTTGGGCGCATAACCCACCCCGGTAGTTCTCTGATATTTATGCGTGAAATGTGTCACTTATCGAGGAAAATGCGCCTCGCCGAGCAGGTGAGCTGGCTCGTCTGTGTCTGAATGTAATATAGTAAGCCTATGCTCCTTGGGCAATTGTACCCGGGCATAGCTCAGTCGGTAGAGCTCTCGCCTATGGATCGCAAGGTCGTGAGTTCGATCCCGGGTGCCGCCAACTCAGCGTATGAGTATCACATTGTGCGAGAAGTGCTGGGAGCTGAGGATAGGTGTTGTGTTCCGTCCTCAGCAGTCCATCTCCCAGAGGTCTAGCGCATTGTACCAGGGATAGACTCCTGCGAAAGCTGGCTGATATCGACAATAGGCCAATTCCGACCCACTTCTTCTATGTTCCCTAGAAAGCCGTTGTTCCCATCATAACCACACCAGCTTATTGGGAAAAGCATCTGACAGATATTAGATAGAAACCATCTGCTCAGTAACGCCCTTTAAGCATCATAATTGTAATGATAATAATAATAACATAATAATAATAATAATGATAATAGCCTAATAATGATAATAATAATGATAATGATGATGATGATGATAATAATAATAACAATATAGCCTTATATTAGAAATGCTAAAAATTTGATAATTGAAATATTTATAATTATAAAGTAGGCTAATATAGCATGGTAATAACAATAAAATAATAACAATATCTGCCTGGTCTCTTAAGATTCTAAGATGCTGTATGCTACAGAAATAACGGGACATAGGCCTAGGCTAATGAATACGCCTTTTTGACAAAATATGACTGAAAGGCTATTCAACAACGCTAAAGCTGAATCACAACACACATATTGCTCGAAAAATAATTTATAAATAGCCAAATGCACACATGATTTCGAGTTTGGAAATATTTAAAACTTGTGGATGTGTGGTCATCGGTACGCAAATTTCCTGGCGTTCTAAACCACATGATCGAAATTCACCAATGTCTAAACCGACCGCCAACTTGCAACAATTTACAACAATCGGTTGTTATCGGCGATAACTCGTGGACTCACTGTCATGTGCTTACTAGCCTACAAGAAGACAAACAATGGCGATGGTTATGGATGGTGATCGAGGGGGCAAAGTGTTGGTACATGAGAACTTCAGATATCAGAAGCACCGCACCAATCAAGACACCATTAGATGGAGGTGCTGGAGGTGGAACTGTAGAGTGCCACTGATCACAAATAGATTTGAAGTGGAGGACGTGGATGCTAACATTATTGTGCACGATGTTGGGGAACACGTGCATCCCCCTGACGGAGAAATGGTGCACCGTGCAGAATTCCGACAGGGGGTGATTGCAGAAGTTGCGAAGGAGCCAACAGTCCCAATCAGAAGGATCTATAATGCGCAAAGGGTCCTGCAGCGTCGGCAACGTCAAATCCAGGGTTTTAGCCCCTCTTTGTTGAGTAGCCTAATGGAGTAGGACTACTCATTTTGCTTTTTTGAAGAAGAAAAAAGCCTTAACGTTAGGCTAGTTAGGCCTTGGAGATTTTTGTTTTAGACCATGCCTTTTCTGGGGGGCTTCTGCCATAGACCAACCATTTTTCAGCCAAGCTTTTACTAGAAGCATTTTGTTATTAATAGCCTATTATCAGTGTTACTATTGATAGTATTATGCCTGTAATTGTTATTTGTTATCAGGACTCTTTTATAATTAGGCTATTATTATTATTATTATTATTATTATTATTGATATTATTACTATTACTATTATTATTATTATTATTATTAAAGAAGAACATCAAAGGATGTAAGGTAGCACTCATCAAATGAAAAAAAGACACAATTCTCTATTTTACCATTTCATTGTTTGGCATCAGTCATTAACTTGGCCGGGTGGTCTTCTTCAGAAACCTCAAGGACTGATGCCAAACAATAAAATGGTGAAATAGAGGACTGCCTCTGTTATTTTTTTACCATTTGGTGAGTGTTACCTTACATCCTTTGATGTTCGTCTTTGATTCATGTTTTTGGTTTAGCACCTCCACAAGCCTTTAGTTTTTTGAGAAGCACATATTATTATTATTAGGCAATTAGCGTATTGTGTAAGGTAGGCGGCCCCCGTTGATGGATACTTTGTGCTGGTCCTAAATTCCAAGTCCTGGTCTAAGTTCTCTGCCTAAAAAGTTAATCATTAAAGTCACAAGTAACAAGAAAGTGGCTGAAGTTTCCAGTGCTGTGCAAATTGAACTTTGAGCGAAGGTGGAAATGGCTAGGTTATACTGGTAGGCGGGCCTACTGCAAGACAAACTTGTGTTGATTGCCGACTGTCCATGCTGAGCCGGAGAGCCAACTAACTAGGCCTACTGCAGTAAATATTGGTAAGAAATAACAATAAAGCAAATTACAGCCTCCTCTAGGCCGAATTTGGATACGCACTCAAGGTGGCCTGCGATATACAACAGCCAACAATGGTAATACGGCCTAATTTAATCAGCGGAGGAATAGATTGTCATAGCCTACAACTCAGCCATGACCCCAGTTTTTATTATTTTGGGCCCGTTAAGGAAATAATTTGCAAAAAGGGTTCTAAGTTCCCCGGTTTGTTCCTCGATTGGCAATAGCGGGGAATATAGGACCCCTTATTTGGAAAAAGGTCCTATGTTCCCCTGGAAACAGCGGGGAATATAGGACCCTTTTTCCAAAAGAGGGTTCTATGTTCCCCGGTGTCTATTGCAACCGGGATTATAGGACCTTTTTAGGGGAAAACGGGGAATACGGGACCCTTTTTTTTCAAAAGGGTCCTCTGTTCCCCGATCGGGGAACATAGGACCCGGGGAATATAGGACCCGGGGACTATAGGCACGGCCCCTTCAGTATGGTGGACGAGCAGCTGGCAATTGAGCATATAAATATGGCCGACTGTCTGAATGTCACAGACAAAAGTCTGCTACAGATACAGCAAAACACAGACAATGACAGACAGCTGCAAGTTGTGAAGTCTACTATCCTGAAGGGTTGGCCCACTGATAAGGGTGAAACAGAGCAGGCAGTCAGAGAGTTCTGGCCTATCAAAGAGGAGCTAAGTGTCCAGAACGGAGTCTTATTTAGGGGGCAAAGAGTGGTGATCCCAAAATCATTGGGTCCTGAGATGCTTGCCAGAGTACATGGCAGTCACATCGGTGGCGAGGCCTGCTACAGACAAGCACGGGAGGCCATATACTGTTCTGGAATGCAGAGTGAAATCAAGGATTATGTCAGTAAGTGCTCTACATGCAATGAGTATGCGATTGAGCAGCAAAAGGAGACAATGCTGAGCCATGAAGTACCCACACGCCCCTGGTAAATCGTAAGTCTGGATCTTTTCCAACACAGTGGGAAAGACTTTTTGATGGTAGTTGATCACTACTCAGATTTCTGGGAGATTGATGTTCTGCCAGACCTTAGCGCGGAGACAACAATAAAAGGATGCAAGGCTCAATTTGCTCGTTATGGGCAACCTGACAGGGTCATTTCTGACAACGGGCCCCAGTTCGCCTGTACTTAGTTCTGCCAATTCGCTGTGGAGTGGGGGTTTGACCATATCACCTCCTCACCAAGGCATCCCAAGGCCAACGGGAAGGTGGAAGCAGCGGTCAAAAGCACAAAGAACCTGTACAAGAAAGCACTACTGGATGGTGAGGATGCCTGGAAGGCAATCTTACAATGGAGAAACACCCCAACGGAGGGTATGGACAGCAGTCCTGCCCAACGACTGATGGCACAGCATTTGAAGTCAGCTCTGCCAGTGGTTGATGCACTTCTTGAGCCACGCGTCATTACGGATGTCGTAGGCAAACTGCGGCACAGGAAACAAGTCTCGAAACTCATCTACGACAGGACTGCTAAGGACTTCCTGAACTCGCAGTGGGAGAAGCAGTTCGGATGAAACCACTACCAGAGGACAGGACTGGCATCTGGCGACGGGGAGTGTGTCTGCAGAAAGTGGCCCCACGGTCATATCTGGTAGAGGTCGAGGGCTCCTTGTATCATCGCAATCGAGTCGATCTACGTATGGCAGAGCCAAGGCCATCACAAAACACTAGGGCTGGCGCAGAGGGGCCTTCATCTGAATGCAGTGGGTCTCAGCCACAGAGTGAAATGACGGTGGGTGAGAGGGCATGCATGTTCTCTTCTCAACCCTCTTCCAGCAGGCTCTACAGCAGTCCATGGGCTCCGGGCCCACCACAGACTTTGGACACGTCTGCTGTCCCATCGTCACCCTATTCCCCTGCTCTCTCTTGATATGGCCTTCAGATACGGCCTCCCAACAGACTGAACCTATAAGCTTACATGGACTGGTTCAAATGTTCAATGTTTAGGCAGTCTGGGGATAGTGGCTGAAGGGAAGGGGAAGATAGACAGGCTGTTTAATTGTTTTTGAGATCTAGCTATAACCATGTCTTGGGTGACGTTCACAAGTTGTTATTTCAAGAATTGTTTTGTTTACTTAAAGGAAAGGGAGATGTTATGGGTGGTATTATAGCACCACCCAGTGGATGTTAGCTGTAGTCAGTGTTACGTAAGGCACGCAGTCTTACATAACAGTAGATACTTACAGTTGTAGATACTTACAGTTGTAGATACTTACAGTTCGACACTAAAGCCTATGAACTGTTAACTTGGAGTATACCTAATTTTTACACACCACTAGCTGAAACACTTCCTGCAACCTCGACTGCAGCCTCTGTAGCAGCTCACTATAGACCAGTGGTTCTCAACCTTTTTGGGGTCCTGGACCCCCTGCGTATTTTTGATCTACCCTGAGGACCCCTCCACCTGATCTTGGGGGAGGGGGGTTGCAATTTGTAGAAACAGTAGAAACTGCATTTTAAATTGCATTATAGCATTTATTCACTCTTTGGGGCAAAAATAAGAGCTTTCAGTTGTAACTTAGATATAGTTAACAAAACAGAATTCTTATGCAGTAACTTTCAGATATATGTAACAAAACAGAATATGTATTCAGTAACTTTCAGATATATGTAACAACATAATTTTTATGCAGTAACTTTTAACAATGCAAACGGGAGCGAGATCTCTTATTAAAACACAATAAATTACAATTGTGAAACAGATGTAATTAGAGAAAAAAGTCCTTGTTACCCTTTATAGTTTAGGTAGATAAAGGTCTCAGTCACATTTGAGTAAAATAATCCTATTTCTATAAATGTCATAGGATCTTTTTTTTAAAGATATTTTATTTTCACGGACCCCTTGCAATTACACCACGGACCACTAGGGGTCCGCGGACCCCCGGTTGAGAAACACTGCTATAGACAACCTAGGGTGGGAGATGTCTTGATGCATGCTCAGTAATCCAGGTCAGGAAATCCCAGAAAGTTGAATCAGTTCATCTGGACACAACGTTTAGTGGGAGAATCAGTTTGGTTCAACTTTCTGGGACTAGGGAGGGAGGGAGAGAGAGAGAAAGGTGTAAGATTGAAATGTAGAGTGTAATATGTATGGATGTAGGCTAGTTTTAGTAATGTAAGAAGACTGACTGGCTTGATAGGTGGATGAATAGTGTGGAAAGATGGATGTAAGGACTAATACTACTGACGTTACTCCTCTTACTTATACTGCTTCTTTTACCAAATCCTTATTGTACCTGCCCTACTGCTACACTTCTGCTCTTCAATGTTTTTTTTTAAATAAATCTATTTCTAGTTTTCTCCTTATCCCAACCGATTAACCCAATGGCATATGGCCGGAACTCTTGTCGAATAACTCCCCTGGCTCAAGTTTACACAGGAAGGAGATAGTTGTAACACCAGCTTCCTTCAAACTCGTGTCGGCTGTTCTCGCTATTTTACACGCTGAAGCCTCGCATGGATTACATTACCTTCAGGCCGCGAAGGAGGCGTAGGGAGAATGCTTTCAGTTGTTTGGCTGCAGGCACCCAGATGGGCCAGAGGGGTCGCTGGAGAACAACGAGCCCCCGAACACTACACCGATCTACACCCACTATCCCTCGGATAAGGGTAGCCTAATGAATGCCTTATGCTACGTTCAGACCAAAGGCAGCGAGAGTTGGCGCCGCTTTGTTCGCCAGAGTTTGGCCGCCAGCTCCGCCAGGTGTGTTCGAACAGAACGCGAATTCGCTGTGTTGACGTCACAACAAGCAGACTAGTTACACCAACGCTGCTAGCAAATTTGCTAGACCGCACACAACAAATACCACACACTAGCAGTTTGTGTTTACTTGTGATCATCATGGATGAGCGACAGAGATCAGTTGCGGTGGCTCTGCTTTATATCAACTTGCGCCGCCGAAACCGGCGTCAGCGTTCGGTTTGGGTTCATAGCATAAACCGGAGGCGATATTATGAACCCTACATAGCCCTCGCCAAAATCCCGTACCCTGTCCCAAATCTCGCGAACGGACGCCGGATTTCCGCTGCGTTGCTAAGGAAACAATCAACTATCAACTCGGTGCGAAGCAAAGCTAACGTTAGCTGTGCTCTCCTCTGTTCATGATCCTCATTGCTCATTGAAACTTGAGTAGTTTCGATGTCTGATACTTCATTACTTTTACCCAAGTAGCCTATAGCTTTTCAGCAGGCCTTCTTTATACAACACTGTGCACTATACACTATAGGCCTAGGCTAATAGTAGAAAATGTAAACTTTCTGGTAAATGAAGTGAAAGACATGACTAGGATGTTTGTCTTATGATTTAAGTGTTTGCCCTGAAAACGAAATTAAGCAGGAAGTCTAGATTATTTTTGGTTTTGATTAAAAATAATCAAAATATTAAGTTACATAACTTATGAATCGTCTAAAAAGTGAACCATGGGGTTGAAATTATGATTGTGAGGGAAAGAATAGCCTTAAGTTGACTAACCTAACAATTTTAGGTTACAAGGTCTGCCTCTGCTCCTTGGATACGTTATTGGTATTATATTAATGTTGATTGTGGATAACTTAGACAGGTTAAATTGTGGGTGTACAGCGTTTCCTTGATGAGCGCTAACCCCATAACAACATATTTTCGCGTTGCTACGGTGGCGCACACGTGACAAAGCCAGAAACGGGATTTTGGCGAGGCCTATGTAGGGTTCATAATATCGCAAACCGGAGACGTGCCCAGCTTGGCGAATTTCACCGGAATTCTGGGTAGGGGCCTGTATTCTTTCCCAACATGAAGGCGGGTTCTAACCCTACTTGAAGGTGATTGGCTATCGCCTGGCGAAATCTTCGCCCGAGTTGGACATTTTTGAACTCCCGCGAAGGCGCGTTCGTCGCTCGATTCGCCCAATTCACGCCGCCCGTAATTTCTCCGCGAATTATTCCGCCCATTCGCCTCCTCCCATTGACTTTGCATGCATTCGCGCCGCCCCAAAAAATTCGCGCCGCCCTTGGTCTGAACGTAGCATTACCCCGTGGACGCTCTGGCCGTGACCGGTTAGGGCGAATCTGGGATACGAATCTGGGATACGAATCTGGGATACGAATCTGGGATACGAATCTGGGATACGAATCTGGGATACGAATCTCCCCGTCACCTGATGAGCGAATTGCAAGAACGGCGGTTTATTCCGCTCGGCCATATGAGCGGCCTCTGCTCTTTAATGTTAACGTTGATTCTCCTTCAACTACTTCACCTCCTCCTACGACCACACATTTTTATTTTTGTAGTTTAATCCCTTTGTTTGTTCCCTTTGTACAACAAGGGTCAAAGAAACACGGGGTGGAAAATTAGTGAGGGATTATTCTGAGGGATCGGCATAAAGAACCATACATTTTACTCTCGACATAAGATTAATCAGTGACTGAACTACAAACTGCTAATACAGTGGAACCCATATTAATTGTTTAATAGATTTATTAATATTTACAATGACAACAACATTTGTGTCAGGACATCCTGCAGAGTTAACCATGAGTCTTGACCCTCTTGCAGTCTGGGTAGGAATCTTCTTTACCATTGGTCTCTCTGCTCCTTTTTCCACAGACCGGTTTAGTTGGGCTCGTTGTAAATCGCCTCGCTCTCTTGTGCCCAGGACCAGGTTAAGAAATTGTGCACATGCTAAATGTATGAGGATCCACAACGGCGAGAGCAGAGACTGTACCAGTCTGAGGAGCAGAGCTCCTGCAGGGACCAGTTGCAGGTCTAACAAAATGCCCAGCTTAAAAGACACACCTTTCTTTTTGTTGAAAATGCATAAATGGCAGGGAATCATGCAGTTGTTGCAAATACAGCAGAGGAACGAGTAATTGTAGAGGAAAACAATGAGCCCCAACTAAAATGAACAACACTAAAAGGAATACTGCTGCTATGGAAAATATTATCAGAATAATCATATACATTTTATATGACATCAGTACATATCATGATATCTGTTTGCGTATGCAAAACACCATATTGAAGAATCTAAATGAGGTTCATCACATTGAGCAGTTTGGTAATGTGAAGTACGATATACTACCAGAATTAGTTTTCTAATAACGCTCGCTAAAATATATCAAACCTACTTTTGAGAGAAAGTCTAAGTAAAAGATTCTTGTCATGATTAATCTAGACAGTAAAATTGTGTATCACGACATGACAATCTCCAGATTTCATATCGCTCCAATGTCATTGACAGACACTTAATGATAATATTGAATTATTGCCCAGGCTTACAAGAAGGTAATTCACTGCTCATCATTGGGATGTGTGGGAGATATTGTTGTTTCTATGTGGTTTACTTCAGGTTACATTAATAAAGTTGTTGCATGACTTCATGACATGTAGCGACAGTGTCCTTCTGCAGGAACTGAGCTGTGTGTCTGCAGTTATACCAGATACACCTCCTTCTTTGTGATCAGCGATACGTTTTATATATTATTTCCTTTTTTATAAATTCATGATTGATTTGGCTCCTCCGAGAATCGCCACCTTAACGTGGTGGAGGGGTTTGGGTATCTCAGTAATCCTGGGAGCTGTGTTGGTCTCCCAAGGCAAATTGGTCCCAGGGGAGGGGCCAGACAAAAAGCGATTCCCAAGAAACCCAATGAAAGAACACAAGCAGAGCTGCAGGCACCTCGCCTAGAAAAGGGAAAACGGGGCCCCCTCCTGAAGCCAGACCAGGAAAGGGAGCTCGCCGGCGAGCGTCCGGTGGCTGGACCTTGGCCCATGGGGACCTTGGCCCATGATTTTTTTTAATCATAATGTAAAAAACGTTACAGGCCACACATTTTGTCCAATTTTCACCAAATTTACTTCAGGTGATCTTCAGACTAAGTCTAAAAAAAGTTAACATATGGCTGTTTGATGTTCGAAACTGTTTGACAGTTGCAGCCAATCGAATTGGGAGTGAGGTCATAGCTCAGCAAGTGTATTGATACCAAACTTGGTATATAGACCCTTTTACAGTTGGTAAACAGTGATCACGTGATTTTGCTGCCAAAATGCGCGCGCATACTATGCGTGACGTAGGCCATAGACCCCGGACACTCCGGTCTTGGATTGCTTGGCCCCTCATCACCGCTCGCAGCTTTATTTCATTAAAGTGATCAGTAAATAGCCTTATATGAATGAGCACGCTTTGTTCTCCAATACGGAAACGTTGAGAAAGATTAATAAAAGGCTTCAGAAAAAAGTTATTTAAGTGAGAAAAAAAGTTTTTAAAATGCTTATTAAGCAAAGTAAAATGTTTAGAATGACTAAAAGCCTTATGTGACTTAAGGCTTATGTGATTGCTAACATGTTTAACATTTAGTTAAGTGAACACTGAATCGATGACCTTGTATTATTAGAGGATGTGGCAAGAGTGTTCTGAAGAGAGCTCATTTTAAGGGACTGGAATATTCTTGTTTATTTATGTCTAAGCCGGTTTTTATTCCCTTAAGTGTCACAGTCTCTCGCCCTTGACATCAAAGCGATCGCCCTTGACACCTGCTGACCCCCCCTTCACCCCGGTACACCAGCTAGTCACGCCCTCTCTCCCTTGACATCAAAGCAATCAGCCTCTCGCCCTTGACATCAAAGCGATCGCCCTTGGCACCTGCTGACCCCCCCCCCTTCACCCCGGTACACCAGCTGGCCATCAAAGCAATCGCCGCTCTCCCTTGACATCAAAGCGATCGCCATCACCCTTAAAAAGCCTCCACTGTGGACCAGTCTTCGCTGGAACGTCGGCTTTCATGGACTTCTGCCTGCCTGTCTACCTGCAACTGAGCCAACTCCTGCTCTACCCCTGAGATCGGTCACTTCAATAAAGACTTGATTCTTCCCTTACCTGGTTGTCCCGTCTGCTTTTGGGTTCTTTCCTGATACGTGACAGTACGTTCCAGCCACTATGGACCCAGCAGACCATTCCACCACTGACCTGGCCATGGTCTGCCAGGCTGTAGCCAACCAGGAATCGGTCCTCGGCCAGCACAGCCAGGTGCTACAGGGGATGGCTGACGCCCTCCGTGGGCTCAGCTCAAAGATCTCCGGAATCCAGACCCAACTTAGTGCCTCCGCTAGCCTGGGATCCGCCCCTCCAGCTCCGCCATCCCCAGCGCCATCAACTTCGGCTAAGGAACCATGGGTTGCCCCACCCGATAAGTATGATGGAGATTTTGGACTTTGTCGCCCTTTTTTGATGCAGTGTGAGATTGTGTTTAACCAGCAGCCCCAGTCATATTCCACGGATGGGGCCAAAGTCGCTTACATCATGGGTCTTCTCCGGGGAAGCGCTCTGGATTGGGCTACAGCGGTGTGGGAGATGCGGACCTCCACTTCCTCAACCTACGCTGAGTTCACCACTGCTTTTCGCCAGGTTTTTGATCATCCCGTGCGGGGAAAGGATGCTTCAAAAAGACTGATCTCTCTCCGCCAGGGTTCCCGCAGCGTCGCCGACTACTCAGTTGAGTTCCGTACGCTATCAGCGGAGAGCGGATGGAACAACGAGTCCCTCCAGGCCGGCTTTTCCAACGGGCTAAGCGAATCCATAAAGGACGAATTGGTTTCCTACCCCGAGCCTGGAGGGCTGGAGGAATTGGTTACCCTGGCCATTCGTGTGGACAACCGTCTCCGGGAGCGGAGGCGAGAGAGGACGCGCCGCTTTCCTGGTCACAACAGCTTTCCACGGGCCACACCTCCAAACTCTGGGGGCCGAGCTCGCTCGACTGAGGCTGACGTCCTCCGAGAAAGCCCGAGGCGTGACTCTTCCCCAGCTTCGGAGCCGATGTAACTCGACCGCTTCCGGCTCAACCCGGAGGAGCGTCAACGCCGCATCACCGAGAACAGCTGCTTGTATTGTGGTCAGCCTGGTCACTTTCTCGCCTCCTGCCCTCACCGTTCCGTCAAACTAGCAGGCTCACGAGGGAGGGGGAGGATCCTCGTGAGCCCAACGGTCTGCCCCCTGTCTCCTCGTCCACGTACCCAGTGGCAAGCTACCATCAGTTTTAAAGGTCAGTCCACTAAACTTTTGGCTTTAATTGACTCTGGAGCTGATGAAAGCTTTTTGGATGCAAGTGTTGTGAAGCAGCTAGGTCTTGCCACTGTGAGTCTGGACCAGCCTCTTGAAGCTAATGCCCTGGATGGACGTCTCCTGGCCCGGATAACCTCTAAGACCGAGCCTGTGTGCCTCCTGTTGTCGGGAAACCATCAAGAGGAGTTAAGTTTTTTTGTTATCAATTCTCCCTTTGTTCCCATTATACTTGGTCATCCCTGGCTGGTTAAGCAAAGTCCCCATATTGATCGGTCATCGGCCACAATTTCAAGTTGGAGTCCCGTCTGTCATGCCATATGCCTCCAGTCTGCTCTGCCTCAGTCTGTCCCCTGTCAGGTGTCAAGCTCTGAGACCTCTGACCTGTCACTGGTGCCTCCAGAGTACCATGACCTCCAAGCCGTGTTCAACAAGCAGCAAGCTCTCTCCCTGCCTCCTCATCGCCCCTATGATTGCGCTATTGACCTGCTGCCGGGCGCTCCCCTCCCCAGCAGCCGCCTATATAGCCTCTCCAAGCCTGAGCGGGAGTCCATGGAGAGGTACATCAAGGACTCCTTGGCTGCTGGTCTTATTCGCCCTTCATCGTCACCCCTTGGTGCGGGGTTCTTTTTTGTGGCCAAGAAGGACAAGACCCTCCGGCCATGTATTGACTATAGAGGCCTCAATAACATCACAGTCAAGAATACGTATCCTCTGCCCCTCATGACTTCTGCTTTTGATTCTCTCCAGGGAGCCACAGTGTTCACTAAACTAGACCTCCGCAATGCTTACCACCTGGTCCGGGTTCGAGACGGAGATGAATGGAAGACTGCCTTCAGCACCCCCCTGGGGCATTTTGAATATCTGGTGATGCCGTTTGGTCTCACTAATGCCCCAGCTGTCTTCCAGAGTCTGGTCAATGACCTCCTACGTGACATGTTGGATCGTTTCGTTTTTGTTTACCTGGATGATATCCTGATTTTTTCCAGAGACCTGTCAGAGCATGTCATGCACGTCCGCCAAGTCCTTCAACGGCTTCTGGAGAACCGCCTTTTCGTAAAAGCAGAGAAGTGCGAATTCCATGCCCCTTCAGTCACCTTCCTGGGCTACATCGTGGCCGATGGGCAGGTGAGAATGGACCCCGCCAAGGTCAGAGCGGCTCTTGAGTGGCCAAGCCCGACCAGCCGTAAGCAGCTTCAGAGGTTCCTCAGGTTTGCCAACTTCTACAGACGGTTCATCCGCAATTACAGCCGCGTTGCGGCCCCACTATCCGCTCTTACCTCCACCTCCAGACAGTTCCTGTGGGCCCCTGTAGCAGAGGCAGCTTTCCAAGCCCTCAAGCACCGCTTCACCACGGCTCCTATCCTCATCCAGCCAGTCCCAACCAAGCAGTTCGTTGTAGAAGTGGACGCCTCTGAGATTGGGGTGGGGGCGGTCCTTTCTCAGCGCTCCAGTGAGGATGGCAAGACACACCCCTGTGCCTTCCTGTCTCGCCGTCTCTCCCCAGCTGAAAGGAACTATGATGTGGGGCATCGTGAGCTCCTGGTGGTGAAACTGGCACTGGAGGAATGGCGACATTTTCTGGAGGGGTATGAGCTTCCTTTTATAGTGTGGACTGACCATAAGAACCTGGAATGCATCCAGTCAGCAAAGCGACTCACCGCGCGCCAAGCCAGGTGGGCGCTCTTTTTTGGTCGTTTTAATTTTTCTTTGACTTACAGACCTGGCTCCAGGAATGCCAAGCCCGATGCTCTGTCTCGTGTGCATGGGGAGGAGTCTGAGCCCAAGCTCCAACCTGACACCATCGTTTCCTCTACCTGTGTGGTTGCGGCTGCGGCTGTCACCTGGAACATTGAAAGGGAGGTCATGGCAGCACAACAGACTCAGCCTGACCCAGGTAACGGTCCCCCCGGGCGCTTGTTTGTTCCAGATGCTGTTAAATCCAGTGTGTTGCAGTGGGCTCACTCTTCCAAACTTACCTGCCATCCTGGAGTAACCCGTACCCTAGCCTTCCTCTGTAGGCGGTTCTGGTGGCCTTCCATGACAGAGGATACTGGGTCTTTTGTTTCTGCCTGTCCTGTTTGTGCCCAGAATAAGCCCTCCACTCGGGCCAGTGCCGGTCTGCTGCACCCCCTGCCTGTTCCACACCGTCCCTGGTCGCATCTGTCCTTGAATTTCGTCTCTGGTCTGCCCGCCTCCGACGGTAACACCGTTGTACTGACTGTTGTTGATCGCTTCAGTAAATTTGTTCACTTTTTGCCCTTGTCTAAACTGCCTTCGGCCCGAGAGACTGCGGATCTGCTGGTCAGGGAGGTTTTCCGGGTCCACGGTCTTCCCCGTGATATAGTGTCTGACCGTGGCCCCCAGTTCACTTCTGCTGTCTGGAAGGCTTTCTGCTCTGCCATCGGTGCCATCATCAGCCTGTCATCGGGGTTCCATCCTCAGACCAACGGCCAGGCCGAGAGGGCCAACCAGGCATTGGCGACTGTTCTCCGCTGTCTGGTGTCTGCCAACCCATCCTCTTGGTCCTCACAACTTCCCTGGGTAGAATATGCCCATAACAACTTGCCATCGTCTGCTACTGGGTTGTCCCCTTTTCAATGCCTTTACGGCTATCAGCCTCCCCTTTTTCCTTCTCAAGAGGTAGACATTCCGGTTCCATCTGTCCAGGCCCATGTCCGTCGGTGCCGTCGGACCTGGCGGCGAGCCCGTGCTGCACTGCTCAGGGCCTCCGGCCGTTACCAGCGCTTGGCGGATCGTCATCGCACCCCTGCTCCGGACTACTCCCCCGGTGACCAGGTATGGCTCTCTACCAAGGATCTACCCTCGAAATCGGACGCTAAAAAACTGTGCCCCAGGTATATTGGTCCCTTTCCCATTGTCAAAGTCATTAACCCCTCTGTGGTCCGTCTGAAGCTGCCCCGCACTCTCCGGGTTCACCCTTCCTTCCATGTGTCCTGCCTCAAACCTGTCTCTACCAGCCTCTCTCTAGTTCCTCCGCCCCCA
Source organism: Lampris incognitus (assembly GCF_029633865.1). Taxonomy (NCBI): domain Eukaryota; kingdom Metazoa; phylum Chordata; class Actinopteri; order Lampriformes; family Lampridae; genus Lampris; species Lampris incognitus. The sequence goes on from NC_079213.1 coordinate 57,625,664, forward strand.
TCGCCCCCACCTCCTCATATAATCAACGATCATCCGGCTTACACCGTTCGTCGTCTCCTGGACTCTCGTCGCCGCGGTCGCGGCCTGCAGTATCTCGTGGACTGGGAGGGATATGGCCCGGAGGAGAGGTGTTGGGTCCCTCGTCGCCTTGTCCTGGATGCGAACCTCATCCGGGACTTCCACAGGACGCACCGTGACGGGCCTGGTAGGTCGCCCGGTGGCGCCCCTCGGAGGGGGGGTACTGTCACAGTCTCTCGCCCTTGACATCAAAGCGATCGCCCTTGACACCTGCTGACCCCCCCTTCACCCCGGTACACCAGCTAGTCACGCCCTCTCTCCCTTGACATCAAAGCAATCAGCCTCTCGCCCTTGACATCAAAGCGATCGCCCTTGACACCTGCTGACCCCCCCTTCACCCCGGTACACCAGCTGGCCATCAAAGCAATCGCCGCTCTCCCTTGACATCAAAGCGATCGCCATCACCCTTAAAAAGCCTCCACTGTGGACCAGTCTTCGCTGGAACGTCACCTTTCATGGACTTCTGCCTGCCTGTCTACCTGCAACTGAGCCAACTCCTGCTCTACCCCTGAGATCGGTCACTTCAATAAAGACTTGATTCTTCCCTTACCTGGTTGTCCCGTCTGCTTTTGGGTTCTTTCCTGATACGTGACATTAAGTCCCGCTATCTACACTTTGCAGCATCCTAGAGACAGATTTCAAAAGGCAAACAAGGCGATCTCATGCTATTACAGTGCTTCCTGTGCTTGGATTTTTAGCAACTGGCAGTAATATCCATGAGTCGCTCCATTGTACTGTAAAATTATCAAAATTACATTTCAATTATTGTACAACTATAAATAAATTCTCTACAGTGCACAGAGCCAGCTGGGTATCAAATAACCCTTTTTCAATCGGCTCATTAGTGGCCATTGCACTCAGGCACATTATCAACACTAGAACGACCGGGATTTCCCTAAAACGACCATGGGTGGTCAAATTGGCGGCCGGTTTTTAAACTCAATATTCTGTCAAGATAAATACCCATTTGAGATATTGATGCATTACATATGTTAGTATGCCTGTTAGGAAACGACATACTATAATACTATTTTTAAACAATTTAAACTTCAGAGCGACATGGTCAAACTTGAATAGCAAAACTGAAAAAATGAAAATATTACCTGAAAAACAAGACGGACAACACATATTGCTAATCTAACAAACGTAACAATGCCTATAAAACGTGAAATGTAAAAAAAAAAAAAGAACTGAAAATAAATATTGAAACAGTCCCAAACAATGACCGGCACTTAAAAACTACTAGAACGACCATGGGTCTGACCACCACGGGTTTTAAACTCTATATTCTGTCAAGATAAATACCCTGATGAGATATTAATGCATTACATATTTCAGTATGTCTGTTATGAAACTAACTGACACCAAAATTTACATTTTAACAACTGTAATACTATTTTTCAAACAATTTAAAATAGCTGCTGTCCAACGCCTGTAAATAATGCAGGTGGTAGTCATGGTGCGTCTGTAACCAGACATCCATCCATCCATCCATCCAAGCCGCTTATCCTGCTCTCAGGGTTGCGGGGATGCTGGAGCCTATCCCGGCAGTCATTGGGCGGCAGGCGCGGAGACACCCTGGACAGGCCGCCAGGCCATCACAGGGCATGTTGGCAATAATAAAAAAATATAATTTACACTATTTGTCAGCTCTGGAGGGCGCTAGTGTGTTTTTAGGACAGAGCAACGAACTTCACGAAGGAAATGACGCCCCAACACACATCACAAATAGTGACAGGACGCGCAAATTACGCGCTGTCTTTTTGACAGATCATGGTTGTTTTAGGTAGATCCTATCATAACTTTTTTTTGTACAATTGATCTAAACTCATTTTAATGCAAATACATGCAATTTTAGAATCATTCCGTGAGCGGCAGGTTCTGTATCCCCCCCCCCCACCCCCACAAAGTTATTAAAGTTCGAAAATCCAAAACGGTCATAATGACCAGCTTGGTCGTTCTAGTATTAGAACTCCAGCAGCTGACACCTTTGCCTCAGAGAAATTCTTTTTAGGGGTCCGTCCACTCAGTGCTTGAACCCCATTGTTATTGTGCAGTTTATTCCCCCCCCCCCAAAACTATATTGATCTCAGAAATGGTAAGACCTACAATAACCCAGCTTGGTAGATAAGTTCCAAATCTCACCCACTGCTGAATGAATGAATGAATGAATGAATGAATAAATAAATAGATAAATAAATAAGCAAGTAAGCAAGCAAAAATCTACTGCAAAAAGAAATCCAACAATCAGCCAGATGCTGGGACTATAATAAACATATTTATGTTTTTACTTCTAACTTCTGAACCGTATGGTTTAGAAAAAAACAAATCTTTTTCCTGGTGTTCTTTGGAACCAGATGAATCAATCGATACAGGCCACGGCAATTTCAATCTGACTAGATTTTTTGGCTTTTGTCATCTCATGGTCACCAACCGAAAAATGTGCAAAAAATGTCGATTTTGGTTTATAATTTTTTTGGTGACTAGCAGCCAATAATATTTTGGGTGTGGCACATATCTGACACATTGGGTCATGTCTCATGAATGCAAACTCCAACAGTCATGAAACTTAATGTAAATGGGCTTGAAATTAGCATACAAAATGTAGGCTATTCCAGCCCACATTTTGTATGCTAATTTCAGTTTTTTTCAGCAGCCCTTTAGTGCTAGTATTCCAACTCGGCTCTGTGCATAGTACGCTAAAGCAAGGGGTCATTACATTAATTCCCAAGACAAACAAAGATAGACTACACATTGAAAATTGGAGACCTATTAGTCTACTTAACAGTGATGGTAAATTATTTGCTTTAGTTTTTGCTAAGAGACTAAAACAAGGATTAAATCAGATTATAGTTGAAGACCAATCCAGTTTTATGCAAAAGAGATGTGTTAGTGATAATATTCATTTGATCCTGGATATGATGGATTATAATAATCTAATACTGAATATGATGGATTATAATAATCTAATATCTGATGAAAGTTTTATTTTGTTTATTGACTTCTACAAGGCTTTTGATACAGTCGAACATGAGATTATCTTTAAAGCGATTCCTTTTTTGGTTTTGGAAAATATTTTCAAAATGCAATTTAGACACTATAATGGCTCTTCCAGCTCTGTGAAGTTAATGTATGGCACGTCAGAAAGATTTAACATTCATCGTGGTATTAGACAAGGCTGTCCGGTATCTCCATTTTTTATTTTTGTTAGTTACCCAAACAATGGCTATGCATATAAAAAAAAGCAAAAAAAACCCCCAAAAAACAAATCACCCTTCCTAGGAATAAATGCAGTGGGGAAGAATTTCATACTTTGTCAACTAGCAGATGATACCGCAATTTTTCTGAAAGACAAAAGCCAGGTTTCATAAGCAGTGGCTTGTAGAAATTAGTTTACTTGTTACGGCAGTCTCTACTGCCCCCTCCGTTGCCCCGCCTCCACCTCAGCCCTCTCTAGGGCGCGCTCTGCGCGTTCCCTCTCTCCGGGCTCTGACATTCCCGGGACTTCGGCGCGCGCTGCCAGAGAGCTGCGTATTGTATTTTTAAATCACGTCAGGACACAGCGCTGTCGCTCGACACAACCTCTCCGTGGCATTCTTTATTTAGACTAATACAGCATCAAAGGCAGACCCGATCAAACAACCCAGAGCCTGCAGGCATCACCAATCGATCCCAGCACAATAGAACAGCACCAAATCAAATGCAGCACTGTCGATGTGTGCAGACATAACATTTACCCCCCCCCCCCCCCGGCAGGATTTCAAACATGAAAGGTTGACACAAAGTCCTCTAGGTGGCCAGGGCGTAAACGTGTGCGAACAGGTCGCGGGGCGGCCTGAGGCTGGGCAAGCCGAGGTGGGGAGGGAGAAGGCAGGGGAAGCTGAGGCCCAGAAATGTCTGGGGCCCGTGTAGGAGCTGCATGAAGCCCCGGGGCGTCTCGCCATGCTGAGGGAATGGCTATGGTTGTGTCACCAGCTGTGTGTGGCGGAGCTGACACCTTCCGTAGACGACTGGAGTGCCACCGAGTGCCATCGCTGAGGAGGTAAGTGGCTGGGCCCAGCTGACGGGTGACTTGGAGAGGAGAGGACCAGTATGAAGCCATTTTATTGTCCCTGTGGGGCCTGCGGACCCTGACCCAGTCTGACACATTGATGTCTGGCACCCTGGTTCGTTTTGACTGGTCAAACCGTTGCTTCATCCGCGTCTGCTGACGAGTGACTGAGGCTCTGACCCCAGAGGGAGGTGCCTGAGGTGTGGAGGGGCGGAGCCTGTCAAGGGGCATGCACAGTTCCCGGCCTAGCATGAGAGAGGCTGGGGAGACGCCTGTGGTCGAGTGCTGTGTGGCCCGATAGTGCAGCAGAGTGTGACGGATGGCCTGCGTGAAAGAGCACCCTTGGGCCATGTGTGCTCTGAGGCCGTTCTTCAGTGACTGGTGAAAACGTTCAACGCCGCCATTGGCCAGGGGGTGGTAGTACGCAGTGCGTATATGACGGATGCCCTTGCTTTCGAGATAAGCAGTGAACTCAGCAGAGACCGGCTGAGGGCCGTTGTCAGTGGTGATGGCCTTTGGGAGGCCCCAGCGAGAGAAAAGAGAGTCCAGGAAGTCGATGATGATCTGTGAGGTCACAGTGCCGGAAGTGGTGAGTTCAGGCCATTTTGAGTGTAGATAGTAGGCGACCACCATGAAGCGTTGGTGGTGGGGAACTCCATGGATCTCACCACAAATGTCCAACTGCAGGTGTTCCCAGGGCTGAGAGGGCCAGGCGAGAGGTTGCAGGGGTGGGGGAGCCTGGTGGCCAGTCTTGCCACTCACAAGGCAGGCAGAACAGTCCTTCACCAGAGCCTCAATATCTCTGTCTATCCCCGGCCACCACACCAGGTCTCGGCAGTGCTGTTTCAGTTTCACAATGCCCAGGTGGCCTTCATGCGCCGTATTCAAAACACGTGCACGGAGAGCAGCTGGGACCACTGTGCAAAACCCACATGCCACGCAGGTGTCGTTCCAGCAGGAGAGCTCCTGTCTGACTCGGGCGAACGCAGCCAGCTCCTCTAGGACCTTGTGAGGCCAGCCGTTCTGGATGTAGGTGCGGAGCTGGGAGAGGACAGGGTCCTGTTCGGAGGCTGCCCTCAGCTCCTGCAGAGAGACAGTGGCCTGGAGGGGTGTGTGTAGCATTTGGACAATGTCCTTTTCCACACAGTCAGTGTCCGTCTGTGGAGCTGGGGTGGAGACATAGCGAGAGAGCAGGTCGGCGACAACATTGTCTCTGCCTGGGGTGAACTGCAGGCTGAAGTTGTACTGGCGGAGGCGGTCAGACCAGCGGTGCAGCCTCAGGGGTTTGTGGCCTGTCCCAGATGTGGACAGCAGCGCTGTCAGGGCCTGGTGATCTGTCCTGAGGGTGAAGGAGCGGCCATAGAGGTAGAGGTGCCACCTTTCACAAGCCCAGATACAGGCTAACGCCTCACGCTCACCCACGGAGTACCGCTGCTCGGTCAGGTTGAGGGCATGGGAGGCGAAGGCAATGGGCTTCTCCACACCGTTCTGGGTTTGAGACAGCACAGCCCCTATCGCTGTGGCTGATGCGTCACAGGTCACAAAGGTGGAGCTGGAGATGTCGAAGTGAGCCAACACTGGTGGTGAAGTCAGTTGAGTCTTGAGATCACGCATAGCGTCACTGCATGCCTTTGACCACACCCATGGCTCGTCCTTACGCAGCAGCTGGCGCAGGGGGGCTGTGGTCGCAGAGTACTGGGGAAGAAACCTCAGGTAGTAACTTGTCATACCCAGGAAGGAGGCGACCTGGGCGGCCGAGCTGGGCTCAGGGATGGCCTGAATGGCGTCCACGTTGGATTGTAGTGGAGTTACACCGCTCGCTGACAGCCGGAACCCCACGAAGTCGATGGCTGGCACAGAGAGGACACATTTCTCAGCATTGAGAGTTAGCTTGTGTTTGGACAGGGCTGCGAAGACCATGTTGAGGCGCTTGTCGTGGATTTCACTGGTGGGCCCGTGTACCACTATATCGTCCAGATAAATGGCCACGCCCAGTATGCCAGCCAGCACGGAGACCATGATTTTCTGGAAGCAGCTAGGGGCGGAGCTGAGACCGAAAGGCATCCTGGTGTAGCGAAACACTCCTGCATGTGTCACAAAGGCTGTGAGGTTTCGGCTGCTGGGGTGGAGGGGCACCTGTAAGTACCCCTGTCTGAGGTCGAGCTTGGAGAACACCTCAGAGCCATAGAACTGAGCAGTGAGTTCTTCTGAGGTGGGCAGTGGATACTTATCAGGGACCACTGCCTTATTTACTGCACGTAGATCGACGCAGACACGCAGGCCCCCCGACTTCTTCTTAGCCACCACGAGGTTTGAGACCCAAGGTGACGCGTCCACCGGTTCAATGATGCCAGCTTCCAGCAGTTGTTGCAGCTCGGCGGAGACCCCATCACGGAGAGCCAACGGGATGCGGCGCAGTGGTTGGATGACAGATTTCACAGCAGGGTTGAGGAGAGGTTGATGGGTGAAGGTGGAGAGGCAGCCCAGCCCCATAAACAGCGATGGCCACTTCTGCTGCCAAGGTGTGGCGACAGTCAGGATTGCTGCCCCCCTTGTGTCTAAGAGGGAGAACCCCAGAGCGGAGAACAGGTCCGGGCCCATCAGGTTGGCCCCACGGCGTGCCACATGAAAAACCGCATTGGGCACCAGCTTGGTTCCATAGCGGACAGTCACTTGGAGAGAGCCAACCAGATCGATCTTGGAGTCACCATACCCACAGAGGACAGCTGAGGGTGCGGACAGTGGCAGTGAACCGAAAAATTGACTGTAGGTATCAACATTCAGGAGAGACACACTTGCACCGGTGTCCAACAGCAGGGGGATGCACACATCATTAATGTTGACTGTGCATGATTTGAATGACACTGGCCCAGAGCTCACCTTGTGAATGACGGCGGTTGAAGACTGGGGGGTGTGGCCCTCTGACCCAGCCGGGGAAGATCGACAGACGTTGGCAAAGTGATTGTGCTTACCGCAGCTACGGCATGTCTGGCCACGGGCATGGCTGTTCTGAGCCCTTGAAACATGAGACCGAGACCCACAGTTACCACAGGACTGTTGAGGGCGGGGCCGAGAACGCCGTCGTTGCAGTTGCAAGACGTCCCCAGTGGAGTCGGCGCCCGCCTCGCTCTGGTTGGGTTGCGTCCCGAGGGGCGGCCGTGAGTAGAGGGACCTGTAGTGCGATGGTAATTGCTCTGGACAGCAGCAGATCGTCTTTTTCCAGCAGGAGAGTCTCACGCACCTTTGCGTTGTTGGTGTGTTCGATTAGCTGGTCGCGAACCATCTCGTCCTGAAGCGCGCCAAACTTGCATGAGCTAGCTAGCCCTCGCAAATTAGCTACGTACTGCCGCACAGACTCACCAGGCAGTTGGTGTCGCTGACGGAATATAAATCGCCGAAGGAGGGCACTCTGTGGAGCAGCGAAATGGGTGCTCATAAGTCCCACAGCTTCGGCAAAGCTTGTGACGTTCCCCAGAGTCCCGAGCACACGATGACCCTCTGCTCCCAAGCAGTGTAGCAACAGAGCCGTCTTCCTAGCCTGGCTCACGTCGTCGAGCCCTGAGGCGATGATGTAATTTTCAAAACTATGTAGCCAGCGAGTCCATGGTACCGGAGGCTCGCCAGGTAATGCCAGGAAGAGGGCAGGTGGTGGGAGAGAGATATCAGCCATCCTCGTCGCCAATATTGCATTTTTAAATCACGTCAGGACACAGCGCTGTCGCTCGACACAACCTCTCCGTGGCATTCTTTATTTAGACTGACACAGTATCAAAGGCAGACCCGATCAAACAACCCAGAGCCTGCAGGCATCACCAATCGATCCCAGCACAATAGAACAGCACCAAATCAAATGCAGCACTGTCGGTGTGTGCAGACATAACACTGCGCTCCCGCCTCAAGAGCCAGCGGTAACGAGCGAGGCTCGTCCTCGTCCCACACCTGGTCCCAATCTCCAATCACCCCACCTGTCTTCCATCTCCCATCAACTCATTCATAAGAACCTGGTCTGCACTTCTAACAGCGCGAGTTCGAGCTATGATCTCCGTGGTAACGTAGCTCGTCTCTCGTGTTCTTGTTTCATGGCTCTAGTTCATTTGTTCTCGTCTCAAGTTCGCGTTCAAGTTTCAAGGAGTTACTTTTGTGCTGTTTGCCTGTTACCTCCAACCTCGTTATTTGCTCCTTCTGCCCTAAGGACTGTGTTGGGATTCCGGAAGCCAGCTCAAGCAAGCCACGACTCGCCGCGCATCTCCATTCCTCTGCGCTACGCTCTCTCATTCATTAAATCGCCCACTGGGCTTCAGCTTGCTCCCTGCCTCCCGAGTTGTGCATTTGGGTTCTGGGAGTGAAACATAACATTACTACTGTTGCAGTTTTAAAGGTGAACTTGGATAAATCTGTCTTATTCCCAATTAAACCCTGTGTTCTGTCAGATTGTTATGGGATCCCAATGAAAGAAAAAGCGACTTACTTGGGTATTGTTATTTGTAAGAATTTGGAACGACGATCTAAATTCAATTTTGATCCTATTATTGACAAAAAAAACAAAACAAAACGAAATTGAAACCCAATTCGTGGTTAATGAGATATTTTCATATTTGGTAGGGGTTCTGCTATCCAACGCAGAAGGAATCTCTATATCAGTATATTTATCATTGTCGTTGAGTGTCCCAACAGATGTTACTAAGGAATTGGATAAGTTGCTATATGACTTCATTTGGAGGGGAAAAAACCCATTATCTTAAAAAAGAAGTTATCAGAGGTAGTAAATGTCGTGGGGAATGCTTCACTGGTAGGTTGAGTGGTTGTGAATGCCGCTCCAGGCCTGACTCCTCCCTCAGCCAATCTCCTCATCAGGGCCAGGTTATCTAAGCCACCTGTGACCACCTGTGCAGTCCTCTTTTTTTGTTGCATTCTTTCTTCCTCGGCCTCTGATGTGTCTGGTAGTTGGTGCTGCAGTTCCTGAACTTCTAGCATGGAACCCCTAGTGTTTGCTGCCACTGTTGTGATGCTTATCAGCAGTATTTCCTGGTGTCAAGGTCCCCTGCTAGAGGTGGTTCACCTGCTGCTGTTTTGCCTTCGTTCCTTTTGTTTGCTTTAGTTTATTTCATGACTAACTGGGTTGGCCCTTCTTTAGTTTGGTTTTTTTGTTGACCTATTTGATTTATTCTTTTAGTTATTTTCCTCAGCGGCCTGAGTGTCATCTTGTGGGAGGCTAGGCGCTTGTGGTGAGGTCCCTGCATGTGTGTGGGTGTGTGTGCGTGAGTCGGAGCACCGGGACATGTGTGGAGAGTTCACCAGTCTGCTGTGAGGTTTGCTGTGGGTTTGCTGTGCTGCAGGGAAGGTGAGTATTGGTAGCATCCCTGGGCACTCCTCAGTTAGTCTGCCTTCCACAGTTGGCCTCAGCCTAGCTTTCTAGTTTGGTTACCATTATTTGCTTAGGCTGGGCATTTTTTGGTATTTTAAAGTGGCTTTTTTTCTCAATTTTATTAAGATTCGTTTTATAAATTATTGTAATAAATATTAAATTGTTTCATGTTGGTTTTAATCGTTTTTTTCTTGATTTTTTTTTTCTTAGCAGTTCCGGTCGTTTCTTGTTTTGATTAATTAAACAAAGCATTTATATTTTTGAACCACGTCTCTGTCCTTCAGTAGCGAATCTGTTCGCCTGGCTAAGCTCCAAATCTTTAATTCTGGTTTTAAAGAGAAATAGTATTTTCTGGGGTGCAATTCCCCAGGTGGCGTTGTTGGCCCTTCTCTTCGTCTTAGTCCTTCACCACATTTTGGCGTTGTCGGCAGGATACTGATAAGGCAGAGACGTGTAGATTTTTTTCTTTCTTCCAACCCAGTTGGTTTATTCAGTTACTTGTATTGAGTTTTGTGTGGGTAAAACAGCAGCGAGTCCTGGACGGATCCCTGAATTGCAGGCCCGTGCTCTGATCTCTTCTGCTCTGTGTCCCACCATGGAGGAGGAACTTGCCCAGCTAAAAGACTTGGTCACACAGCTGCAAGCTGAGAATCGAAGGATGCGGCAGGAACGGGAAACCAACCAGCCTGGGTCCACCACCACATCAAGTGCTTCAGCCTCTGGGCAGTCTTCAGTCCAGGTCCCAGTAGCAGAGAGACTGATTTATCTTCCCAGAGACAGGAAGTGTTGTTCAGGGGTAGGACTGGCCTGAGCATTGTTGGTGGATTGAAGAGGTCCAGGGTTGTATACGGGCTTGACACTTATTCTCATCTCAGCAAGCACTCTTCATGTATGATCATTTAGAAGGAGAGGCAAGGGAAGAGATTAAGTACCGGTCACAGGAGGAGAGGGAAGATCCAGCTAAAATTTTGGCTATATTACAAGAACTGTATGGGTGTAGTAAATCATATGTGTCCTCGCAGGAAGACTTCTTTTCCAGAAAGCAGCAGGAGGGGGAAACACTGCAAGAATTTTCTCATGCTTTAATGTGTCTAATGGATAAAGTGGTCAAAAAGGCTCCTAATGGTCTTGTAAACAAAGATGTGTTACTCAGAGACCAGTTTGTCGAGCATGTGTTTGACTGCTCCCTACGCAGGGAACTTAAACAATTTGTCCGGGGTCACCCTATCGACACTTTGATAGATGTCCGCAGTGAGGCCATTAGGTGGGAGCAAGAAAGGATGCCAGGGGGTGGAGAGGTAGAAGTCATTCTGTCCCCTCTGTAATTGGTTTCCAGCACATAGTCCAGGGCGACCATGCCAGCTATAGCAAGACAAGTAATACTTTAGTCAGTTCTGAGCTAAATGAACTGAAAGAAATTCTCAGAAATCAGCAAGAGCAGTTGAACCAGCTTACCAGAAGTCTTGCAGCCCTTAATAATGCCCCCAAAATTCAGTTGAATCATTGCAAGAGAACTGCCATTTGTTGGAGGTGCCAACAGCCTGGTCACTTATCCAGGGAGTGTCGTAGAGAGTATGTAGCTGCGCAGCCCCAGCCAGCCCCTGTAGCAGCGCACGCCAGCTGTGATAGGGACTGTCCTTCAAACCAGGGAAACTTTCACTCCCTGAACTGTTGAGCCAAAGTTCAGGTGGGGGCGGCTCAGAGTCCGTAGCAGATGGTTCAGAAAATTTGGTGTCAGCTTGCCCAACTATTACCACACTAATGTGTGGGGTTTCCGTTCCATGTCTGGTTGACACGGGGTCAATGGTATCAACCGTGACTGAGAGTTTCTTTGTACAGCATTTTGAACCTTGGGGCCCAGAAAAACTCCATTCTTGCAACTGATTAAGGCTAAATGCTGCTAAGAGGCTAGCAATAGGCTACTTTGAGTTGGGTGTACAGCTATGTGGTAAAGTGATTGCCAACCGGGGGAGTGTTGGTGGTTAAGGATCCCCCACACAGTGTACCCTCAGTACCAGGTGTGTTTGGGATGAACATTATTAAGGAATGTTACAAGGAGTTGTTTGTACAGCATGGCCCTGCCCTCTTTAACTTACCCTCTGTGTTGCAGGCTCCCACCACAATTCAGCAGGCCCTCCAGCAATGTTATCAGGCCCAGGCGAATGCCCCCCCCGCCCGATCGCTCAGGTTGTGTAAAGGTGAAAGGACGGAGGGTATGTAGAGTCCCAGGGGGTACTATGAAGATTGTGGCAGCTACCTGCTCCCAACATTACCTATCAGGCGATGCTTTTTTTGAGCCCCTTAGTCAAGGTCTGTCTGCAGGGTTGTTAGCATCCCCAGTACTGGTCAGCATGACTAGGGGTACTGTTTACATCCCCATTGTCAATGTAGGGACCCAGGATGTTTTGCTGTACCCACGCATTGTGCTAGGTACACTGACTCGTGCTCACCTGGTGAGCCTACCTACAGGTCTTGAGGAAGCGGTAGTAGCAGCCACAGTTTCCGCTCAGACTGTTTCCACTTCGGTGCAGGAAAAGATTGCTGCAGTTGACTTAACAGCTCTCACAGAGCTGGAGCAGTGTCGTGTCAGGTCCTTGCTGCAAAAGTATAGTGGCATCTTTTCTGCTCATGATGGAGACATAGGCTGCACTAATCTCATTTCTCTTGATATTCCTCTAGTAGATGAGGTACCTGTACGTCAGAGATATAGGCGGATCCCTCCTTCAGAGTATGAGGCAGCCAAGGCCCACATCCACCAGCTCCTTAAGGCACAGATTATCAGAGAAAGTAGTAGCCCCTTTGCCTCTCCCATTGTGCTGGTAAAGAAAAAAGACGGTAGCCTTCGTTTGTGTGTCGACTACCGGCTCTTGAACAGCAAGACCCGCAAGGATGCATTTTCCTTGCCCCGTATTGAAGAGTCCCTCGATGCCCTATCGGACCCGCTGGTTCCCCACCCTGGACCTTGCTGCAGGCTACAACCAGGTACCAGTTACAGAAAAAGACAAGATAAAGACTGTATTTTGCACTCCCTTTGGGCTGTTTGAGTGGAATTGTATGCCCTTTGGGTTGTGCAACGCCCCAAGTACTTTCCAGAGACTAATGGAGAGGATCTTTGGAGACCAGCACTGTCAGTCATGGTTACTGTACTTGGATGATGTGTTGTCTTCTCTTCCACTGTAGCAGAACACGTGGAGCGTTTGGATGCTGTGCTGGGCCGCTTGCAGCGAGAAGGTCTCAAAGCTAAGCTGGAGAAACGCTCCTTCAAGCCAGAGGTAAGCTATTTGGGCTATGTTATATCACGGGATGGTGTGTCCACAGATCCTAGCAAGATTAAAGTGGTTTCAAAGTGGCCACGACCTAACCATGTGTCTGAGTTGCGCTCCTTTCTAGGATTTGCAAGCTACTACCGACGTTTCATTGAAGGGTTTGCAAATCTAGCCGCCCCTCTGCATGGCCTAGTAGCTGAACTGACTGGCACAAAGTCCTGGAAACCAGCGGAGAAGAGCCTACCTGCTGCAGTGTGAGCTTAGCTTTGAGGGCTTTAAAAGTAGGTTGGTGGCTGCTCCCGTCTTGGCCTATGCCAACTTCACATTACCCTTCATTCTAGAAGGTTGATGCCAGCTACAATGGACTGGGTGCTGTGCTCTCCCAAGAACAGGACAGTAAGGTTAGACCTGTAGTGTATGCTAGCTGTGGCCTTCGGCTTAGAGAGCGTAACATGAACAACTATACCTCTATGAAATTGGAGCTTCTGGCGCTTAAATGGGCCATGACTGAAAAATTCAGAGACTACCTACTGGGACAGAAATGTGTGGTGTACACCGATAACAACCTTCTCAGTCATTTAGCCACAGCTAAGCTAGGGGCTACAGAACAACGCTGGGCTGCACAACTTGCTGCCTTTGATTTTACCATGAAGTACAGGCCTGGCCGAAGTAATCGGAATGCAGACGCTCTTTCTCGGCAGCACCCCGCCAGTACAAATATAAGAGACTATGTAGCCTCTGGCATCCTCATCCCAGAGCCACTGCAGCAGGCTTTTGTGACTAAGCAGGCAATTCTGGCTACCCAGGCCACCATTTCAGCTCTCCCTTGTCACACCAAATCTGACTTGCTTGTTTTACAGGACGCTGACCCCACCATCAAGGAATTTAGGAGATTCTGGACCAGGAGAAAGGGTCCTGATGTAGATGAGCGTCGCCAGGTCTCCAAGGAAACTCTTACGCTGGTCAGGCAGTGGGACCGGATAGTGGAACAACACAGGGTGCTATATCGTCAAGTTTGCCACCCAGAGGAAGGAGAAGTTCTTCAGCCCTGCTGCCCGTCACTTAAGAGCCAGGTCCTGCATCAGCTGTATAATGAACATGGACATCAAGGGGTTGAACGAACAACTGATCTGGTCCACCGGCAGTGCTATTGGCCTGGAATTCACCATGACATCAAGCAGTGGTGCCTGGAGTGTGAACGTTGTCAGGTAGCTAAAGACACTCAACCTGCTGCCTGTGCTTACATGGGCCATTTGCTTGCCTCCCGCCCAAATCAAATACTAGCTGTTGATTTCACTGTGCTAGAGCCATCAAAAATGGAATGGAGAATGTCCTTGTCATGACAGATGTTTTTTTCAAAGTACACTCAGGCAGTCCCAATTCATGACCAACGGGCTTCTACGGTGGCCAAGGTGCTGGTCAATGAGTGGTTCTGCAAGTTTGGAGTGCCAGGCTGGCTGTCTCCACTCTGACCAAGGCAGGAATTTTGCGAGCCATCTCATCCAACAGCTCTGCAGTATGTATGGCATCGAGAAAAGTCACACCACTCCCTACCATCCAGCTGGTAACGGCCAATGTGAGCGGTTCAACCGCACCCTACACAACCTCCTTCGCACCCTGCCTGTCACCAAAAGGAGAGATTGGTTGTGTTACCTGCCCCAAGTGACTTTCTCATACAATACCACAGTGCATCAGTCCCCGGTGAGTCACCATTCTTTTTGATGTTTGGGCAAGAGCCACAGTTGCCTGTTGATTTCCTTTTGGGCAGAGTGCAGGAACCTGTGGCCGGCAGCACCCATGACTGGATCGTGGAACATCAGACCAGGCTATGCCATGCATTTGAGGGTGCCACCAAACACTTGGAGGCCACAGCTGATCAACGTAAGAAGCACTATGACCAACATGTGCGACATGTCCACCTGCAGGAATGTCAGTTGGTATACCTTAGGAATGTTGGTGTTAAGGGCCGTCACAAGATCCAGGACATCTGGAGCTCTATAGTGTACAAGGTGGTGAAGGCCCCAGCAGTGGGAGGATCAGTGTACACTATTGCCCCTGTGGACAATCTTCAGCAGGTAAAGCATGTCCATCGTTCATTATTAAAAAGTAAACTGGATCAAGTGACTGTCTGCCCCTCTAGTGAGCCATCGCAAGAGATGGAACCCCCTTCGGTGGAGGACTCTTCACAGGATGGTGAATGGTTTGTGGTGGCCCAGGAACCAACTCCTGTGCCAGTGGACAGGCAACAACGTTTGCCGGCTCATGCCACCCCTCTGTTAACCCAGCCCAAGATGACTGTGCCCCCTTCGCATACAAGCCCACTGACTGATACTACTGATTCTCCAGGCACCAGCGATGCAGCCCGAGGAAGAACCACCCGTATTAATGCTGGGAGGCACCCAAATCTCCATCATCTACCCCAGGCAGCAGGGAGTAGAGCAATAGGGGCTACAAACTCTCAGGTATCTGTGCCTATATACTCTGCTATTTTTAGACCCTGGCAATAAGTGTCAATCGTCGGGACGACGATTTAAGAACCGGGGGTAGATTGTGGTGGGGAATGCTTCACTGGTAGGTTGAGTGGTTGTGAATGCAGCTCCACGCCCGACTCCTCCCTCAGCCAATCTCCTCATCAGGGCCAGGTTATCTAAGCCACCTGTGCAGTCCTTTTTTGCCTTCTCTCTTCCTCGGATGTATCTGGTAGTTGGTGCTGCAGTTCCTGAACTTCTAGCATGGAACCCCTAGTGTTTGCTGCCACTGTTGTGATGCTTATCAGCAGTATTTCCTGGTGTCAAGGTCCCCTGCTAGAGGTGGTTCACCTGCTGCTGTTTTGCCTTGGTTCCTTTTTGCTTTAGTTTATTTCATTACTAACTGGGTTTTCCCTTCTTTAGTTTGTTTTTTTGTTGTTGACCTATTTGATTTATTTTGTTATTTCCCTCAGCGGCCTGAGTGTCACCTTGTGGGAGGCTAGGCACTTGTGGCGAGGTCCCTTCACGTGTGTGTGTGTGTGCGTGCGCGCACACGTGAGTAGGAGCACCGGGACACGTGTGGAGAGTTCAGCAGTTTGCTGTGGGTTTGCTGCGCTGCACGGAAGGTGAGTATTGGTAGCACCCCTGGGCACTCCTCAGTTAGTCTGCCTTCCACAGTTGGCCTCAGACTAGCTTTCTTGTTTGGTTACCATTATTTGTTTAGGCTGGGCATTTTTTGGTATTTTAAAGTGGCTTTTTTTTAAATTTTCTCAATTGTATTAAAAGATTCTTTTTATAAATTATTTGTAATAAAGATTCAATGGCTTCATGTTGGTTTTAATCGGTTTTTTTGTTGATTTCCTTAGCAGATCCAGTTCCGGTCGGTCCTTGTTTTGATTAATTAAACAAAGTTATTTATATTTTTGAACCACGTCTCTGTCCTTCTTCAGTAGCGAATCTGTTCACCTGGCTAAACTCCAAATCCTTAATTCTGGTTTTAAAGAGATAGTATTTCCTGGGGTGCAATTCCCCAGGTGGCATTGTTGGCCCTTTTCTTCGTCTTAATCCCCCGCCACATAAAGAACAAATTGGCCTTGAAGTCTTGGATTTTAATTTATTGAATAATACTTTTAAGATTATGTGGCTTATAGAATTTTTAAGCAAACGGGTGAAAAGTTTCCAGTTGTACATATCAAGTTACGTCCACAGTTATGAGGATGAGGATCCTCACCCTCATAATTTGTACAACTTGAAACTTTTCACCCGTTTGCTGGTAGGTGCAGGTGAAAGTTTGTCGACAATTCTGTGCATGTCGTTGACATTTATCCATGGTAAATCTTGCAGCCATCGTGTAAAATATACAATTGTCAGTAGCACACGGCAACAAACAGGAAACTCGTATGACCGCTGCAGTAGAAACCGGAAGTCAGTGGACTACAGTTATGCAGAGTCGATTCTCTTGAAACGTGGTATGTATGTTCTATTTATATTGATGCTTATTTTGTCCTAAAAGTGTCAGGATGTCAGACATCAGAACTGCCACAGGGATCATACTTGCACACAAGTCCACCTCACACATGCCTCACTGGTCATCAGGTGCTTGGATCCGGTCAGTTGGCGCTTGCAGCCAATTTTTATTTTTTCTGACAGCATCTCTCATGAGAGTCATCTTTGTGGGTGTCCTGCTGTGCTTTACATGGCACTTCTGAGGTGTGGCATTATGTTCATTCATGATAAATAAGGTGGTGTGACACCACTGGTGATTATCAACATACGTATAAGGGTAATATGGAAACCCCATGCCTGCAAACGTTTCATAAATATAGCTTAGTTAGTTTGCAACTTTATACGAAGGAGGCTTACAGTTGTGACCATAAACGAGGGTTAACGTGTGTATTGTAAAAATACTCACTCTAAAGTAACTTGTCTGTAACCAGTATTAAATGACTAAAATCTCATGTTCCTATGGGCCAAAATCAGTGACCCTGAGAAGTGAAATCATGACATCACTACTTCTTTCCTGTCCATATATGTGTCCTTTTATTGAACAATTATAAAATCTTAATCCTGTTCTGTGAGTTTATTTGAATGAATACATCAGCTTGTGTTGAATACATGTTTGTTAGATGGCCCTGCACTTGTGAGTGTGTGTGTGTGTGTGTGTGTTTATGTGTGTGTGTTTAACGAGGTGGGGGCTATAGTAATCCATCCATGAAGCTGGTGTCCAGACGCTGGATGAGCACACGGATAAAAGACATCTCCTTGCGTGTGTTCTCGAAGATGACCCTGGGGTCATCAGACTGGCAGCGCAGACAGTTGGGAGCCATGACCATGGCGAGGTTGTTCACATCCATTTTAGTGATGGCCACGTTGGCAGGCTGGGCAAATACCTACAGAGACAAACAGAGTGTGGCTTACGTCAAGCACAACGACCATTTATAGCACACATGAAGAGTCTTCAGAACAACAAAAACCAGGTGGGCCTTAGACATGAAGAAGAGTCTTCAGAACAACCAAGCCCAGGTGGGCCTTAGACATGAAGAAGAGTCTTCAGAACAACAAAAACCAGGCGGGCCTTAGACATGAAGAAGGGTCTTCAG
Organism: Lampris incognitus; assembly: GCF_029633865.1. NCBI lineage: Eukaryota > Metazoa > Chordata > Actinopteri > Lampriformes > Lampridae > Lampris > Lampris incognitus. The sequence continues at coordinate 57,643,492 of NC_079213.1, forward strand.
AACAACAAAGATCAGGTGGACCTTAGACATGAATAAAGTTAATGTTAGAAGTGATGGGGCTTATATTTGTCTTCTCCCCTTCCTTTTCATACATACTTGGACTGGTTTTCATGAGAAATGACTGGAGGCGTGACTAAGCAGTGTTTATAAGAGGACGTCACTGTGTGATGCCGGCACATCCCCTGGAGTTAATTAATGGCGGCAGTTTGCATACATACACCTCAGGATACGCCATTTTGAACACGCTGTCCAGGACACTTCAAGTTCACACCTTTCCAGCTCAACACCATCAACCTAAACTGAACTAACCTACCAAGACGGAGTCCGCTGCTTATGGGAGCTGAGACCCATATGGCCGAGGCCTTGTTGGAGGGACCTGCTAGCCTGCTACCTCGGTAAGCTAGCCCACCTCCAGGCTATTTCTCTAGTCTTGGAAATCAGTCCTCTTTTCTTTTTCTTCCCTCGTTTTCATCTTTTCCACTCACTACAGGTTAGGACTTCTATTGCATGCTTAACCCTTAACCCCTACACCCGACTAGTCCGTAACACTACCTGTAAGAAGCGGATGAGGTAGCAGAGCACTAGTTTGTTGATGTGCGGCAGGCCAAGCACCACGTTGACAGCTGCCTCTGGGCTGTCGTAGTGGATGATACACTCCTCATAGAACTCATGGGGGATCAGCGGCTCCTCCAGCTCCCTGTACCACAGCTTCAACAGAGAGGCTGAAAATACAAACGAGGTCTAACTGACTAAAACAGCCAGAAATTAGACATTAGAGGGCAAGATACAGCAGATAGATGGCGCGAAAGAGTACAAACTGCACGATAAAAGCATTTCTTTATAATGGGAAGTTTCTTGTCCAATCTCCTGGTGTGGCCAGACACTATTCTCTCCCATCTAGGACATAGTGTGTTTCTAAAGGTACAGTGTGTACAATTTGGTAGGGATGTCCAAACGGGATTGAATAAATCATTCTGTGAACTAAGTCACTTGCCTAAAACAATTAATCCTCCTAAATGAGCATGCTGATCAGCTGCTAATGCTTCCTGTCGTAAAACTGGATCGATAGTTGGTGGCATAGTGACAACTAGCCAACTGCTGAGATGCCAGAACACACAAAGCCGGCAAGGTAAGCTAGTTCATTCTTTGAAATAATTTGGAATAACTGGCCAGCGTTACCCACATTTTCAAGCAAATGAATAAGATGGCGACACAGACACTTTCTGCGAGCCACGGAACAAATTAATTGGTTTACACCTCTGCCCCCACTCCCACTAAAGCATAAAACCCCCACTCCCACTAACATATAAAACCCCCACTCCCACTAAAGTATAAAACCCCCACTCCCACTAAAGCATAAACCCCCCACTCCCACTAACATATAAAACCCCCACTCCCACTAAAGTATAAAACATTGGGGGAAAAAACCAGTAGAAACGCCTCGGGAACACTAATATAACTGCTGTGATGGCAGTATACTGGTGAAGCCAGTAAGTTTAAAATACAGGGGTCATATTCCACCCGCAGAGGGCTGAAACCATGGCACAGCTCTATGATGACCTATTAAGTCCAAAAATCTAACATACTTTTTACTCGCATACTAATAGTGCAATGGAACATAGTACACATATATAGTAGTAAGTAGCATGGGATTTTGGTCACAAGGTCTGTAAGTGAAGAGGGCTTTTTTCCCCCATGCAGGTTTGTCCTTGTGGGCTACTGTAGAAACATGGCTATTCAACATGGCAGATTCCAATGGAGGGAACTGCTCCTATGCAGATACATGACATAAGAGCTCATTCTAAGCTCACAAAAACATTATGAATCTTCATATTAGGTTGCAACAATCATGACTAGACTCGCTAGCCAGTTGGCTAACGGGTCGGACCCTTTAGTCAACTGGTTAATGTACAAACCCCAATTCCAATGAAGTTGGGACGTTGTGTAAAATGTAAATAAAAACAGAAAACAATGATTTGCAAATTCTTTTCGACCTACACTACCGTTCAAAAGTTTGGGATCACCCAAACAATTTTGTGTTTTCCATGAAAAGTCACACTTATTCACCACCATATGTTGTGAAATGAATAGAAAATAGAGTCAAGACATTGACAAGGTTAGAAATAATGATTTGTATTTGAAATAAGATTTTTTTTACATCAAACTTTGCTTTCGTCAAAGAATCCTCCATTTGCAGCAATTACAGCATTGCAGACCTTTGGCATTCTAGCTGTTAATTTGTTGAGGTAATCTGGAGAAATTGCACCCCACGCTTCCAGAAGCAGCTCCCACAAGTTGGATTGGTTGGATGGGCACTTCTTTGAGCAGATTGAGTTTCTGGAGCATCACATTTGTGGGGTCAATTAAACGCTCAAAATGGCCAGAAAAAGAGAACTTTCATCTGAAACTCGACAGTCTATTCTTGTTCTTAGAAATGAAGGCTATTCCATGCGAGAAATTGCTAAGAAATTGAAGATTTCCTACACCGGTGTGTACTACTCCCTTCAGAGGGCAGCACAAACAGGCTCTAACCAGAGTAGAAAAAGAAGTGGGAGGCCGCGTTGCACAACTGAGCAAGAAGATAAGTACATTAGAGTCTCTAGTTTGAGAAACAGACGCCTCACAGGTCCCCAACTGGCATCTTCATTAAATAGTACCTGTTAGAGCCTGTTTGTGCTGTCCTCTGAAGGGAGTAGTACACACCGGTGTAGGAAATCTTCAATTTCTTAGCAATTTCTCGCATGGAATAGCCTTCATTTCTAAGAACAAGAATAGACTGTCGAGTTTCAGATGAAAGTTCTCTTTTTCTGGCCATTTTGAGCGTTTAATTGACCCCACAAATGTGATGCTCCAGAAACTCAATCTGCTCAAAGAAGTGCCCATCCAACCAATCCAACTTGTGGGAGCTGCTTCTGGAAGCGTGGGGTGCAATTTCTCCAGATTACCTCAACAAATTAACAGCTTAAATGCCAAAGGTCTGCAATGCTGTAATTGCTGCAAATGGAGGATTCTTTGACGAAAGCAAAGTTTGATGTAAAAAAAATCTTTTTTCAAATACAAATCATTATTTCTAACCTTGTCAATGTCTTGACTCTATTTTCTATTCATTTCACAACATATGGTGGTGAATAAGTGTGACTTTTCATGGAAAACACGAAATTGTTTGGGTGATCCCAAACTTTTGAACGGTAGTGTATATTCAATTGAATACACTACAAAGACAAGATGTTTAATGTTCAAACTGATAAACTTTGTTTTTTTTTTGCAAATATTCACTCATTTTGAATTTGATGCCTGCAACACGTTCCAACATTTATTGGAACGTGTTGCGCTATTTTGCGCGTCATAATGTGCCACACATTTTCAATGGCAGACAGGTCTGGACTGCAGGCAGGCCAGTCCAGTACCCGCACTCTTTTACTACGACACGTGCAGAATGTGGCTTGGCATTGTCTTGCTGAAATAAGCAGGGACGTCCCTGAAAAAGACGTCGCTTGGATGGCAGCATATGTTGCTCCAAAACCTGTATGTACCTTTCAGCATGAATGGTGCCTTCACAGATGTGCAAGTTACCCATGATGCCATGGGCACTAACACCCCCCCATACCATCACAGATGCTGGCTTTTGAACTTTGCGCTGATAAAAATCTGGATGGTCCTTTTCCTCTTTAGCCCGGAGGACACGACATCCATGATTTCCAAAAACAATTTGAAATGTGGACTCGTCAGAACACAGCACACTTTTCCACTTTGTGTCAGTCCATCCCAGATGAGCTCGGGCCCAGAGAAGCTGGCGGCGTTTCTGGGTGGTGTTGATATATGGCTTTGGCTTTGCATGGTAGAGTTTTAACTTGCACTTGTAGATGTAGCGATGAACTGTGTTAACTGACGATGGTTTTCCCAACTGTTCCTGAGCCCACCTGGTAATATCCTTTACAGAATGATGTCGGTTTTTAATGCAGTGCCGCCTGAGGGGTTGAAGGTCACAGGCATTCAATGTTGGTTTTGGGCCTTGCCGCTTACGTGCAGAGATTTCTCCGGATTCTCTGAATCTTGTGATGATATTATGGACTGTAGATGATGAAATCCCTAAATTCCTTGCAATTGTACGTTGAGAAACGTTGTTCTTAAACTGTTGGACTATTTGCTCACGCAGTTGTTCACAAAGTGGTGAACCTTGCCACATCCTTGCTTGTGAACGACTGAGCCTTTCGGGATGCTCCTTTTATACCCAATCATGATACTCACCCGTTTCCAATTAACCTGTTCACCTGTGGAATGTTCCAAACAGGTGTTTTTTGAGCATTCCTCAACTTTCTCAGTCTTTTGTTGCCCCTGTCCCAGCTTCTTTGGAACGAGTTGGAGGCATCAAATTCAAAATGAGTGAATATTTGCAAAAAACAATAAAGTTTATCAGTTTGAACATTAAATATCTTGTCTTTGTAGTGTATTCAATTGAATATAGGTCGAAAAGGATTAGCAAATCATTGTATTCTGTTTTTATTCACGTTTTACACAACGTCCCAACTTCATTGTAATTGGGGTTTGTAGTTGCCCGTGGTGCGGGAGACCCAGGTTCGCGTCCCGGCTGTGGCGGTTCCTGGCTGCCCCCTGAATTTGCTACATTGGTGTCAGAAGTGGGATGGTGAGACCGCGAAGCCATCGAAAGCTTGTGTGTCCAGAGGCGTGAGGAAGCTGGTATGCTGAAGCGCAGGGACGCGCTTCCCGAAGGAGGGGGGTAGTATAACGATCACGGATGACTAGACTCGCTAGCCTTTGGCTAACGGGTCAGACCCTTTAGTCGACTGGTTAATGTATTCGCCCATGGTGCGGGAGACCCGGGTTTGTGTCCTAGCTGCGGCAGTTCCCGGCTGCCCCCCGAATTCACTACAAGGCCATTAACGAGAAAAACATAGTTGTGAATAGTGTATTTCACAATTTTTACACACTGTGCCTTTAAGACCACACTAAAATGTTCAATTAACAAAAGAAAGACATGATTAAAAATTAACATTATAACTTATACTTTATATTTTATGTCTCTTAGGTCTAGTAATACTGAGTGAGGGTTAGCCCAGTGCAGAGAGGTTAGAGCCGAGGAGGGAAGAGGTACTAGAAGGGAGGGTGGATGAAATATACCTGGAATATGTGGGTCCTCTAGTCCTGTAGGGATTTTCCACTGGTCCACTTGCAGCTTGAGTGCATTGACTTCATCAATGTCACCTGGAACCCTGGGGGTCAAAGGTTATAATCCAGTTTACACGCCTTTCTTCTATCTCTCTTACTATAGATCTTAAAAAAAAAGAAGCAGGTTGCTATTTCCAAATTAAATAGTAACATAGTGTTTTCACGTTTTAAGAGACAGTACATCCTGAAACTAGGGTATGCTATTTTCTTGCATTGCATCAACCAAACTAAAGTTAGGAGTCAGCTGTGTTCCTTTCTATACTGAACTTTTATACTGAACAATGAGTGTACATTTAGAATATTTTTCACAAACATGAGGTACTGTAAACCATCATAAGATGTAGGACTAATTAATTTCCAGCTCCACATTTCTGCTTTCACCTTTTCTATGTAAGTCTCCTTATCACAATCCTCCCTCCCTCACCTGAAGATGCCCTCTGTTTGGTCTCCGTTGAGGCCCAGCACCTCCTCAGAGAGGCGCGTCTGCACCCACGGTAGCTGGCGTTCTGGGTAGCGCTCCTTCTGCAGTGTCATCACCTCCTCCAGAGACGAGCCAAACATGGAAGGGTTGAAGATGGCGTTCTTGGCATGCTTGATCTCTTCTAGGCATGGCTTCTTCAAGCCCTTCATGAAAAGAAATAGACAGAAAACTTGAAGGAGAAAACCAGAAAAAAAGTGAACAGGCTGCAAGAGTGGAGTAATTTATAGGAGTAAATTTGACTCAGTAGTTTGGAAGAGCACCTTTGAGACTTATAAATATGTAATATGATGGCTTTATACAAAGATATCACTGAAGAGGATGCCGTCATGGTCAGAGTGAGAAGTGAGGACACTGCGGACATTTCATCAGTATTTCTGCCTTAGAGGGACATTTAATCAATTTTCAACCTTATTCCATGTTTTGATTGTAGGGGTGGGATCACTACAATGTACACTATGTTTTTTCAATGTTTTTTTTTGGGGGGGGGGGTTCCCCCCTCTTTTCTCCCCAATTGTACTTGGCCAATCACCCCGCTCTCTGAGCCGTCCCGGTCGCTGCTTCATCCCCTCTGCCGATCCGGGGAGGGCTGCAGACTACCACATGCCTGCTCCAATACATGTGGAGTCACCAGCTGCTTCTTTTCACCTGACAGTGAGGAGTTTTGCCAGGGGGATGTAGCGCGTGGGAGGATCACTGTGTTGGAACTCTTAATAGATTCGTCCCCATCTAGTGTCAGTTTTGAGTACTGCAGCCTATTGACTTTTATTTGTATTTCCTGCCCTTTATGTTCACTTCCTGTTAAGTTCATTGAAGGAGAAGAATATCAGGAAATAGATTTATTTTCACTCGTACATAGCAGCAAGGTGGTCCAGTGTTGCAATCCTGCATCAATCTAATGCCATCCTGTTATTTATTTTCCTTTTTATGGAACCATCATTTCACACTTCTTCGTATTAAACCTGCCAAGTACACACCTGTCTGTTCCTTGGAGGTCTGGTGTGGATAAGAATTTAGCTGAGTGTTGAACTCAGTATAGGCTCATTGCAAGGACATTGAGGGAGAACAGTACAGTGAAATGATGTCCATTCGTTGAGGGATGTAAACTGCATGCCGGATTCTGATTTAAGCATCAACATTAAAGTCAGGTTAGTCATCCATTGGACATTTAACTCACCACCGTGCTCACTCACCCGTCACCATGGACCACGATAGACCTCACACTAAAGCAGGAGAGAATCATGCACACCAAACAAGGTCACATGAAGATCTAGACTAGAGAGTAGGTCTATCTCAGGCCACTCTTTAAAGTCATCACATCCATCACGCTCATCACGCTTCTCTGTCTCCTCAAGAGCAAGCATAGCTGCAGCTAAGGCATATACTGAAGCGCAAGCAGCCCACGCTAGAATAGCTTATGCTCAAAGACAGATTGACCTGAAAGTGGAGAAAGCTCGTCTTGAGGCAAGATTATACATACTACAACAAGAAAAAGAAGCTGATGCAGCACTCGTTAAAGCAGAGGTCTTGGGAGAGCCACTGTAGAATTAGAAGCTCAGGAACAGTTCAAAGAAATTGAGTTTGTTCCCCTTGAACCAACTTCACAACAGACAGTCAGTGAGTATGTGACTAAGCATTCAAGCCTCAAGTTCATTGAACACACACAGAAAGAGAAAGATGACTACACTTCAGGAGCACACGTCACACCTAAACCCAAACCAGTGAGAGGTATTCCACTGCCGCACGAGTCAAACCCTTTATACCCCAGGAGTAACTCACAGCAGTACGTCGCCCCACCACAAGGCAACAGATCAGACAGCAAGAGAATAGGTGTACAGCAATGCAGCTATCCTGCATACGAAGCACGTAACACCACAACAGAGCTTGCCAGGTTCCTTGCCAGAAGCCAGCTGGTGACTGGAGGGATGAACAAATATAATGATCGCCCAGAGAATTATCTCAGCTGGAAATCCACCTTCCTGGGCACCATCGAATGACTAACCCTTACACTAAATGAGGAAATTGATCTTATGATAAAGTGGCTGGGCCCTGAGTCCAGTGAGCAGGCTCATAGGATCAAAGCAGTGAATGTTTACCATCCCTCTGAAGGCCTGAAATGATTTGGTCAAGAATCGAAAAATGTTATGGTTCACCGGAGGCTATCGAGAGAGCCTTGTTCTCAAAGATTGAGAACTTTCCCAAGCTTTCAGGTAAAGACCATCACAAACAGCGTGAGCTCGGCAATGTACTTCTGGAATTGGAGTACGCTAAGCAAGATGGACACCTACCTGGATTGTCATACTTGGACACAGTGGGTGTGGTTCCCATTGTGGACAAGCTGCCCTTTCACCTCCAAGAGAAGTGGATGTCCACAGGGTCAACATATAAAGAACAATACAAAGTGTCTACCTTTTCAATTCTTCGCTGACTTTGTACAAAGAGAGGCCAAAGCCTGTAACGACCCCAGTTTCAGTACAACACTCCTCTCGTCATCCACTACAAAGGAGGAAGGTCAACTGCAGGAGACCACCGGTCTCTCTACACAAAACCAACATATCTACAGAAGCTACTACTGAAGTGGACAACACAGTCGAAGACATAAGTAAGCAGTGTCCCATCCACCACAAACTGCACCCCCTTCAAAAGTGCAGAGGCTTCAGGGTAATGCTTCTGGATGAGAGGAAGAAGTTCTTCAAGGACAACGCCATTTGCTTTCGTTGCTGTGCCTCGACCACCCATCAAGCGAAGGATTATGACGTGGTTGTAAAATGCACAGAGTGTAAAAGTGACAGACACTTAGCTGCTCTTCATCCAGGACCAGCACCCCCATTTCTAAAACCTTTCTCTCCATCCAAAGAGCATGGCGGGGAGCAGGAAGCTGCAACATGTCCTGATGTGACATCTCAATGCACAAAAGTCTGAGGAACTGGATTTAGTGACAAATCATGTTCTAAGATATGCCTTGTAAACATCTATCCCGAAGGTCCGCGGCAAGAGACCAAGAAGATCTACGCCATCTTGGACGACCAAAGCAATCTGTCCCTAGCCAAGACAGAGTTCTTCGAGATGTTCGCCATTCAAGGCATCACAACTCTGTATACATTAAAGACCAGTGCAGGAACAACAGAAACAGCAGGGAGAAGAGCATATGGCTATATCATTGTGTCTGTAGATGGCAAAACCAGTATTCCACTTCCTACACTGATTGAGTGCAACCAGGTACTAAATAACCACTCGGAAATCCCCACACCTGAAGCTGCACTTCACCACAGCCACCTGAGGTCTATCACAAACCAAATACCACCTGTTGACCCCGACGCGCAGATACTGCTCCTGCTGAGATGAGACATCTTTTTGGATCCACATGGTGCGCAGACAGTTAAATGGCCCACAGAAGCTAGACCTGGGATGGGTAATCGTAGGTGATGTGTGCCTCGGCTCTGCTCATAAGCCAAATGAAGTGAGCACTCGCAGACAGTTAAATGGCCCACAGAAGCTACACCTGGGATGGGTAATCGTAGGTGATGTGTGCCTCGGCTCTGCTCATAAGCCAAATGAAGTGAGCACTCTAAAAAAATGCGTCTCGGGAAATGGACGTCCAAGCTACCTTACGCCATGCGAGAGCCTGGTCAAAGTCAAGGAGAACTACGGCATCAAAAGCAAACAGGAAACTTCTATATGGCCTCGCGCATCAAGCACAACAGTGAAACCCACTGAAGAGAACATCGGTGAAAATGTCTTCTGCAGAACCGACAAGGACAACCAGTTCGCACCATCTACTGAAGACACAACCTTCCTGGAGATGATGGGGGGCAAGTTCTTCAAGGATGATACAAACAGCTGGGTTGCTCCGCTGCCATTTCATACTCCCAGACCGTCTTCTCCCAAATAATAGAGAGCAAGCCCTCAGCCGACTGATGTCACTCCGCCTTACCCTGAAGAGAAAACAGGAAATGAAACACCATTTTGTAGACTTCATGGAGAACATCTTCAGAAATGAACATGCTGAACCAGCTCCTCCACCAGAGACCGACAAAGAGTATTGGTATTTACCAAGCTTCGGTGTTTACCACCCCTGAAACCCGGGAAAATAAGGATTGCCTTTGACTCAAGTGCACAGTTCAAGGGCATAGCATTGATTGATGTGCTCTTACAAGGTCCAGAACACTCACCAGAAGCCTCACTTGAGGACTCTGTCATCACCACTCCGGTCAGCGAGAACGTAACTGCTCCTGAAGGAGTTCCTGAATGCTCTCCTACTGACAGGCCGCCAGACGTGACAGCAGAGCTTCCACCTGCGCTATGATGCTCTGTGAAGACAAGGCAGGCGCCTGCTCATCTGAAACTTTGTGTGATAGTAGTGAGACCCCTCAAGAAAGAGCAAAATTACGCTCTGGGGCTTGCTGGAAGGCTGGCAGTCTACCTACTTTCCTAGTTTCTAGTTTTTTGAGTTCACAGATTTGATATAAACTATCAAGCTTACCATTCAGTTTGACATCTTAAAGATGCTACGTGGGGAGTGTGATGGAACCAGATTTGTTTTTTTTATTGTATTTGCCAACCCCTGGTGGTTGTTCTGAGTAGTTACTTTTGTTAACTCCAGAAACAGGAAGTGGTCCACTTACTCTCAAGATCTTGCCAGCTAACTACAATACAACGCAAATCATTTCCTTCATAGCTTATATGTGGCATCATCTTTTCACACTTGTCCTGATTAAACTGCCAAATTCAACACATCCGTCTGTTCCTTGGAGCTTGATTAGTACACGTTCATGAGGACAAAACTTAGCGAGGACAGAACAGTGAAAAGATGTTCTGTCCCGTCAACAAACCTCAAAGACCTTCTCAAGACCTTCCTCAGAGGTTGTACTTCTCTTGTCTTCTGAAGATAAGGACTTGTAGTGGCATCTCTTAAGAGACGCCAGGCGGGGAGTGTGTTGGAACTCTTAATAGATTCGTCCCCATCTAGTGTCAGTTTTGAGTACTGCAGCCTATTGACTTTTATTTGTATTTCCTGTCTTTATGTTCACTTCCTGTTAGGTTCATAGATGAAGAAGAATATCAGGAAATAGATTTCTTCACTCGTACATAGCAGCAAGGTGATCCATTGTTGCAATCCTGCATCAATCTAATGCCATCCTTTTGTTTATTTTCCTTTTTATGGAACCATCATTTCACACTCTTCGTATTAAACCTGCCAAATACACACCTGTCTGTTCCTTGGAGGTCTGATGCGGATAAGAATTTAGCTGACTGTCGAACTCAGTATAGGCTCATTGCGAGGACATTGAGGGAGAACAGTACAGTGAAATGATTCTGATTTAAGCATCAACATTAAAGTCAGGTTAGTCAGCCACTGAACATTTAACTCACTACCGTGCTCACTCACCCGTCACCATGGACCACGATAGACCTTGAGGGAAAACAGTACAATCACGCCATTCCCCCCAGTTCCCCCTGAACAGGTGCGCCGACCGACCGGAGGAGGCGCTAATGCAGCGACCAGGACACATACCCACATCTGGCTTCCCACCCGCAGACACGGCCAGCTGTGTCTGTAGGGACGCCCGACCAAGGCGGAGGTAACACGGGGATTCGAACTGGCAATCCCAGTGGCGACGGAATACACCGCCACGCTACCTGGACGCCCCTCTGTTTTTTCAACATTATCTGTATCATTGTAGCCCGCTATAGCCATCAGGCTTACTTCCATGGGTGATGAAAGAACTACAAGGTGAATTAACTGCAGTGTTCATCATCCCAGGGAGTAGTGGGGCAACCTCCCTGTTTATTGTACTAATGGTGCACAGTTACTGTACTAGAAGCATTTCAGAACACAATAACTACCTATAATAATGACACAATAACAACACAGAGACCATTCTGGACGATTTTGTGGTTTTATAAAGTTTTGGCCGAGTGTAACAGTCAGCACTACGTGTATGATCCAAAATACAGCACAAAAAATCAGACACAGACAGACAGCCAGTCAGCAAGGACGAGGATCCAGAGCCACTGAGGGCCTACAGCAACTGCTTGTTGTAATATCCATAGGTCAGCATATAATGGTATGATCCAGGAATGGCCTAGTCCAGCACGACGCTAGGTGATGACGTCACTGACCTATTCTGGAGATTCAGGAAATGCACGAGACGGAAGGGTTGTGTATGCATGGCAGACCACAGTAAACACGGAACACCAAACGTTATTTAATGTGTGAACATTGCTTCATTCAAGACACTGTAGAGTGACCGTTAGGAGGCCACCCTTTTAAATATTACATGGTGTCAGAATCAACTCGCTAGTGCTCACATCGACCTGACGACGAGAGATGGAGGCTACCGGTGTTCCGATGCCACGGATGGATTGGGACTCGTCCAACCTTCCCGATGCGTGGAGAAAGTTTTGCCGGACCACTAAGTGCACAAAAGGAAGAGGAAAATGCAGCTACTTGCTGTTATGGATTGGAGAGAAGGGCAGAGACGTCTTCGATACATGGACTCTCACCGCAGACCAGAAAAAAAGGTATTGGAAACCTATTATGATGGATTTGAAGCCTATGTAATGTCCAAATCAAACCCCATCTTTGCACGTTATAAGTTCCACGAAAAGATGCAAGGCGAAGGTGAAAACTTCGACCAGTTTGTGACTGAATTAATACTGCTAGTGAAAGACTGTGATTATCCTAACAGTGACAAGATGGCCAGGGACAGAATTGTGTTCGCCACAAACTCAACAAGAGTGACAGAAAAGCTTCTCTGTGTAGGTCCAGAGCTAACACTGGAAAGGGCTATTGGCATAGCACGATTACACGAACTATCACAGCAGCAATTAAAAACAATGGATCCCCCCACAGCAGGCGTAATCAACCAGTCTGTAGATGCAGTTAGCAAGAAGCCGTTCAGAAGAGGACAGGCACGTCAGGACCGCAAAACTGTAAACAAAACTGATGCTAACAGTGCCATGCAAAACAAAGGATGTGGTGCGTGCGGAGGAGAGCACAGCCGCACGGAGGAATGTCCAGCAAAGGGACGCCAGTGTAACAAATGCAAAAAATTCAGTCAGTTTGCTAGGGTGTGTAGGGCACCACCACAGCACCGTCAAGCACAATACACTAAAGCAAAGAAAGTGCACGCTATTACAGAGTGCTGAACAGCAATCAGACGATGAACTGTACATTGACACTATAACTAAACAGCATGAAAACACAAATAAGGAACAGGCCTTTGCAGAATTGGAAATAGGCAAACGGAGGCACAAATTAAAGTTTAAAATAGACACAGGTGCTCAGGCCAACATAATACCAGCAAACACATTCCACCAACTGTTTGGAAATGTAGTGCTAGGCCCACCATCCAGGCTTTCAGGATATGGTGGGAACACACTCAGTGTGAAAGGTGCCTGTAAGTTAACCTGCAGGTACAAAAAGAAATCAGTAATGCTAGATTTTGACATAGTCTGTGCAGAAAGCGCTCCCCCCGTCCTAGGTATGAGAGCATGTCTAGACCTGAACATTGTCAAAATAGTACATATGGTCAATGCGCAGCCAGAGCCACAGATGAGCCTGATGGGTGAGTATGCGGATGTGTTTCAGGGCATTGGACTGTGTAGTCTTCGCCTGAAACCTGAAGTAACACCAGTGGAGTGCCCGCCTCGCCGCATCCCATACACTTTGCGCAGGCGACTCAAAGACGAGTTAGATGAAATGAAGAAAATGGGCATAATCCAAAAGGTCACTGAACAGACAGAATGGGTTAACACACTGGTGGTAGTGGAAAAGCCCAAAACAGGAAAGCTCAGGATTTGTTTAGATCCCCGCCCCCTAAACAAAGCCATTCAGAGACCCCACTATCCACTCCCTACTCTAGATGACATTACAGCAAGACTGGCAGGGGCACGGTACTTTAGCGTATTAGACGCCAGGTCTGGTTACTGGAACATAAAACTCAGCGAAGAGTCATCCATGCTAACCACATTTAACACTGTCTATGGTAGATACAGGTTCAAGAGACTCCCGTTCGGAATCATATCTGCACAAGATGAGTTCGAGACGGGTGGACAAGGCCTATGAAGGACTCCACAACTTCGCCGCCATTATCAATTACATCATTGTATACGGCCGCACCAAAGTGGAGCATGATGCCAGCCTGCGTGCAATGCTGCAGAGAACCAGAGAGAAAGGAATAAAATTGAACAAAGACAAGAGCATCATCTGTGTGCCCAAGGTGAGCTATTTTGGACACATGCTGACACGAGAGGGCGTCCGGCCTGACCCCAACAAAGTCAAAGCGATCAAAGACATGCCCCCACCGCAGAGCAAGGCGGAGCTAGACACAATATTGGGCATGATCACTTACCTGTCTAAGTTTGCCCCCAGACTCTCGGAGGCAACAGCCCCACTCCGACAACTGTTGAAAGAGAGCAGTGAGTTTGTATGGGATTCGAACCAGAATGCTGCATTCCAGCAAGTGAAAAGCCTCTTCACACAACAGCCCGGTCCCGTACTAGCCTACTTTGACCCCACTAAGGATGTGAAGCCGCAGGTGGATGCCTCCAAACATGGTTTAAGAGCAGTCCTGCTGCAGGATGAGAAACCAATTGCATATACATCAAAGGCACTGAATGAGACGGAAGTCACTATGCTCAGATCGAAAAGGAGCTGTATGCCGTAGTCTTTGGATGCAAACGATTCCCCCAATACCTGTATGGACATCAGGTGACCGTGGAGTCAGATCACAAGCCGCTTGAGTCGATCATGCAAAGCCCTTGGCATCTGCACCGCCGTAGCTCCAGCGCATGATACTACACTTGCAAAGATACAGCGTCAACATTGTTCACAAGCCTGGAAAGCAAATACCAGTCGCGGACACGCTGTCTATGAAGCCGGTTGAGTACAGTGACATCTCCCTGAGTGAAGGCATGGATTCCCAAATACACACAGTGATCAGCAGTGCTCCGGTGAGCAACCGGAAAATATCAGAAATCAGGTCTGCCACAGCCGAGGATGAGCAACTCTCAGCCTTGAGACAGGTTATCCAATCAGGGTGGCCTGAGACAGTCAAACAATATTCTGCTGTCGCTGAATATTGGAATCACAGGGATGAAATATCCGAGACAGATGGCATCCTGTTAAAAGGAGAAAAAATCACTGTGCCAAAATCACTCAGAGCAGACATGCTTGCGTGCATACACACAGGCCATCTCGGCATGGAGAAGTGAAAGCAGTAAGCAGAAGTTGCTACAGCTCACAGGATTTCAAGAGCTTTGCACATGCATGGGACTTTGAGGATGTCACAAGCAGCCCCCTGTACCCACAGAGCAACGGGTTGGCTGAGAATACAGTGCAAACAGCCAAAGCCCTCATGGACAAAGCACACACGCAGAGGTCAGACCCGTACCTCAGCTTATTGGAATACAGGAACACACCAGTGGATGGACTGAACTCCCCAGCACAGCTGTTAATGAGCAGAGCCTTACGCTCAGTCCTTCCAACCACTGCAAAACAGCTACAACCAGAACTCGCTTGTCGCAGCGCAGTCCATGGCAGGAGAGAACTGTGACAAAAACGACAAAAACAGTATTATGACAGAAATGCCAAAATGCTACCTGCACTGCCGACAGGAGCCACAGTCCCGAGTCCAACAGCCAACTGGAACATGGAAACCCGCTACAGTTGTCAGACCAGCTGAGACCCAAAGATCTTACAACATCATCACAGATGAAGGTTAAGCGCTTCGGCGCAATCGACGACACCTTCTACAGAGCAACGAATGTGACGCAGGTCAGGAAATTAACACACACGACCAACAGGTGGAGCCCCAGACCACTGAGTCTAAGACTGTACAGCAAAGTGTGTCAGATTCTCCAAGAGTGTCACCACAACACGTCACTACCAGGTCAGGAGGTGTGGTTAAGCCAAAAGTTATCTTTGACTTGTGACTGTTTGAAATCAACCTAAAAGAAAGCAAAAAGATTGATATTGTGTTGCAAAAAAAAAAATCGTTGAAAATGTGAGTTGATGTTGCACTGAAATATGTGTATTATTGTTCATGATGTTCCGGAATGTTAATTGAGCTACTCAGGGCCATTGAAGATTCATTTGCAGATTTATTTCATTGGTGCAATAATTGAAAATGTCTATTTTGTTATTGATAGATTTATGTTGACATTATAGCTTACTGCACTTGCATTCCACCTAGTATTTTTTTCTTTAAAAGAAGGGGGATGTAATATCCATAAGTCAGGATATAATGGTATGATCCAGTAATGGTCTAGTCCAGCATGATGCTAGGTGATGACGTCACTGACCTATTCTGGAGAGTCAGGAAATGCACCAGACGGAAGGGATTGTGTATGCATGGCAGACCACAGTAAACACAGAACACCAAACGTTATTTGATGTGTGGACATTGCTTCATTCGAGACACCGTAGAGTGACCGTTAGGAGGCAACCCTTTAATATTACACTGGTGTTGGATGGTCCAGCAATGCCAACAGAGTTAGGTGCTGTGCTGCAACAGGTTTCATGGTGGAACATTTTTGTTGAATTCTGTGGGGATGCCATCCCTGAGGGAACATAGCTGAGAAACTCACGCACATTGCATACTTGTACATGTAAGGTGATGTTTAACACGCTCTCTAGCAGGCAGTATCAATTTATCTGTCAAAATGAACATCACTGATACAGAAGACTAGATAGGAATTGAAAAAACCCTTAAGCTGTCAGTTTAACGGTCAGTTTATAGGCCCATGTGAAAAATAATGTGGCTGTGATTGTGTTAACAGATCAACATTGACAACATGCTTAAGTTTACAAAGAGAAGAATCAGAAATCAAGGCATTTTATTTTTGGAAGCTTTTGTTTTCTGGTCAGCCATTTCCAAAAATAAAAAGACTCGAAATCTTGCAATAAAATTGTATAAATTTGTGCAAATTGTTTCCCTGAAATCATGTTTGTTTTGTTTTTTGTTTTTTTCTTCAAATTTTGAATATCTCGACTCCGTTTCAGCCTCCGGTACGCCACCTCCTATTTTCCTTGCTTCCATTTCTTGAAGGGGATACCTCCTGTAAATACTCTAACATCATATAGGATATACAACTTTTTCATTACCTAATTAGCATTAGTTAAAATCTCAAAGTCCTTAGATTAAGGACTTAGGTCATGCTCTCTTCTACAGCCGTCAGGAAGTGTTAAACCTCAGAACGGATTACTCACTTCCCTCCACCATCACGGACAACTTCCCCATCCATATGATCCGCTCACCGGTCTCGCAGTGGAAACGCTGCCCCCTGTCGGCAATGTAAACAGAGAGGGGGAAACGAGGCGGGCTACATGCTAAGCTAAGTAGCACTCCCTTCAAAGTGTCCCTCCCCAGCATCTTCATGGCTAATGTCCGATTGTTGGCTAACAAAATGGACGAGATAAGACTCAGGCTGGCCTCTCAGAAAAGGCTGCAGAACTGCTGTCTGCTGATGTTTACGGAGACTTGGCTCAACAGCAACATAGCCGACTCGGCAGTCGAGCTAGCGGGCCGCACAGCCTTCCGTGCCGACAGGACAGCGGACTCCGGCAAGATCCGCGGAGGAGGTTTGAGTATTTATGTCAGTAACTCTTGGTGCAACAATATAAAGATCGTCGAAAGGCATTGCTCTGCTGATCTCGAGCTCCTTATGATTCAGTGCAGGCCTTTTTACCTGCCCAGGGAGCTAACAGCCATTACCATCGCCGCTGTATACATCCCCCACATGCTAATGCTAAGGTAGCACTTAAGCAGCTACAATGTGCCATCAGCAGACAACAGACCAAACACCCGGACAATGCCTTTATCATAGGTGGTGACTTTAATCAGGCTAACCTCAGGGCTGTATTGCCCAAATTCCATCAGCATGTCTCCTGCCCCACTAGCGGACAAAACACCCTGGACCATCTCTATACAAACAGTAAGGACTCATCCAAAGCTACTCCCTGCCCCCACCTGGGGCATTCTGACCACCTCTGCCTGTTCCTGGTCCCAGCCTACAAACCCCTAATAAAACGGGTCAAGTCAGCAGTAAAGACAATCACTGTTCGGCAAGAAGGAGCAGTCTCTGAACTCCAGGACTGTTTTGACAACACAGACTGGAGTATTTTTGCACATTCAGCTACCCATGGCTCCCATATAGACATTAATGAACAGACATCTGCCATACTAGCCTACATTAACTTTTGCACTGAGAGTGTCACAACAAAAAAAAATCAATCTACGCCTGTCCAAACCAGAAACCCTGGATGACCAGTGAGGTCCAGCAGCTGCTGAAAGTCCGGGATGCAGCGTTCAAGTCAGGTAACTGTGAGGCCTACAGCACAGCCAAATCCAACCTCAAAAAGGGCATCAGAACAGCCAAACATAAATATTCCCTACGAATAGAGGACCACTTTCACAATAACTCCGATCCCTGGCGAATGTGGCAAGGCATTCAGTCTATCACAGACTACAAAAGCTCCAATAGCGGTCCCAGTGTCCATGACGCCTCCCTGCCAGACAAGCTAAATCATTTCTATGCCCGCTTCGACAAGGACAATACTGACCCAGCCACAAAAATCCCAAGACACCCAGAAAAACAGGTGCTCACTCTATCGATCGCAGAGGTCAGAGAATCACTGTGCAGAGTGAACACACGGAAGGCTGCCGCACCGGATGGCATACCGGGTCGGGTCTCCGGGAATGTGCCGACCAGCAGGCTGAGGTCTTCACAACTATATTTAACCTCTCGCTGTCCCAATCCATAGTCCCGGCATGCTTTAAGACCACCTCTATCATTCCTGTCCCCAAGAGACCAACATCCACATGTCTGAATGACTACCGACCCATAGCACTTACCCCCATTGCCATGAAGTGCTTTTGAGAGACTGGTTCTGGCTCACATCAAAAACATCCCCCCCACATTCAACTCACAGCTTTTGGTCTTCATGTGTGTATATGTTATACTGTGTTTGGTCTTCATGTGTGTATATGTTATACTGTGTTTGGTCTTCATGTGTGTATATGTTATACTGTGTTTTGTCTTCATGTGTGTATATCTTATACTCTTATACTATAAGGGTTGTAATGGCGCAACAGAGGGAGCAGCAGTTTTGTCTGAAGCCTGGCACAAGAGGCAACTCTTAATCCGTGTGTTCACCAGGTCATCCACACCTGGTCACAAGTAGACTTCGCGGAGGCGTTGTTTGGTTCTCACAATGCCTTGGTGGCCTTTGTGAGCCAGCCCTACCAAGGTGTGACGCAGTGAGACAGGAACAGTGAGTCTTAAGCCTTGGAAAACGTAATCATCTTGAACAGTCAGTTCATTACGCAGAGGAAAGTATGGACATAGGACTGTACTTGCAGCAGCAGAGGAAGGAGGCCAACCAACCGTGATTTGTGAGCATAAAGCTCTCAGTTCAGGGCTGGAAGCAGAGGCAGCAGCGAACTCATCCGGAGAGACGGCAGACAGGCCAGCAGCAGAAGCAAAACGACAAACTCCGGTTCAGCTTCCACACACTCGTCAGTGGCAGCAGGCACTGTAGCAGTCGTAATCTTAATGTTAAACGTGCAACGGATTTTTTTCAGATGCTGTATGTTCATGCAAGTAGAGAATCTGAACTTCAGGCAAGTCAATTTCGTGCACAGAATGGATTCGCGAAGATCGACACACTCGTGCAAAATGTCCAGTCTTGTTGCATTGCTTATATTTAGCGAAGGCAGCAGGGCAGGATGGATCGTTTGCAAGATGTCAATCAGATCCACAACGGTATTAGGTCCAGTTGGATGTAGGACGAGAAGAAACAGCAGCAGCAGGGCGAGACAGAGCAGGACGGGAAGGAGCAGGACAAGAAGGAGCAGCCAGCGATGCAGACAGAGGCTTCGGCGGTTTGCGATGGCGGAGTGCAGTGCTATGTGCAGACAGCTTACACGGGTGTTGAGCGCCCACCAGCAATGAGTTTAGCTTGCTCAGCAAAGGCTCCCATCTATGTTGCAATTGTAATGGCTCTTTGCAACGTTAAGTCTGGTTCTAGGAGCAGTCTCTCTCGTACGCGATGGTTTAAAATGTTTTCCACCAACTGATCTCATAGCATTTCATCCGAGTTTACGAACTCACACGTAGATGCTAAGTCTCTTAATGCTGCAATTGGGAGCTTGAGCGCGCTTTCTGAAGGCATGACACTAAGCCACTATGTTCTGACGTGGAGTCAAATGTGCTTCTAAAGCTTCTACAACACCTTCCATGGTCCGACGAAAGAAGAGCACTACAAAAAACTGAAGTCAAACACCCAAGCTCAACTCCACTCCATGAAGGATGCTTGGTGGCAAAGTAAAGCCCTTGAGATCCAGGGCTACGCAGACTAGAACCAACTCTATGACTTTTTCTCTGATACCCGTGCCATCTACGGGCTCATCAAG
Source organism: Lampris incognitus (assembly GCF_029633865.1). Taxonomy (NCBI): domain Eukaryota; kingdom Metazoa; phylum Chordata; class Actinopteri; order Lampriformes; family Lampridae; genus Lampris; species Lampris incognitus. The sequence continues at coordinate 57,663,577 of NC_079213.1, forward strand.
ACCGCACCAACACCAATGAAAGCAGAGGACAACGTAACAATTCTGAGGGACGACGTAGCCATCAGTCAACAATAGAAACAGCACTTCCACAGCTCCTCTGCAAACCATCACGAGCGTCTCAGGACTGCCTGATGGCCTACCTACTCTGCCGCAAAAACCGTGGATGTCTGCACCTCCTTCCACCAAGGAGCTTCAAACAGCGATCGCTCAGATGCACAACAAAGCGGCTGGCCCCGATGGAATCCCTGCAGAGCTGTACAAGTATGGAGGACTACCTCTTCAGAAGCGACTGTACGAAATCATCCTGCAGATCTGGGAAAGCCGAACCGCCCCAGCTGATTTCAGAGATGCAGACATCATTGCCATTTTCAAATAAGGGGACCGAGGAGTATGCGGCAATTACAGAGGAATTTCCCTCCTCTCAACAGCTGGGAAAATCCTGTCGTGGATCATCCTGAATCGTCTCACCACCCTGGCCGAAGAAGTTCTCTCTGAATCCCAAAGCGGTTTTCGATCCCAGAGGGACCATTGATATGATCTTTGCGGCACGACAGCTTATGAAGAAAGCAAGAGAACAATAGAAGACAACGTTTTTCATCTTTTTCGACCTTGAGAAAGCATTTGATTCCCTTCCGAGAGCCACTTTGTGGGATGTGCTATCCAAATGTGGATGACCTGACCACTTCATCCAGATGATTCGCGCCCTCCATGATGACATGAAAGGCTGTGTCTGTTTCCATGGAACCCTTTCTGAGCCTTTCCCCATGGATTGTGGAGTAAAGCAAGGCTGTGTTCTAGCGCCTAAGTTATTTTCCTTATACCTGCTGCTCTCTTGCAGAACACAGATCGATCACTCAACGGTAAAGTCAACATCCGTTACCGCTTCGATGGCAGCCTGTTCAATCTCCAGCGCTTGAAGTCTAAGAACAAGATATCCACCAACGCCATCATTGAGCTTCAATATGCCAATGATAATGCTGCTCCTGCCATGACTCCAGAAGATCTTCAGATCACCAACTCCTTTGTTCAGGCCTATGAAACTTTTGGCTTTTCTATGAACATCAAGAAAACCAAAACGCTTGCTATTGTGCCTCAGGATAACCCAGGAGTTCCGCTTCAAATCACCATCCATGGCCAACCTATAGAACAAGTTCAATCCTTTCAGTACCTTGGAAGTATTCTCGAAGAAACATGCAGTCTAGAACTGGATATCACCAACGGACTGAAAGCTGCCCACACTGCCTTTGGCCGACTTTCTCACCGTGTTTTCTATGACTGTGATCTCAAGACATCAACCAAAATCATGGTTTACCGTGCAGTGGTTCTTTCAACCCTCCTGTACGGCTGTGAAGCCTGGACCCTCTACAAATACCAAATCCATAAACTGGAACGCTTCCACCAGCCAAAACTGAGAAGTATTCTGGGAATTTCCTGGCAAGAACGGGTCACCAACAATCAAGTTCTCGAAAGAGCCGATCTCCTTTCTATCGAGACGATAATTGAACATCACCAGCTGCGGTGGCTTGGCCACATCGAGAGGATGCCAAACGACAGAATCCCGAAACAAATTTTATACACCGAACTGACTGAAGGTCAAAGAAAAAGAGGAGCTCCCAAAAAACGCTACAAGGACTGTATCAAGGAACGCTGATCACCTTCAACATCGACCCTAAGAACTGGGAAAAGTAGCAGAAAATCGAAAGCACTGGAGAGCTGCCTGCCTGGCTGGTTCCATCAAGGCTGAAACAGACAAACGAACGCATGCAGAAGAACAGCACCGCCGCCGAAAAATCCGCCAAGAACAGAGAGCCGCAGCAATGGGTCCACCCCCTACTATCCCCTGTCCACACTGTTCCAGCCTCTTCTATTCTCACCTTGGACTATCAAGCCATCTTCGTTTTAAGCACACACCTTAATCTCTTGGAATGGATCCTCAGACACGAGAGATGCCAACGACGACGATTTCTACGCAGTCAACAGAATCCTAGACATTTATAGGAATTGTATTATTCCTGGCTGGACAAAGTGTGTGTTGCCTATGCAGGTTTTTCCTTGGGGGCTCGTATAGAAACATGGCAATACCAATCAATTGCCGAGCATGTCAATTCGCAGCACAACAGTTCTTTACAAGTCAATTGATCTGACTTCGTAGCTTTCAGTTCTGTTGCAATACGTAAAGAAATATTAAAAATTTAGAGACCACTTTGTGTCAAAACGTCAGTCATGGCTTTGACTTTTTATATGTCCCTGCAGACATGTCTACTCCCCCCAGAAGCACAAGTAATTTCAGATAAGAAGCGGAAAAAAAAACGAAAGCAAGTATGTAACGACTGAATACCGGGTCTCTGATACTTCTCGGGAAAACAGCCCCCCCCCCACCCCCATGAAAAGTGCCTGCCACACACCTGCTTCCAATCCTGAAGACACATACACAAACAGGAGACAGAAATTACGGCAGAGGACGTGGCCAAGATAAGAGAGACAATCCACTCTGTGCATAACTGTAGTCCACTGACTTCCGGTTTCTACTGCAGCGGTCAACCAGTTTCCTGTTTGTTGGCATGTGCTATTGACAATGGCATATTTTTTGCGATGTCTGCAAGATTTACCATGGATAAATGTCAACCACATGCACACAACTGTCGACAAACTTTCACCTGCACCTACCAGCAAACAGGTGAAAAGTTTCAAGTTGTACATATCAAGTTACGTCCACAATTATCTTACAAGCATCGCGAAAAATGTGCCATTGTCAACAGCATATGCCAGCAAACAGGAAACTGGTATGACCTCTGCAGTAGAAACTGGAAGTCAGTGGACTACAGTTATGCACAGCCACAGAGCCGATTAGGGAGACTGGGATGAAGAGCATGAGTCCTGGGGGGGGGCGTGGGGGCAGCTGACGACTTCATCATTCAAAACTGGCTTGGATTAACATGATTTCCACTTCCGGTGCTGGAAGATGGCAGCGCGAATTCACGTTTGCAGCGGTCTCACCCAGTACCGGTGTGGGAAGATGGCGGCATGAATTCAGCCAGTACCATTCATGCAGTGTTTTTGTCCACTTGTGTGTCTAAGTTTTGTCTTTGTTTGATGGCTGGGAGATCTGGCGCTGGATCAGCTGGGAGAGCTTGGTCTCCTGCATCCTGTGGGCCCAGGGGCCATGGCTCTGCCTGGAGCTGCGCCCGAGGAGGTAACACCAAAGGCAGTCTGACAGGACCTGGAAGCAGGGCAGACTAAGCTAACTGCTAGCCCACGCAGACCGGTAGTTCTGATAACACTGAGGGCAGTCTGGCGGCAGCCGCACCTGGTGTTGACTTTGGTGTTTTTGGTGTCATCATGTCGAGTGCAGGGAGGTGTGTCGAGGGTGTCTGGCTGGGAGAGCTGACGTTGGATCGGTTGAGGGAGCCTGGTCTGCTGTCTCCGGTGGGCCGCGCCTGGTGTTGACTGTGGTGTTTTTGGTGTCATCATGTCGAGTGCAGGGAGGTGTGTCGAGGGTGTCTGGCTGGGAGAGCTGGCGTTGGATCGGTTGAGGGAGCCTGGTCTGCTGTCTCCGGTGGGCCCAAGGACTACGGCCCCTGCCAGGAGCTGCATCCGAAGAGGAAACACCGAGGGCGGTCTGACAGGATGTGGAAGCGGGGAAAGCTAAGCTAACTGCTAGCCTATGCAGACCGGCAGTTCCGACAGTCATCCTGGCTGGTGTTCGTTCCCTTGGACAGTTATTTTTTGTTTAGTTTGGATATATGTGTTAGTGTTAGCAGAGTTGGATTACACAGCGATTCTGGCATACATACTGACCCAGTGCTAGACCAAAAATAACCTCGGAGGAATAAGACACATTGGGGCATCAGTCTTGTTTCGACTGGCACAATCTAAATCTTGGAGAAGAAGAAAAAACTATTTGCACATGTGCATGTTGACAATACAAAAAGAGTCATTCCCACAACTGAGAGCATACGTCTATATACTATGTCAACACCCCCACTTGTTCTCACATTGCTACCTCCTTAAACAAAGAAAGGAACATCATAAGGCTCTCTACCTTGCATCATGTATATTTTTACATACATGGCTCGTGTCCAAACATAAACTTTACAAACATAATCAACTTGGACCTTGTTGCAGGTTTCGTCATCACATCTGCTACCGTTTCCTCTGTTGGACAATATTCCAAGCTGATCTTTCCATCACTCACAGTTCACCTTACAAAATAATACTTTGCCAACATGCTTACACCTCTGACTGCCTACAGGATTTGTCACTAATGCTATTGTACTCTGGTTATCCTCAAAAACCTTAGGTGGTGTGCACAGACGCCCGTCACTGCCTTCTAGGAGTTGTACTAGGTACATACACTCTTGTGTAGTTGCAGCTAAAGCCATGTACTCTGCTTCACAAGTACAGAGGGCAATGGTTGACTGCTTTTTGGTTTTCCATGAAATCAAAGGTCCAGTCTCATGTAGACCTACACAGTAACCGGTTTTACTACATCTGTCAGTTACCTCAGCTGTCCAGTCTGCATCACTGTATGCTTGGAGATCAAGCTTCTCAAAGTCACATTTCCTGTACCTGAACTGTACCTTTCAGACATCTTAGTACAAGTTTTACAGTAGTCCACTGCTCTTCAGTTGACTCAGTAAAGTACAATGACAGCTTACTTATAATAAAACTCAGATCGAGTCTTGTACATGTAGTCCGATACATTAGGCTGCTCACTGCCTCTGTATTTTCTGATGTCACTCATTGTTTCTGCATATTCAGTGTAGTTCAGTTTTTGTTCACAAGGCGTCGCTCTAGGTTTACAATCTTGCATGTTAAACCTTTAAAGTATTTTCTGATTTTCAGAGAGATATGCTTAGTCATCTGTTGCCCTGTGATGGCCTGGCAGCCTGTCCAGGGTCCCGGCTGCCGCCCAATGACTGCTGGGATAGGCTCCAGCATCCCGAGACCCTGAGAGCAGGATAAGCGGTTCGGATAATGGATGGGTGGATTACACATCCATCACTTTGCTCAAAGTCAATGGCAAGAAAATGTCTTTAATTTTGAATCTTGCTGTGAGCATCTCCTTCACAGCATTCAGTGGATTTTCATCACTGGCGGCAATAATTAAACCATCAACTCATATTAGTATGATCATTTTCTAGGTTTATGTTTCCCTTGTATAAACACAATGATCAGCAGGGTTTTGCACGAAGTTATTTTCACTCAGATACTCACGTAGCATCTTCTTCCAGTTTCTGCCGGATCATTTCAACCCATATAGTGACTTTTCTAGCTTATACACCAACTTCTCATATGTGCTAGTTTCAGATTCAGATTCAGACAACTTTATTTATCCCAGAAGGGCAATTCAGTTCCACAATCTACCCAGACCATACACGAACACACAGACAAGTGGCAATCATCAGTATGTCAGAGACAATAGACAGATCAGTACATGGGCAAGAGATCCACACTGTCACCCTCGTGTGGCCTTGCATGCAGACTCACTCGAGGACCAGGCGAAGGATAAAAACTCACATCAGTTAAAACAATAGAATAAATAAATAAATAAAGCATTCTAAGATGCTTTGCACGTTATATTCCACAACTACAGCCAGTGAACGTACAGGCCCACAACCCATGCGGAAAAAAAAGAAGAAAAAAAAAGCAATGTACAGTGCATCCGGAAAGTATTCACACCCCTTCACTTTCTCCACATTTTGTTACGTTACAGCCTTATTCCAAAATGGATTAAATTCCTTTTTTTCCTCATCAATCTACACACAATACCCCATAATGACAAAGTGAAAAAGGTTTTGTAGAAATTTTTACAAATTTATTAAAAATAAAAAACTGAAATATTGCATGTACATAAGTATTCACACCCTTTGCTATGACACCTGTCTATATAAGGTCCCACTGTTGACAGTGCATGTCAGAGCAGAAACCAAGCCATGAAGTCAAAGGAATTGTTTGTGGACCTCCGAGACAGGATTGTATCGTGGCACAGATCTGGGGAAGGGTACAAAAAAAATTCTAGAGCTTTGAAAGTCCCGAAGAGCACAGTGGTCTCCATCATTTGTAAATGGAAGAAGTTTGGATCCACCAGGACTCTTCCTAGAGCTGGCTGCCCAGCCAAACTGAGCAATCCGGGAAGAAGGGCCTTGGTCAGGGAGGTGACCAAAAACCCGATGGTCACTCTGACAGAGCTCCAGCGTTCCTCTGTGGAGATGGGAGAACCTTCCAGAAGGACAACCATCTCTGCAGCACTCCACCAATCAGGCCTTTATGGTAGAGTGGCCAGACGGAAGCCTCTGCTCAGTAAAAGGCACATGACAGCCCGCTTGGAGTTTGCCAGAAAGCACCCAAAGGACTCTCAGACCATGAGAAACAAGATTCTCTGGTCTGATGAAACCAAGATTGAACTCTTTGGCCTGAATGCCAAACGTCACGTCTGGAGGAAACCAGGCACCTCTCATCACCTTGCTAATACCATCCCTACAGTGAAGCATGGTGGTGGCAGCATCATGCTGTGGGGATGTTCTTCAGCGGCAGGAACTGGGAGACTAGTCAGGATTGAGGGAAAGATGAATGGAGCAAAGTACAGAGAGATCCTTGATGAAAACCTGCTCCAGAGCGCTCAGGACCTCAGACTGGGGCAAAGGTTTACCTTTCAACACGACAACGACCCTAAGCACACAGCCAAGACAATGAAGGAGTGGCTTCGGGACGAATGTCCTTGAGTGGCCCAGCCAGAGCCCAGACTTGAACCCCATTGAACATCTCTGGAAAGACCTGAAAATAGCTATGCAGCGACGCTCCCCATCTAACAGAGCTCGAGAGGATCTGCAGAGAAGAATGGGAGAAATACCCCAAATATAGGTGTGCCAAGCTTGTAGCTTCGTACCCAAGAAGACTTGAGGCTGTAATCGCTGCCAAGAGTGCCTCAACCAAGTACTGAGTAAAGGGTGTGAATACTTATGTACATGCAATATTTCAGTTTTTTATTTTTAATAAATTTGCAAAAATTTCTACAAAACCTTTTTTGCTTTGTCATTATGGGGTATTGTATGTAGATTGATGAGGGAATAAAAAAGGAACTTAATCCATTTTGGAATAAGGCTGTAACATAACAAAATGTGGGGAAATTGAAGAGGTGTGAATACTTTCCGGATGCACTGTATAAACCAACTATTGTGGTTTAAAACAATACAAACAATTTACTTAAAATGACTATTCTCAGCATTTAACAGCCTGATAGCAGAAGGAATGAAGGCCCTAGAATATCGATTCATTTTCCTAGGGGGCGTTTTATAGCACCCCCTAGGATTTCACCTCATATCCTTCTGGCTGGTCAATGTAAATCTCTCAGTCTATTGGTGCATGTAGGTAGGCAGTTTTAAGGTTTTCCTGTGCTGCTTTTTGCATCAACACGGATACTGCTCAGGTTAGCAGTAGGAGAAAATTTCTCTTCAAAATCCACACGCACTTCCTGACTGTTTCCTTTGGCTACATATCTTGCTTTGTACTTGTCAGATCTATCAACACTGTGCTTAATTGCATACACCCACCTGCTCCCCACTGCTTCTTACCCTCGTGCAGGTTGGTTAGGGCAAATGTGTCACTCTCTCTCAGCTATTGCATCTCTTCATCCACCTCATTAACCCATTCTTTTCAGTTAGGTGAGGTATAGCTTCCCTTAATGTTAGGGGTACATTGCATATTAGTCTGTAACAATAATCTGTTAGTCAGTACCTGATCATCACTCTCTCTGTTGACTCTTCAAGTCAGGTCAGCCTTTGCTGCTACCATTATGACAGTAGATGGTACTATCTGCATCTGTTTCTACTGCCTTGTAGATTTGACTCTTTAGACAAAGGCTAGGGGAAGGTAACTCCGAATTCAAATCCAAGAAGGCACTGGCAGCAGGGTGCTCAATGGTGTTTGCGGCAGAAGAGCCCAATAGGATCATGAGCCCTATCGGACCAATGGCATAAACATCAGATGGCATGCAGAGGAACTACTCTGTTGGTCAATGGATGGCATCACTTGACAAGTAAGCTGTCACCGTGGGGCAAGATCTTTATCTACTGAGCCCGTTGCACTACGGTGTACCACTTAGGAATGGGTTCTGAGGTCCAGAGAGACTGTTCGGCGGGGGCACGGCACCGACTGTCTTAACTACTGTGCAAGGTGTGATGTGAGGAGAGCCTGATGGGAAAAGTACTTGCGAGGAAGAGCGTTTACAAAGTCCTTTGGCGACAGAATGAACATGATGGTAGCAGGCTTAAGGAGCTGGAAGCTACTAACGGGACCTCTGCACATAGGCGACTCAAATGTGATGGTCAAAACTCTGTTGAATCCTGGGCAACAACAGGGCTGAGGCAGCTCTGTGAGTGTCCGCACAGCCCTTTTCAGGGAAAGCACTGCCCGCCCCATAAGGGGAAGCCCCTAGAAAAGGTGGGGTAAAAAAAATACCTGGCTGGTTAGCCGCAGCCAGCAGGTCTTCACTTCAGCGGTCGAAAATACAAGAAAGTGAAACTGACTGTTGCTACATGGAATGTTCGGACCATGTTGGACAACCCCACCAGACCTGAGAGAAGAACTGTATTGATTGCTAAGGCGCTAGAGGGATACTGCATTGACACTGATGCTCTCCAAGAAACAAGGATTGAAGGCCAAGGAAAAATAAAAGAGAGCAACTACACCTTCTTCTGGATTGGAAAGGCCGATGGAAGGAGAGATGCTGGAGTGGCCTTTGCCATTACCAACAGAATTGCGTCCAGATTGCCCACTCTACCATTATGAATCTCTGAGAGGATTATGAATCTCCGAGTCCCTGTGGGGGGAGAACGCTTCTTATCACTCATCAATGTGTATGCTCCAACCATGGCGTATCCAGATGAAGACAAGGAATCTTTCTACCAGAAATTGGCAGAAGTAGCAGACAGTGTACCAAGCACAGACAAGCTTCTCATTTTAGGAACTTCAATGGAAGGATAGGCAAGGACCATTTAATCTATGAGGGTGTCATTGGAAAGTTTGGCAAGGGCAATGAAAATACCAATGAGGACCTTATGTTGAATTTCTGTGCTGAGCGTGACCTGTGTATCACAAACACCTTCTTCTCTCAGCCCGAAAAGAACTACTTCACCTAGATGCATCCAAAATCAAAGTGTAGCCCAGTGGATAAAGTGAGCTATGAGCATTTAATGAATAAGTTAAAACAGAATACGTTAAATAAATAAATAAGATTACAGTACATTCAATAAATAAGCTACAGTTAATCTCATGGTTATGTAAACGTTTATTTACAATGGTTATAAGTTATGATATGTACAACTTAAAAGCTCTAACGTGAGTTCATTCATGAGCCTGGTTTATTTGATGTGTACAATATACAGTACGTGTTGCTAGCTTGGTTGTTAGGCTTACAGCCTAACGTGATGTTAAATGTCATTCATTCTTTTCTTTTCTTTCATTGGTACGTCTGTAATATTTAGCCAACCAAAATGTATGCTGAGATAGAGGGGCGGGACTTAGTACTACGACGTTAGGTCGAGTGAGGTAAAGAATCAGAACGCTTGAGGACACCGCTGAGGAAAGCTGCTATTCTGTATTTTGAGCTGTTTGTACATAACGTCGGGATCAACAGAGCGTTATCCGTGGGATGTATGTGCTAACTGGATGTACAAGAGGATTTGGACATAGCCGAAGGTGAGAGACCAAGGACCAGGAAAGCTCTCCGTTGGACGACTGCGGAGACCGTTTCCTTCCCCTGGTGTGCCTGTGACTGTCTGGTGATTTCTTCACACCCTCACTCATTCTCCTGCTCTCGCAGCAGAGCGCTTGACCCAACCCCCCCCCCATCTCTGCCTCTCTCCGCCTCTCTTCGCCGCTCTTCAGCTCTCTTCGGCCCCCTCTTCCCCACTCCGTTTCCACGGATACACGAGTACTGAAATTAAGCACGTGCTATTTTGTTTACGCTTGTGTCCAGAAACAAGCGAAGCGGCCAATTACAGTTTTAAGGCCTCACCGCTCACAAGCAACGTCAGGCCTGCAACGGTAACGTTACACTCTAACGTTACACTTGGACTGCGCTACTTTGTGTGAGAGTGTGTGTGTGTGAGTGTGGGCCCACAGTTTATTTTGGTTTTATTGGTATATGTACAATTTGTCTTTACATTGATTGAGTTGACAACAGAGTTTTATTGGAAATATTAATTATTATTGAATAGAATTGGAACAGGCTTTGAGCGATTTGTCTATACATATTGTGACATTGTCTATTATTATTATTATTATTATTGACTGTTGACAATTGCAAACTACAAATATTTTACATTAACATCTGGTTAATAAATACCTACCTTTTGGTATATTTGAATTTAAAGCAAATGTGTTGCGTCATAGACATTTAGAATAGACAATTCATAGTGGTATTAAAATATAAATACATTTAAAGGTTTAAAAGGAAGTCATATACAAACTATTTCCACACAGTTAATGGAGGCACTGCCAATAGTTATAATCTAAGTTAAGAATTAAGAAACACTTGGTAACAATTTAAACAGTGTATTACTTCAGGTAATAGCGCCACTTATTTAAAGCAGAACCCAGGCCCCACCTACATAGCAGGGGTTACAAAAGCATTTCCATTTGTTAGACTACGTTGTGTCTCGCAGGGCAATCTTGACAGAAGCGGAATGAGTTGATCAGTTGAGCGGAATGCTCAACTGATCACTACCTGGTCCGGACACAGTTGCGAATGAAACCAAAGACGAAGTCACAAAAACACCCTGTGAAGCACCCAAGAAACTGGATACCAACAAGCTAGCAAGCACAGAACATCAAATGAGACTAGCTGCAGCAATCGCATCTGCTCTTCAAGATGAAGAAAGGGATGCACCAGGCGCAAGTAACGTTGAAGAATGCTGGAGAGAAATGAAAGAGACCATCTATAATTCAGCAAAATAGGTGCTTGGTCATCCAAAAAGAAAATTGCCTGACTGGTTCCAGGATCAAGATATAGCGATCCAAGAACTGCCACAGGAAAAGCAAATGCTTCACAATGCCCATCTGAAAGAGCACTCTGAGAGGAGTCAATCGGCCTTCAAGACAATTAAGGCCAAAGTTCAGAAGCAGATTAGGGTGATGAAAGACAACTGGTGACGCAAGAAAGCAGAAGAGCTGCCGTCCTTAACAGATCGAAATGATATGCACGGACTCTCCTCTGCGCTGAGAGCCCAAGAAGCAATACGATAGCACCAGTAAAAACGGCAGATGGAAGTAAGCTGTGTACTGACCTGAAAGAGATCACAGAAAGATGGAAAGAGCACTTCTGCACCCTCTTGAATCAAGACGGATCAGCAGATCCAAATGCATGCCAGTGCCTTATAAGAAGGCCAATAAGAGAAGACCTCTGTGAGCCAATCACAATGGCTGAAGTAGAGAAAGCACTTAAGACACCAGAAGTGGGAAGGCACCAGAACAAGATGGCATCCCATCAGACATCCTGAAGCATGGCGGCTCAATACTTAAGTCAGAGCTACTAAAGCTCTATAATGCCTGCTGGCAGAACCTATGCCTTCCTCAAGACTTCAAAGATGCTTTGATTGTGACCATCTACAAGAAGAAGGGTGAACATAGCAATTGTGGAAACCAACGTGGGATCTCACTTATGCCGACTGCTGGAAAGGTCCTGGCTAAGATCATACTGAACCGGATACAGATCCTTTCAGAAGAAGTGTTGCCTGAAAGCAAATGTGGTTTCAGATCTGGTAGATCCACCACAGACACGATCTTCACCCTGAGACAACGCCAAGAGAGAGCGACCGAACAGCATCAGCCATTTTACATTGTTATTGTGGCCTTTTCAAAAGCGTTTGACACTGTTGATAGAGAGACACTATGGAAAGTGCTAGAGACTTATGGCTGCCCCCAGAAACTGATCAGCATCATCAGACTTTTCCACGATGATAAGATAGGGAAAGTATCAATTGGGGGAGATGTCAGCGATGCTTTCAACATCAAGCATGGAGTGAAGCAGCGATGTGTGCTTGCACCCTATTCAAGTTATATCTCGCTGCAGGCCCAGAAACAATGTCAGCCAACATGAGAGGTGGCTTGTACTTCAGGACCCAAACAGATGGAAACCTCTACAATCTTGCGAGACTCAAGGCATCTACCAAAACAACAGAACTCTGTGTTAGATAGCTTCTCTATGCAGATGACTCAGCTCTGGTTGCCAATGATCCTGGAGAAATGCAAGAAATAGTAGACCGCTTCTCTTTAGCGGCTACCCTCTTTGGACTGAAGATCAACGTCTCCAAAACAGAGCTTCTGCACCAGCCTCCCCCTCAGAAAAGCCCAGAAGAAGGTCAGCCCAGTATTTTGGTTGATGGAGCAACTCTGAAGACCACTGAGTGCTTTACCTATCTGGGGAGTGCTGGGATAGATACAAACGCCTCTGACTTAGAAGTGGACAGAAGAAACCAAGTGGCCACAAAAGCCTTTGATGCCTCCACAAACGACTTTGGTCCCACCATGACATCAGGCGACAACAAAGTTCAAGTTCTACAACACAGCTGTTCTCCCGTCTCTACTATACTCCACTGGATGCACGACCCTGTATCGCAAGCACATCAAGAAGCTCACCAGCATATAGCTTAGTCATCTGCGAAAGCTGCTGTGAATCAGATGGGCAGACAAGGTGCCCGACATAGAAGTATTGAGACATGCTGGTACTGTCAGTGTTGAAGCCCTAATAACAGCCTCCCAGCTCAGATGGGGTGGCCATGTGAGAAGAATGCCAAACAACCGCCTACCAAAAGAGGTTTTCTACAGGGAGCTGTGCCAGGGAAAAAGGAAGCAGGGAGGCCAGAAGCTACACTTCAAAGATGTGCTGAAGATGTGCGGCATAGATGACTTGAGCTGGGAGACAGTGGCCCTGGACAGACAGAGATGGCGCTCAACAGTAAGGCAAAAGAGAACAGCTATTGAACAAAAGAGAAAAGACGCCTGTGATAAGGCCCACCATGCAAGGCACAACAGACCAACTGAAACAACATTAGTCTGTGACAAATGTGGACGATATTGTCGTTCCAATGTGGGCCTGATGGCCCACAGGCATGCTTGCAGAGCTTAAACTGCATCACAGTCATCATCGTTTCGATGGACTGTCGAAGAAGGATCATCACTCTCATTGCCAGATACATATTCTCTTAAATAACCTGGCTTCTTCCTCACTCTAGGGATACCGCTTATGCTTATGGTTGGTGTCACCTGTCTGTGCTTGGCTGTTCACCTCAGGTATAGTTGCTGGCACCTGGTCCTGAGTATGTCCTGGACTCACACAAGTACTTTGTCTGGTGTTGTTAGCCCTGTTCTGCACCTCAAAGTCATCATCTGCAGGTGTCATGTCTGTCTGTGCCTGCTGCTCCACATTTGTTTTGGTCACAAACTTGAGCAATCTGTGCTTTTGAACTTTCCCAACGTCAGGAGAGTAAACCAAGGGGGGTGGGCTATTTTTGTCGTACCCAACAAATATTCCAAATATTCCCACCGTGAGTCCAAATATTCCCACCGTGAGTCCAAATATTCACACCTTGAGTTTAGTTTTCTTTTATCCTGTTTATAAGCACAACACACTGACCCAAACTTTTGCATCCTGGAAAGGTTAGGCCGCCTTCCTGTTAGCATGACGGTGTGAATATTTGTTCACACTCAAGGTATGAACAAATATTCACACCTTGAGTCCAGTTTTTTTTATCCTGTTTATAAGTGCAACACACTGACCCAAACTTTTGCATCCCTGAAAGGTTAGGCCGTCTTCCTGTCAGCATGACGTACAGTGTCTGTTTTGTGCAATTGTTAAAGCATCTGTTCCTCACTACAGCTGCTGTCTGCACTGCATAGGTCCATAACCCTTTTGGCAGCTTGCTCTCTATTAGCATACACCTAGCCATGTCAAAGAGTTTCAGTTTCAGTTTTGTGTGGCTGTACCATTCTGGTGTGGTGAGTATGGCGCTGAGGTCTCATGTCTAATCCCATTTTTGCTGTGTAGTGTCTGGTAATTGTTTCCCATAAACTCTGCACCATTGTCAGATCTGATACATTTGAGTCTCCCGTATGGGGCTGTGTCAGCGAGAAACTTCTCTGTTGCTTGCACTATGTCACGCGTATTCTTCAGAAAGTACACAAACACTGCACTGGAATAATCGTCTGTGAATGGTACCGCAAACCTATACCCGTCTCTGGACTCCGGGTCTATTGGTCCCGTTATGTCTGTGTGTACCAACTCTAGAGCTGCTTTGGCTCTCACATCAGGGTCCCTGTTCTTGGTTTGGATAAAATTTCCCTGAGTGCACACTTCACAATGTGGGGCAGGTTTCTCTGTTTTACCTTTGAAAGTCATACCATCAACAACACCCTGTTATTTCTGAACATCGTCATAATTACAGTGCCCTAGGATCTCATGCAATTTTTGTAGGTCATAGCACCCTTTACAGTTATCATCACATTCATCACTTACTGTTTGTAAGTAGTAAATTCCGTTATACACATGACTGTGGAATTTTGTACCATCTGTGTATTAGGATGTCTCTCCCTTGTTTGAAGATTATGGTCGCTCCGCTGGCAGTAGCTGCGTTCACAGAAAAGATGTCCTGTGGGTATGAGGGGATGTACAACGCTTTTCTCAGCGTCGTGTTATGTGTTGTTGTCCTCTGCTGTCAATCAAGCAAACCTCCACGTCTCCTTTGCACTCCGTGACTCCGGTGCACCTTGTGCCATCTCCATGCAGTGTGTCTAGGCCTGGAAATTGTCATCAAAGCTTTTGAATTTTGCTATATCTGTGACAATATGCGAAGTTGCTCCTGAGTCCACCACCAGACCTTTATCGATGATAGTGCACCCTGGCTGGATCGTCACGTCTCTGTCACTCACCCGGAATGCATACTCCTTACTGCTCAGCTCCTCGGAGACTTTTCTCATGTCGTCCCGCCGCTGTTTCCGTCTGCAGGTTGCATCCCGATGTGTGGTGCTTTTACAGTGGTGACACCATTGCTTGCGTTGGCATGCTCTGGCTTTTTGTCATTTTAGGCCACATTTGAAGCACACAATATCGGCGCTATTCATGGGTTTCATGTAATTTGAGTGGTGCGTCACACCGCCATCTTGAGGACCAACGGATGCCAAGATGTCTTCGATCTGTTGTGCTGTGGGTTGTGACCTCAAAAAGTCACAAACAAATGGATTACAATTTTACAGAATCCCTAAAAACCATGATCCTCGGAATAAATGGATCGCAGCGATCAAAAGGGACCACTGGATTCCCACAGAACACTCCAGTGAGCACTTTGTTTCGGGTAAGTATCTGACGTTAGCTAGCTAACGTTAGCTAGCTGGCTACCGCGTTAGCATCATAGCCTTGTAACAAGACAGTCTTGTTGCAAGGCTAGCTAGCTTCATAGATGTGTCCTGTGCACTGATGCTAATATGACATTTATCAACAGACTGTCACTTACCCTTCCTGTAAAGACGAACAGCCTTTTCGTTTTTACATGATTCATTTTGACGTCCTTTACCCATCCTGCGGTGAAGTAGCGGTAGGCTTCAGTGCTTTTGAAGGCTTTCAGGGCTTCACCTGAGTATGGCGAGGGATTGTGGATGAGGTATACGTAAACGTCGTGAAACGTAAAATTAGGAAGATCTATAGCAGACTGAAGTGGGGTTAATTGGTCTTTGGATAGAAGATAAGGATCCAATTCTAAAAACTCGATTTTTTTGCAGATAACGCTGCTTCTCCTCCGTGGTTAAGTGAGCGATTCTGGACAGTCTTTCAAACTTCCCGGGGACCGCGGTCCTCAAGATGGCGGTCATAGCAACAAAACCACGTGACTGAAACCCATGAATTAGCTCCCCAGTCATTTGCACTTGCCAAAGCATGTCTCTCACTCAGCTGCACCTGCGCCTTCATGATGTCATCATCTGATGCTGCTGTGCGCATTTTCTGTGTCCTCATAGTTCTGTAGTTTAGTTTTGAAGTCAGCAAAAGATATTTCCACTTCACTTTGTGTGACATGAATAGCGAACGGCTTGAATGACTCTGGCAGCCCCTTCAGTACCATTGTTACTAACAGCGCATCACTTAATGTCTCATCAGCGTTTCTCAATGCTGTAATGGCTGTCTCTGCCGGTATAATATATTTCGTCACACTCTTACTGCTTGACTTTTGAAGTGAGGTCAGTTCTGTATACAGGCTAATTATACGTGGCTTACCTTTGCCTGGTGGAGGTTCCCCAATATCTTCTCTGAAGGAACTCTGGGGAACGTGACAGGCAATGTCTGGTTCAGCTGTGCTGTTGCGGTTGAGGACTTTCTGGAAGTGCTCCTTCCATCGGGTGTTAGTTAACTCGTTGTCCTTCAGCAGCTCCTGCCTGTCCTTTGAGTGCAGGGGGTTTAAGCGGCGGTTGCTTGGACCATAGACGGCCTTGGGAACGTTGAAAAAGCCTCTGGTGTCACCCGAGTCTGCCAGTCGCTGGATTTCCAGAGCCTTTTTTGTCCATCAAGAGTTCTTCAGCTCCCTCACCTGTCTCTGGACGGCCGCATTGGGTCTGGAGTGAGCCAGTCTTTTAGCATTGCAGGTTACATCATTTTGCCAGGCATGAAAGGCTTTCATTTTCTTGGAGATGAGCTGTTCTATCTCTGTGTTATTTGCATCAAACAAGGTCTGGTGTTTTCTGGACTTGTACTCAAGAGTGGTTTTGCAGGTGTCAAGGATGGTGGATTTGAGCAGGCTCCAGTGCTTCTCAATGTCGTCAGGATATTCCTGTTGGAGGGTTTCCCCAAGAGAGGCCCGAAGTCGCTACTTGGTGGCAGTTTCATTCAGACATTCAAGGTTCAGTCTTGGCCGGATCTGCTTCTTTTGAACCCTCCTCTTCCTCTTGAGTTTGATGGATATCGTGGAGTGGACGATGTGATGATCTGTCCAGGAGTCATCTGCATCGACCATGTCCTTTGTGATGTTAATGTCATGACGGTCCAAGGAGATGACACTGTTTGGAATGGGGGTGTCTCCAAAATGCTTAAATTTTTTTTTCTGGCAAAACAGTGTTAGTGATGGTGAGGTCGTACTGAGCACATTTACTAAGAAGTAGAAGTCCATCGGAGTTGATGTTCTTGATAACTTCCTTTCCTATAGTGCCCTTCCAGAGGTCTTCATCCCAGCCGACCCTGGCATTGAAGTCTCCTAGGAGAATAATCTTATCCTCCTAGGGGATTCTTGACAGTGTCTCATCTAAGCAGGTGTAGAAGTTCTCTCTTACTTCCTCTTCGGAGTCTAAAGTAGGGGCATAGGCACTCACAACTGTTGCCATCTGGTTGTTGGAAAGCACCAGTCGGATGGTCATGAGAAGCTTGCTGATCCTCAAAGGAAGTTCAGACAGGTGGCTGATGATCTGGTTGCTGATGGCAAATCCAACACCATGGATCCTGGGCTCATCAGCAGCGTTTCCTTTACAGAAGAAAATGTAGCCACTCTTCTTCTTCAGTTGTCCTTCGTCTGCTCACCGGGTTTCAGAAAGGGCAGCTATGTCAATCTGGCATCTCTTCAGTTCTCCTGTAATGATCAAGGTTCTCCTGTCCGGTCTGTCACTGGTTGCACTATCCATCAGTGTGTCCACATTCCAGGCTCAAAAGTTCAGTTTCTATGTTTCTGACCGCATGTGGTGATCCCTCTGGATGTGGTAATCCAGTCTCGAGGTTTGAGGCAGGCTATTTTTAGGGCACCTATACTAGCCCCTTCTTCCAGGTAGGGTGAGCAGTGGATCCTAAAGAGGGCTGCTCAGTCATGGGTGCAGCTACCGAAGGGCTCTTTCTACCTCGTTCCAAGAGCCCAGCGACTGAATCTAGCACCCACCGCCTGATGTGCCGGCTCATGAGTAGGAGCTACCAGATCTCACAATCCTGCCCCCGTAACCACTTGCCAGTTGCCACAGGACTTAATCTGGGATGTTAGGGTGGATTCCCTTTATGGAGGATGCCTGTGTATGACTTTGTTTAATGTGGGGAGAGTGGTGCACAGACAACCACCACATGGTTCTTGACAGATCTGAGTCAGGATCCAGTGGCATGGAGTCCAAGACGACTGAGGACTCATTTCTGCTGCAGCCTTAATCCGGGTTCCCAGACGTTTTGTGATGCTTCCCTAAAGTCAGCCATCATCCTCCACCTGTTCCACCATTGAGGTCTTGGTTGGATTGCTCTTTGTCAGGGATCTCCCCCTTGACCTCACCACCATGAGTGACCCTACAAGGAGCATAGCTCCAGATGGCATTGCTCTTGGGTTCTCAGGACCATGCAAGCTTCTCCACCACAACAAAGTAACAATCCATGGAGAAGAAGAGATATTCCATAGTAAATAATATTGAAAAAGAATGTCCAAAATGTTGGGCCTTTCCAGTCAGTGTCCAAAGAAAGTAACAGTTACTCATCAACTCCTCTTGAGAAAATTACAAGAAAATTACAGACCTGGAAAATAAAGTGTTACCAAAATGTCAATATCCTTTCGTAACAGATATAACGGATATAAAATTCCCTAGATTGCGCTTGACATGTTCCTGTAGCCAGAAGTGCTACACAAATATAAAGTTTAAAAAAAATGTTGTAATGAAACATTAAATTTGCTAAATGTGGTTGGCCTCAGCAACAAAAAGGGAACAGCTTGACTATTTGATTTATTATCAATTGTGGCTCAGTTGTCGTGAGTGACACAGCACAATGTGTCACATTGCTGGGCTGGCACTAGTACTAGCTTTTATGGAAGACAGGATATCGCCATCCATTCCCTCAGGACACACACTATATGACAATAACAACTCTTTGTACACAATACCCAAGAAAATGTGTGCTTCTTAAAAAAGAAAGTGAACTGTTGGCCTAGATATAGAACAACTGCTTATCTTAGTAGAAAGAGAAAAATATAGACACACAGAGAAAGCTCACTTTCATATACATGTTGGAAAGTGTAAAAAAATAAACAACAGTCACCATACCTTCTTAGCCCCAGTCAAAGCAGCCTTTGTTAGTTTACGGAAGCAGTATTTGGCATAGCTGCTAATGGCCACTCCTGACAGAAAAAAACACAAACATGAATAAAATTAGAAAATTACTTTTTACACAAGCTTGTATTCTACAAAATGTCTGATGGTCTTGGTGATAGAGGTCTTTTGTTGAAATACATAATCAGCAATTAGGTATTATGGATTTAACCTTCTATTAAAATGGATTACATCTTCTTACAGATCCTCCCATCTGTAGCTTGAACCTCCCATTTGAGTATATGACGAGGGTAAACTTTGGGGCAAGATCTGTTTGTTTATCGCTGGTTGGCTGAGTGGTGGCTTTGACTAATTCACTAATTTATCCCAGGCTCGTAACTGTTACTGATAGATAGAAATCTGGTTAATACCACAAGACCTTCCTCTGGATTTCAAATGAAGCCTCAACACCTCAACATCTTATATCCTCCCTCCCCAAGAGGACCTAAGAGCAGACCACAGCAACTTCCCAGAAAAAGACTCAGTCATCTGCACAACAGCAGATATCCAACAGCTAGTCTCAAGCGTAAAGAGCTGGACAGCACTGGGACCAGACATGATCCACACCTACTGGCTGAAGAAGCTAACGGCACTCCATGAATGCCTGGCAGGGCACATAAAACCACTGCTATCATCAGGGTCTCACCCAGACTGGCTAACACAGGGCAGGACAATACTGATCATGAAGAATCCCCACAAGGGTACAACACCTTTAAACTACTGGCCAACAACCTGCCTCTCCACAACATGAAAGCACCTCATAGTGGCTAAGTTGAATAGGCACATGAGCAAAACTCAGAAGGGCATTGGGAACAACTACAACTACTGTTAGCCGGTCTGGGTGAGAACTTGATGTTAGCAGCTGGTTCATTTGTGCTGCCAGGCATCATGGAGTGCTGTTAGTTTCTTCAGCCAGTAGGTGTCGATCATGTCCAGCCCTGGTGCTATCCAGCTCTTTATGCTTGAGACTTGCTGTTGGATGTCTGTTATGATGATAACGGGTCTTGTTCTGGAAGGTTGCTGTGGTCTGCTCTTAGGTCCACCAGCCACTGGGCATTGGTGTTGTCTGATGCCAGGCACGGTGGAGTGTGCCTGTAATCCAAGTCACCGGGAGGCTGAGGCTGGTGGATCAATTGAGCTCAGGGGCTCTGGGCTGCAGCGGACTGTTCCGATTGGGTGTCCGCACTAAGTTCGGTACCAATATGGTGCTCCAGGGGGAGCCCGGGACCACCAGGTCATCTAAAGAGGGGTGCAATGGAGCAAGTCAAATGCACTTATTGTAAGTCGCTTTGGATAAAAGTGTCGGCTAAATGACTATAATGTAATGTAATGCCTCCTTTTCCCATATATCTTTCTAGTATTGCTCAGTCTTAGCTCTGGATGGGTCTGCCCTTGTGTTGTTGTTCCCCTGCAGCTGGGAGTACACTCTGGATGGTTCTTTGGAGAACAGGCTATTTATTCTCTTGGCTTCTGCTTCTCTGGTGTATCTCTTCAGCCTAGCAGCCAGAGTTGTGAGTCTTTGTTTTGCAGTCTTCGGGGCCTCACTTATGGATAAACTTGCTGTACTTATTTTTCAGCCAGGACTTGTCTTTGATCACTCCCTTCTGCACTTCTGTTAGCCGGATAACGTCTCTCCAGACTTCCTTGATCTTGGCCTCCAGCCTTCTCGTCCATGGAGAGTAGTCTCTGCAGCTTGTGCTCTTAAACTTGGATTACTCTTGCAGTGTCATATACAACCTCACTGGTTTCTGTGATGCTGGTAGTGAAGATAGTGAGCAGAGCTACGTTAACATCTATTAGCATGGGATTCTGTCAGTGAGTCATGGGAACTGGGTGCGGTCGACTGTGTTTAGTCTGGCCATGATTCTCATCTTCAGCTCTGTGGATTCAGCGGTCGTGGTTGGTAGGGTTATGTCATTTGATTCTTTAAACCTGTGCTCCTACCCCAGGGGCAGCCCTTCGTCGCTATGCTGCTCTCTCTTAACAAGGTCTGCATCAGGTATTGGAGAACCAGGGCAATCTGATGACAAGCAGACTACTGGAACAAGAAATTCACGGACACAGACCAAGAAGATGGAAGTGATGGAATGCTACTAGAACAGCAGATCCAAAGAGAGGGGTTACATGCAATTTATGTGGGAGCCATGGATGGGTAGGAGACCAACATTCACACTGACCAAGAAGCAACTGGTTGCTCAATCATCAATAGAAGTAATTATCACAGTTGGAGATTGAGAGGCTCCGACAGAAGGACCATGTGACTGAATATGCTGTTGGGTAGGAGACCAACAGCCACACTGACCACGAAGCAGCTGGTATGTCAATGCTCAAACATCACTAGAATGAAGTTTGTTAATCCGGGCAATGACCAAGTGTGGCAGTTGATATTGTCATGTTTGGATCTGAGCTTGTGTATAGCATTAGGAGTCTAACTGTGTGTTTCAACTGAACACAAAGCGAAATCTCGCTTAGCTTTGCTTTCCTCATGTGGGTTTTGATTGCTTGCCTGAAAAATGAACAAGCTAATTTCATGCCACATCACAGCAAGCATTTCTGACTACACCAACACTGCTAGCAACTTTGCTAGACCCAACGGAAGACAACCAAGTCACAGTGATGGGAATTCTGGCTTTTTTTAATGAGCTCAGCTCAGCAATAAGAGCCAAATGATGTATGATACAGACTCAGTGTGCACTGCGCAGCTGACACACGCACACACACACACACACACACACACACACAACACCTGCCCCCTCCCCCCAAGGCCTGTTAACGTTAGTCTGAATTTACCTTTTAATCACAGCACAGGCTGGCCAGTGGTGTCTGAGCTGTGCAAGTTGAGATTTCAAGTAACTTTCAGCTCCAAACCGGTTTTTAACTAATACACAACATGTAAACACTGATGTGTTGATTCTGATTAACTAATACACAACATGTAAACACTGATGTGTTGATTCTGATTAACTAATACACGACATGTAAACACTGATGTGTTGATTCTGATTAACTAATACACAACATGTGAACACTGATGTGTTGATTCTGATTAACTAATACACAACATGTAAACACTGATGTGTTGATTCTGATTAACTAATACACAACATGTAAACACTGATGTGTTGATTCTGATTAACTAATACACAACATGTAAACACTGATGTGTTGATTCTGATTAACTAATACACAACATGTAAACGCTGATGTGTTGATTCTGGTTAACTAATACACAACATGTAAACGCTGATGTGTTGATTCTGGTTAACTAATACACAACATGTAAACACCGATGTGTTGAGTCTGAATAACTAATACACAACATGTAAACATTGATGTGTTGATTCTGATTAACTAATACACAACATGTAAACACTGATGTCTTGATTCTGATAAACTAATACACAACATGTAAACACTGATGTGTTGATTCTGATTAACTAATACACAACATGTAAACACTGATGTGTTGATTCTGATTAACTAATACACAACATGTAAACACTGATGTGTTGATTCTGATTAACTAATACACAACATGTAAACACTGATGTGTTGATTCTGATTAACTAATACACAACACGTAAACACTGATGTGTTGAGTCTGATTAACTAATACACATGTAAACGCTGATGTGTTGATTCTGATTAACTAATACACAACATGTAAACACCGATGCGTTGATTCTGATTAACTAGTACACGGCATGTAAACACCGGTGTGTTGATTCTGATTAACTAATACACAACATGTAAACACTGAAGTGTTGAGTCTGATTAACTAATACACAACATGTACACACTGATGTGTTGATTCCAATTAATACACAACATGTGAACACTGATGTGTTGATTCTGATTAATACACATGTAAACCCTGATGTGTTGATTCTGATTAACTAATACACAACATGTAAACACTGATGTGTTGATTCTGATTAACTAATACACAACATGTACACACTGATGTGTTGATTCTGATTAATACACAACATGTAAACACTGATGTGTTGAGTCTGAATAACTAATACACAACATGTAAACACCGATGTGTTGATTCTGATTAACTAATACACAACATGTAAACGCTGATGTGTTGATTCTGATTAACTAATACACAACACGTAAACACTGATGTGTTGAGTCTGATTAACTAATACACAACATGTAAACACCGATGTGTTGATTCTGATTAACTAATACACAACATGTAAACACTGATGTGTTGATTCTGATTAACTAATACACAACACGTAAACACTGTTGTGTTGAGTCTGATTAACTAATACACAACATGTAAACACTGATGTGTTGATTCTGATTAACTAATACACAACATGTAAACACTGATGTGTTGATTCTGATTAATACACAACATGTGAACACTGATGTGTTGATTCTGATTAACTAATACACAACATGTAAACACTGATGTGTTGATTCTGATTAACTAATACACAACATGTAAACACTGATGTGTTGATTCTGATTAACTAATACACAACACATAAACACTGATGTGTTGAGTCTGATTAACTAATAAACAACATGTAAACACTGATGTGTTGATTCTGATTAACTAATACACAACATGTAAACACTGATGTGTTGATTCTGATTAACTAATACACAACATGTACACACTGATGTGTTGATTCTGATTAATACACAACATGTAAACACTGATGTGTTGATTCTGATTAACTAATACACAACATGTAAACACTGATGTGTTGATTCTGATTAACTAATACACAACATGTAAACACTGAAGTGTTGAGTCTGATTAACTAATACACAACATGTACACACTGATGTGTTGATTCCAATTAATACACAACATGTGAACACTGATGTGTTGATTCTGATTAATACACATGTAAACCCTGATGTGTTGATTCTGATTAACTAATACACAACACGAAAAAAACTGATGTGTTGAGTCTGAATAACTAATACACAACATGTGAACACTGATGTGTTGATTCTGATTAACTAATACACAACATGTAAACACTGATGTGTTCATTCTGATTAACTAATACACAACATGTAAACACTGATGTGTTGATTCTGATTAACTAATACACAACATGTAAACACTGATGTGTTGATTCTGATTAACTAATACACAACATGTAAACAATGATGTCTTGATTCTGATTAACTAGTACACAACATGTAAACACTGATGTGTTGAGTCTGATTAACTAATACACAACATGTAAACACTGATGTGTTGAGTCTGATTAACTAATACACAACATGTAAACACTGATGTGTTGATTCTGATTAATACACAACATGTGAACACTGATGTGTTGATTCTGATTAACTAATACACAACATGTAAACACTGATGTGTTGAGTCTGAATAACTAATACACAACATGTAAACACTGATGTGTTGATTCTGATTAACTAATACACAACATGTAAACACTGATGTGTTGATTCTGATTAACTAATACACAACACGTAAACACTGATGTGTTGAGTCTGATTAACTAATACACAACATGTAAACCCTGATGTGTTGATTCTGATTAACTAATACACAACATGTAAACACTGATGTGTTGATTCTGATTAACTAATACACAACATGTACACACTGATGTGTTGATTCTGATTAATACACAACATGTAAACACTGATGTGTTGAGTCTGAATAACTAATACACAACATGTAAACACCGATGTGTTGAGTCTGAATAACTAATACACAACATGTAAACGCTGATGTGTTGATTCTGATTAACTAATACACAACACGTAAACACTGATGTGTTGAGTCTGATTAACTAATACACAACATGTAAACACCGATGTGTTGATTCTGATTAACTAATACACAACATGTAAACACTGATGTGTTGATTCTGATTAACTAATACACAACATGTAAACACTGATGTGTTGATTCCAATTAATACACAAAATGTGAACACTGATGTGTTGATTCTGATTAATACACATGTAAACCCTGATGTGTTGATTCTGATTAACTAATACACAACATGTAAACACTGATGTGTTGATTCTGATTAACTAATACACAACATGTACACACTGATGTGTTGATTCTGATTAACTAATACACAACTTGTACACACTGATGTGCTGATTCTGATTAACTAATACAAAACATGTAAACACTCGTGTTGATTCTGATTAACTAATACAAAACGTGTAAACACTGATGTCTTGATTCTGATTAACTAATACACAACATGTAAACACTGATGTGTTGATTCTGATTAACTAATACACAACATGTAAACACTGATGTGTTGATTCTGATTAACTAATACACAACACGTAAACACTGATGTGTTGAGTCTGATTAAATAATACACAACATGTAAACACTGATGTGTTGATTCTGATTAACTAATACACAACATGTAAACACTGATGTGTTGATTCTGATTAATACACGTGAACACTGATGTGTTGATTCTGATTAACTAATACACAACATGTAAACACTGATGTGTTGATTCTGATTAACTAATACACAACATGTAAACACTGATGTGTTGATTCTGATTAACTAATACACAACATGTAAACAATGATGTCTTGATTCTGATTAACTAGTACACAACATGTAAACACTGATGTGTTGAGTCTGATTAACTAATACACAACATGTAAACACTGATGTGTTGAGTCTGATTAACTAATACACAACATGTAAACACCGATGTGTTGATTCTGATTAACTAGTACACGGCATGTAAACACCGATGTGTTGATTCTGATTAACTAATACACAACATGTAAACACTGATGTGTTGATTCTGATTAACTAATACACAACATGTAAACACTGATGTGTTGATTCTGATTAACTAATACACAACATGTAAACAATGATGTCTTGATTCTGATTAACTAGTACACAACATGTAAACACTGGTGTGTTGAGTCTGATTAACTAATACACAACATGTAAACACTGATGTGTTGAGTCTGATTAACTAATACACAACATGTAAACACCGATGTGTTGATTCTGATTAACTAGTACACAACATGTAAACACTGATGTGTTGATTCTGATTAATACACATGTAAACCCTGATGTGTTGATTCTGATTAACTAATACACAACATGTACACACTGATGTGTTGATTCTGATTAACTAATACACAACTTGTACACACTGATGTGTTGATTCTGATTAACTAATACAAAACATGTAAACACTGATGTGTTGATTCTGATTAACTAATACAAAACATGTAAACACTGATGTGTTGATGGTTTAGATTGTTTGCCTTCTCTGGTTTCTAGTTTGCTTTTAATGCCTAACAATAATTATGCTCTTTATTTGTAGAGCCAATATGCCCAAATGGAACTATTCGGCCCACAAGATCCCTGTCACATGACTACATAAATAAATGAATACATCGTGGAGGATATAAGAAAGGAGACGAGACCACTTCTCCTTTTGACCACACAGCCGTTGGGTCGTTTATTTCCTCCTACCAACTCAAAGTGAAAAGTTAAATCTTAAAACCTCAGCCTCGTGTCTACCCACAATACCCCTTGCTTACCCCCGCCCACTGTCTTAAAGGGACCGGCTCGCACGGTGAATATCAAATCTCTAAGTAGGTCACTACACACGCCCCCCCCCCAGAATTCACCATGACAAAAAGAAAAAAAACATCGTGGTGGGGGATGAATAATGCGGCCAAAACAGCTCCACTTGACGGGTGTAGGGGCAAGGAGCCGTCCACGCCGAGGGGGCTGGGCCAGTTGAACCGGCCTATCCAAGTCCAGGTGGGCCGGCTTTACACCGACATCCACCACAAAGTTCTTCGCCCCCGCTGCCAGGACACGGAAGGGGCTATTGCAGGGGGGCCACAGTGGGGTACGGTGGGCATTGTGCCGGATGAAGACGTACCCGGCCAACTGCAGGTCCTTGGGGATGTAAGACTGAGGGAGGCCGTGCCGCGAAGTTGGGACTGGAGTGAAAACGCCAGCGCCGTCCTGGAACATAGCCCGTCTGGGAGAAATTCCCCAGTGACCCGCAGTAGCTGGCCATAAAGCATCTCGGCCTACGAGGACTGGAGGTCTTCCTTAGGGGCGAGCCGCAGGCCAAGCATGACCCATGGGAGCTGGTCAACCCAGTCGCTGTCTGTGAGGCTGGCCTGAAGAGCGGCCTTCATAGAACGATGAAACCACTCACATAAATCGTTGCCCTGCGGGTTGTATGCCATGGTGCGGTGCAGCTTCTCCCCTAGGCTTTCAGCGACTGCAGTCCAGAGCTCGGATGTGAACTGCAGGCCCCGGTCAGAAGTGAGGTCAGATGGCGTGCCAAACTGGGCTACCCAGAAACCGATGAATGCGCTGGCCACCTCAGCAGATCTGGTGGTTGACAACAGAATAGCCTCTGGCCACCTAGTGGTCCTGTCCACCATGGTAAGGAGATGAGTGAAACCACGGAAGGAGGGAAGGGGTCCTACTAGGTCCACATTGACATAGTCGAAACACGTCCCAGGCACTGGGAACAGCGCCAGGGGTGCCTTGGTGTGGCGGTGAACCTTGGAGCGCTGACACACCACGCAGGTGCCTGCCCAGTTCTTGACGTCCTTCCTCAGGCCATGCCACACGAACTTGGCCCCCACCAACTTCATTGACGCCTTCACGCCTGGGTTTGTAAGGCCATGGATGGCGTCAAAAACCTGTCGCCGCCAGCCCGGGGGCACCATGGGCCGAGGTTGACCCATGGAGATGTCACAAAGAAGCATGGCCCCAGCATCGTCAAACACCACATCCTTCAACTGCAGCCCGGTGTCAGCGGTCTGGTAGGCCTGCACTTCTGTGTCAGCAGCCTGGTCTGCAGCCATGGCTGCGTAGTTGAGTCCCAAGTGGATGGCCCCCAACATCGCCCGGGAGAAGCAGCCGGCGACGAAGTTGTCCTTGCCGGCAACATGCCGGATGTCAGTGGTGAACTCTGAGACGTAAGAGAGCTGGCGCTGCTGGCGCCCGGACCAAAGCTCGGTGGCTTTGGCCATGGCTAATGTCAGCAGCTTGTGGTCCACAAACACAAGAGAACCAGCGGCCTTCCAGCAGGAACCGGAAGCGGCAGATGGCGAGAAACAGGCCAAGAAGCTCCCGGTCGAAGGTGCTGTATTTCCTCCCACTGCTGCGCAGCTGGCAGCTGAAAGAAGGAGACGGCTGCCAGACTCCGCCCATCCACTGCCTCCACGACATAATCTGAGGCATCCGTGATGAGTGCTACTGGGGCAGCTGGTGAACGTTGCGCCAAAAGGAGGCGTCAGCCAGCGCAGCCTTAGCATCCTCAAACGCCCGGTTTCTCTCTTCCAACCAGTCCACTGGGCCCTTGGGGTCCTTACCCTTCAGAGCCTCATACAGGGGGCACATGAGATGAGCTGCCCGGGGAATGAACCGGTTGTAAAAGTTCACCATGCCCAGGAACTCCTGCAGGGACTTCACCATGTTCGGGCATGGGAATCTGATGACAGCGTCCACGTTGTCAGGGAGGGGGGTTGCTCCGTCCTTTGTAACCTAGTGCCCGAGGAAATCAATGGCTGGCAGGCCCAACTGGCACTTTGCCGGGTTGACGATAAGCCCATGCTGGCTGAGCCGCTCGAACATCTGCCGGAAGTGGACCAGGTGCTCAGCCGCGGACGTATTGGCCATGAGAATGTCGTCCAGGTAAACAAACAGGAATGGCATATCTCGCAGCACAAAGTCCATGGGCCGCTGAAAGGTCTGCGCAGCCCCCTTGAGCCCAAACGGCATCCTCAGGAACTCGAACAGGCCGAACAGTGTGATTATTGCCGTCTTCGGCACATCCTTCGGGTGGACTGGCACCTGGTGGTATCCGTGCACGAGTTCCACCTTGGAGAAGATGACCGCCCCCGCCAAGTGCACGGAGAAGTCCTGGATGTGCGGGACAGGGTAGTGGTCTGACGTCGTGGCGTTGTTGAGCCGGCGGTAATCACCACATCGGCACCAGCCACCGTTAGCCTTCATGACCATATGCTGGGGGGAGGCCCACGGACTGTTGGTGCGGCGCACAATGCCAAGGCGCTCCATGTTGGCAAACTTCTCCCTGGCGAAGGCGAGCTTGGCTGGTCAAGGCACCATGCACGGGCGTAGACTGGGAGGCCAGTGATGGTGATGTAGTGTTTCGCTCTGTGCTTGGTGACTGCTGATGAGAAGATGGGCGTTGTGAGGTCCGGAAACTCAGCGAGCAGACGCTGAAATTCATCCCCGGTGGCAGTCATGTTGGACAAGCCGATGGGACCCGCCTCCCCCAGTGTACATGGATAGGAGCAGAATGAGAAAGCGTCAATCAAGCGGCGGTTTTTAACGTCTACCAACAGTCCATAATCACACAGAACATCACACCCAGGAGGGGAATGGACACCTTCGCCATTACAAAATCCCAGCCGAACCGCCGACCTCCAAAAACCACCTCCACATACCTCGTGCCATAGGTGCGTATGGGGGTGCCGTTAGCAGCATCCATGGGGGGGGCAAATCTGCTGGCCATCGCGTCCACTGGTATCGCAGGCAGGATGCTCTGCTGCGCACCTGAATCAACTCGCAACCGCCGGCTGGAGATGGTGCCCTGAATAAACAGCAGCCTGCCTTTCTGGTCAACACTCAGGGTCTACCACTGAGCGCCGGCCCTGGCTTTTCCCGCCCCACTGAAAGTGCATGGTGCACAGCATTGCTTGGCTTTGGTTCCAAACCTAGCATGGTAGAAGCGCAGTCCCCCTGAGTCCTGCTGCCGACGAGAAACTGCTGCCGCGGCGATGCCCACAGCTTCAACCGGCAGTGGTGGAAGAGCGTGGGCAGGCAGCAGAGCGGCCGCACACACTGCTGTCGGCTGGCGAGAAAAATCCTGTCAGCCTCCACGGCCAACTCCCGAAAGTTGTTGGTGGTGGACAACTTGGAGCTAGCCAAGGCAGCATGGACGTACGAGGGGAGCTGACGGAGGAATAGCTGGCCGAAAAGGAAGGCGGGGTTGCACGACCCCAGCATAGTCAGCATCTTGTCCATTAGCTCCGATGGCTTGCCGTCTCCCAAGCCTTGCAGCGAAAACAACCAGTTCGCCCGCTCCACCTCTGCTAGCTCAGAAGCCTGCAGCAATGTATCTTAATCGTGCCGTACTTATCCACGGGCGGCGGGGCTTGCAGCAGGCCCAATATCCGTGACACCGTAGATGTTCCGAGTGCCGCCAGGGCGTTGTGGTACTTGGTCTCATCCACAGTGATGTTCCTAATCGTGAACTGGGCTTCGATGTGAGCGAACCATGCTGCTGCAGTCGTTTACCAGAAGTCGGGCAGTTTGAGCGAGACGGTGTTAGCCACTGGCACTGCACTGGTAGCTTCGTTTTCCATGGCTCACGTCGGGGTCACCAATGTGGAGGATGAGCGAAAGAAGACAAGACCACTTCTCCTTTTGATCACACAGCCGTGGGGTCATTTATTTCCTCCAACCAAGTCAAAGTGAACAGTTGGTTCGGGTGCGCAGCAGTGTAACGTGCATGAATAAGTAGACACGTTGGCCCCTGGCTAACGGGTCGGACCCTTTAGTCGAACTGTCAGCAATGTCTCCCGCAGTGCGAGAGATACGGGTTCGCGTCCCAGCTGCGGCAGTTCCTGTGGTTGCTCCCCGAATTTGCTACATTGGTGTCAGAAGTGGGGTGGTGAGACAATAAGGCCATCGGAAGCGTATGCGCGCAGAGGCCTGAAAGACATGATATGCTTAAGCGCGAGGACGCGCTTCCCGAAGGAGGGGGGGGTAGTGTAACGTGCATGGATAAGTTGGCCCTTGGCTAACGGGTTGGACCCTTTAGTCGTGCGGTTAGCGATGTCTCCCGTAGTGAGGGAGATACATACGGGTTCGCGTCTCAGCTGCGGCGGTTCCTGTGGTTGCCCCCCGAATTCGCTACATTTAGTGTAACGTGCATGGATATGTAGACACGTTGGCCCTTGGCTAACGGGTCGGACCCTTTAGTCGAGTGGTCAGCGATGTCTCCCGCAGTGCGAGAGATACGGGTTTGCGTCCCGGCTGCGGCAGTTCCTCTGGCTGCTCCCCCGAATTCGCTACAATGACTCAGGTACAGAGAAACTTC
Source organism: Lampris incognitus (assembly GCF_029633865.1). NCBI lineage: Eukaryota > Metazoa > Chordata > Actinopteri > Lampriformes > Lampridae > Lampris > Lampris incognitus. Next base: position 57,694,785 of record NC_079213.1, read on the forward strand.
TAGCACTTGCAGACATCACTCACACAATAAAAACAAACAAAAAAAGAAATAAAAAACAAAAAAAATTAATGGAACAACAGGACACTGTAGGCAAGCATGTATGCACAACAGGTGTATATATATATATATATATATATGTGTGTGTGTGTGTGTGTATATATATATATATATATTTTAAACTATAGTATTTTATCTGTGAAGCACTTCAAGATCTGTCTCCGCAGATGAGAAGTGCTATACAAACTCAATTTTCATTATCATTATTATTAATATTATTATTATTGTTATTGTTGTTGCTGTTGTTGTTGTTAGTAGTAGTAGTAGTAGTAGTAGTAGTATTGTTAATGATCTGCAAGTGCCAGCTACAGACAGAGGTGAAACATGGTGTCACGCTTTCACCGACTTAGAGACCAGTTATGCAGCCACCTGTTATGAGTGTCACAGCATCACAGATGCTTCAAACTGAAATGGAGAAATGTAATAGAAGACTGGAATCCTGCCACAGCAGGAGGTACTCCTGAATTCATCCAACAGTTTGATGCCCTCAAAACAAGGGTCTGTGCTATGTTTCAACAAGGCACGGATTGGCCATAATCCAAGCGACCGTGCAAAAAAAGGAGTGAATCTGGTAAAGATTATCATACCAGGATGGAAGACGCCTCCTTCAAATATTCTGATGTAGAAGATGACAGTGGTGTCTAGAGTGGCCTGCTGAAAACGTCATGGACTAAAGGTTTGTTACCCCACGTCAGAAGCCATATAATGTTGTCATGTGTCGGCTGGGAAGGTCTACAACTAGCAGCAGTGTGGCCACACGTCACACGTGCCGAGTGCAACTGCACTGAACACTGCAGAAGAGGCTGGAAAATTACAAGTGGCACAACTGAAGCACTACCCAACGGGAGGCCAACCAGCCAGAGACAGATCCCTCAACTGCCCCTACCCCTACCCACTTGTGGTCAGAGGTGAGTCTATTTAGTTTCTATTGGATTTCGGTGCTAGCTGATCTGTGATTCAAAAATCTGTGTTACCCCAATGCTCCTTTAGCCACTGACACAAATGCCCCCAATGGTAATGTTCCAAGATGGTTCAGACTCTTGTCAATCTTCTTCTGTCAGCTTGTTCCCTGTTTCTCAAGGGTTGCCAAAGTGGACTGTACAGTTTTCATCGGTACCCTGTGAGGGCACAGTACCAATGGTGGCCGTTGTTAACCCGGGCCTCAGCCAATCCTGTAGGGAGCTTTGACTGATCCGGTATGGTCTTGTCAATCCACATACTGATTTGGCAAAATGTTATGTCGGATGCCCTTCCTGACACAACCACTCACCCTATGGACGAGGGCACAGGTAAAACGCTGGACGCCATCCCAGTATTCATGGACTTGAGCCCATGTCTGTCACTAGTGTCCAGACTCGTGCCAGTATTTGATCAAAATGTGTAAAAGAGCATGTGATGACACAGGAGGGTGAAAAATTACATTACATTACAGTCATTTAGCCGACTCTTTTAATCCAAAGCGACTTACAATAAGTGCATCATTTAACGTAGGAAATCAGGACAACTACCAGTCATCAAAGGTCATAAGTACATCTTCTCTCTAAACAAGTATCTAAGAGCAAAACCAGTGCTAAAGTAAAAGCACAAGAAAGAGATTTTTTTTGAGTGAATACAATAAGTGCTAAGAGCAAGTAACAGGGTAGTAGTTCTTGAAGAGGTGAGTTTTCAACCTGCACCAAAAGATGGGCAGCGACTCCGCTCTCCTGACATCAGCGGGGAGTTCATTCCACCACTGTGGGGCCAGGACAGAAAAGAGCCGTGACCGGGTCGACCGGCAGCAGGGGCCTCTGAGCGACGGGGCAACCAGGCGTCCCGAGGCAGCAGAGCGAAGTGGTCTGGCAGGGGTGTAGGGCTTGACCATGGCCTGGAGATAGGAAGGAACTGTTCCTTTCACTGCCCTGTAGGCTAGCACCAGTCTTAAACTGGATGCGAGCAGCTACTGGGAGCCAGTGTAGGGACATGAGAAGGGGAGATGTGCGGGAGAACTTAGGGCGGTTGAACACCAGACAAGCTGCAGCTTTCTGAACAAGCTCCAGAGGTCTGATGGCTGACACCGGGGCGCCAGCAAGGAGGGAGTAACCGTAGTCCAGCTGCGAGATGACGAGAGCCTGGACTAGCACCTGTGCCATCTTGTAGGGGAGGAATGGGTGAATCCTCCTGATGTTATAGAGGAGAAATCTGCAGGAGCGAGCAACCGATGCAACGTTTGCAGCAAACGACAGTTGGTCATCCAGGATCACACCCAGATTCGTCACAGTCCGAGTTGGCGTCACCACGGTGTTGTCAATGGTGATGGCCAGGTCTCGGTGCGGGCAACCTTTCCCCGGGAGGAACATCAGCGCTGTCTCTTCCAGATCGAGCTTCAGGTGGTGTGTCGCCATCCACTCCGATATGTCAGTCAAGCACGCATTAATGCGTGTCTCTACTTGTGTGTCAGAGGGAGGAAAGGACAAGATCAGCTGGGTGTCATCAGCATAACAATGGTAAGAGAAGTCATGCGAGCGAATAACAGAACCCAGAAAAATGTCTGCATCGTTCACTTTTTCAGCTAAAGCCTGTCTTAAAGGATCTTCAGTCTTTTGAGTAATACATTTAACACTGATGCACTGAAAAATGTTGCAAATACAAGTTCCCCATTGTTTTTCTATTTTCTTTTTCCTCCTCCAGCTCCTCCTCCTCCCCCTGGACATTCGTCCAAATTGATGATTGTTTAACACATGACACTGGAGTTTTGATGTATGGGGAAACCTCCAGAATAAACACCTCGAGACCATTAAAGGTCCACATCAAACAGCAGGGTCATCCATCACCTTTTTTGACAGGGGACAGCGGGAGGGGGCGTGTCCAAATGTGTGTGTGTGTGTGTGTGTGTGTGTGTGTGTGTGTGTGCGCGAAAGTCATCAATCAAAGGTCAAAGTCATCAATGATTTCTTGACACAAAGTATACCATGGTTCTTTCAAAGGAGCAGATGGCCAGTTAGACAATGACACCTTTGGTAGACGCACTCCTGGTCTCCGACGTTTTTTACAGCAATGTTTGCCTGTGTGCAGGCTGAGTGCTATCTGCTGGTGACATACCAGTATTACACATGTGAGTTAGTACATACATTTGTTAGTAGTGGTTGCAGGTTAGTAGTCAGCCAAAAGAGAGTGACATTTAAAGTGCTGGCACTTGCGTGTATTTTGCGTTGTTTTGTTGTCACTGAGCATACTCATTGAAAGTGTAGTCTGCAGTTGATGCACACAGTGGCTGTCTTCCCCACTGTTGCTGCTGTTTTGGTCAGACTTCATAAACGTTGTTCGCTTCATCAGTTGCGAATGAGAAAACCAGACAATGCTGCATTGCTTTCAGTTCCCTTTGAGGCTTTCAATTTTCTCCATTTCTCTTAAACAAAATATACAATGTTAACCCACTGCTGAGATGTGGAGAGATCTCACTGCTGAGATGTGGAGAGATCTCACTGGTAAGATGTGGAGAGATCTCACTGCTGAGATGTGGAGAGATCTCACTGCTGAGATGTGGAGAGATCTCACTGGTAAGATGTGGAGAGATCTCACTGGTAAGATGTGGAGAGATTTCACACAAGTAGAGACACGCATTGCTGCGTGCTTGACTGACATATCGGAGTGGATGGCGACACACCACCTGAAGCTCAGTCTGGACAAGACAGAGCTGATGTTCCTCCCGGGGAAAGGTTGCCCGCACCGAGACCTGGCCATCACCATTGACAACACCGTGGTGATGCCAACTCGAATTGTGACGAATCTGGGTGTGATCCTGGACGACCAACTGTCGTTTGCTGCAAACGTTGCATCGGTTGCTCGCTCCTGCAGATTTCTCCTCTATAACATCAGGAGGATTCGCTCATTCCTCACCGATGAGATGGCACAGGTGCTCATCCAGGCTCTGGTCATCTCCCAGCTGGACTACGGCAACTCCCTCCTTGCTGGCGCCCCAGCGTCGGCCATCAGATCTCTGGAGCTTGTTCAGAAAGCTGCAGCTTGTCTGGTGTTCAACCGCCCTAAGTTCTCCCACACAACTCCCCTTCTCATGTCCCTACACTGGCTCCCAGTAGCTGCTCGTATCCAGTTTAAGACTCTGGTGCTAGCCTACAGGACAGTGAAAGGAACAGCTCCTTCCTATCTCCAGGCCATGGTCAAGCCCTACACCCCTGCCCGACCACTTCGCTTTGCTGCTTTGGGACGCCTGGTTGCCCCGTCGTTCAGAGGCCCTTGCTGCCGATCGACCTGGTCCCGGCTCTGTTCTGTCCTGGCCCCACAGTGGTGGAATGAACTCCCCACTGATGTCAGGACCATCTTTCAGCGCAGGTTGAAAACTCACCTCTTCAAGAAAGACTACCCTGTTACTTGCTCTTAGCACTTATTGTATTCACTCATTTAAAAACAAAATCAATATCTTGCGCATTTACTTTAGCACTGGTTTTGCTCTTAGATGCTTGTTTAGAGAGAAGATGCACTTATGACCTCTGATGACTAGTAGTTCTCCTGATTTCCTACGTTAAATGATGTACTTATTGTAAGTCGCTTTGGATAAAAGCGTCGGCTAAATGACTGTAATGTAATGACTGTGATGTAACGTAACGTAAAGTAATGTAATGTAACGTAATGTAATGTGTCATGTCTCTAGTAGTCAGTAGAGTGCTTGTGTTGTTGCAGTACTCCACGTCGTCATACCGTCTTGACGTGTTACCATATTGTCTACTCTGCTTAGTCTGCTCACTCAGCACCAATTTCCATTCTGACCTGGGAGACCCGTCCCTCTGATGCTTCACCTGAGCTTTCAAAAGGTTTTTATGTGGATTTTTTCTTCATCGAAATCAATGGTGTAAGGATGGGGGTAGTACATTGTCACTTACTGCAGGGGTGGACTGGGTATGAAAAATTGACTTTTTGGACCAGACCAACCCCCCCCAACACTACACCACCACCCACACAAACCACGGCACACTTTATGTTAACAAGATTACTGAACAACATTTATAACAGTACCTTTAGTAAAATAGATGTAAAATAGAACAAGGGGAACGTGTTGCTCTTAGGGCCCTGACACAATGTCGGGCAGTCAGTGAGCATCTGTGACCCTAGTTTTTGCGGTGTGTCCCGCACCACTGGCACCAATCAGACCCCTGTCGGCAGCTTTTCGGCCAGTTCAGCGTGTTGAATCGGTGGAGCCCGTCAGTGAGAGACATCACCTCTGATTGGCTGTTCAGCTTAGCGAATCAGTGCTAAGCTAGCGAATCAGGGCCGTCGGCTGTAGTCTTTGCGGTGTGTTCAAGTGTTACTTTTAGGCCCAGACAGCAGGTGATGTGAGGCGACGCAACAGTCGGCCTTCATCGCCACTAGTTGGTTTGGTGTGTCTGGGCCCTCAGGAGGAGGCTGGCTAGAAGGAGCACACTTTGGCACAATGGCACTGGCAGCAAGGTGGCAAGAATCTCTGGAACCATCCGACCAGAAATTATTTTAACCGGCTTTATGTTTTTTTCCCTTTTTGTTTGTCCATCTTGCTCCACTCCACTATTTATCCAAATGTCGCCACTTAACAGAGACGGGAAGGGGGCGGGGCCCAGGAAACGTTAGAATGGACCGGACCAAAAGTAATTGGCTGGGAGAGAGGCTGAGAGATTTAATACCCAACCGCAGTGGGCCGGCAGCCCACTCGCCTGGGCCAGTCAGACACACAACACTTGGTTATTTTTATTTAAGTAGGGGCTGGGGTCGCATTTGGGTCCTCCATTCCTGCCCCCGGCATGACAACTCCCCCCTAAACACACCCACGGAGTGTACCTTTCTCATGTTATACTTTCTAGGCATGTTGATTAGTGGAAAATGGCAACTATTTTGTGGCTTTGCTGTCAGGATAGTTCAGAGTTGTCAGACAGGAATGTCTGTATATCATTTGGGTTTGGTGGGATCCAAATTATTTTCTGCTTGGAATGAAATGGAACTGTTGAATTACGTTGTAAAACTAATTTAAACTCTGTCCCATTAGTTTTGCTATGGCCACCATAGTGTTTGTGTGTGAGTGTGTGTGTGTGTGTGTGTGTGTGTGTGTGTGTGTGTGTGTGTGTGTGTGTCCTCTCTGTCCTCCTCACCTTTGGTGTCATTAAGAGGGTCCATGTGTCTGCAGATGTAGCCCTCCAGGTAGGAGTGGAAGCGAGGTGTTGGAGGAAAGAAGGCCAGACAGATGGCCATTAACTCCCAGCCACGCTCTAGGCTGTCATAACGGAAGTTCTCTGTTGTCTGACGACATAGCTGGATGTAAAGCTCATCACGCAAGCCGTGGTTACTCCAGCCATGCACCACCACCTGATGGAGGCAAGGGTGAGAAAGAAAGAGAGGCAGATGAAAAAGACACAAGGGAGTGCATCGGGGTACAAGGAGAAGGCAAGAGACAGAGATCAATGAGGACGGAAGAAAATAAGAGAATTACCTAAATATAAGTAAGAAGGAAGTTAACGAACAATACAACAACGAACCAAAGCGACTTACGGACAAATAAAACCCAATTTTACAGATAAGACAGGTAAGAGCAAACCATTCTCAGCCTCAGTTTCAGCTGATGAATGGAAAACTATCAAAATGAGTCATTCACACAATAAATGGAGCAGAGGTTACTTTCTGGGTGGCACTTGTTTCTTTGTGTTGTGGTTCAGACTCAGAAAACAAGGAGAGAGGCTAAATTTGCAATGGACCTCAAGTGCCACGTTGAGGGGATCAGCCTTGGAGCGTCGGTCTCCCATGTAGGTCTGTATGAGCTTAAAGATCTCCACCGCTTCCTTTTTCACGTTGCGATCAGAGGTCACAATCATGGGCTTCTTGATTGCCTCACTACTCCAGGCTAGCATGTTGGCAATGGACACTTTCCTTCGAAACAGACCCTGAGGAAAAAAAAAAAAGAAAGAGGATGACAGGCAGACAATGATGTAGGGAGAGGAAAAAAAGAAGCAAAAGAAAAAGCCCCAGTTGAGGGGAGACAAATGGAAAGACTTAGGAGATTAGGGGAGAAAAAGAGGCAAAGAGATGGAGAGAATGACAGAGCGACAGGGAGGAGGAAAGATGTTAGGGACAAATTCAGTTAGTACATGGGTTCATTGCTAAGTCAAATCATCAGTCTAGCTGGAAAAATATGGACAAGGATAGAGCTCTGAGTGAAGAGCCTTTTCTTTCCTTAAGAACCACAGCTGATGTCTCTTAACCACAAACTCCTTTCGCACACTATGTAGTGCTATATAGTATGTGTTATGCACTAGTGCTTCATTTGTTTTATATGTATTTGTTTTATATGTGCTCTCCATTCATTCCAGCACTTGTTAAGAGGGAGGCAAGTTGCCGGCTGCAGAAAGACCACCATTAGTGATGAAAATGTAGGCATGTCCACCCATATATTATGATACTGAGATTCTTGTTTAAACTCAAGTCTAATCTGAATGTTCTTTTCTTTTGTGTCCAAAACTCTGGAATATATCCACCTCTCCCATTATTTTCACACTGTAAAATAAGAAATCTGCATACTAATGAAATGCCAGACATTGGTTGGGAAATGAATTGGAAAATTAAAAAGAACGTTTAAAAATGTTTAATGGCCTCGAAATATTTTTGACTTTGGGTACACACAAGAGCCCTGTATATTGAGAGCAGAGAGCTTGAGATGGAAGATATGATTTAAGGAGATCAGACAGGTATGCTGGGCAAGCCCATTTAGGATTTTATTAGTAAGCAGAAGCACCTTGAAGTCTGATCTAACATGGATAGGAATCAGGAACAATTTATTTGTCATTTCATCTTAAGTACTAGTACGTACACAAAAGAAACTAAATTCCATTTCCCCCAGCCCACAGCACTGCAACACAAAAAACAAAAAAATATATCCAAAAATCTCCAAAAACATACAAAAAAAAGAGAACAAAGCAAAAACAGCCAACAACACAGTCCACCCAGTACAAAAACTCCACCGTCCAGAGAACGAACGCCAGCCAGGATTACTGCTGGAACTCCTGGTCTGCATGGGCTAGCAGTTAGCTTGGGGTTAGCTTAGCTAAGTTAGCTAGCAGGAAGCCAATGAAGGGATGCAAGAATTGGTCTAATATGGTCATATTCACCAGTTTTAGTTAGGATTCTAGCTGCACCATGTTGAACCACCTGAAGACTTTTAGTATTAGCATGAAGCAGACCCAAAAACAGAATATTATAGTAATCAAGTCTGGATTAAACAAATATATGTACTAGAGTCTGTGTCTGCCATAGACAGGAAGACCAAATTTTAGCTATGTGACATAAGTGGAAAAAAGGCAGTCTTGATGATTTCTTTAATGTGCTTATTAAAGAAAAGGCTGGGATCAGACTTCAAGATTTTTGGCTGTCACACTTTATGAAATCACATAGTTATTGAGCGTTAGTGTTATTTGACTAAATTGGTGTCTGCATCTAGCAGGGCCAACAACCAGCATCTCAGTTTTGTCCGAATTTAGAAGCAGGAAATTTAGTTACATCCAAGCAGGCCTCTAAATTAGTCATTTGAGTATGGTCATCAGCCCTTACAGGCACATACAGCTGAGTATCATCAGCATAGCAATGGAAATTTATTCCATGACTGCGTATAATTTGGCCAAGAGGTGAAATATAAAGAGAGAAAAGTAGAGTGCCAAGAACCAAGCCCTTACGTATGCCATATTTGATGTCAGAGAATTTCAAGGTAATATCATTATAGCAGACACAATGTGTTCTTCCAGATAAGTAGGACTTAAGCCAAGAGGGAGCTAAACCAGAGACACCAAAATTACAATGTATTCTGTCTAATAGTATACAGTGATCAGTGGTGTCAAAGGCTGCACTGAGGTCTAGTAGTAGAAGCACAGAGGTAGAATCGGAGTCCATAGCTAGTAGATTGTTCACCATTCTGGTCAGAGCAGTTTCAATGGAGTTACAGGCCCTAAAAGCCGACTGAAAAGATTCATATATAGATAGTTTTCTTCTATATGGGTTAAAAGTTGTTGATACACAATTTTTTCAAGTATTTTAGAAAAGAATGGAAGATTAGACCCTGGATCGAAGTGTGGTTTCTTAAGTACAGGTTTGACCACAGCTGTCTTAAAACTGATGGGAACATTGCCAGTAGTAAGTGATGATGAATTAACAATGTCTAGCATTGTAGGTCCTGGGAAAGACCAGTGGTCTGTAAAAAGCTTTGCTGGTAAAGGGTGAAGTAGGCAAGTAGTAGGTTTAGAAGCTGACATGAGCTTAGTCCAAGTATCAAGAGAGATAGTCACAAAAGCTGTAATAACAGGGACGATCAGTGACTCATTGTATAGATATGAATTTGGTAAGACAGGATCTGCAGGAGTAGCTGGAGTTGAAGAATTAATTTTGTTTATAATCTCATCAACCTTATTGCAAAAGAAGTCTAGAAACTCATATGCCGTGAATTGTGAGCAGCTAACAGACGGCTGCTTTTTAGTAAATTTAGTTGCATTCAATTTTATTTATATGGCACATTATCAATGAGTGTTAAAGAGTGTCAGTGTCAAAGAGAAACCTTGGAGATTACGTTTATTCATATTGATTAAGCGAGAGTGATATGCTGTTTTTGCAGCAGATAAAGCATGCTTGTATTTCAATAAACACTCGTGCCACGATGGGTAAAAAACTTCCCATTTTGATTTTCACCGTTTACGTTCCAGTTTCCTGCAGGCCTGCTTAACAGCACGTGTCTCATTGCTAAACCAGGGTGTAGGCCTCTTAAATCACCTAGCTCTGGTAGTGAGAGGTGCAACTGAATCGAGGAGACTAGAGACTAGGGCCACATTTAAGTCACTAGTGAAATTTTCAACACAGTCACCACAGTGAAAGGAGCCAAAACTCCAGGCAGCTGCTGGCCAAATGCAGCTACAGTGGAGGGACCAGTGTGGTGAGTGGCAATTACATCTGTGCTGACATTAACTGGACAGGCCAATAATGCTTCAAATTAAATGAGAAAATGATCTGACACAGCAGATGTGGTTGGCAAGACATTCAGATCAGAAACAGCTATTCCTTTAGATAAAACCAAATCAAGGGTGTTACCACTGCAATGAGTCGACTCTTGAACAAACTGAATGAACCCAAAAGTATCAACTAGTGCCAGAAAGGCTTTACTTAGAGGATCAGCAGCCTGACTCAGATGAATATTGAAATTACCAAGAATTAGAATCTCATCAGAATGAGTAATGAGACTTGAGACAAATTCTTCAAGAAATAGTAAGGGACAGGAGGTCGATAGAGTATCACAATCTGGACTAAGCAGCGTCTTTTCGTGTTTGAGGGAGATGGACTTAGAATAAGAGCATCAAAAGATTGGAAATTAGATTCAGTATAGAAGTTAAATTGAAAATAGACCTATATTTCAAGGTGACACTCCCACCTTGTTTATTTGCCTGAGCTACATGGGCATAAGTATAGTCAGGTGGGGAAGCTTCATTTAAGGGAAGGAAAACATTTGGTGTCAGCCATGTTTCACATACCCCAATCATATCAAAACTATGTTCAAGAATCAGATCATTTATTAGTCTCCCATCGTATCTGTCTCGTATCTGTCAATAAACATTGTATCCAGATGAACTGATTCAACCTTCTTTGAATAGATGAAATACTAATTTGAATTAGATACCTTGTAATATTAATTGACATTTCTGAAGACCTACGCTTTCAACAATATGTGGTCACACTTTCGATAACATTAGATGTTTGGTTCTGTAAATTACAAAGTACTTTGCTGCACACATTTCACCATCACCAGTGGTAGGAATCATTGTTATATTATTGTGATTCACACATTTAGGAGAGGAGATCTTGGGAGCAATACAGCAGGGTAGGGAGACGGTCTCAATGTTATAGACCAAGCTGTCAATCTAATAATCTACACGATGAGAAATTCCCTGACTAAACATATCAAATAAATTCGTTAACTCCACAACCACACTAGATTTAAACCTAGAAAGCTCTCTCATCACCTGCAACCTGCTGAATGATAAGTCCCTTGTGTCAAACTACACGTAGACAGCTATCTATATTGCAAGACAAAAGAGCGGCACCGTCCCCAGTAGAGTGAATGCCATCCGCTTTCAGCAGGTAAGGCTGGCCCCAGAAAGAAGGCCCAAGAAAGAAGGCCAGTTATGAACAAAGCCAAATCCCTGCTCATTACAGTAATGAACCAGCCAGCATAGGGGTGAGCCTACTCTACATCTCATCATTACCCCTAACAGGTAAGGGACCAGAAACAATTGCCAACATGTCTTTCTGGCCAATTTAAGCGTTCTGACTAGGCTGGATTTTGTGATCTTTGATTTCCTCATCCTATCATTATTGGTACTAACGTGACAATGTTGCTGAAAGTAATGATGCTGTGTGCCTGGGTTCCCTGATTC